>NC_050576.1:94490389-95129556 GCF_011100635.1 Trichosurus vulpecula | reverse complement strand
GTCCATTTCCTTCCATCCTATTTTCTTCTTTTTCTCTTTCTCTTTTTCTTTTTATTCTGTACCTCCTTTAATGTCTGTTTTCCTCTGGACAACTACTTTCCTTTATCTTTCCTCTGTTTTATCATCTCCTTCCTTATTTTATTATTTTTCTCTCCTGCCTCCCAGGGTTTTAAAATTGATTTCTATTACCAATTGACTCTATGTGTATATGTATGTATATGCATATATACATGTGTATATGTACATACATGTGTACATATAAGTATATATACATATATGTATATATACATATGTATATATATGTATATATATTTTCTCCCTTTTTGAACAAATTTAGATAAGAGTGAGATGACAGGATTGCCTGCCCCCTCCTTATCATTTCCCCCTCCCTCTAAAAGTTCTTCCTTGCACACCTCTTTTGTGTGAGGAAATTTTCCTTATTCTTCTCCCTTCCCCCTTTTCTGAGTGCACTATTCTTTTTCAACCATCCATTTTATTTAGATCATTGCAGCGCAATTGACTAACACCCATTGCATCTATCTATGGAGACTCCTTTTAACTACCCTAACAGCACTAAAGTTCTTAGAAGTTACATTTATTGCCTAGCAGCAAGAGATAGAAAGAGAAATTCCATTTAAAATAACTGTAAACAATATAAATTACTTGAGTCTACCTGCCAAGACAAACTCAGGAACTATATGAACACAACTATAAACCACTTTTCACACAAATAAAGTTAGATCTAAACAACTGGAAAAATAGCAATTGCTCATGGATGGGCCAAGCCATATAATAAAAATAACAATTCTGCCTAAACTAATTTACGTATTCAATGCCATACCAATCAAACTAGCAAAACTTATTTTATAAAGCTAGGAAAAATAACAAAACTCGTCTGGAAGAACAAAAGGTCAAGAATATCAAGGAAATTACTAAAAATACAAAGACACATGACCTAGCAACACCAGATCTCAAATTATATTATAAAATAGTAATAATCAGAACCACCTGGTACTGGCTAAGAAATAGAGTGGTAGATCAGTGGAATAGATTAGATACAGAATACAGAATAGTTAATGACCATAGTAACCTAGTGTTTGATAAACCCAAAGACCAGGATTTTGGGATGAGAACTCAGTAGTTGACAAAAACTGCTGGGAAAACAGGAAAACGATGAGACGCAAACTAGGCATAGACCAACATCTTAGTGTGTTCTATGATAAGGTCAAAAGGGGTGCATGATTTAGACATAAAGGGTGACACCATAAACAAATTAGAGGAGCGAGGAATAGTCTACCTGCCAGATCTACGGGGACGGGAAGAATTCATGACCAATCTAGAAATAGAGAGGATTATAAAATGTAAAATGGATAATTTGTTCATTAAATTAAAAAGCTTCTGTATAAACAAAACCAATGCAACCAAGATTAGAAGGAAAACAGAAAGCTGGGAAACAATCTTTATAGCAAGTGTCTCTGATAAATCCCTCATTTCTAAAACATAGAGAACTTAGTCAAATTTATGAAAACACAAGCCATTCCCAATTGATAAATGGTCAAAGGATATGAGAAGGCAGTTTTCAGATGAAGAAATCAAATCTATCTACAAGTACATGATGAAGTGCTCTAAATTACTTTTGATTAAAGAAATGCAAATTAAAACCACTCTTTGATGCTACCTCATACCTATCAGACTGGTTAATATGACAAAAAAGGAAAATAATAAATACTTGAGAGGATGTGGGAAAACTGAGACACTAATGTAGTGTTGGTAGAGTTGTGGATTGATCTAACCATTCTGGAGAACCTTTTGAAACTATGCCAACTGTGTATACTGCAGCAATACCACTACTAGTTTTGTATCCCAAAGAGATCATAAAAAAGGGAAAAGAACCTACATGTGCAAAAATATTTATAGCAGGCCTTTTCATGGTGGCAAAATATTGGAAATTGTGGGGATGCCCATCAATTGGGGAATGGCTGAACAAGCTGTAGTATATGAATGTAACAGAATTCTATTTTGCAGTAAGAAATGATTAACAAGCAGATTTCAGAAAAACCTGGAAAGACTGGTATGAACTGATGCAGAGTGAAACGAGCAGAATCAGGAAAATATTGTACATAGTATCAGCAACATTATATGATGATCAAGTATAAATGATTCAGCTCTTCTCAGCAACACAATGAATGGTCTAAGACAAGTACAAAGGATTCATGAAGGAAAATGCTATCCATATCCGGTTGAAGAAATGATGGATTCTGATTATAGGTTGAAGCATATTTCTTTCACTTATTTTATTCTTTCTCATTTCTATGATGTTTCTTCTTTCACAACTGTGACTGAGGAGGAAATGTTTTTTTTTTTTGTTATGTGGTAGCACATGTACAAACTATATCAAACTGCCTACTATTATCAGAAGAGGGGAGGGGATGGAGGGAGGGAGGGAAAAATTTGGAACTCAAAATATTGTAAAAATGAAAGCCAAAAATTTTGTTGACATGTAACTGGGGAAAACATAAAATAGTATTAAAAAAAGAAGTTATATGTATCATCTTACCATATAAATATATAAAACTTCTTACCTTACTGAGACTTCTGATTACTCTGTCATATTTACTTTTTTATGTTTCTCTCTTGTCTTGCATTTGACAGTCAAATTTTCTATTCAACTGTGATCTTTTCATTAGGAATTTTTAAAACTCCTCTAGTTCATTAAACATCCATCCCCCCTTCTTAAGTATTATACTCAGTTTTTGTAGATAGAGTATTTATGGTTGTGATCCTAGTTACTTTGCCTTCCAGAATATCATATTTCAGGGGGCGGAGCCAAGACGGCGGCTGGTAAGCAGGGACCAGAGTGAGCTCAGTACCCGAGTCCCTCCAAAAACCTATAAAAAATGGCTCTGAACAAATTCTAGAACGGCAGAACCCACAGAACAGCAGAGGGAAGCAGGGCTCCAGCCCAGGACAGCCTGGATGGTCTCTGGGTGAGGTCTATTCCACAGGGAGCTGGGAGCTGGGAGCTGGGAATGGAGTGGAGCAGAGCCCAGCCTGAGCTGCGTGGACCATCCAGACCAGAAGCTGGGCGGAGGGGGCCCTAGCGCCCTGAATATGTGAGCTGCGGCAGTTACCAGTCCCCTCGACCCACAAACACCAAAGACTGTGGAGAAGGTTAGTGGGAAAAGCTGCGGGAGTGGAAGGAGTTGGCGGTTCGGCTTCCAGCCCCGGGGGCAGCAGAGGTGGGGCAGCTACAGCTGTTGTTACTTCCGGCTCCAGGCCCACCTGGTGGGAGGAATTAAGTGGCGGATCAGAGCAGGAGTGCAACAGCCTGCTGAAGATCTAAGCCCAGTCTGGACTGGGGGTTCTTGGGGAAGGAGGAGTGCGGCTCTGACAGAGCTGGCACCTCCCCCCCAAACGTAGAACATAGAACTCGTTAGTCTACAAGCAGTCATACCCCACTGAAAAACTTAAGGGTCAAGTTAGTTGGTTGGGAATATGGCCAGGCAGCGAAAACGTGCCCAGATTCAGTCTCAGACTTTGGATTCTTTCTTTGGTGACAAAGAAGACCAAAACATACAGCCTAAAGAAGACAACAAAGTCATAGAGCCTACAACAAAAGCCTCCAAGAAACAGAATATCATATTTCAATCCCTCCATTCATTTAACATGGACACTGCTACATCTCCTGTGATCTTGACTGTAGTTCCAAGATGTTTGAATTGTCTCTTTATGCCTGCTTAAAACATTTTCTCTTTGAGCCAGGAGATGGAATTTTGCTATAATATTCCTGGGACTTTTCATTTGGGATCTCTTTCAGGTGGTGATCAGTAGATTCTTTCAATGTATACTTTACCTGTTGGTTCTAGAATATTTGGAGGGCAATTTTCTTTTATAATTTCTTGAAATGTGACATCTAGATTCTTTCTTTGATCATGGCTTTGAAGCAGTCTAGCAATTCATAAATCTTAACCAATTTTCCAGGTCATTTGTTTTTCAGGGAGATTTTTCATATTTTCTTCAACTTTTTTTCATTCTTTTTACTCTGCTTTCTTGTTTCTTGATGTCTCATTGAGTCATGTGCTTTCATTTATCTAATATAGATTTAAAGGAATTATTTTCTTCAATGGGCTTTGGTGCTTCTATTCCCTTTTGGCAAATTCTTCTTTTTAAGGAGTATTTTAGTCAGTGAAGTTGTGTACCTCTTTTCCCCATTTGTCCAATACTGTTTTTTAAGGTGTTACTTTCTTTAACAGTTTTTGCACTTCTTTTCATAATTTTCTTCCCTCATTCTCATTTCTTTACCTAATATTTCCTTTACCACTCTTATATGTTTTAAAAAATAATTTTTATTATTTCTCTTCCAGAAATTCTTAGTGAGCTTGTGTCTAATTCACATCTTTTCATTGTTGGGTTTTTATTGTAGTTTTATACATATATACATACATACACACATTTTATATACATATATATGTATACGTATATATATGTACACACATATATGTATATGTATGTATCTCAATGTCCTCTCCTAAGTTTGTGTTTTGATCTTTCTTGTCACTACAGTAGCTTATAATAATCAGGCTCTTTTGTTGTTATTGTTGTTTTCCCATTTTTCCAGTCTATTTTTGACTTTGAATTTTATGCTATTGTGATTTTTTCATGGACTTGTGGCAGGAATGGGGGCATTTTTGCTAGTCTCAAACTTTTTGTCTTGCTGTTCTTTGATCTAATTCTGGGATTTTGAAAGTTTTTTATTGCTTCCAAGGTGATATGAAACAGGGAGTCATGTGAACACCATGGGATTGAAGTGATTCTGCTTCTCACAGCTTCTCCTCCCTTTTAATTGGAAATAGTACTGATCCTCAGGGTCTCTATTCCCTCATGATGAAATGTGCTCCTCCCAGCTCTTGAATTGTGACCCAGAAATGAGTATAAGGAATCATATTGATGAAGAGCTTCCTGTGTCCAGTTCTAGCACAGGGATTCCCTGTAATCTCTTTCTGACCAATTGCCAGGTTTGTTTTTAAAGCTTTCAAAGGTGCTGCTTCTGGCACTAGCACTTAGTCCTACCATTGAGGTTGCATCAAGATGAGCTACAAGTGAGCCTCCTCCTTGATGTCACAGGTCTCTCCTTGCAAATTCCTAAGTTATCTTGGACCAGAAGAATGTCTCCATGAACTTTTGTTGGCTTTACTGCTCCAGGATTCAATTTTAGACATTTTAAAGTTGTTTGCAGAGAAATATGGGAGAAGGTGGCTGTACTGCTACCTCTACTCCACCATCTTGGCCCCATCTTCAATATCAATATATGTATAAATTCACAGCCCCCATGACAATGCACAAGAGTGATTTTGGGTACAAGCCCTCTATTGACTATACTTTTTGTCAAGTTTGCTAATTTGAAGGATGTTAGGTGAAGCATCAGTATTGTTTTCATTTTCATTTCTCTCTCTCTTTTTAGTGATTTGGATCATTTTTACACAGGATTATTTAGTTTGCAATTTTCCATTTGAAAATTGTTTCTTCAAATTATTTGATTATGTATTTGCCCAAGCAATTCTAATCATTAGCAAAAAATCAGAGAAACTTAGCTAGACAACAATAAACATGGTGAGAAAAACAAACAAAATTCAAAATGATACTAATCACATTTGCAAACCTTTAGAACAATCACACCAGGATTTGTCAAGAGTCTTGGAAAAAATAGTAATAATAAGACATATTATTTATACAGTAAGGAAAATAAAAGTTGCACACTAGAACAAACAATCAAAAATAGCAAAGACATGTGACTTATCGAATGGAAAATGATGAAATGTTTCATTCATCTCAGAGTTCTGCAATCCAAGTGGATTATAAGAGGACCAACTTTCTGACTTTTTAGTTTTATAAACCCCACAAGATATGTTTTGTTAATAGAAAACTCCTAGAAAAAAAGTGAAACCATCAAGTTTTTACACAAGTCTGCTCAAAAAGACGTGTTTAGCCTATGGCAACTTTTATAGTATTTTTTATTCATTTCTTGATTCTATTACTTGAGTGGCACTAACATGGTGTTCTCATGATTTCCCAAATTGCCTTTTGTTTTTGCTGGAATTCAATCTCATACATCTTGGAAATTGTTTCCTTTTTTAATTCAAAACACCCTAAACAATGCTGGAAAATAATAGTATTTGTTTGAAAGCATGAAGAATGAAAAATTATTTAATTGTTTGAATTGCATGTTAACCAAATTATTAGAATTAATATATCTAAAATAAACATAGCAGTAGTCTAAAATGTAATAAAAATCACAGTATAGTTTATAATTCTTTTCAGTATTTGCGTGTGTGTGTGTGTGTGTGTGTGTGTGTGGTAGAAATCTAATGATTTATTGAGATTACCTAACCAGAATTTCTCTATAATACCTAATAGTAAATCAAGAAAGAATAAATTATAAATTGATACTTATTAATTTCCACATAAAAGTTTGACTCTTGAGATTACATTCTGATATTTATTTGTTAGCCATATGTTCATATTCCTAATAACAATATCATTTACTCCTTCATATTATACTTTGATTTAAAAAAAAATCTGTGCTTTTTTCATAGTGGACTCCTATTGATGCAGACTGCTAAATTTCCATACCTTATCTGTTAATTATCTACCATGTTTAAAACCAAAACAAAAGCAAATGCATATTCTGGTAATCAATGTTTAGCAGTGTTTTTTGTTATTTTTATCTAGGGTGTCCTTTAAGGAAAGGCACATGGCAAATTATTAAGGCTTTAATAGAAAACAATCAAGCTTTGTTAAACCTACTAGAGTTTACATTCTTCTAGAATAGATTTTGAAAACCCAATATCTTTAATTAATGTTGAGACATTAAAGGACAACTTTAGTAGAATTTTTTTCCATTTTATTATATTTTGCAGCATATAGTAAAGTATAAATATTAATATGATAAACTATTTATTTTGTGTGTTACTTATGTTACTTTATTTCTTTTGCCACAGTTTGGGAACTTTCAGTTCCCATTTCTTCATTTTGTTTCTTGAATCCATCACCTAATATGGTAGCTGTTCTCAGCTTTGTACTATGTGGGAACTTGATAAACATACTAAACTTTAGGGTTAATGGAATATGAAGATCTTCCCTGCCTATTAATAGGGCCATGTGACCACTTGTGCCTCTTTTTCCCCTTGGAAGAGGGGCCATGTTCCCAGGTCTAATGGTACACAGGTATTATAATCAAGAATGTCTTGCTGCTTTGAACTTCCAGTTCACTGCTGTGATACATCCCAGGATTGGGTCAGGCTCTGGGTGATGGGAATTTTCCAATTAAGTGCTGAGGCACATAGATTTTCAAGCTCCTCTGTGCTAAGCCATTCAGCTGCCAAGTGTTTGTTTGCAGGTAGATTTATGGTGCCCTCAGGGGAACTACTGGGAGGGAAACTCACTTGCGGGGAGGCTTGCTTGTGGGGAGGCTTGGCGGAAAAGATGCTAAAGATGTCGGTGCTCCTTGGACTGGTGATGAGAACAAATATTTTTGATGCTTTGTTAAGTTTTGCCTTCTTGTATTTTTGTAGCTATGTTTCACCTCATCTTACTGTCCCGATTAAATGTTTTAGTTTCGGCTTGAGTGGAGAGAGCTTATTATATTTTGCTGCTCAGTCTTGGAAATATGCATTTATGTTCATAGCAGCTTCTATGAACATCTCGTTGGTGTTACGTAGCCCTATCCCTTCATTAAACTCACTGATAAAAATGTAAAAAATTCCAAGGTTAAGCACAGATTCCCAGGACACTCAAATAAAGTGTCCTAGAGATCTGTGGGCTGTCTTGCCATGTTGATATAACTATAGAAGACTACTTTTTGAATATGACTATGAACTTATCCTTAATCCATCTAATTGTATATAATCTAGCACACTTTTAACTATCTTTTGCATAAGAATAATATGACATTTCATCAGGTTTTTGCTAAAATTTGAATAAACTATATATAGAACACTCACCTGATCTATCAATTTGGTAGTCCTTTAAGAGAGAAAGAAGTGGGGAAGAAGGTCTATCAACATGGGAACAGCACAGATAGTTTAAGAGCAGGTTAATTATGTGTGCATATGCATATGCTTGTCCTAATTACATATATATTTGACTCACATATATTTTGAAAATATTTCAGTTTATCACTGATCTCTCAGTAAAATATTGAGTCACAAACTTAAAACAATCAAAATTGCCTAGCTATCTTATGATGTAAATGGCTTAACCTGAAGATAAAAATGAATATTTGGGGCACTTGATAACTACTAGGTTTGCAATGTTATCTAAAGAAAATGCTTTCTAAACATCTTAAGGCTGTTGAATCATATAATGAATTTTTTTTCTCCTTTGCTACTGGATAACTCTGCATTTACCAAAGACTGTGAGTTAGATGAGAATTTGTGATAATCCAGTCTTTTTTTCTCTTTTCCTCTCTCTCTAGCTTCTCACTCTTATTTCCTAATTCACAGTTTAACAATACTTCCACCTTTAAAAATAATCAAACAAAATAAAACAAGGAAAGAATGACCTGAAAAAGAAAGAAGATGAAATAAAAATCAGTAAAATGTACAACTCTATATTTAAAGAAGCTCGATCATTTTAGCACCACAACAACAATATATTAAAAGTTAAATTCATGTGAACTTTTTATTACCTTAAGTGAAAGTTAAACTGTGGAGTTGGCTGAAAATATATTTGGAGATTATTTGCGGAATGTATGTCTCCATGCAAACCCTGTCCTTCATTAATATGGATAACATTTGCACTAAGAATAAAATAAATGAAAATGAGTCCAAACCACCTTGTGAAGGACTTTCAGGTAGTGAGAAATAATGTCAGGTCGGTTTACAGAGCAAAAGTATAGAAAATATTCAATAGGTTAAAAAAGCACATAGAATAGTTTCTCATCTGTCTGTGATAGTGCAAAAGCCCATTGTTACCTAAGGTCTACATTATTATTATGGCTTCATGAAAAGTATTTCTTTAGTTTCTTTCTCTTTTAATTTGTCCTTTGACTATACTTGCCAATTCAATTAAAGAAATAATAAATGCTTCCTTAAGTTCAGTTCTGTAGGTGATGGGGATACAAAAACAAGAAATTATACACTTTCTTCTCTCACGAAGCATACAGTATAAGATTGGGATACAGAGTGAAGTTATAAGATTAAATGAGGAGTCATCACAATTTGCTATAAAAGTTGATGAAGAGAGACATTTCAGCTAGTACAATTGAGGAAGGTGGTATTTGGCCAGGGTATTCAGGAAAGAGAAATTACTTTTAAAAGATGAAAAATGGCATCCATGTCTTGTTAGACATATAATAGGCTTATTTTATATGATGATACCCACTTTTTTGACATGGCCAATATAGAAATTGTTTTGCTTTAGTGCATATTTTTGAAACATTTTCTTCTTTTCTTTTTAAATTGGGGAGAAGGAAAGGTGGGGTAGAGAGGGGAAAAATGATTTAAAAAGCTTGGATGACATCAACAACTACTAAACCATTATGTATTGAATACATGCTCATCATAATAAACATTTTATAGGAATCATCTATATAAACACTGATGGCATTCTTTATTATCATACTAGAAGAGAATAGTCAATCTTGCACAAATTTTATTCCATAGTTTATCCCATGCTGACCATTACACAATTGTGCTTATTGATTTTGGTCATTAAAAATAGGTTCATGAAAAACAATGCCATAAAACATTGCCTGCTATTGATATTTCAAAATATTTCAACATTTCTTAAAGGACAACATGAAATGACAGTCTTGTTCAATGAGACTCTGGTCATAATGAGAGTGGGGCATAAAAAGGGCAAGGTATGCTTGGCACATATGTTTACTACTTAGGTGGAATATATTTGATACAGAGACAAAAGTAAATAAGGATTCCCTCTGGATGATGAGTTCATCCATCCTGTTTGAGGATGATACTGTGGTTAATGAATCAGTCCCCCCCCCCATTTTAGCTTTTGATATAATTCTGCACTCAGAACTTACTTGTTTGGTACAAATATAAAATTGACAAAGCATAGTGTGTACAACAGAGGTGTAGCTATCTACATGGAAAAATAGCCTCCATTTCAGACATGTCACCAAAACAATAATATGAAGTTCAATCGATATAAAATAAACATTTTGTCCAGGACACAATTTAATCCTTTTGTTCTATTTAACATTAAAGCCATCATCATCTCTCTTAAAAGAACCAATTATGGATGAGTAGGTTCTTAGGGATTATAAGACTGAAGCATTGAAGGCTGCTCTCAAAAGGCAATCCTCATTCCTTGGGGAATTAATCCTGGACTGTCTGCTAAACCCATCCTGAACTCTGACTAATGGCTTGCACTTCCAACCTTTAAAAATTTCCATGATCAGAGATTTTACTCTCTTTACTGGGGGTAAATGACAAATACTCGGGGGGCGGAGCCAAGATGGCAGCTGGTAAGCACGGACTAGAGTGAGCTCCCTACCCGAGTCCCTCCAAAAACCTATAAAAATGGCTCTGAACCAATTCTAGAACGGCAGAACGCACAGAACAGCAGAGGGAAGCAGGGCTCCAGCCCAAGACAGCCTGGATGGTCTCTGGGTGAGGTCTATTCCACACGGAGCTGGGAGCTGGGAGCTGGGAGCTGGGAAGAGAGTGGATCAGAGCCCAGCCTGAGCGGTGTGGACGATCCAGACCAGAAGCCGGGCGGAGGGGGCCCTAGCGCCCTGAATATGTGAGCTGCGGCAGTTACCAGTCCCCTCGACCCACAAACACCAAAGACTGTGGAGAAGGTTAGTGGGAAAAGCTGCGGGAGTGGAAGGAGTTCACAGTTCGGCTTCCAGCCCCGGGGGCAGCGGAGGTGGGCAGCTGCAGCTGTTGTTACTTCCTGCTCCAGGCCCACCTGGTGGGAGGAATTAAGTGGCGGATCAGAGCAGGAGTGCAACAGCCTGCTGAAGATCTAAGTCCAGTCTGGACTGGGGGTCCTTGGGGAAGGAGGAGTGCGGCTCTGACAGAGCTGGCACCTCCCCCCCAAACGTAGAACATAGAACTCGTTATTCTACAAGCAGTCATACCCCACTGAAAAACTCAAGGGTCAAGTTAGTTGGTTGGGAATATGGCCAGGCAGCGAAAACGCACCCAGATTCAGTCTCAGACTTTGGATTCTTTCTTTGGTGACAAAGAAGACCAAAACACACAGCCTAAAGAAGACAACAAAGTCATAGAGCCTACAACCAAAGCCTCCAAGAAAAACATGAACTGGCCCCAGGCCATAGAAGAACTCAAAAAGGATTTGGAAAAGCAAGTTAGAGAAGTAGAGGAAAAATTGGGAAGAGAAATGAGAAGGATGCGAGAAAACCATGAAAAACAAGTCAATGACTTGCTAAAGAAGAACCAAAAAAATACTGAAAAATACACTGAAGAAAACAACACCTTAAAAAACAGACTAACTCAAATGGCAAAAGAGCTCCAAAAAGCCAATGAGGAGAAGAATGCCTTGAAAGGCAGAATTAGCCAAATGGAAAAGGAGGTCCAAAAGACCACTGAAGAAAATACTACTTTAAAAATTAGATTGGAGCAAGTGGAAGCTAGTGACTTTATGAGAAATCAGGATATTATAAAACAGAACCAGAGGAATGAAAAAATGGAAGACAATGTGAAATATCTCCTTGGAAAAACCACTGACCTGGAAAATAGATCCAGGAGAGATAATTTAAAAATTATTGGACTACCTGAAAGCCATGATCAAAAAAAGAGCCTAGATACCATCTTTCAGGAAATTATCAAGGAGAACTGCCCTGATATTCTAGAGCCACAGGGCAAAATAGAAATTGAAAGAATCCATCGATCGCCTCCTCAAATAGATCCCAAAAAGAAATCTCCTAGGAATATTGTTGCCAAATTCCAGAGCTCCCAGATCAAGGAGAAAATACTTCAAGCAGCCAGAAAGAAACAATTTGAGTATTGTGGAAACCCAATCAGAATAACCCAAGATCTGGCAGCTTCTACATTAAGAGATCGAAGGGCTTGAAATGCGATATTCCGGAGGTCAATGGAGCTAGGATTAAAACCTAGAATCACCTACCCAGCAAAACTGAGTATCATGTTCCAAGGCAAAATATGGAGTTTCAATAAAATAGAGGACTTTCAAGCTTTCTCAATGAAAAGACCAGAACTGAATAGAAAATTTGACTTTCAAACACAAGAATCAAGAGAAGCATGAAAAGGTAATCAAGAAACGGAAATTACAAGGGACTTACTAAAGTTGAACTGTTTTGTTTACATTCCTACATGGAAAGATGATGAGTATGATTCATGAGACCTCAGTATTAGGGTAGTTGAAGGGAATATGCATATATGTATATATATGTATATATATATATATATGTATGTATATATGTATATATGTATGTATATATATATATATGTTTATGTATATATATAAGTCAATGTGTATGTATGTATGTATCTATGTGTATATGTATGTATGTGTATGTATGTGTATATATGTGTTTATATATATATGTAAAAGAGAGAGAGCAGACACAGGGTGAGTTGAAGATGAAGGGAAGATATCTAAAAGAAATAAAATGAAATTAAGGGATGAGAGAGTAACATACTGAGAGAGGGAGATAGGGAGAGATAGAATGGGGTGGATTATCTCGCATAAAGGTGGCAAGAGGAAGCAGTTCTATGGGAAGAGGGGAGAGGGCAGGTTAGGGGGGAATGAGTGAACCTTGCTCTCAGATTTGGCCTGAGGGGGAATACTATACATACTCAGTTGGGTATCTTACCCCACAGGAAAGAAGAGGGAGGAAGATTAAAAAAAAAAATAAAAGGCAGGGGGATGATGGAGGGGAGGGCAGATGGGGGTGGAGGTAATCAAAACAAACACTTTTGAAAGGGGACAGGGTCAAGGGAGAAAATTCAATAAAGCGGGATGGGTTGGGAAGGAGCAAAATGTAGTTAGCCTTTCACAACATGAGTATTGTGGAAGGATTATACATAATAATACATGTGTGGCCTAGGTTGAATCGCTCAACTTCTTAGGGAGGGTGGGTGGGAAGGGAAGAGAATTTGGAACTCAAAGTTTTAAAATCAGATGTTCAAAAACAAAAAAAGTTTTTGTATGCAACTAAAAAATAAGATACACAGGCAATGGGGCGTAGAAATTTATCTTGCCCTACAAGAAAGGAAGGGAAAAGGGGATGAGAGGGGAGGGGGGTGATAGAGGGGAGGGCTGACTGGGGAACAGGGCAACCAGAATATAAGCCATTTTGGAGTGGGGGGGGAGGGTAGAAATGGGGAGAAAATTTGTAATTCAAAATGTTGTGAAAATCAATGCTGAAAACCAAATATGTTAAATAAATAAATTACATTAAAAAAAAATAAATAAATGTTAGATATGATGATGATGATGATGAAAAAAAAATGACAAATACTCTTAAAGCAAATATGGACCTCCAAATGTCTTAAAATGAGATATTAATCAATAAACTACTGGAACTGGACCACTATCACAGACTAAATTGTTGGCCAGTATCATTTCTTTATAACATTAATGCATAAAAACATAGGAAGAGTGGTTTTAATAGATGTAACTCTCAAAATTTTCATAATATCCAAAATATTTGAAAAGACAGAGAAGAGGATAAAAAAACTAAATTGGGGAACTGAAAAAGAGCTTACTTAGAGGGCAAATTTGAGGAAGACAATTTCAGTTTTATTTCTGTCCTTGCATCTTAGAATAGTGCCTGGCACATAGACATACGGGTTAGGAATTAAGACCTGGAATTTTCATTGATATAGTCAGTTCCCAGGTTAGGGAACACTCTCTACTAATGCAGATCTGCTTTTTCTGTGTAATTTTAAATCCTAGTTGCTTAGAATACAGAGAGATTACCTTTGCCTGATTTGTTCAGTGTCATATAGCTGTATGTTTCAGAAGCAGAACTTCAATTCAGGTCATCCTGTTTCAGAGTTCAGCTCAGTATTCTGTACTCTGCCTCTCACTTGGGACATAGTAGGTGCTTAATAAATGTTTATTGATGGATTGACTTACTGAGCTACAAATCATTCCTGACATCATAAACTACTACTAGAGTTATCCTGTGATTTGCTTATAAGATCCTCCAGAAGATGAGCTTATATCCTAGTATTGTTATTCAACAATAAAAAGCAGCTATTCTTTCTACCTTCATAATAATAGACATAATATTAAATAAGAATGATAATAAGATTTGTCCCAGTATAATTTCTACGTGAACTCTACTCAATAAAATGAGAAAAATATTTTAACATAATAATGATCCTTCAATGACTTTCCTTCTGTCCTCATATTTGTGAAGAACTTTAACATTTTCAGTTATTACATAAACATTTTTTCATTTGATCCTCATAATAACTCTGTGAAGCTAGATTGTTTTTTGTTTCTATTTTGGAATCAAAGTTCTATTTACCAGGAACTTGTGAACCTGAAATGAGGAGTGAGTCAACAATTAAGTCATAAGCTCAAGTTTTTAAACCTCAAGGGGCTGATTTTCTTGAGAACAAACATGAGAGAGCAGCTCACTGCAATTCTTCTGATAATGCACGTATTATTATATATGACACCTTATTGAGAAGAACAGTGTCTTCCTAACAATGAAAATCTACCACTGTCATAAAAGTGTTAAAACAATCATTGCTCCAAAATGTGCTTAGCAGGATATAAAAAAGTTATTGTTTATTATTTAGGGCTCCATTCAATTCTTAGAGCAACACAGAGACTGCCTTTCCTCTCTGAACACAAGTATACAATAACCCTTGAAAGGTTATTCCAATATATAACAGGAAAAACTCAAGAGCAAGAGTCACAAAATCTTATTTTGATCAACATGGAAATGTTCCCCAGGTAACTTCATGTCATTATTGTCATGAGACACATCATTTAAAAGCTCAAAGAACTTTACAAAACAAAAAAACAAAGAACCTGCCACTTCTTATGACTTTCTAACGTCAATGAAAAGTACAAATATTGCTTTCCTTTTTCCTAATAAATCTGACTTGTGGGTGGGCTTGGAGTGCTTAATAAGCTCAATGTACTTTTATATGTTCTGGTATCTCTGATTTATATAAGGAGAGAGACAAGAAGACATGCTTATCTCCTGATCAAGGGAATTATCCATTCAGTGAGCAACTACATGGAACCAACAAATAAAAAATTTCTTTCCTTTTTCATCTTCTTCCTTCCTCACTACCTCCTCCCTCCTTTGCTTCCTCCCTCCCTCCCTTCTTTCCTTCCATCCGTCCATCCTTCCGTCCGTCCTTCCTTCCTGTCTTTATTTTTGCAGCTCATTTTGTGACATTAAAAAAATACTTTGAAGGAGAAAAATAGATGTTTTATGTATCCATGAAAAGTAGTAACCTAGGGTGGAAAGGCGACTGGACCAGAAGTTAGGTAACTGGAGTTCAGCCTCCTTTCTTCCTAATCACATGCTATTGAACAGAAGCAGAGAACATCATAAAGCCACAATAATTGTGTCTATAAATTAGCGATATCTAAACTCAGTTCGTCCCTCTCTATAATAAGGCAAATATTCTATCTTTCTCTAATTCTCTATATCTCACCCAATAGCATCTATTCCAGGCTTTTGTGTCAAGCTTCTTGTAGCATTTCTTTCTCCTGTCCTCTTAGCTAAACTCAAAGTTCACTAAAAAATGTTAAAGCCATTCTCCCCTCATCCTTATACCATATAATTCATATATCTTCTGCCTCTATATCCTCCTCCATTCCAGATGAAGAGGTCATCATTTTTCTTGCCAAATATAACTTCTACATGCACCTTTGATTCCATCCTCTCCTGGCTCCTTCGAAAGATTGCTCCCATTATCACCTCTCTTCTTTCTTATCTTCAATATCTCCCTATCTACTAACTTCTTCCTGGCTACTCGAAAACATTAACATACTTTCCATCCTCAAAATAAAGCAAAACAAACAAAAGAAAACATGTATAAGTAAACATATATGAGATTTAGGTGGGTATCTAGTGGGTATGGTAGGATCAAGTTTTTGGTTTGCTTTGTTGTTGTTTTTTTTATATACACACATATGTATGTAGGTAGGTATGTAGGTACAGTATGTCTGGTAATCAGAACAATGTCAATTTGTTCCTCTTTAAATATGAAGGACAACAACCAACTAACTATATAGATGGATAGCTATCTATACATCTTTCTATATCTTCTATCTAGCTAGCTATCTGTCTGTTTAGCTATCTCTCCTGCTTATTGACTTGTTTGCATGACTTTTCCCCCACTAGTCTGTGAATGCTTTAAGTACGGGGACTATATTTTTCAGCCCTTTTCATAACCCCAACACTTAACACAGTACCTGGCACATAGTAGGTATTTAATAAATGATTGTTGACTGTTGAATGACTCTTTCTTGAGCCTCTTTCAACCTAGCTTCCAAATCCATCATTCAACTGAAACTTCCCTCTGCAAAGCTCCTGGTGATCTTTTAATTACCTAATCTAATGGCCTTTGATCAAACTTTATCCTTCTTGACCTTTCTGAAACTTTTAACATTATAAATTACCTTATTATTTTTAATTCAATAAACATTTATTAAGGTCTACTATGTGCCAGGTGCTATGCTAAGTGCTGGGGATGGAAGTAAGAAAAAGAAAGATAATCCTTGCCCTCAAGGAACTCACATTCATATGGGAGAAAACAACACACCAAAGACAGCACACTTGGTAGGTTGGTGTACCCAAGGTACCTGGCATGGGGTTCATCTTGTTTTGTATGGTTCAAATCAGGCAGAGCTGCAGATGGAAAGTGGAGAGATCTGGAAAGTCCAAATCCCTGCCCTCGATAAAGTAAAGCTTTGAGAGGAGTTTAGTGCTCCAATCTCCAGACCTCTAATCAGAGGGAGGAGGAGGATAAATTAGTTGGAAAGGTGTCCAGTATCGAAGGCTGAGTTAAACAACATCATGATGAGATTTTTAGGTAATCAGTTTGTCCAAGGAGGGGCATCTTGTTCCATGGAGTTCAAACCATGCAGCTGCAAATGGAAAGTAGAGAGACAAAATTAGTGCTAAAAATGAATCTTATGAAATAATCACATTATTTGATATTTCCATTGCGTATTTCTGTTGGACTAGAACCTACTATCATCTTTAAGTGATAGTAATTTTGAATAGTGGGATTTTGAATACATTTACACCCCATTGCCACTTTACAGGATTTATAATCCATACCAGTCAATAGCTAGATGTTCATGGCAAATTACTCCTACTTCTCTTTATTCAATTCTACCCATCACTGAGAGATGCTGTGTTTTTAATAGTTAATTTTACTATGGAAATCACAGAAGCTTATATTTGATTGGGTTGCTCTGCTTTTACCTTTCCAGGGAAGAACAGATAGGTAGGTAATTCACTTCTCTTTTATGTTCAACTATTCTTGAAAAAAAAAACTTGAGGTGAATATCAATAGAGATAACTGTTCTGAAGCAAATCTACTTTGCTTTTTCTCTACCTTGAATCAAAACCTGGTCCTCACCCCCTCCCAGGTCTGCAAATGAAGGGTGAACTTTAAATGACTAATTTCTTGAATTCCATGAACTGACATGTAAAAAGCAATCTCTCAGCAGTGGTTGCCAGGGTTTTAATCAGAAAAAAGTGCCTCAGTTTGAAGTTCTTTGAGTTCAAATAAAAGATGTGCTAAGATTTCAGATAAGATACTTTATTTTGAAACTAGTGGAGCAGATCTAATCTGGAAATAAGTTTAAATTCTTTTAGAATTTTCTATCAAGCTGTGCCATGCTTTAGAAGCTTTTAGGTTTTATGCTGCATATTGTCTACTCTCAGACTGTTATGTGTTTGGGAGAACATAAAATACAATGTATTGTCTTCATGAAACATACAATTACTAGAGTCCTTGAATGAGATGTATTATATCTAGTGATTTATGACAAAAAAAGATCAGTATAAATACTGACATTCAGCAATGGTCACATTTTAAGGAGGGCTACAGAGCTTCAGGTTCATTCAAATTATGGCACATTTCCTGATCTCTGTTTGCTACATCCATTTTAGTCATTTTCTGCCTTTTAAGAATTTTTTTTCCATTCTTCTTTTGGAGAATAAGATGGTCATAATAAAAATACTGATATGTCTCACTGGGAAGCAGAAAATGCATTTCAAAACATTGGCTTAGATTAACCCACTGCTTATGCCAAATTAATTTTCTTTAATTAATAGCAGAACTAAATGAACTGCCTCTGATTCATTCAGTGACTTTCTACTTGTCAGAAAAATTAGTTTACTGTCTATGGGTGTTAATATTTTCCTAAATAATGGAACAGACATAATTAAGATCTAATAAAGTTGGTTACCTGTGTTGATGTTCTATGAAGCCAACCCTTCAAACTATATTCTAATTTGAATAAACTGTTAGGACAAATTTTATCACCAAAATGTTTTTGTATTGCGAGAACTTGCCATGCAATATTGCTTTTTTCGATTTGGGCATTATCATAGTTTCCAATTTTATTTTTCCTGTTAATCCTTTTATGGTATATCATATACTTCAAAAGTACTAGGAAAAATGTCAACTTGCAGACAATGATTGTGTTTGAATATTGAGCCCTATTTATTTTTTGTAAGTTTTAGAAATTTTCTCATTGTACAATAATTACTTCTTATTTATTGACTTATTACAAGAAGCAATTTCTTTTAAAAACCCAAAATTATAATAATAAATATAAGTAATAATTATAATACCAACAAAAGAATTATTGGCATTTAAATAGTGCTTTATATTCACTAAATTATTGAGGACTCCTAATAACCCTATGAGGGAGCTACTATAGGTATGGCTATTCCCATTTTAGAAATGAATAAACTGAGATTCAGAAGGATCAGGTGAGTTGGCCCATTTTCACAAAGCTAATGTCAGAGATATGATTTGATCTCCTCTTACAAATGACACCTCACACTCACACTATAGAAATGTGTGTATATGTATATGTATACATTTACATACATACATATATACATATATATATATACACATACATATATACATATATGATTTTAGTTATTTGCTGGAAAAAGCTATCTTAAATAACCTAGAGACACCCTATTTGTTGACTCTCTGAAATATTGCCAACTATCATTAAGTACTTGTTTAGATTTAATTATAAAATACAGTTTTTATATGAGTAAAATATGGGATTTTAAAAAGTGGAGAGTATGTACTAACAAGAGCATCAATAGAAGCTACCTGTGGCATTCAAAATTGAGAGGCAGGGAAAATGAAAAGGGGAGTAGAGTTAGAAACATGGGGGCAGAAATATTGGGCAATAGGATCAGATTCACCAATCTTTGGTTTTCTATTTATCTTCATATTTATGCATGACAGTATCATCATTGACTATATTGTTGTCGCTCATCCTTTGTTTTTTGAACAGGACCAATGACATCATGGGGCAAAGTCTTGACTTGCCTATGAATTGGATTTAAATGAGGCAGAGCTGAACAAAGTCTTCAGCCTTACTCTCTATTCCACAGTCATCAAAGTTCAGTAGCAGAACAAAAGTTCGCATGACTGGTGATGGCCCAGGAAGCAGTGAATGACCTTGGCTTCTTCAATTCTGACCAAAGTCTCAGTGCTCCACTTTGCCTGCTTCTGCTGTCTTCATGACCATTAGAACAAATTGTTCTAATCGACCCATTTCCCCAGTGAAAGTCTTCATTTGCATGGGGTAAACATCCTCCAACTCACTAATAGGTTTGAGACCTGTTGGTTACTTTCAACCTGTTTTAGCCTGTCTGCCAAGATAGTTTTATTCGGGTATGGCTACTACACATGCTACAGCTTCTTGGAGCCACAAGTACAAGTTGGATGACTGGTTGGACACCAGAGCTGGCTGAGCAGCCCTTCACACCAGAGGTGCTAGTCCTCCTTTAACAACCCATGCATCTCCATTGTACTTATTAATAATACCTTAAAATTACATAGCATTTTAGCATGTACAAAGTACTTTAAATTATAAATCCAATTAGGTATCAAGTTCCAATTCCATTTCTGCAAAGCTGGCTTTTTATTTTAACTTACTCTCAGAGTCATCGCTCTAGCTCATTGTCTCTCATGAAGAATATTGTTGTGGTTTCCTAAACAGTATTCTGCCTTGTCTCTTCCTCTTTCTAATCTAACCTTTATATAGCTCTCGGAGTAATATTCCTAAAGCACAAGTCCAGCTATATCACCTCCTGCTTAATAAATTATAGTTACTCTCCATTGCCTCTAGGATCAAGTATACACTCTTCCTTTTGGCATTTAAAATCTTCAACAAGTTGCTGACAAATTTGTTTTTCTTGGTTATTATATGTTACTCCCCTTCACACTCTATAGCAGAGTCAAATGGGCCTTCTTGCTCGTGATCTTAGCACCAGTATTTCATCTCCTGCCTAGGTGCATTTGCAGAAGTCATTGCCTATGCCTAGAACATACTTCCTTCATCTATTTAGAAATTCACATTCTTAGAATGTGAAATTAGTATTAGAATTTAGAATTTCACATTCTTTCCAAAGCTCAGCTTGCATTCCATCTCCTACAAGAGGCCTTTCATGATCACCTCCCAGCTGCTACAAGGGAATTTAAAAAAAAATTCCCTTGTGTTTATATTGTAGTTCTAAAGCTTTTCTTTTGAAATCTCCTCCTGATAGAATGGAAACTTCTCGATAACAGGGATTGTTCAGTTTTTGCTTTTGTATTCTCAGGTTTAGAAGTATGACTGGAATATAGGGGCCTGATGAATTTTCCTCACACACATCACAGGTTGTTGCCTATGTCTAGAATGTACTGGGTCCTAAAATTTTATGTGGCAAGAAGACACCTCCTACTATATACACATTGGGTATACTCTCCCCGCCCATATTACCAAGCAATTAGGATACACGGAGACAATATGTAACCAGGAACATATGTGGGGGAGCATATGCCTATAACCTCTATAGTCAGAGTAAATACAAGGTCCAAACAATTCAGACCTCAAGTGCTACAGATCCGTAGGTGTTCTCTAGTAATATTTTATGTTGTTTTCTACTGTCTAATAGATACCATGTTTCTACAGGTCTTGTGGTTGTCACAGTGTTCTCTAACAACTGTTGGGCTTCAATTCTTCAGGGACATCTCAATTCAATTCAATAAACATTTACTGAGTACCTTATATGTTCTAGGAAATTAGTTGGTTGCTGGGTATACAAAGCTAAAAAGATGCCCACCTGTATCCACAAGGAGCTAATATTTTAATGGAGGGGAGAACATAAACACGGATATATACATATATACCTTTTTAAAGGGGGAAGCATTGAGTACTTTTGGAATCAGGAAAGACCTTTTGTTGGACATGTAATTGGAGCTAAACATCTACTGGTCCTTGCTCCAGTCTATTTGAGGGAAGTGTTTAAAAAGTGTCTCCTTGACAAAGGATCACTGACAAAATCTTTTAGCATATAGCTGTATCTAATATATCCATCTAGTATGACCAATAACTGCAAACAGAATGTCTGTCAACTAAGGCATTTTATCCATTTACTATGTCTCTTTGTTACTAATTTGAGATGCATGATATTAGGGGTAGAAATGTCTTTATAATTCCTGTTGTATACCTGAGTGTGAACCCGTGTCCATAAGACCTATTTTAGGCTGGTTCTCTCTCTCTCTCTCTCTCTCTCTCTCTCTCTCTCTCTCTCTCTCTCTCTCTCTTTCTCCTTAGAAGATCTATGTGGTGGTTGGGGTGCTGAAGAAAGCCTCACTTTCAAGATCTTCTTTTATCGGAATGGGCATTAAACTATTTGTAGCAGGACAGAGTTCACATTCCTACCTGTGTTTTGCATATCTACCAACAATTAATCCTCTGACTTTTGTGCTATAAATATCTTGATTTCTCTCTATATTTACCAAAAATTACATTTGCTTCTTTGCAAACTGCACTTATACCTCATAATTAGTTAAAGTAACAACAGATATTTATTATGTGCTTAAAATGTGGCAGAACCTGGGCACTGGGGAATGAAAATAAAAAAGTGAAACAGCTTCCTATCCACAAGAGGCTTAAATTGTTTACTCTTTGGAACCCTTTGGAACCAAGCAGGGTAAGCTCACATCACTGACGTATGGCAGTTTTTTAAATACTTGAACAAGGTTTTCAGGTCCCTTGTTAATTTTCTTCAGGCTGAACAACAGCAATTTCTTCAACTGATCTTCATGTGACATAAACTTTTCCATCCTGGCTACCTTTATCTGGGCACTCTTTAGGTAAATTATATCCCTCCTAAAATGTGTTGTCTAGAACTGAAGTTGGTCTCCTAGATGAGGTCTGATGTGGGCAAATTACGTCTGGACCATAACCTAATTCTTGCTGCTATACATCTTGATTCATGCTAATTGCATAAGCTTTTTAATGACCATACTGAGGATGAAGTCTGGTGAAACATGAGATAACTTCCAGAGGAAGATATTGTTGTCTTGCTAATCTTGCTAGTTTCTTCCATCTTTTATTTGTGAAGTTGATTTTTTGAACCCACGTGAGACTTTATATATTTCTCTAGTATTTATCAGATATGCATATATTCATATGTGTATATATACATATGATATAAACATATTTGTATGTGTGTAGGGAGGGGGGGAAAGAGAGTGAGTGAGAGAGAGAGAGAGAGAGAGAGAGAGAACACTTTGTTTTGTCATTTGCAATTTTATTATAAAGGTCTTGAAGGTTATTTCTTTAAAGAAAGAAAAAAGGTTTGCTTAAGAGCAAATCTTCCAGAGAGGTTTAGCAAAAGCAAGAGGGTTTATAAAATGCATGATTAAACATTCATGAATATATAGGCACAAGATGACACAAGTGGAATGCACAAGAAGCATGCTGAGTCATCCTTGATTAGATGTTTTAGAGTCATGGGAATTTCCGTATAAAACAACCATTTTCTTACTTTTGTGGCATTCATTCTAAATTTGAAGAAACAGGAACAGAACTAAGAAAGGTATTTCCACTCCTCAGCTTTGGAGTAAATAAGGAGAGTATTGGGGGTGTTTATATCAGCATCAAGAAATAGCACAGCTTCATCCTTCTCTAGTAACTTCAAGACCCATTTTGGTCCCATTTTGTGAAAGCTATAGGCATTCTCTCAATTTGAAAAATAGTCCAGAGAGATAAAGAATGACTAAGCTTCAATTTGTGGCTAGATATGAATTCAGACAACAGTTGTCAATCTTCTTTAGGCCAGCCTTTGTTGTATGTATAAAACAGAGAAGCATGATGGAGAAGGCAGAAGACATCTTTCTCAAATTCAATTTCCTGATTAAAGTTTTACTTATTTTCCATCTGAGGAAGCAGAACCCAGGAAACATTTGTTTTAGCTATTGGTATGATGGAAAGTAAGAACTAAAGTGAATTTATGAACTTAAATTAGATGAGAATTGTTTTTTTTTTTCCAGAGAGAAGATTGAGAGAGAGGAGTTTAAAGAGGATACAATGATTCTGTTCTTGGCATCTATCTTCTGTGAAAATCTTGGCTAGTTAGAAGGACTTATTGATAGACCTGATTGAGGGGAGCTATTGGAATCCTTTGAAGAAGAAATGTTATTAATCACAGGAAAGTGCTTTATTGATTGGCCTTATCTAGTTTTAATTAATTTATCTGCTGTTATATTTGCATCTATGAAGATACAAGACACCCTGATATTTGAAACATTCAAATGTCTATTTACTTTAAATGGTTCTAAACGACAAACATAAGTATTGATATGTGTCTCTAAAAGCAACAAGGAGTCACAAAAGTTATCTAATAAGAGACTGACTAGGTCAGGTATGCAAACAAAAATTCCTTTAGTTAAGGGAGGGAATATTATAAACATGAGTTGCATCCATTGATACAATTCTTCCCATAGTTCTCTGAATCCATCGTTTTAATTATTTTTATAACAACATATCATACCATTGCATTGATATACCACCACTTGTTTAAGTATACTCTAACTGATGGGCATAGATCGTTTCCAGATTTATTACTGCTGAAAGTGCGGCTATAGATATTTGGTGTATAAGTGACATATTTGTGTTTACCTAGCGAAGAGTTATGGATTCTAAATGTTGGCCAATGATAAAAGACCACTTTTCCATGGCCCCACAGGTAGAAAGAAGCAGAGAATGGCACAAACCCAAGTTCCCTGATTCTAGATCCATCATTTTTATACTATACCTCTCAATGGAATCATCCATGTGACTAAAATATTAGGATATCAGCAGAGGTTGATTTAACTAGATTAGGCTAAATAGGATGAAGGAGAAAGTACTTTAGTGTGGAAAAGGTATCTCTTTCTGCCAACTTTCTATTTCATTAACTTTTGCTAACATTTACATTCTCCTTGCAGAATGAAGATTTTTTTTGAAAAACAAATTGTTGGTATTATCCAATATAAGAGATATAACCAAAGCTAGACTTCTTTAAGTCTTACATGAAAATAAATCTCATTAGTTTATAGTCATTTTTCAAATTGTTTTCATTTTTGAAAGGTAACAGTCCCAATCTTTTTACTGATGCAGACCATGCAGATTCTCTTCAAGTTAAATGAGAACTGAAGAGAATGTGAGTGAAATGGATCTTGAAAATGCAATTTGTTGAATGAGAAAACTGATGATTACAGGTCTTTTATTCTTGTTGACAACCACTCATGTTATATTCTTCTTCCTGTTAATTTCAATGGGAATAGTGAAGGATGTTTGTCACTGGTGACCATGTTGGAGATCTAGTATGTAAAGCTTAAAAATCTACTACACACAGTGTCATGACATCCTTGGTGTGCTGGAGCCAGATCAAACTAGCTCCTGAGAACCAATTATTAAAATTTTAGTGTGAGCGTTCACACCTTAAAAACAGCATACACTGCAAATCAAGGCTTGATTTATTGTTTCATTAATTGTGTAGACTTAAGAAAGTGATGGAGAAAGTGTTAATAATGCAGATTAAACTTAAAAGTTTGTATTGCACTTTCCCCCCAGAGAAGCACTTGTTAATCAGTTGCCAGTCCTGCACTTCAGAGTACAATAATCCCCAAGACCCAGAAGTCCAATTATTTTAATCTTCTTTACAATACACACACAATACTCACCATACAAATATAGACACTTCAATGACTCCTCATTTTTCAAAGAATTAGGTCTAGCTTTGCAAGTAAAGAATTTGAGGGTTTTTATGTTTTATTCCAAATCTCCCTTCCTAGAATTACATGGTACTATTTTCCTATCTTTACTCAGTCCTGCAGCCAAATTCTATTAATTCATACCCCTAAAAATTCCATAATTTTTTCTTTGATCATTTGATTCCTTTTACCTAGACCATCTTTTCTCCCATTTTAAAAGTATACCCATACTTCAAGGCTCGGGTTTATTTTCTTCATTAGAATTTTCTGGAATTTTCCCATACTGACATGATTTTTCCTTCGTCCTCACTGCGCTGTATTATTTTATAATATATCATATACTCCATATTATAGTTTCTCCAAGTGTATGTTTATACTTGTCAGTTTTCCATTACTTCACTGGATTTGTCTTTAGGGTGCAGCGAATTAATCTTTTTTTTCTTTTCTTACATGTGTCAAGTGTCTAAGGCTGGATTTGAACTCAGGTCCTCCCGACTCCAGGGCCGGTGCTCTACTCCCTGTGCCACCTGGCTGCCCCAATGTTTGCAATTTAATCTTAAATCAATTTAGAGGCACAAAGTAGCTAGGTGAGACTTAGATTTTAGGGATAATTTGGCATTTTTGCAAAAGATGGATTAGATAGGAAGAGATTAGTGGCAATGAAACCAATTGAAATAACCCACATGTGAAAAACAAGGTAATGGAATAGGGTGGTTGTTTGAAGAGAAACGCAAGGATAAGAGATAAGTTCAGTGTCTCAGGTTTTGAGAGGAGTAGTGAAAGAAAGAGAAGAGTCCAATGATGGGACAGTATGTTGTAGTAGAAAGAGCAATGTATTGGGAGTCAGAGGACCTGTGTTTCAATCCTGAACCTGCTAATACTATCTATATGACTTTGGGGAAATCAATTAACCTCTTTGGCCCCATTTTCTTTTGCTAAATAAGGGATTTTGACTAACTAAATATATCTGGAGTTCCCTTCCACCTCCAAACCTACTGGCCTATAGGAAGGATAACAACGATGCAAGTAGAATATACTTGTGGAAAACTTGGTCCCAAATGCATGGATGATCTAAAACAGAAATTAAATGAAATAGAAGTGTAGAGAGACTGATCTTAACCTTTTTGAGTTAGTAACTGACTTTTTTTTTGTTTTTGCTGTTGTTTGAATAAATCATATGTTCTATTGGGCTATTAGATACATGCAACTAAAGTCCATTTTCTTGACTAAAAGGAAATATCACCTTTAAAATATATGAACTTTACAAAAAGAAGTATTTGAGTTTAAATTGTTTTAAAATATGTTGTAAAATAACTAAGCAGAGTTGTGTCTATCTAGGGTAATGTTGCATGTTAACTTGCCATAGTTGGAAGTTTCAGGATTAGGAAAGTATGCAATGGTTCATCGACTCAGGAACATACAAAACATTTTAATTACCCTATTGCCTATGAGAGAACAACCCTCCCCAAACAAGGAAGATAATCTTCCAGCAATAACATCATTTTGCAGTCTTATCCAAAGACAATGACACCTTCTTCACATTTATTTCATTACTGTGCCCTTTTTATTGAGCTTTCATGGTACAGAATGTTTTATGAAATTGTCTTTCAGTGTGGAAACACCAATCATCTTTTAAAAATGTTGCCTATAAATACTTCAATATGAATTTGGTTTTCCTCCTCCGTTCTTTTGTCCATTCCACTGCTACTAGATTCATTAAAAGTGCCCCTGTGAATAACGTCATATTTGAAACAATTATGCTGCCTTCACAGGAAGTTTTTACAGGACAGTATGTCATGCTCATTTACAGTAATGCTCAAAATACAGTGATATTAAGTTTCCCAATTAAAAGTTATTTTCACCAGTACTTTGAAAGACTATAAAGTATTGTGTTTGCTTTAGAATGATAAAAAATGAGATATGAAATGAGTTTTATAGCTTACATTATCAGGAAAAATGCCCCCAACACCTCCCCACCAACAATGATTACTTTTTCTTTCTAAAATAAATATTTTTAGTTAATAGGATTCATTTTATCCTATGTGAAATTGTTTTTCTTTTCTCTTTAAGTATTTTATTGTATTTTCTAGGCTTCTACATTTGGTTTTCCTATCAATTTACTACAAACTCATTCCTGGATGTAGTTGCCTCACAAATCTCCTACTGTTTTTGTTTGTCCATTTAGCACATGATATGTAACAAGCTAAGCCCAGGAAAATGAGTCATTTTAACTTCATTATTTGGCCAAGTTTTTTTTTTTTCCATTGCTTTTTCTGTAACACATTTAAAAGCTGCAAGCTTCTTCAATAAAATCCCTCTATCCACCAAAAAACAAAATCCATTCTAATTTCTTCTACTACAAATTACATAAGGCTATAGAAAAATAGTGGGAAAAGAAAATCTGTCATACCTTTAGTTCATAACAACTATGCCAAAGTCCCAAAGACGTTGAGATATGGTATATCAAATATTGACTCACCTGGTCAAATGCAAAATCAGCAATCCTTAAAAAGCAGAGACTTTACTGAACGTCATTATTAACTGGCCTTCCTTTCTTTTTTACTTTTCGATTACTCCAATGCATATCTATTAAATATCTACTTCTGGTAAGGCACAATCCTAGGTAATGTAAAGAATGAAGAGAGAAGCAGCTTGCAGCTTTTAAATGTGTTACAGAAAAAGCAATGGAAAAAAAAAAAACTTGGCCAAATAATGAAGTTAAAATGACTCATTTTCCTGGGCTTAGCTTGTTACATATCATGTGCTAAATGGACAAACAAAAACAGTAGGAGATTTGTGAGGCAACTACATCCAGGAATGAGTTTGTAGTAAATTGATAGGAAAACCAAATGTAGAAGCCTAGAAAATACAATAAAATACTTAAAGAGAAAAGAAAAACAATTTCACATAGGATAAAATGAATCCTATTAACTAAAAATATTTATTTTAGAAAGAAAAAGTAATCATTGTTGGTGGGGAGGTGTTGGGGGCATTTTTCCTGATAATGTAAGCTATAAAACTCATTTCATATCTCATTTTTTATCATTCTAAAGCAAACACAATACTTTATAGTCTTTCAAAGTACTGGTGAAAATAACTTTTAATTGGGAAACTTAATATCACTGTATTTTGAGCATTACTGTAAATGAGCATGACATACTGTCCTGTAAAAACTTCCTGTGAAGGCAGCATAATTGTTTCAAATATGACGTTATTCACAGGGGCACTTTTAATGAATCTAGTAGCAGTGGAATGGACAAAAGAACGGAGGAGGAAAACCAAATTCATATTGAAGTATTTATAGGCAACATTTTTAAAAGATGATTGGTGTTTCCACACTGAAAGACAATTTCATAAAACATTCTGTACCATGAAAGCTCAATAAAAAGGGCACAGTAATGAAATAAATGTGAAGAAGGTGTCATTGTCTTTGGATAAGACTGCAAAATGATGTTATTGCTGGAAGATTATCTTCCTTGTTTGGGGAGGGTTGTTCTCTCATAGGCAATAGGGTAATTAAAATGTTTTGTATGTTCCTGAGTCGATGAACCATTGCATACTTTCCTAATCCTGAAACTTCCAACTATGGCAAGTTAACATGCAACATTACCCTAGATAGACACAACTCTGCTTAGTTATTTTACAACATATTTTAAAACAATTTAAACTCAAATACTTCTTTTTGTAAAGTTCATATATTTTAAAGGTGATATTTCCTTTTAGTCAAGAAAATGGACTTTAGTTGCATGTATCTAATAGCCCAATAGAACATATGATTTATTCAAACAACAGCAAAAACAAAAAAAAAGTCAGTTACTAACTCAAAAAGGTTAAGATCAGTCTCTCTACACTTCTATTTCATTTAATTTCTGTTTTAGATCATCCATGCATTTGGGACCAAGTTTTCCACAAGTATATTCTACTTGCATCGTTGTTATCCTTCCTATAGGCCAGTAGGTTTGGAGGTGGAAGGGAACTCCAGATATATTTAGTTAGTCAAAATCCCTTATTTAGCAAAAGAAAATGGGGCCAAAGAGGTTAATTGATTTCCCCAAAGTCATATAGATAGTATTAGCAGGTTCAGGATTGAAACACAGGTCCTCTGACTCCCAATACATTGCTCTTTCTACTACAACATACTGTCCCATCATTGGACTCTTCCCTTTCTTTCACTACTCCTCTCAAAACCTGAGACACTGAACTTATCTCTTATCCTTGCGTTTCTCTTCAAACAACCACCCTATTCCATTACCTTGTTTTTCACATGTGGGTTATTTCAATTGGTTTCATTGCCACTAATCTCTTCCTATCTAATCCATCTTTTGCAAAAATGCCAAATTATCCCTAAAATCTAAGTCTCACCTAGCTACTTTGTGCCTCTAAATTGATTTAAGATTAAATTGCAAACATTGGGGCAGCCAGGTGGCACAGGGAGTAGAGCACCGGCCCTGGAGTCGGGAGGACCTGAGTTCAAATCCAGCCTTAGACACTTGACACATGTAAGAAAAGAAAAAAAGATTAAATTACAAACAAGTGCCCTTGGGTTTTTACCTGCTGAGACAAACACCAGGAACTATATGAACAAAATTGCAAAATACTTTTCACACAAATAAAGATCTAAGCAATTGGAAAAAAAATATTAATTGTTCAGTAATATGTGAAGCCAAAATAATGCAAATCACAATTTGACCAAATAAGAGACAGAAAGCATTACTAGATTTAAAATGTGTAATTTTGATTATATTAAATTAAAAAAAATTTTGCACAAACAAAACCAAAGCAACTGAGATTAGAAGGAAAGCAGAAAACTGGGAAACAATCTTTATAGCAAGTATCTCTGCTAAATGCCTCATTTCTCAAATATATAGAGGACTGATTCAATTTATAAGGATACAAATAATTCCCAAATTGATAAATTATCAAAGGACTACTTTGACCACTTTGATAACTATTTGCACATCATAGGCATTGGTGGGCTAAAGAGAATACCTAATTCAGTGAATTTTATGTGCTAGCTTTAAATTGCTTTCCAGAATAGTTGGACCGCATCACAGCTCCACAAGTATAGTATGCATGTCCTTCAAGGACCTCTCCAACTATTTTTGTTTTCCTTATTTGTTGTCTATTCCAATATTGAGTGTAAGGTGAAACTTGGCATATTTTAATTTATATTTCTTTCACTATTGGTGATTTGGAACTTTTTGTCATATGGTTGTTTTGTTTGCATTTCTTTTCTAAACTTCCAAATCATATTCTTATAGCATTTCTCTCTTGAAGAATGGCTATTTTTCTTATATATTTGTAACCATTCTTCATATACCTCTGGGGTGATTGCTTAGCAAGCCTTTGTCAGGATTGCTCATCTACCTTTGGTACCCAGCACCCAACTGTTAACTGTGGCTCCAAGAATCTGTAGCATGCATAGTGACCACACACTGTTAAAACCATCTTGGCAGACTGGTAAGACCAGGTTGAGGGTAACTGACAGGCCTCAAACCTTTTCATGGATTGGGGAGATGTCTACCCCAAAAATATGAAAACTTTGGAGGAGAACGGTGTTTTCCAAAGACCATCAAAGTGGCTAAAGCAGGCAACATGGAGCACTGGGAGCTTGGTCAGACAGAGAATTCACCAAGGTTATCCACTGCATCCTGGAATGTCACCAGTCTACTTGACTTCAGTATTGCCACTGGACTTCTTTGACTGTGGAAGGGAGATTGAGGTTGATGACTTGCACAACTCTGACTCGCTTAAATCCAATTCATGCAAAGTCCAGAGATCACTTGTGATGTCATTGGCCCTCTTTGAAAACGAAGGGAAAATAACAACAATTATGTTATTGAGTCATTTCAGTAGTATGTGACAGCCCATGACCTCATTTGGGATTTTCTTGGCAAAGATACTGGAGTGGTTTGCCATTTCCTTCTCTACTTCATTTTGTACATAGGAATTGAGGCAAACAGGGGTAAGTGAGTTGCCCAGGGCTCCATAGCTAGTAAGTGTCTGAGGCCAAATTTGAACTTAGGTCCTCCTGACTTCAAAGTTGGCACTCCGTCCGCTGTCACCTAGCTGCTCAACAACACATATGTTTTTCATATTGCCCTATTCATCAGAGAAATTTGCTGCAAAGATTTTCTTTTTCATAGTTACCTTTCTATTTTAATTTTAACTGCAATTAATTTTGCTTGGATAAAATCTTTTCAATTTCCTGTAATCGAAATTGTTCTTTTTGTATTTCATTTTCTATCATTTGTTTGGTTAAGAACTTGACCTATGCATAGTTACAAAAGATATTTCCTTTATTTTTTCTCCTCCATAAAATTTATTTCTGATATGACCTTTTTTGCTTAGGGCAAATACCTATTTATATCTTATTGTGAAATGTAACCTGAGATATTGGTCAAAGCTAAATTTCTGCCAGACTACCTTTCAATTTCCTGAGTAGTTTTTCTCTTTCTGGCAAAAGCAAATACTTATCCCAGCATTTGTTGTCCTTGGATTTAGTGAATACTGTGAAACTATGTTAGATTATTTTGAGGTCTTGTTTACATAATTTATTTTATTGATTTCATGTATATATATATATATATATAATTTTTAACTAGTACTTTTATAATTACTTCTTTGCAATGTAGTTTGAAATATTATTATGTCCTCTCCTTTTTCATTATTTCTCTTGATATTCTTATTTTTTCTATGTTTTGTTATTATTGTGTTTCTTTCTTTGATAATTTGATATTTATGACCCTAAATCTTTACTTTAACTTACATAGTATTTGGTATTTTAATTATATTAGCATGGGCTGACTATGAACAATTAATACTTTCCCACTTATATAATGCTTCCTTTATTTTTATAAAGAATATTCCAAATTAAATTCCTAAGGCAAATATCATATCATGCTATTTCAGTAGCTTTATATTACTTTGGTTTGGTGTGTAAAACCTTTCACAAACTGGTCTCACCCTACCTTTCCAGCTATATTTTATATTTCTTCCCTTTACACTATGATCCAGTCAAGCCAATCTTACAGCCCTCCATGTATGACACTCTCTCACTTCCTGCCTTTTTACTTGTCCCCATGCCAAAATCGAACTTTCTCCAACCCCCTACTCCCATAATCTCTAATTCCCTTTAAATCTCAGCGTAAGCATCATTTTCTATGTAAAATGCTTCTTTATCCATCAAGCTGCTAGTGTATTCTTCCAACATCTACCCTTTAATTTATACATCTTTTTCATGTTATATATTTGTGTGTCTACACACTCAGACACAGACACATAGACACAGACACACAGACATAGACAGACAGACAGACAGACAGACAGACACACACACACACACACACACACACACACACTCACAAACTCACACACGGAATTTTACCCACTGTAATATAAGCTCCTTGAGGGAAGGAGTGGGTTACACTTTCATATTCTTACCTCTAGTGCCTAACATAATTACAGGAACATAGTAGGCACTAAATTAATTTGCTTTGATAGATTGTGGTCCCTTTTACATTCAAAAGTGTCAAGATTGTTATGCTTAAGTTCCTCCCATTTGATGACAGTCTCACATTTAGAATAGCAGACCAGAGGACAATGTAGACAGAAAGATGGATTGTGGAAATAAGAACACTGATGGTGACTCACTCTATAAGGTATGATTCATAATATAATATCTAAATTATGTATACTGAATTTATGCTAAATCAGAAGTATCAATTCTTTTAACTTTAAAGATTCTTTGAAGATGAACAATGCTAGGTAATGATGAGCATTGCTACTCTGTGGGTATTCATTTAATAAATACCAGGCTGAAAATGAATAATTTGCATATTTTACTTATAAATATCCTATTAAAAGGAATACAATCTAAAGAATAGTTTAACTCATACTAAAGCATTTTAAAAGGATTTTTTTTCAGACCTACCTTCCCTAGGTTCTTCACTAAGTTAAAGAAGTTTTTGGTAGCAATGCCAGCATGCCTATTCCTCTATAAATCTGAGTTGTTTTGTTTTTGTCATCATTATTATTATTATTATTATTATTATTAGTAGTAGTAGTAGTAGTAGTAGTAGTAGTATTCTTTTTTAATTTTTATTCATTTTGAACTTATATAAATACAAAACAAAACAAAGGAACATTTTTGTGTACATAGCACAATATAAAAAAGAAGAAGCAATATAAACCTGTGAATTTGCACTTTACACTGTTTACTTTTGGGGGAAAACTAATAATTACTGCACATTATTTTCAAAGCTATCTTGCTTTTTGTGGTTCCTTATAAGTTTTCTTTTCTTCTCTGCTGTGTACTTTTTTCCTGCCTTCTTCCCCATTCTGCCCTAGAGAAGTGTACCATTATAAACAAAAATGTGTATGTATATGTATGTATATGTATATATACATGTTCATATGTATGTATGTCTACATGTGTATTGTGTGGGCATATATGCATATACACATGTGTGTATATATGTGTGTATTTTATGTATGTGTATATGTATTTATGTATGTATACATACACACTTCTATTTATTAGTTCTTTCTCTGTATGTGGATAGCATCTTCCTCCAAAGTAGTAGTAGTAGTAGTAACAGTAGTAGTAGTAGTAGGAGGAGGAGGAGGAGGAGGAAGAAGAGCAGCAGCAGCAGCAGCACTAGTTAGTAGTAAGTATTATTATCATCAATAATTCTCAGTGTGGAAACTATACACTGTTGCAGATCAGTGAATCAATAAGTATTTATTAAGCACCTAATATGTAACAAGCATCTCCTCTCTAACTCCAACTTTATAATCTTAAAGAGTTACCTGGAGTGCTAAAAGGTTCAGTGACTTGGCCATGGTTACCTTTAGCTTGTATGTCTCAGAGGAAGCCCTTAACTCATGTTCTGAATTCCAAGGGTGGCAACTTAACTGCTCTGCCAGACTACTTCTCTTGATTATCAGTAGTATAAATCATAGATCTAGGCTTATAGTGGACTACTAGAGACTGTTTATTCTTACTCCATCATTTTACAGCTGAGGAAACAGAGACCCATAAGCGTGCTAAATTACATAAGGAGTAAGCTTCAGAGGTGAGATGTCAATCAAGTTCACCAAAGCCAGAAATCTTCCACTGTGCATGGCTACTGTATGTATATGTTTATTAATGTGCATGTAAATATGTATATATGTATGTGTGTGGTTATATATAAATATGTGCATGTACAATGTATATGTTGTAATATATGCATGTATATACACACATAAACACATGTAAACATTTATGTTATATATACATAGGGTATGTATCACACACGCACTCATTTGTTACCAACCCCCAATGCTTATATCTATACCCTCAATATTACGAAAATGAAACAATTTTCTAAAGCCCACTTTTTACTAGCCCTGGATATCTGAAGTATGAGTTCTTTCAATGATGTATTCAGTGAAATTACAGGCAGATCTTATCAGTCATGCTAATGCCTGCACATATACATACTATGCGATGAGGTAGAAGCAAGAGAAATTAAAACAATAACATTAAGACTTTAATGCTATCTTCATTGTGTAAGCCTTACATAAGGATATATATATATATATATATACATATATATATATATATATATATATATATATATATATATATACATATATATATATATATATATATTAACTGTAAGATTTAGATGTTATGAGTTCACCATGTTCATAGGGTTAAGCTTATGACATTTTATTTGACTCTTTTCATTCTACCAAAGGAATTAACATGCCTTTATTTTTGTCAAAGTTTAAGGTTTAATGAGGAAGTGATGAATTTGTATCAAACTATATTTACAGATTCCAAGAAATGCCATAAGACAACCTTATGATAAAACATAACCTGAAGGGGGGACCTGATACACTTTTCTTATTGTTGAAAAGTTGCTAAAAATTTTGGAGACCTTACATTACCTATGATTGTAATTAGTCCATCTCAGATACCTGAAGTAATCTATTCTTTCCTCTACTTCAGGGAGTTACTGTTCAATTTTATCTGCAAGCATCACTGTTGGAGTACAAACTGAGGTACTTGGATGGCAATCTGAAGCTAGAACAGAGCAATTAACAAATGACACATAAAGGCAAAGTTGGCCTACGTGGCTGACACACATCCATGTGGGTCAATAGTTATGGCTGGTTTAGGAGATCGTCAAAATCAGGTAAAACATGTATTGGGGAAAGCATGCAGAAGTTAATATCAAGAGGGTAAGATTCAAGGTAGGGTGAAACCTCAGTAGTTCAGATAAAGATCTCTAATTCACTTGCCTGGAGAGATAGTTTCAGTTGGAAGAAGTTCAGTAACATGGGAAGAAGTTGTCCTGATATGTTTAGCTTCTTTTTTTAAAAATTTATTTAAAGTATTTAGTTTTCAGCATTGATTTTCACAAAAGTTTGAATTACAAATTTTTTCCCCATTTCTACCCTTCCCCCACTCCAAGATGGTGTATATTCTGGTTGCCCCGTTCCCCAGTCAGCCCACCCATCTGTCACCCCACTCCCCTCCCATCCCCCTTTCCCTTCTCTTGTAGAGCAAGATAAATTTCTATGCCCCATTGCCTGTGTATCTTATTTCCTAGTTGCATGCAAAAACGTTTTTTTTTTTTTATTGTTTCTGAACGTCTGTTTTTAAGACTTTGAGTTCCAAATTCTCTCCCCTCTTCCCTCCCCACCCACCCTCCCTAAGAAGGCAAGCAATTCAACATGGGCCACATGTGTATCATTATGTAAAACCCTTCCACAATACTCATGTTGTGAAAGATTAATTATGTTTTGCGCCTTCCTATCCTATCCCCCTTTATTGAATTTTCTCCCTTGACCCTGTCCCTTTTCAAAAGTGTTTGTTTTTGATTACCTTCTTCCCCCATCTGCCCTCCCTTCCATCATCCCCCCTTTTTTATCTTCTTCTTCCTTCTTTCCTGTGGGGTAAGATAGCCAACTGAGTGTGTATGGTATTCCCTCCTCAGGTCAAATCCAATGAGAGCAAGATTTACTCATTCCCCCCTCACCTGCCCCCTCTTCCCTTCCTACGGAACCACTTTTTCTTGCCACTTTTATGTGAGATAATTTACCCTATTCAATCTCTCCTTTTCTCCCTCTCTCAATGTATTCCTCTCTTATCCCTTAAATTGATTTTTTTGAGATATCATCCCTTCATATTCAACTTACCCGGTGCCCTGTGTGTGTGTGTGTGTGTGTGTGTACATATATATATATATATATATATATATATATATATATATATACACACACACATGTATATATATATATATACACCTACATATATACATACATAGTCACACACATATGCATATATATGTATACACACACACACACACACATATATATGCATATTCCTTTCAGCTATTATGATATTGAGGTCTCATGAATCATACACATCATCTTTCTATGTAGGAATGTAAACAAAACAGCTCAACTTTAGTAAGCCCCTTATGATTTCTCTTTCTTCTTTACCTTTTCATGCTTCTCTTGATTGTTGTGTTTGAAAGTCAAATTTTCTATTCAGCTCAGGTCTTTTCACTGAGAAAGCTTGAAAGACCTTTATTTTATTGAAAATCCACATTTTGCCTTGGACTATGATACTCAGTTTTGCTGGGTAGGTGATTCTTGGTTTTAATCCTAGCTCCACTGACCTCCGGAATATCGCATTCCAAGCCCTTCGATCCCTTAATATAGAAGCTGCTAGATCTTGTGTTATCCTGATTGTTTTGACACAATACTCAAATTTGTTTCCTTCTGGCTGCTTGCAGTAATTTTCTCCTTGTTCTAGGAGCTCTGGAGTTTGGTGACAATGTTCCTAGGAGCCTTCTTTTTGGGATCTTTTTCAGCATGCAAATGGTGGATTCTTTTAATTTCTATTTTACCCTCTGGCTCTAGTGTATCAGGGTAGTTCTCCTTGATAATTTCTTGAAAGGATATCTAGACTCTTTTTTGATCATGACTTTCAGGTAGTCCAATAATTTTTAAATTATCTCTCCTGGATCTATTTTCCAGGTCAGTGGTTTTTCCAATGAGATATTTCACATTGTCTTCCATTTTTTCATTCCTTTGGTTCTGTTTTATAATACCTTGATTTCTCATAAAGTCACTAGCTTCCACTTGCTCCAATCTAATTTTTAAGGTAGTATTTTCTTCAGTGGTCTTTTGGACCTCCTTTTCCATTTGGCTAATTCTGCCTTTCAAGGCATTCTTCTCCTCATTGTCTTTTTGGAGCTCTTTTGACATTTGAGTTAGTCTATTTTTTAAGGTGTTACTTTCTTCAGTATTTTTTTGGGTCTCCTTTAGCAAGTCATTGACTTGTTCTTCTTGGTTTTCCTGCATCACTCTCATTTCTCTTCTCAATTTTTCCTCTACTTCTCTAACTTGCTTTTCCAAATCCTTTTTGAGCTCTTCCATGGCCTGAGACCAGTTTATGGTTTTTCTTGGAGGCTTTTGAATGTAGGTTCTTTGACTTTGTTGACTTCTTCTGGCTGTATGTTTTGGTCTTCTTTGTCACCAAAGAAAGATTCTGAAGTCTGAGTCTGAATCTGAGACTGTTATCGCTGCCTGGCCATGTTCCCAGCCAAGTTACTTGACCCTTTAGTTTTTCATCGGGGTATGACTGCTTGTAGAGTATAGAGTACTTTTTTCCAAACTTGAGGTACTATGCTGTTGTTTTCAGAGCTTTTTCTACAAAGCAAGCTCTGCCACAGCAGTTCTCCTTCTCTCCCAAGAACTGCCAACCCAGACTGTGACTCAAATATGAGCAGGCTCTGCACTCCCTCTCTGATCTGCTACTTAATTCCTCCCATCAGGTGGGCCTGGGGCCAGAAGCAACTACAGCTATAGTTCGGTAGCTGCACCACCTCCACTGCCTCCGGGTGGTGGCCAAACTGTGAACTCCTTTCACTCTGTCCCCACAGTTTTTCCCACTAACCTTCTCTGTTGTCTTTGGTGTTTGTGGGTTGAGAAGTCTGGTAACTGCCACAGCTCACTGATTCACGGTGCTGGGGCTTTTTCCGCCTGGCTCCCGGTCTGTGTGGTCCAGGCACAGCCTGTGCTGGGCTCTGCTCCCCTCCACTCCCATCTCCATGGGATAGCCCTTACCCAGCGACCATCCGGGCTGTCCTGCTTCCCTCTGCTATTTTGTGGGTTCTGCAGTTCTAGAATTTGTTCAGAGCCATTTTTATAAGTGTTTGGAGGGTCCTGGGGGAGAGCTTTAGGCACGTCCCTGCTTTCCAGCTGCCATCTTGGCTCTGCCCCCTCAAAGATTTTTTAAGAAGCTGTAAGGTTTATTATATGTAAAGAAATTAACTTATTTTATTTAACCCCAGCTAATTCACATACCCTTACATTTTTAATTTGCATAACTGTATTGCTTCAATGAGAGAAATATTTTTATGTGAAAATTTTAATCTTTGCTAAATACGAAAATTATACAAGACTTATCAATATTTCCATTTCAAATACATCAGTTCTACTCTACTATTATTTTCCATAGATGTGATAGATTATCTTTGCAATATTTTCCTTTTCAACAAGAAAATTTCTTTGGCAATAAATTAATCACTGTCTATGGTTAAATATAATTTTTCCTGTTTTATCAACAAATTGGACTTGAAAATGACACTGAATATGTGTGAACTTGGAATGAGTTTTCAGGATATATATGCCAGTTTTATACCCTCTGCTAGTAATAGTGTTTGGAGTTACCTAATAATTGCATAATTTCTATGATATTGTTTTTATATATTCCTCTCCAAAAGATTATATGCCTGTGAAGAAGCTATTTTTTCTTGTTATTCATTTATTTATTTTTAGTTTTCAACATTCGTTTCCACAAGAATATGTGTTCCAAATTTTCTTCTCATACCCCAAGACAGTGTAATATGTAAAGAAGAATCAGAACCAGTGGGAGGAACCATGAGAAAGAAGTAACACACACACACACACACACACACACACACACACACACGCACACACAAAGAGAGAGAGAGCGCAAATAATATGCTTCAATCTGCATTCAGACCCCATAGTTCTTTTTCTGGGTGTGGATAGTATTTCCATCATGAGTCTTTTGGAGTTGTCTTAGATCCTTGCATTGCTGAGAAGAGATAAGTCTATCAATGTTAGGCATTGAATAATGTTGTTACTGTGTATAACATTCTCCTGGCTTTACTCACTTCAGTTAGCATCAGTTCATATACATCTTTCCAGGTTTTTCTGAAGTCTGCCTGCTTATCATTTCTTATAGCACAATAGTTTTCCATTACATTCATATACCACAATTTGTTCATTCATTCCCCAGCTGATGGAAATTCCCTCAATTTCCAACTGAAGAAGTTTTTTTTTTAAAAAAAAAGTTTTATTTTATTTTGTGGCAAGACTATATTCCATTCCTTACCAAATAATAATAGCATTTAGCTTTAAGTTTTGCAAATCAGTTTAAATTTCATTTCATTTAACTTTTTGAATTAAGTATTATTGTTAACTTTGCATTAATGGTCTTGAAAGTAATTCAAATTATTTTTACAAAATACTAATATATGGGCTTTTTACATAGTACTAGCTGAAATTCTAAGAACTAGTCAGACCAGTTCTCAAGAAGAAATCTGGAGGGAAAAGTTGGTTTGTTTGTTTAATCATCCAATCAACGAATATTTTATGAAAGCCTATGTTGGAATCAGCTTGTACCAATCTAATTTTCAAAATAACCATCAACAATCTCATTTTCTTTTTCAAACTTATTATTAGTGTTCTGTATGGTAAATTATAGTGGTACTGGCTGGGAAAAGTTTTATGTTGAAGTTAGCACTTTAATTGTGTCTTTTAAAAAAAAACATTTTATTTCTTTTACAAGTCTTTCTTAACACTTCTTCCTATCTCCCCCATCAAAAATTGAACACTAAAAACATTAAAATCATTTATGATAAATAAAATTGTGACATAAAGGAAATCCACATGTTGATCATAAAATGTATGTTTAATTCTGCATTTTAAGTCCATCATTCCTCTGGAAGGGTGTAGATGACATTTTTCATCTTCAGGCATCTAACTTGTGTATGGTGAGAAAGACGAAATGACTGACAAAACAAAGGTTCAAATTTCCAACCATATAAATTTATTAAGCAATGCATGCCAAATGCATAACAACTTGGGACTGGTAGCATTCCTTAGCGTTGGCACTGGACCTTGAATACAAGGAAAGACAGACATTAAAAACAATCAATCAAATAAGACCAATTAAGTAAAAGAAGATAATTAACCAGGATACAAAATTAGGTAACCTGATTTCTAATTGAAGGAAAAATTAAGGACTTTGCAAATTGGGAGAGGGAGAGCAAACATGCAATTCTCTGAATTTAGTGAAAGAGGTGTTACACTCTCCCCAAGTGTCTGTATTCATTCCAAAGAACATGGAAACAATAGCTGATTATTCAGTATAGAGCCAATTTTCAGATAAGACATATGGGTTTCTTGGGATGTATAATTGATTGGTTAGAATAACCTAGGTCCTTAGTTAAGGGTCCCTAAGCAGCAGGAAGAGGTAGTTCAGCTGCCCAGCCACTCAGAACCAGGTTCAGACAATGAAATAAGGTTCTCTCACAATTACCACTATTGAATAAAATTTTCTCACAAGGCAAAAATTGGACTAGATCCATAATCAAATAGAAAGAGAACTGAGGTAGCTCCAGAACTGAGTCACAAGATGGATTGAGGATAGTTCATTCAATTCCCATTACCACTTGCTGTTCTAATCCCCTCGGTTCTTCATTTTGATTCATGAAGGAGGGAGGCAGCCCACTCCCCCCATGGATTACACAACTATAAGCCAAATCTTTAAGACTTTTCATATATTCCTAATTAGAAATATATGTCAGGCTATAAATCAGACTCCTTAGAGGGCTCACTCATTTTGAGAATGGCAATTTACATGTCATCAAAGCAACCCAGAAAACTTAAATATAAACAACATGAAACAAAAGGCCAAAGTAGTAAAATGATAATCATCAATATTAAATAACATCATCTTCCTGTATCATAGTAACTCATTCCCAATTTAGTAATGGCATGTAGTCATCTGGACCTTGGAATTTTGTCCTGTTCATTCTGGAGCAGCTCCCATTCTCAGGAAAGCTCTGAAACCCCTCGTTGGAAGTCTATGTCAATCTTCATGGTTAAAATGTGCCTCTTCTAAGCAACATGTTTTTGGAGTCTTTTTTTCTAACCCACTTCACTATCCTTTTTCCATTAAATGGGTGGATTCATCTCCTCATGCCACTGCTATCATTTTTAATGATGCATATCATGTCACCTTGTCCTCTTGTTCTTTTCCTCCATTGTGCCTCCACATGCCTCTTTACAAATGAGAAGTTGATAAAAAGAGAAAGATTTTGCTCAAAACTTGTGATCTTGATGCAAAATGGCCCATTTTTACTGTTGTGGCTCTCCTCTTCCATTTATCTCTCCTGAACCCAGGTTTTCACTCTTCTTTTCTTTTTTACCTTTATCCTGTTCATGTTGCTCTCTGACCCTGGAGGTTGTGTAGTTTATGAGTATATTCCCTTACCAATTCTAACCCCCTCTGAAATATCTCTTTCTCCTTCCCTTTTTCCTCTCTCCAATTTCCATTTTGAATTTTGTATATATTTATACCATAATGTGTGTATATGTTTGTGTGTGAGGATTTGTGCAATTGTGTTATATCTCCCTTTATCTAGTTCAGATGAAATGAAGACTTCTCTCCACACTCCTTTCCATGTTTAAATTTTCTTCATCTTAAATACCTCTAAAGTCCTGAGATCATAAAAATGGAACAAAACTACCCACAATTACTGTCACATTTACCATACTCTATGACTCTGAGTTATGTTAAGATTCTCAGTAAATATTTTTAATTCTCTTTTTTAGCATTAAAAAAAATCTCCACTTGTCTTCCACTTGAGCAAAAATGTGTACCTTTCTATGTTTCTCCTGGCTCCTGAGTTTCCATTTTAAAATGACTCCTTAGTCCTACATAATGACTTTTATTCAGGAATGCTTAGGAAGTCTTCATTAAATCCTTTTCTCTTGACTGTAGGATTATGTATTGTTTTCCCCACCATGTGACACCACTTATGTGGTGAGCCTACATAGTAGGAGTCTCTAAGACCAAGGTATTTTCTAATAAAAAGTGTGTTTTCTTTAATTTACTTCTCTCAGCAACAACAGAGCTTAGGTTGGGAGGACTGGTGTTTGGTCATTCTCTGCTGTTATACTTTTAAATAGTGTGGCCAAGCTCTGCCTAGTACTGAGTATGTTGAAAAAGACAAGGTCCTATTTCTGTAGGAACTGCTTAATCTTGTCTCTTGTGGTTCAGGCTCAGGTTTCCTGGATGCTAAGTTTGGCTGGGGTTGTCAAAATACTACTCAAGGCTCCTCTTCTACTATGTCCAGGGCTCTTGACACCCCTGTGGCTGAGGCTTTTTTTCTTGCTTTCTGCACAGACTCCTTGGCTATCACCACAATTTGAGACTTTTTTTCTCCCCTTGTATGTGACTAAGTATTCCCAACCCCTTCACTTACTTTCTCTGGAGGGCCCTACAGGGGTGTGTCACAGATTGAGTACCTGCTTAGGTGTCAGGAAGATGTGTATTCAAATCTAGCCTATAACACTTTCTAGATATCTTCCTTGGTTTCCCCAAGTGTAAAATTGGGATAATAATAAAACCCACCTCACAGAGTTGTTGTGAAGATCAATGAAATAACAGCATAAGTGCTTAGTACAGTGCAAAGAACTCAATTCTTGTCAAGAGATTCTAGGGTATGGCTGAACTGTGTTCTATTCAGACCCCCTTTCCCTCTGCAGATTTTGGGGCACCCCCCTTCACTTGCCTCTTTCCAAAGGATTCCATGGGTGTTCCTGCACCAGGATTTCCCTAGGACTTCCTTCTTTCCATAATGCACCAGGGTGCTTTGTGCATTATACCCAGCAAGGGGCCTTTCCCAATAGGGCTGCCTCCATATTGGACTTCTGCCACTGGGTTCTGGTCACTGTAAACATGATTTGACTGAGAGCTGATATTAATGCTTCCAAGGACTGCCTGAATGAATGAACGAGAATTTATTAAGTGCTAATCACTGGGGATACAGATACAAAAATTAAGATATTCTCTGCCCTCAAGAAACTTATATTCTAGTAGGGAGTGACAGAATATCTGTATGGTGGCCAGCAAGTGATGTTTTTGTTTGGAAAGTTATAGGGATGATGATTGGAACCGTAGGTGAGTAGATTGACACATCCTTTTCAGGATCAATGGAAGAGCTGATTTGATTAAGGTCCTAGAGATTGCTAGACAGTGGTGGAGGAAAAGGGCAGTAATAGAAACCCCCCATCCCCTTCCCTAGGCTAGAGACCTAGAAGTGAAAGCATTACATCCCCTAGGACTTGTGTGTTTTTTTTTTTCTCTTGGGGAAACGCTGATTGTTAAACAGAAGTCCTAGGACTGAAGTAAAGGATTTCTGATGCACTAGTCTAGAGAAGAAGTTTGTTCATTTTTTATTTGTTATTGCTTAACTGTTGCAGAAGAGTGTGTTGCCTCATGGTCCCAGTGCCAAAATGTGATGAATAATTACATAGTACTGGGGTTCTAAGTAACACCCATAGCAGCAGGCAGACATGGGGGAATTTTGCCACTAGTTCTTTGCCTGCAGGAAGTCATTAAAAGATAAGTGAAAAAACAAGTCAGTTCCCTTGGTAGCAGGAGTTCCGCCCTCTGGAATCTTATAGGCCTACTTATTTGGGGAAAGCAGGCACAGATATGTTTAATGCAATATTCCCTCATGTATTTATATATTTCTTGCAAATCATTTCCAGAATTGCAATAGAACAATTTGCCCCATCTTTACTTTTATTCTATTTAGAAAAAAAATAGCTCCAAATAAACTCACCCTTTCTGAGTCAAATACCCTTCCATGAACTTAATAGTTGAACTTCATAAAATCAAACTGTAGTCTATTTGTGCTCCTGTAATGATTTTCTCCCCTTTGGAAGATAGTATTATTTTCCAGCTGTGCATCTACTGCAATTTTGTATTCCAAAATGCTTGATGCTTAGGCTGAAAGTGGTGATTGAATCCAGGTGCAGATCATTAAACTTAATACTTAGTGTCCCCCCACCCTTTCCTCTAAATGCCTTCAAGATTGTACAAGCTACTTTCTCCATCTTGTTTGATTGCAATGGGCTAGATGACTAAAGAGGAGGTATAGTTGCTATATTGACAGCCTTGATCAGTTAATACAGCAGTAAAACACAGATTTTTTTCTCCATAGAACAATAGACTTCATTCCTTTTTTTAAACTAATGCTCTGTTTTAAGCAAAGAGGGAAAAAATAGAAGGATTCTGGCAGCTGAATCCTAAGTGAGATTTGTGCATCAGGACACAACATATTGCAATAAAGCAAAATATATTGTGCTGCAGTGAGGATTATGAAATACCTAAGAGTCCCATAAACTATAATTAACAGGATATCAAGGATTTATAAAGCCGTAATGCCATAAACTTGCTATTCATAAATTAAATCAAGCTATGTAGTTAGAGGGCTCAAAATTTTTCCCCCTAAGTTTCCTGAAATAAGTGAATGATTCCTCTGAAATGATAAAACATTGGGCTTGGTTTAATACACTCTTAAATTACTATATGTTTAAAATAAAGATGCTGGGAAAGCAATGCTTCATTTTTATGTGCTTTTAATGTAAGCAACTTAATACAAGGCCTAAATTGGCAACATAAATTTCAAATAAGATTGGGAATACATATTATAAATCAGATTGGGGAAGAGTACTATCAATCTGAAAGCATTTAGAGATAATGTTTTCTGGTCTATCAAGGGAAAAATAAAGTTTAAAAAAGCTTTGACTTTGGTAGCACAATAATGCCTAATTACCAAAGACCTTTGTGCAGTGGAAATCAGAACCAAGAAATAGCGTTTTGAACTCAGGTTGCAGTTAGTTTTTTGTTTCAGCAACCTGTAAAAGATTTGGGGGGATATTCTACCTTGGATAGTGCCTATGCTATTCAGTTCTTTCAGTCGTGTCTGACTCTTTGTGATGTTTTCTTGGCAAAGATAATGGAGTAGTTTGCCATTTCTTTCTCCAGCTTATTTTACAGATTATGAAACTAAGGCAAACAGGTTAAGTGACTTGCCCAAGGTCATGGATCTAGTAAGTGTCTGAGGCTGGATTTAAACTCAGGGAGAGAAATCTTCCTGATTCAAGGCCTTGTGCTCCTAGCTGCCCACAGACAGTGCCTATACTAGGAAATTAATGTGGTATGATTTGAAAAAGGCTTAATTGCCTCACCAACTTGGTCAATGAAAGTGACTTGAGGCAGTTTCAACTCCATGTCTCATGGCCCTATATTCCTGAAATATGTCACTATCTATGATGATGAGAGGCATTTTCTTTTTTATTCTCAGTGGCAGATTGTGTGAAGTCCTGGGAAGTGAATAGTTCCTTATTTCACAACTTCATGACTAGTCCTCACCTTTGTACAAATTAAATATTCACCTTTGGAAAGAGGTACTCTCTGGCATCATGTTCCTGAATTTCAAATAATGGTGTAGGACATTTTGAATTCTAAAGTCCTTAATAGCTCTCAGACTCTGAGAATCCTTACAAAATAGTTGCTAGATGTATACACTGTAAAAAGTACAAAGTAATAACAGAAAACTCTTCTTGGAAGGCTCCCTGGATTTGCCTAGTCAGTAATTCTCCTTCCCTTAGTCCAATTTTATCCAACAGTTTATTAGTGCTTTTGTCATGCACTTAATCATGTGTTCATGTGTATTGGTGATATCTATGAACCTGGATTCAAACATGAACCATATGAAGCTTCATGAAAAGGGCAAGCCTCAACCTTTTTAACCTTCCTATCATCTAGAATTGTTCTTTATCCATAGTACATTTATATAATGGAGTTGTCTTTAAAATTGAATCTTTTTTTTCTTTATTGGGGTCCTTAGGAACTAAAAAGTACTTATCAACAACAATGACTTCAGTGCATATTATTTGTCATTAAACAATATGTAGAAAGACAATTTTAGGTGTAAATGGTTATGAATTTCATAATTACTCTTCTTAGCAATGCAAGGATGTAGACAACTCCCAAGGACCCACGATGGAAAATGCTATCCACATCCAGAAAAAGAACTATGGAGTCTAAATGCAGATTGCAGCATACTAATTTTTTTCTCTCTGTTTTTTCGTTCTTCTTTCTCGTGATTTCTCCCATTTGTTCTAATTCTTCTCTACAATATGACTAATGTGAAAATAGGTTTAATATTAGTGTATATGTAGAGCCTATATCAGATTACATGCCGTCTTGGGGTGGGGAGAGGGGAGAGATGGGGAAAAAATTGGAACTCAAAATCTTATGGAAGTGAATGTTGAAAACTAAAAATAAATAAATGAATTTATAAAAAAAGAATTTGATAATTCTACCATGTATGAACAATGCATATCATATTGTTAAAGTCCACTAAAATCCAGTTCTAATGATTCAGTACTGATTCAAATTTTCCTTGAGTCCTTAATGCCTTTACCGGTGAAATGGAAAGACTAGCACGCATTATAAAGCTTCCTAATAGGCCCAGTGGTGGACTAATTCTCTCTCTGTCTCTCTGTCATTCTATTTCTGTTTCTCTCTGTGTCTCTCTGTCTCTGTCTTTGTCTCTGTCTCTCTCTCTGTCTCTCTGACTCTCTCTCTCTCTCTCTCTCTGTCTTCTCTCTTCTCCTCCCTTTTCTCTCTCTGTGTACACATGCATACACACGTTTGTTTTTCTTAGGATGATGAATTTAATATCACAATAATTTTCAAAGACTATCAGCTAAGTCATAGAGGAGTTGCAGTTTGTGTTGTTGGATAAACCTGAGGTTGAAGTGAAGCAAGTCTAATATAATGTACTTTAAGTATATGAATCAATAAAATTTGACCACCTAGGCAGTTTGGCAGATAGAAAGGAATATAGAAAACACAACAAAACACAAAACAAGGTCATAAATTACATGAACTAAATGAGTGGAAAAGAGAAGTCCTATCAGTAGTTCAAGGAAACAAGAATAATTGTCAACTCATCAAAATGATGGAAAAATTAAATCGTTCTCAGATGTCCTAAGCATATCTTTGAATTCAATGTCAACCAGCATCTATACCTGTACACAAGCAAGTTCTGTAATAATAAGGTGCCAGCAAGGATTATGAAATATCTCAGTGCCTATTAAACTATAATTAGCAAGGCAACAAGGATTTATAAAGCAATTATAAAGTCATTTCATAAGCTTAATCATTCCAGATAACATGACTCTTTCCTCCTTCCTACAAAACAGGAACCTGAATGGATTTTCTTCGTTATTTATAACTATAGAGGAGAAAGGGGAAAATGAAAGACCCTCAGCAACTGCTGAGACTACCCGTGAATACCAAAGGAAAATCAGGGAACCATATTAATGGGGATTGAGATGTAACACTTAGCATCTAGCATCATACTAGGCACATAGCAAGTAGTCAACAAATTAGTGCTTATTGAATTGCAATGAACTTTTAAGAAGTCTTCCCAAATGTTGGATATCTTTCAAGGAAACAAATTCAATCCTGCCAATGTGATTATTTTGAAAGGGGTGAACAGTTCTTGATATTTAATTTTCAGCATGTTTATTAAACAAGTGAAGTCAAGGCAAAGAACATTAAAAAAAACCCCTGTGCCAGAGCTAAGCTCTAAAGATACAAGTACAAGGTCAAAGGCAGTCCCTGCTCTCAAGGAGCTGAAATTGCAATGTTTTGAAGGCAACACATAAAAAGGAAACTGGGAAATTAAGGAGTTTGGAGCCATGATGGTATATTGAATGGGAGCAATAGAGTATATAGATTCTCCACTCCCAGCCCCCATGGAAGAGCTCAAAAAGGACCATAAAAAACTTCCTAAAACATAGAATTTTCCAAATGTAAAAGGAGATACAAAAATTCACTGAAAAAAATAACTCCTTAAAGAGTACAATGGGCCAAATGAAAAAAAAGTACAAAAGCTAATTGAAGAAAACAACCCATTAATAGTTGGAATTGGTCAAGTGGAAGCTAATGATTCTATGAGACACAAAGAATCAATCATACAAAATCAAAAGAACAAAAAAGGAAGAAAATATAAAATAACTCATGGGTAAAACAACTGACCTGGAAAATAGATCCAGGAGAGATAATATCAGAATCATTGGACTACTTGAAAGCCATAATCAAAAGGAAGACTTAGACAACATCTTTCAAGAAATTATAAGGAAAACTGCCCTGATGTCATGGAACCAGAGGGCAAAATAGGTGTTGAAAGAGTCCACCAATCATCCCAGAAAAGAGATCACAAAATAAGAACTCCAAGGAACATTATAGACAAATTTCAGAACTATAAGGTCAAGGAAAAAATACTACAAGTAGCCAGAAAGAAACAATTCAGATATCAGAGAGTCACAATCAGGATCACACAAGACTTGGCAGCTGTAACATTAAAGAATCTAAGGCCATGACACATGAGATTCCAGAGAACAAAGGAGCTAGGACGACAACTAAGAGTAACTTACCTGGCAAAATTAAGCATAATGCATCAAGTGGGAAAATGGTCATCCAAATAAATAGAAGTATTTCAAGCTTTCATAAGGAGAAGACCAGAACTAAACCCAAAATTTGACCTCCAATATCATGACATAAGGGAAGCATAAACAGGTAAAAAAAGAGAAAAGAAAACATAAGGGATTCAATAGAGCTAAACTATTTAGTTTACATTTTACATTCCCCACATGGGAAGATGATACTTGTAATTCTTAAAAATTGTTTCACTAATAGTATGGTTAGAAGGAATCTACATAGATATAGGATATAGATATAAGGTGAATTTGATGGAATGGTATAAAATGATTAAAGGATGAGAAAGAGGAATACATTGGTTACAGAAGGAAGAGAGTGTTTTAACAACCCAGCTAGCAGCTCCTGTGGGGGCGTAAGATCCCCCCACAGCCAGCACCCAGGAGGCTGCTGGGACACCGGGAAAGCACAGGTTCTTTTTATCTGCTTAAACAAGGAAAGCATGGTGAAGGGGTTGACCAGCTTACTTTAATCCAGCATTCAGTTAGCATACAGACAACATTCATTTAGTTCAGGGGAAAAAACACCAGCATTCAGTTAGTTCAGGGGAGCAAAGAGACAAGCATCAAGAGATATACCAAATATAGATTCATTCATGTACTTTGGGGAAAAAGCCAGCACCCTGAAGTTCAAAACATTCATTTAGTTCAGGGGAAAGCAAACCAGTACCCCAAACCTCAAAACCAAAATGCAAACAAATTACAAGTATCAATAGACAGACCCAATACAATTCATAGTTACCAACATCTGGGCTCAGCCTGAGAGCAAGGGCTGGCTCCGAGTCACACTCCCCACCGCTGCTGCACCAACTGGAAAAGGAAAGGGGATCTTCAAGCTGTCCTCTCCCCTCTTATACAGTTTTTGACATCATCAAGCGCTGCCTGAATGACCAGAGCCGATTGGTTCTTGAGCTGGCCCCTCCCCCTAGTGTAGACCAGGTTAACACCCAATAGGGCATGGCTCTGGAGTTAACACCTCCCCTCAGCCTGCCCCATGACTCATCACACAGGAAGTTCTCTGATTCCTGGCATGGTCGCTGGCTTCCTGCTCCGGAAGAGCAAGCCACAGCATCCAACGAGGCTCAATGAGGTAAGCCGAGTCATTCAAAGAAAACAAAGGCCATTCTGGTTACAGGGAGTGGTAGAATGGGGTAAATTATTTCACATGAAAGACATATTACAGTGGAAGGGAAGATGGTGGAGGGAAGGGTAGGTGCAGAACATCACTTGAACCTTACTTTCATCAATATTGGGTTAAAAAGGGAATAATATACACAGTCAGTTGAATATAGAAATGTATCTGATCCAACAGGGAAGTAGGAGAGGAGGAGATCAAATAAGGGAAGGGGATAGGGACTGATAGAATGGAGGGCAGATCTGGGGAGGTGGTAGACAGAAGCAAAACACTGGTGAGGAGGGAAAGGATTAAAGGAGAGAGAGGATAAAGAGGAGGAATAATAGGATGAAGGGAAATACATTGGTAGTAATCATAACTGTGAATAAGAATGAGATGAACTCTCTCATAAAATGGAATCAGACGGCAGAGTGGATCAGAAGCAAGAATCCTACAATTTGTTGCTTACAAGAAACACATTTGAAGCAGAGAGACACACACAGAGTAAAGGTAAGGGGCTGGAGTAGGATATATTATGCTTCAGCCAAATTTAAAAAAAGAAAAGCAAGGCTAGCAATCCTGATATTAGACAAAATAAAAGAAAAAATAGACCTAATTAAAAGAGATAAAGAAGGAAACTGTGTCTTGCTAAAAGGTACCATAGACAGTGAAGAAATATTAGTACTAAACACATATGTACCATGGTATAGCATCCAAATTCTTAAGGGAGAAGTCAAATGAATTATAGAAAGAAATAAACAGTAAAACTATCCTACTGGGAGACCTCAATTGACCCTTCTCAGAACTCAATAATCCAACCAAAAAATAAACAAGAAGAAACTATGGAAGTTAAGAGAATATAAGAAAATTTAGACAGGACAGACCTTTGGAGAAAACTGAATGGGAACAGAAAGGAGTATACCTTTTTCTCAGCAGGACATGGCACCTACACAAAAATTGACTATCCAATAAGACATAAAAAAACCTTAAAATCAAATTTGCCTATAAAAAGACATCTTTTTCAGTTCATAATGCAATAAAAATAACATTCTACAGAGGACAGTGGAAATATACATTAAAAGGTAATTGGAAACTAAATAATATAACCCTAAAGAATAAGTTGGTCAAATAACAAATCATAGAAACAATTAATAATTTCATTAAAGAGAATGACAACAATGAGACAACATATCAAAATTTATGGGAAGCAACCAAAGCAGTACGTGAATAAAAATTTATTTCTCTAAATTCTTACATTAAAAAAACAGGAAGAAAAGGAAGAGATCAATGAAATTGGGACACATCTAAAAAAACTAGAAAAAAATTAAAGATACCCAATTTAGTATCAAATTGAAAATCCTGAAAAGTAAATGTACAATTAATAAGATTAAAAGTAAATTGATAAATAAAAAACAATAATGAAAAACAAACCAAAAAATTAACTAATAAACAATTCTAGGAGATGGTTTTATGAAAAAAAACAATAAGATAGTTAAGCCATTGGTTAATTAGATTTTAAAAAGAGAAAGAAGAAATCCAAATACCTGGTATCAAAAATTAAAAGGGTGAAATCACCCCTAATGTATAAGAAATTAATCATTTGGAAATATTTTCCCCGATCATATGCCATTAAATCTGACAAGATTAGTGAAATAGATGATTATGAAAATACAGATCACCTAGATTAATGGATCAGGAAATATGATACCTAAATATTCCCATCTTAGAAAAAGAAATTGAACAAACCTTTAATGAACTCCCTAGGAAAAAACAATCCCTAGGGACAGATGAGTTCATGGGTGAATACTACCAAACATTTAAAAAAATGAATTCCAATACAATGTAAACTATTTGGAAAAATATGCAAAGAAAGAGTCCTACCAACTCCTTTTGTGACACAAATATGGTGCTGATACCTAAAATGGGAAGAGAAAAAAGACAGAGAAAGAAAATTATAGATCAATTTTGCTACTGAATATTGATTCAAAAATTTTAAATAAAATATTAGGAAGGTAATTACAGCAATATATCACAAGGATTATACATTATAGCCAGGTAGGATTTATACCAGGAATGCAGCCTTTGTTCAATATTAAGAAAACTAACAACATAATTTACTATATAAATAATAAAACCAATGGAATCATATGATTATCCCAATAGATGTAGAAAAAGCTTTTGACAAAGTACAGAACCCATTCCTATTAAAAACAGTAGAGAGCACAGGAGTAAAAGGAGTTTTCCTTAAAACGATAAGCAGTATCTATCTAAAACCATCAGCAAGCATTATCTGTAATGGCAATAAGCTAGAATCCTTCCCAGTAAGATCAGAAGTGAAGCAAGGATGCCCATTATTACCACTATTATTCAGTGTAGTACTAGAAATGTTAGCTATGGCAATAAGAGAATAAAAAGAAAGGCATATGAATATGCATAGTGGATGGGACATATATGATGATCCAGCAAAGGCAAATGAGAATTGTCAGACAGAAAGAGAATGAGGTGAGAGAAGCATTAAGAAACTTCAGAGAGGAGATATTGAACAAGAGTAAAATTGTTTGTCTTCGTGAAGTTTGAGTGAGTTTTGTGGTTCCAAGGTGCAATACAAGAAATGACATCCATCTCCATTAGATGCCATTTATGTTACCAGGGAAAAGGGCCCAAGAGGTATATAGTTTGGAGCAGGCCTGTAGTCAAAATTCAGGTGTTGAGGACAAAAAAGGATGACCTGCCATAGGAATACACAGTTGCTAGTCTAGCCTTTGTGTTCTATGTTGGCTAAGCCATTCATTGGGAGATAGTGGTAGCTGCCAAGACCATTAGCCCTAGTCCTGATTAGTGGCTGATGCCTTTAAAGAAAAAAAAAATGAGAATGTCTGGCAGATAAAGGACCAAAAGACAGAACACAACACAACCTGGAAATTGTCAGACAGAAAGTGAAGCAAACAAGGTTTATTGAGGGGAAATACTCAAAAAAAGAAGGAGGAGTCAGAGAGATAGAAACAGGTCAGATCTTTGGGGTCTCAGGAGGAATAGATTAACCAAAACTGGTAAATTCCAGTGAATTTCTACAGAGTTCTAATTTGGGGCAAGTAGGGCAAGCCAGACATTGAGGGAGGAAATAGAAAGCCTGGGCCTGGTATATAGGTCGAAATGTGGGATGGGTGTTAATTTATGCTTGGGGGAACACCTAGAAAATTTTCAACTAATTCATACTGAAACTCCCTGGCTGTCAGAAAAAGGGGTTTTCAGACATCACTGCCATAATTACTGTACTGGAGTGACTCAGGAAATTTCAGCCTCTCCAGCAGCTTCTTCATTTTGTAGGTCAGTGAGGCTACTGAAGAGCATATGATCAGTATCAGTCATTGCAGAGAGTTCATGATGAATGAGGAAGGAGAAATTCACCCATTAGCTTTAGCAATGAATAAAAATGGCAATAAAAACCACTTCCTGGCATCAACAAGCAATGCACCATTTTTCTTCTCTCTTAACCTGTTGGTACTTTTCATTTGAGATGTGGTCATTAAGCTACTGTATGACTAAATTCACCAAATCCATCAGTGTTTTGTCTTTTTCTGTAGATAAACCAGAAGTTGGTTGTTTCCATTCAGCCCTTTCTTCTCTGTCACCCATACTTGTCATACTATCTGGTTAGCTAGTGTTTGAAAATTGATAACTTTTGTTAATGTAATGAAAATGCTAATGAATTTTTTTTTTATAATGGGAATCAGTCACTATATAAACAAATTTTTAAACTTATTGAAAATATCCATGGATGGTATATGTATATGTATGTGTATATATATATATGTATATATATATATATATATACATATATATGTATATATATACACAATATGCACCCAATATATGTATATGTATATATAATATATGTATATATATATATATATATATAGTGTGTGTGTGTGCATGTATGTGAATATAAGTACACAATCAAAAACTTATTTAAACTTGAATAGAATAAACATTCTATATAGCTACTCCACCTTGGCTGCCTTTATCCATTCTCACTGATTTCTTCTTTGACTTTCAATTGTAATGCATTTATTTCTACTTCCATGAATTTGCTCATGCTATACTTCCTTGTTTCTGCTTAGACAAAGCATGACCATTCTTAAAAGAATATGAAAATCATTTCCTTACAAATCTTTTGGCATATTCCAGGAGAAAAAATTACAATTTACCTTAAAATCGACATGGAAATTTGAATGCAAAAGTTTGATTGTGTGTATATTAAAGAATTAGCCTCAAGACTGCCATGATGGATTTTATTTCTATTTCAGTTCACAATGAAATCCCTCTTTTCAGATCTTCTATTGACTTTATATAAGCTGAAGTTGTTTTATGTATTTTAATTTAGTTTACCAAAGTACGTTACAAGCATTTTGGGAGGAAACTGAAAAGACAAAAAATAGACCAACAAAAAAATGAAAAAAAAAATCTGTGTTCTAAAATAACAGCAAAGCCACATAGCATTTAGCCTCTAACATCACAGTTACACAAGGAAAAAGGAATGACATTAAAGAAAGCAATGATGGTAAATGTCATCAGACTAAACCTCATATACAGTATCCACATGCGTGGTCCACATAGTATATGGAAGGCAGGGGAAGGGTAAACACAGTTATTAAGCATTTTCTGTGTGCCAGGCCCTGTGCTAAAGTGCTTTACAAATATTATATCATTTGATCTTAACAATCTTGTAAGTTAGGTGTAATAATTTTCCCCATTTTATAGTTGAGGAAACTGAAGCAGATGATGTTCCAGTGACTTGCCCAAGATAATACAGCCAATAACTGTCTAAGGTCAGATTTGACCCCAGGTCTTCCTGATTCCAGGCTCCAGCTGCCTAAATAATTCCAATTTTGAGGCTTTACCTGATTTAAATTCAATATGTCTGAAAAGAGGGAGCATAGGAAAGACTTGGAACAAACCAAATTATTGCCAAGCAAAGGTGACTAGAAGAATATTACTAACAACTGTTCAACAAGTCTATTTTATCCCCCTTATAGAAAGAATGATTTGCATGTGAAACAACAAGAAACTAGAATAAGGCTTCCAGAATACTGTATGGACTCTTTGTAGAGGACATAGAAAAGAATCATACAAGAGAGGTTATAGATGTATCATATATATCACTGAATGAATAATGAAAATCACAGATCTATTGAAACACCAAGAGTAATAATAAACATGTATTCTTACAAATCAAGCTATCAATGAAGTGAGTCTATTCACCTTGCTAAGGTAAAATTTCATTTTGGTATTTTACTAATTAAATGCATTTAGATAGATCCCACACTAAATCAGCTATTTAGATTCTCCCTTATGTCAAATAATGTTATGGTTAAAACTTTATAATTTAATTTATCAATCACATGTACTCTGGCACAAAGATAAAGAGTAGAAGCAAAGAAAAAATATTACAGTTATGCTTCTTTTACAATACAATCTCCTTGAAAGATGTAGTTATAGACATTTCAACAAAATCTAACAACAAAATATTCAAGTTTGAGAACTATTTGTTTGTTCAATTTAAGCTTGTTTCGTTGAGTGCATATTTCAGACATAATATCAGGCTCCCTTCTACAAGTACTTTGATGTTATGCTATTCAAATTTATATGAATCTAAATCTTCCCTAAACACGTAGACTCCAATTCTTTAAATATTTTAAAACACAAAGGGAATTTTGTAGAATGCACAGATTGACATTTCAGGGAGGAAAAGAAAAAGTGATTAGAAAGAAAAGCAACACTGCAACTCTCCTCTCTCTAAAACTGATTTCTTTCTGACAAGCTTTTAATTTTTCATCTCCAGGTGGAATAAAAGAAGTAAACCTTTGTGCCTTTTTTTTTCAGTCAGAAACACCTTTCTGAAGTGAATGAAGAAATGATAATACCATTTGTCTTAGGAAATCTACATTTTGTCCTTTTCAAAAACTTAACTTCTGGAAATTCTTTTATATGCCTGGACACCTTCCATTATGTCTTGCCTGTGAATAATTACTCACATCTTCTTAATTTAACTAGTAGTGTACATGGAAATACAAGTTATACAATTTGGACTTGACATAGGGAAATGGGAAAATAAATGGTTTTCCTTTTAAACTTTGCCTTTTTTAATTGTCTCATTTTTAAAAAATGAAAATGGCACAATACAAATCACTGCTTCTAAAGTTAAAGCACTGAAGTATTTTCTGCACCATGAAAATTAAACTTTTCCATACAAGTTTTAAAATTTGATGATGGCGAATCAAAATTCATAAGTGATCCCAAAAGAATATAAGCTCTTTGATGGAAGGAGCTGTTTAATTTTTATGTTTCTCTAGGCCTTAGCATAGTGACATAATATAGGTTTATTGAATTTATTTTAACATGTACATTTTGCTAAAGTTTTATTCAATTGTTTATTATTAAGTGACTGAGTATTTATGAAGAAAATGAGTCAGTGTTATTTCTCAGAGTAATGAAACAAATTGAGTTTTTGATAAATTTTGAATAGTGATATGACTGATTCCTTGTTGTTTTATTTATTTAGACTATACTAATAGATTGAGATCTCAGATATGCCTGAGATTTTGCTCTTCCTTATCAGTTAATAAAGGTGTTTGTAAGTTTCATTTCTTTAACTTAGAATTAAGATTGAATACATACCTGTTTCAATAATTCGTCTAGCAGCTGGTGTGGGGTGAAAAACGAACACAAGCCCAACAACAGGAATGCTGCAAGCCTAGATTATTTTGATCTGCTTTACTAAGGAAAGCAACGTTAAGGGGTTAACAATCTTACTTTAATCCAACATACAAATATCATTAACTCAGCTTGCGGTGGGGGGAAGCCAGCATCCTGAGCTTCAGAGCAAATACAAACAAATTACAAACATTAACAGACCTTGTCTGATTCAAATCTCAATGCATATTTACCAGAGTTTAACAAAGTCCCAACACTCAGGTTTACAAGCTGGAGGGTGCTTAACTACAGCTGCCCAGAGTCTCCACATCAACTCTTCACCAAGAGTGAGAGCCCTAAGCAAGTAGCTCTGTTCTCTGTTTTTATGCACTCTTTAGCTGTCATCAAATGTCATCTGAGTGACCGGAACTCAGGCTCTTACTATTGGCTCTGGTTTTAGCAACTCCCCTTAGGACCCTGAGGGCTTCATGCCCACATAACCTTAGCACCTAATAGATAGGGGTTTGGGCCTGGGGCTTAGCACCTAATAAGACTCAATCAAAAACACCCAACTTAATTGAAATTACCAAATGAGGTAATGTCAAGAATTTATAGATAAAACTTACTGTTAACTACTAACTCCACTGTTACTATACACTTAAACTTTTACACTGATGCATTCTTCTGTAGACCATGGGTCTTTACCTCTCCTGTTTCTCACCTTCCTCACATAGGTGTTAAGGAAGAGTGAAACTGTCAAAAATTGTGACAGCAGGAGAAATGAGAGTCATCTACATGTTTTACAAGCTGATTGTACTTCTTAAAGAGAATATAGATTTGGAGAGAGGGCATGGATAAAATTCTGGCTTTAATTTTTGGTAATTATGTTACCATGGACTGGTTTCTCAACCTAGCTGCTTTGCACCTTCCTCATCTTTACCATCTGTAAAAAGGGCATGGTTGGATTGGGTGTCCTCAAAGGCCCTTTCCTACTTTTAATATATAATTCCAAGTACAAAAGAACTCTCAGCCTTGACATGTTTAAAATATATGAAAATGATTTTCTTTCCAAAAAAATTTACTACATGGCATAACAATTTCTAATAGTGTTAAGTTACAGATGTAATATTAACATACCCAAAGGCATTTTGGCTATATGAACACATTTTAAGATGCAAGAAATTTTAATTAGAAAAGAAATCTAATATGATGCCTTTCCTCTTGGCATAATTTCCACAAGATCATTCGCCTTTCATTTCCAAGCTCAAAGGTATAAATATAAGAAATGAACCAGATTGTACACTTTCATTCATTCTGAATTGTCAGATGCATGTTGATATGCATGTATATTCATATGTAATACATAATGATGTAAACATATATATTTGCTCATCATTTTAGTATTAGCCTTTCATTTCTCTCATTGGGTTCATCGCCACACCTTAATGCTTTATTTTTTTTGTTTGTGTGTTCCCATAGAGAATGGAATGCTAAAATATGTAATATGTAAAACTTCAGACAAAAAATGTATACATAATAACGAAGTTATTTAGAAATAATCTTTTCATAATAACTCTAAACTAAGGGTAATAATAGAGGCTATCATTTACCAATAAAATCTTTAAAGAAAAAATCAAAAATAATTTTTGAAATAAGCAAAATATGTTAGATTATCCTCTCTAATTTGGGGAAAAGAAAGAATCATCATCTTAGTATTTGTTATATTATGTTAGACTTTCACGTCAATGTCCCCTAGGGAATTATGATAAGCTGTAAATTGTTTTGCGGAAACTATATAGTAGTGTGTGTATTTGTACATTGATTATGGACTAAATAGAATACAAGACTATACCATATAGACATACACACACAAAATCCTATTGTTTCTTTAAAACAACATGCAGATCACTCTGTAGGTGTGTGTTTATGTATGTGGGTTAAATTTAAATGCATAGTTAAGCTAAATGGTTAACACATACACATATGCATATTTGTACAGTTATGCAATATTAATAAATGATATATAATAGATAGATAATGGATGGATGAATGGATAGGGTCCAGACCTGTGATTTCATAGGGATGTCTCAAATGAGAAAACTCTACTGATGCAGTTCAGCTCCACAAATTGCAGTTTTAGGGAATTACCCAAAGTATTGAGTGAATGAGTGAATTGCCTAGGGTCAGAGGTAGAAATCAAACCCAATTATTTTTGATAGGAAGGCAAGGTGACACTGCTTCTATCCAAGTTACTGTTCACCCACCATGCATCTTTCCACTGTGCTTTAAGCCACCCAGTATTTTAGTTCTTCAGAGATTATGGTGTTCTATGATTTGATGCTACATGGTAGAATAGTAGAATATTGATATTGAGAAATTGAGCTTTGGTTTCAGGAAGAATCTTGGGATCAGCGAAAGTGATGGTTTTCTAAATCAAATCTAACCAATTCTTGACAAATTCAATGGGAAATATCACCTTGTTTAGCAATCATATGATCATCAGAATCAAATGAAAAATTAAAGAGGGGACATACTCTCAATAAAGATGTTTGCCAATGTTTCTTAGAGAGTACCTTACTCAAAGTTCAAATGAAAGCTTCCAGGAGAGAGTATAACTAGAGTTTAGGTGGTGAATATAAATAATGATAAAGCAAAGGAGACTGTGAAGGGATTGTGAGATAGTAGGAGAACCAAGAGATGGGAGGAGTAGGAGGAGGAGGAGCAGGAGCAAGAGGAGAAAGAGCAGGAGGAGGAGGAAGAGGAAGAGAAAAAGAAGAAGGAGAAGGAAGATATTTAGTCTAGAAATTACTAAATATGCCTAGCAGCATGCCTATGGTAGGCATATGATAAATATTCATTAAGTTGAATCAAAATGAAATATGGAAAAAAAAAAACTTCCAGCTCAGTAGAGATAGTACTATAATTACTGTGATATTTAAGATTCAAATCAAACTTATACAGCCTAGATATTACTACATATATGTGTCATCTGACACAGAAGAATCAGTGAGCCTCACTGAAAAGTGTTAGTACCTACAGCACAGTGGAGGGGTGATGGAAAAGCATTCTCCTATCTATTTTATATATACTTACTTATAGAGTTATCTCTGTAATATAACCCAAACTTCATGAGGAAAAATACTGCTTCATTTTTGCCTTTTAATTTCCACCATTTGAATGTGAACTCTTGAGGGCAGGGACTCTTTGTTATTCTTTATATCTCTAGCATTTAGCCCAGTGCCTGGCATTTAGTAAAAAAAGTGCTTTATAAATGCATGTAGACTAACTGACTTCGTATCTCTAGTACCTAGTAGAATGTCATTCAGTAGGTGCTTATTGATTGAACCAGATTTTGGGGGCATCTCTAATTTTTTAGCTGCAAATTAGCATCTGAGGAAAAAGAGTTTTTGAAGTTTTTTGTCAAGAAGGCAAGTTTCATAGATAAGAAAAAAATACTTGTAGATTTATGGAAACCAGTCAAAATCTTTGTATTAAAGGTTTAAGTCTTAGCCTGCAAAGTGTTAAGGCACAAGATCTCTTGAAGTGTTGAAGTGATTTTGGCCTCGGTATCATGCTGTTTAGCACAGGCACTAATAATAGTGGCATGACTTTTGCATTAGCATATTTTTTTTTCTTGATGCCACCATTATGGTTTTCTTAGGCTGAAAAATGAATGCTGCCCACTGTCACACCTGCTACTTTTTCCATTAGGGAAAAAACATTTTTATGCATTTGATTTCCTAGAAATGTTAATTTCTGTTTTCTACATGTCTGAATGACATGGTGGTTATAGATAGCTGGAATACTATGATTGCATTTGCTGGCAATTATGCAAATGTACGTTTAAGCAAAGTTTGTAAAAAATGAAATTAAGTTTAACTTGATTTAGCATTGTGCTGTTACATAATATAATGAAAGTGTAAAACACATATGAGTATAATAATGTCCAAGTAGAAAACTAAATATCTCTTGTACCATTAGACATGAATAGAATGCAGGGCTTGTTCACTGAAGAGTTTTATTGGAGCAATGCTATGCCCAGTATTGCTGCTGAGGATGCCAGAAAAGGTATTAAAAACCCTATTTGGGGAATCTATAATTTGGAAACAAAAATTAAGTTCTGCTATTAGTCTCAGGTCAAAACAGGGACAAGCTAGGTAAATTTCAAAAAGCAAAGAAATTTATTTGTATGAAATTTGATAAAAAAATAGTTATGTTAATTTTTTGTTGAATCATTTTAGTCCTGACTCTTTGTGACCCCATTTGGGATTTTCTTGGGAAAGACAGTAGAGTGGTTTCCCATTTCCTTCTCCAACTCATTTTACAGATGAAGAAACTGAGGCAAACAAGGGTACAAGACTTGTGAAGAGTCACATAACTAGTAAGTTTCTGAGATCAGATATGAACTCAGGTCTTCCTAACTCCAGGCCTAGCGCTCTATATCCACTAAACCAATTAGCTAACTATATATCTATACCTATCTATGCCTATAGATATACACACACATATACATACATGCACATATGTGTAAGCATATGTATTTATAGATACATGGACATAGATTATTATTTTAAACTGTTTTACAATATTTATTTGAGGAGATATTTCTAACTCCCTCCTTCAGAAAGAGACCTTTCTTGGTCCCTCTCTCTGCCCCCATTCCTTAAACTACTTGTGCTCTGTGTTGTGAGATTACTTCCTATCTTACTCTGTATATATATATATATATATATATATATATATATATATATATATATATATATATATATATATATATATATATGTGTGTGTGTGTGTGTGTGTGTGTGTATACATATATGTATACATGTACAATACACACATACACATATATATATATTTGTGTATATATACTAATATATTTTGTGTGTACCTAATTATTTACATGTTGTCTCATTATAATGTAAGGTCCTGGAGAGTAAGAATTTTTTTTTATTTCTTTGTATTGCATATACTGCACAACCTAGCACATCACACACCATTAATAAACACGTATTGACTGACCAACTATATCCTCTCTTTCACTGATGAGTATTAAGAGATTTTATGCTAAATTGATGAATGAAATATTTTTATCCCCACTGCTCAACACAGTGATTGGCACATATTAAGTGTTTAATACATCTTTATTAACTGAAATACTTTAGAATCTTATAGACCATGGTTAATTGACAATAAAATACTATGAAATTTTAATTACATGTTTTTTCTACAAAGTTCTTCCATTGTCTTCCCCCCAAAAATGAGAAAGAGAAAACATGAGATAATACACATTTCTTTAGGACTCATTGTATTGACATAAAATCAGTAGAAATAGCATTTTTAAAAAGATATCATCAAGAATGGGCAACTAAGTGGTAGAGTAGATAGAGTGCCAGGCCTGAAGTTGGGAAGACTCATCTTCCTGAGTTCAAATCTGTCCTCAGACTAGCCCTGTGACCTTAGGCAATTCTCATAATCCTGTTTACATCAGTTCTTCTGTAAAATGATCTAGAGAAGAAAATGGCAAACCACATCAATATTTTTGCCAAGAAAACCCTAAATGGGGTCACAGTGAGTCAGACATGACTGAAATGACTAAACAATAAGATGGCTGAAATGACTAAACAAGAACAATCACCAAGAAAATTATACTTAAGATGCAAATAATGTGATTTTTCAGTTTAGCTGTCATGAAAGAAAATTTCCCAAAGTCTTTTACTATAAGGTATCCTTTGCTGAGAAAACTCAGTTGTGTGCAATGTGTGAAAGACTGGTAGTGATAAGGAACTCTCCACAGCTGACATTTATAGAAGATTAGCAGGGTATGGGTAAGTCTTACAATCTAGGTCTTTAAGTAATGGAGCCCATGGCCCTTGTCCAAGGGGAGTCTACCAGTGAAGTCTAATGTTTATATGAGCTCCAACCTACTTTGGATACTTAGTTCTTTGGATTCCTGCCTGGCCTTAGCACATGCTTTCCTGATTTGTCCTTTGGGTATTAGTGCTCCTGAAATGTGAAATAGAAATTTTCAACTTTCAGTATGTCTTCAGCCTCTAGTCTTCTTCTCATCTACCAGCAATAGAGTGTGTTGCATGAAGAGCTCTTGGATACAACCCCTGCCGGGGAAGAGAAAGAGGAAATATTGCATTAAAAAGAATTTAGAAATGTATTTAGATTGGAATTCTTCCAAACTCTATGTGAAATTACATAGAGAGAATAGAATGATTCTTCCAGAGAAAATCCAGCCTAACAAGTTAGCACACAGTATACCAATAAGAATGTTATCTTTTGAGTAAAAATTCATTCTATAAAGCATATTGGTACTTTAAATTAAGGAAAAATAAAGAATTTAAAAATCTTTTAAATTAAAATAACAGTATTAATGAACATACATTCAAGGCATCTGGTGCCAAGAGTAGGCGGTATCTATATCTAATGCTAGCATGGTGATTGTATATGTTAGGTGCTTAATAAATGTTTTTTTAATTAACTGGAGATAAATTAGATCTGAAGGAAATCAGGAAAGACAATCAATAGGAATGCACAATCTCCTTTTCTTTTCCTTTCTTCTTTGCTTTGTTGAACATTATTAAGATTTTTTGAAATATGACTATAACTATACATCCAATGATGGTGAGCCTCCCCCCAAAAAAAATCTCATTCAGAAGATCAGGATTCTCAGAATAAAAGGGGCCAAGGTTGTTTATTGTGTTTAGCAAAGCAAAATAGGGAATACTTTGAGTTTAGACTCTGAATCCAGGTTTACATGAGGCATGTGTCTGTATGTGTGTGTGTGTGTGCATGTGTAATGCATATGTTATATTCATACAACAAATATTGTATATCAATACCCAAATATATGCATATATGTACACACAAAAATTTTATTTTAATTTTACAATTTGTATGTATCTCACTAGATAGACATTAAAGGAAGGGAAGGGGGAAAAGAATGGGAAGAAGAAAAAGTGAAACCGCATTTATTAACCAGACACTTATTTATAGTATGCCAGGCACTGTATGTATCAAGGCCTGGGGATATAGATAAAAGCAAAAAATAAGATTGTCCCTGACATCAAGGAACTTAAATTCTAGATGGGTTAAGACAACACACAAAAGGGATCTGAAAGCATTGAGGAAAAAGAAGGCATCTAGCCCAGTGATATGGTTTAGAAGTCTAGTGGTCAAGGGCAGAACAAGAAAAGGAATAAGCTGGCTAGTTAGGGCTTCTTCACAAAAATGGAGGTCTTAGGAGGAACTTAGCAATGAGAGAAAGGGATGAGCTTTGCCAGGAGATGTTTAAGACACAGAGCTATCAACCTTTACTTTTCAATCTAAAGAACAAGATTCTAGATTCTAAAAGCATACAAATAAGATAATGTATAGGCCTGAGATTCTTTTTTTCCCCTAATATTCTTTATATTGTGACTGCACATTAAAAGAAATGATATTTTTTCAGTTATATCAAGAATTTCCCCTTTCACTTTTATGAATGATTTTCTGTTAATGAGTAGTCTTTTCTAGCAGTTTATCCCAGTCATTTAAAGAATCTCAAATAAATACCACATTGACAAATTTTCATTGTGATTTTTCCTTATAGATGTATAAATGATATTTCCCCTTACATGTGTAGTCTTAAGGGATTATGCCTAAAGAACCAATTTGTATATTTTTGTCCAAATTCTTACAAAAATAAATTACTTATGTCATTTTAGAATTCCAAGCTCTTGGAATCCTTAGCTTCTTTCAAAGCATAGTTCAAAAATTCCCAACAAAATTTTTTGTGTTTATTCGGAATACTTTCATATACTTATAAATGCACACGCTCTCTTCTTCCAGTCAAATGTAACTTCCTTGAGGGCAGGGATGATTTATTTTGTCTTGGTCTTCTACCAGCAGGCATATTCATCAAGAGAGGGCAAGTATTTATTAAATACTTATTGAATATTGCTTTATATTTAGTTGGATAATAATATACAAGTTAGGTGGCCTTATACGTCCCTTCCAGTCCTAAATCTAAAATGATATGACTCTCTGAATATAACCATAGATGAGTAATTTAAAATTAAAATCCATCTCGTTTATAAAGTGAACAACTGAAAGAATTGACAGCCTACATATTTAAAAGGTAAAATACTGCTAATTTTTTTTCTGCTACTGAATAAAACAATGAAAATAACCCTAAATCAATTTAGTATTGAAATGTTTACACAAATGTAATTTTTAGTTTTATATAAACATGGCTAAAGATAATTTTAGAGGAAATTATCTATCTATAATTTTAAGTAATTGTTGGAGTTAAGGAAAAAGAGTAATTGAGGTATGTGAGAGAGGAATAAAGTATTTGCCGGGTCTTTCGAATTCTATACAAAGACAGCTTGAGACAACTTTAGGGAAATTTTTTTATCTTTTTTTAAGTACTTGGTGGAATTGAAGAGGAAAGGAACTGAGGTATGAGAGAGGAATAAAATATTACTAATGCTGTGTACAATGATCTCCTGGTTCTGCTCACTTCCCTTTGTATGAGTTCAAATATGTCTTCTGAAAACCATCCCGCTGGTCATTTCTTATAACATCATAGTATTCCATCACAATAATATACCACAACTGGTTCAGCTATTCTCCAATTAATGGACATTCCCTCAATTTCCAATTCTTTGCCCACACAAAAAGAGCTGCTATAAATATTTTTGAACAAATAATCCCTTTTCCTTTTCTTTGATATCTTTGGGCTACAGATTTAGTAGTGGTATTGCTGGGTCAAATGGAATGAACAGTTTTAGAGACCTTTGGGCATAGTTCCAAATTGTTCTTCAGAATGACTGGATCAGTTCACAACTTCACCAACAGTGCATTAACATCCCAGTTTTTCCTCATCCCCTCCAGCATTTGTCATTTTCCTATTCTATCATGTTGGCCAATCTAATAGGTGTGAGGTAGTATCAGAGAGTTATTTTAATTTGCAATTCTCTAATCAGTAGTGTTTAGAGTATTCTTATGTGAATATTAATAGCTTTGATTTCTTATTAAAACTGCCTGTATATATCCTTTGATTATTTGTCAATTGAGGAATGGCTCTTATTTTTATAAATTTGGCCCCTTTCCCTTTATATTTGAGAAATGAGGCCTTAATCAAAGAAACTTGTTATATTTTTCCAGTTTTCTATTTTCCTTCTAATTTTGTCTTTCTTTGTTTTGTTTGTGAAAATGCTTTTGCATTTAATGTAATCAAAATTATCTATTTTACTTCCCATTTACTTCTGTCTCTATTTTTGGTCATAAACTCTTCTGTTATCTGTAGACGCAACTATGCTCTCCTAATTTACTTATGATATCATCCTTAATGTCTAAATCATTTATGAGTTTTAACCATATCCTAGTATAGTAAGATGCATCTCTATGCTTAGTTTCTGCTGAGCTGCTTTCTAGTTTTCACAGCAATTTTGTCAAATATTGATTTATTAACTCAAATGCTTAGACCATTGGGTCGATCAAACACTTTGATTACTATGGTCATTTATTACCATAAATTGTGCATGTAATCTATTCTACTGATCTACAACTTTATTTCTTAGTACCAGGTTGTTTTGATGATTAGCTTCTTTAAATATAATTTGAAATCTGAGACTGCTAGGTATCTTCTTTAACCTTTGCTTTTTACCATTAATATCCTTGATATTCTTTTTATTTCCTCAGTGGAATTTTTATTTTTTTATTTAATATATTTAGTTTTCAGCATTGATTTTCACAAGAGTTTGAATTACAAATTTTCTCCCCATTTCTACGCTCCCCCCAACTCCAAGATGGCGTATATTCTGGTTGCCCTGTTCCCCAGTCAGCCCTCCCTTCTGTCAACCCACTCCCCTCCCATCCCCTTTTCCCTTCCTTTCTTGTAGGGCAAGATAAATTTCTACACCCCATTGCCTGTGTGTCTTATTTTCTAGTTGCATGCAAAAACATTTTTTTTTTGTTTTTGAATATCTGTTTTTAAAACTTTGAGTTCCAAATTCTCTCCCCTCTTCCCTTCCCACCCTCCCTCCCTAAGAAGTCAAGCAATTGAACATAGGCCACAAGCATATCATTATGTATAACCCTTCCACAGTACTCATGTTGTGAAAGACTCACTATATTTTGCTCCTTCCTAACCTATCTCCCTTTATTGAATTTTCTCCCTTGACCCAGTCGCCTTTCGAAAGTCTTTGTTTTTGATTACATCCACCCCCATCTGGCCTCCCTTCTATCATCCCCCCTTTTTTATCCTCTTCTTCCTCCTTTTTTCCTGTGGGGTAAGTTACCCAACTGAGTATGTATGGTATTCCCTTCTCAGGTCAAGTCTGATGAGAGCAAGGTTCACTCATTCCCTCTCCCTCTCCCTCTCCCTCTCTGTATGTGTATATATGTATATGTATATGTATATATATATATATATATGCACACACACACACACACACACACATATATATATACACACATACATATATACATACATACACACTCACATATACATATATACATAAACATATATATGTGTATGTGTATACACACATACATATATACATACATACACACTCACATATACATATATATACATAAACATATATATGTGTATATATATGTATATGTATATATGTATATATATGTGTGTGTATATATGTGTGTGTGTGTTTATGTATATATATATATATATATATATATATATATATATATATATATATATATATATATATATATGAATATTCTCTTCAGCTACCCTAATACTGTGGTCTCATGTACCATACACATCATCTTTCCATGTAGGAATGTAAACAAAACAGTTCAACTTTAGTAAGTTCCTGGCAATTTATTTTTCTTGATTACCTTTTCATGCTTCTCTTGATTCTTGTGTTTGAAAGTCAAATTTTCTATCCAGCTCTGGTCTTTTCACTGTGAAAGCTTGAAAGTCCTCTATTTTATTGAAAGCCCATAGTTTGCCTTGGAGCATGATACTCAGTTTTGCTGGGCAGGTGATTCCTGGTTCCAATCCTAGCTCCATTGACCTCCAGAATATCGTATTCCAAGCCCTTCGATCTCTTAATGTAGAAGCTGCTAGATCTTGGGTTATTCTCATTATGTTTCCACAATACTCAAATTGTTTCTTTCTGGCTGTTTGCAGTAGTTTCTCCTTGATCTGGGAGCTCTGGAATTTGATAAATTCTTGAAAGATGGTATCTAGGCTCTTTTTTTGATCATGGCTTTCAGGTAGTCCAATAATTTTTAAATTATGTCTCCTGGATCTATTTTCCAGGTCAGTGGTTTTTCCAAGGAGATATTTCACGTTGTCTTCCATTTTTTCATTCCTTTGCTTCTGTTTTATAATATCCTGATTTCTCATAAAGTCACTAGCTTCCACTTGCTCCAATCTAATTTTTAAAGTACTATTTTCTTCAGTGGTCTTTTGGACCTCCTTTTCCATTTGGGTAATTCTGCCTTTCAAGACATTCTTCTCCTCATTGGCTTTTTGGAGCTCTTTTGCCATTTGAGTTAGTCTATTTTTTAAGGTGTTGTTTTCTTCAGTGTATTTTTCAGCATTTTTTTGCGTCTCCTTTAGCAAGTCATTGACTTGTTTTTCATGGTTTTCTCTCATCCTTCTCATTTCTCTTCCCAATTTTTCCTCTACTTCTCTAACTTGCTTTTCCAAATCCTTTTTGAGCTCTTCCATGGCCTGAGACCAGTTCATGTTTTTCTTGGAGGCTTTTGTTGTAGGCTCTTTGACTTTGTTGACTTCTTCTGGCTGTATGTTTCGGTCTTCTTTGTCACCAAAGTAAGATTCCAGAGTCTGAGAACTGAATCTGGGTGCATTTTCACTGCCTGGCCATATTCCCAACCAACTAACTTGACCCTTGAGTTTTTCAGTGGGGTATGACTGCTTGTACACTAAAGAGTTCTATGTTCCAAGCTTGGGTGGATGTGCTGCCACACCAGTACTCCTCCTTCCCCAAGAACCCCCAACCTGGACTGGACTTAGATCTTCAACAGGCTGTGTACTCCTGCTCTGATCCGCCACTTAATTCCTCCCACCAGGTGGGGCTGGGGCTGGAAGCAACTGCAGCTGTAGTTCTGTAGCTGCCCCACCTCCGCTGCCCCCGGGGTGGTAGCCAAACCATGAATTCCTTCCACTCCTGCAGCTTTTCCCACTAACCTTCTCTGTTGTCTTTGGTGTTTGTGGGTTGAGAAATCTGGTAACTGCTGCGGCTCACTGATTCAGGGCACTAGGGCACACTCTGCCCAGCTCCTGGTCTGGTTGGTCCTCGCCGCCCACTCTGGGCTCTGCTCTGCTCCACTCTGCTCCACTGCCAGCTCCGTGTGGGATAGACCTCACCCAGAGACCATCCAGGCTGTCCTGGGCTGGAGTCCTGCTTCCCTCTGCTCTTTTGTGGGTTCTGCAGTTCCAGAATTGGTTCAGAGCCATTTTTTATAGGTTTTTGGAGGGACTCGGCAGGGAGCTCATGCTAGTCCCTGTTTTTCAGCTGCCATCTTGGCTCTGCCCCCCAATATCCTTGATATTCTTGACCTCTTATTCTTTCATATGAATTTTATTACTAATTTTTTTAGCTCATTTATTTTAATTATTATACAATTAAATTTTATAAAGTGTTATATAATTATTGATTAATATTATTTATTGTCCATTATTATATTTATTATTATAATTATTTGGTAATTTGATTATCAAGGTACTGAGTAGGAAATTAAGGCAGAATTGTCATTTTCATTTTATGGGCTCATTTTATACATGAGCAATTATTATTTCTCCAAATTTTTAATTCTTTCTTTTTTTGCATGTGAAAAATGTTTTTAAATGTGTTCATGTAATTTCTGGGTGTGTCTTGGCAGGCAGCCTCCCAAATATGTTATATTATTTGTAGTCATTTTTAGGGAAATTTCTCTTTATCTCTTCCTGCTCAGTTTTATTGGTAGTCTATAGAAATGCTAATGATTCATTTGGGTTTATTTTATGCCCTGCAACTTTGCTGAAGTTGTTAATTGTTTCAACTAAGTATCAATTGACTCTCTAGGATTCTCCAAGTATAACATCACATCATCTGCAAAGAGTGATAACTTTGTTTCCTCATTGTCTATTGTTATTCTTTTTTTTCTTCTTTATTGCTATAGCTAGTATTTATAGTACAATATTGAATAATAGTAGTGAAAATGGACATCCCCGATTCACTCCTGGTCATACTGGAAAGGCTTCAAGTTCATCCCCATTATGATTATGTTTTTCCTTGATTTTAGGTACTGATTATCGTTTTAAGAGTGGCTCCATTGATTACTAAGCTTTCTCATTAAAAAAAAAAGGAACCCGAACTGGGCTTAGATCTTCGGCAGGCTGTGCACCCCTGCTCTGATCCGCCACTTCTTGGAGAAGGAGGAGTGCGGGTCTGACAGAGCTGGCACCTCCCCCCCAAACATGGAACATAGAACTCGTTATTCTACAAGCAGTAGAATCCCCCACTGAAAAACTCAAGGGTCAAGTTAGTTGGTTGGGAATATGGCCAGGCAGCGAAAACGCGCCCAGATTCAGTTTCAGACTTTGGATTCTTTCTTTGGTGACAAAGAAGACCAAAACATAGAGCCTAAAGAAGACAACAAAGTCATAGAGCCTACAACCAAAGCCTCCAAGAAAAACATGAACTGGCCCCAGGCCATAGAAGAACTCAAAAAGGATTTGGAAAAGCAAGTTAGAGAAGTAGAGGAAAAATTGGGAAGAGAAATGAGAAGGATGCGAGAAAACCATTGAAAACAAGTCAATGACTTGCTAAAGGAGATCCAAAAAAATACTGAAAAATACACTGAAGAAAACAACACCTTAAAAAATAGACTAACTCAAATGGCAAAAGAGCTCCAAAAAGCCAGTGAGGAGAAGAATGCCTTGAAAGGCAGAATTAGCCAAATGGAAAAGGAGGTCCAAAAGACCACTGAAGAAAATACTACTTTAAAAATTAGATTGGAGCAAGTGGAAGCTAGTGACTTTGTGAGGAATCAGGATATTATAAAACAGAACCAGAGGAATGAAAAAATGGAAGACAATGTGAAATATCTCCTTGGAAAAACCACTGACCTGGAAAATAGATCCAGGAGACATAATTTAAAAATTATTGGACTACCTGAAAGCCATGATCAAAAAAAAGAGCCTAGATACCATCTTTCAAGAAATTATCAAGGAGAACTGCCCTGATATTCTAGAGCCACAGGGCAAAATAGAAATTGAAAGAATCCATCGATCGCCTCCTCAAATAGATCCCAAAAAGAAATCTCCTAGGAATATTGTTGCCAAATTCCAGAGCTCCCAGATCAAGGAGAAAATATTGCAAGCAGCCAGAAAGAAACAATTTGAGTATTGTGGAAACCCAATCAGAATAACGCAAGATCTGGCAGCTTCTACATTAAGAGATTGAAGGGCTTGGAATGCGATATTCCGGAGGTCAATGGAGCTAGGATTAAAACCTAGAATCACCTACCCAGCAAAACTGAGTATCATGTTCCAAGGCAAAATATGGATTTTCAAAAAATAGAGGACTTTCAAGCTTTCTCAATGAAAAGACCAGAACTGAATAGAAAATTTGACTTTCAAACACAAGAATCAAGAGAAGCATGAAAAGGTAATCAAGAAATGGAAATTGCAAGGGACTTACTAAAGTTGAACTGTTTTGCTTACATTCCTACATGGAAAGATGATGTGTATGATTCATGAGACCTCAGTATTAGGGTAGTTGAAGGGAATATACATATATATGTACATGTTTATGTATATATATATATAAGAGAATGTGTATGTATGCATGTATCTATGTGTATATGTATGTATGTGTATATATGTCTGTTTATATATATATATATATATATATATATATATATTCATATATGTAGAAGAGAGAGAGCAGACATAGGGTGAGTTGAAGATGAAGGGAAGATATCTAAAAGAAATAAAATGAAATTAAGGGATGAGAGAGCAACATACTGAGAGAGGGAGATAGGGAGAGATAGAATGGGGTGCATTATCTCACGTAAAGGTGGCAAGAGGAAGCAGTTCTGTGGGAGGAGGGGAGAGGGCAGGTGAGGGGGGAATGAGTGAACCTTGCTCTCATCAGATTTGACCTGAGGGGGAATACCATACATACTCAGTTGGGTATCTTACCCCACAGGAAAGAAGAGGGAGGAAGATAAAAAAAAAATAAAATGGGGGGGTGATGGAGGGGAGGGCAGATGGGGGTGGAGGTAATCAAAACAAACACTTTGGAAAGGGGACAGGGTCAAGGGAGAAAATTCAATAAAGCGGGATGGGTTGAAAAGGAGCAAAATGTAGTTAGCCTTTCACAACATGAGTATTGTGGAAGGGTTATACATAATGATATATGTGTGGCCTAGGTTGAATTGCTCCACTTCTTAGGGAGGGTGGGTCAGAAGGGAAGAGGGGAGAGAATTTGGAACTCAAAGTTTTAAAATCAGAGGTTCAAAAAAAAAGTTTTTGCATGCAACTAAAAAATAAGATACACAGGCAATGGGGCATAGAAATTTATCTTGCCCTACAAGAAAGGAAGGGAAAAGGGGATGAGAGTGGAGGGGGTTGATAGAGGGGAGGGCTGACTGGGGAACAGGGCAACCAGAATATAAGCCATCTTGGAGTGGGGGGGAGGGTAGAAATGGGGAGAAAATTTGTAATTCAAACTGTTGTGAAAATCAATGCTGAAAACCAAATATGTTAAATAAATAAATTTAAAAAAAAGAAAAAAAAAAGAAAAAGGAAAAAAAAAAGGAATGTGTTGTATTTTGTCAAAGGTTTTTTCTTTATCTATTGAGATAATCATGATTTTTGTTGGTTTGGTAATTGTTATGGTCGATTATGCTGATAGCTCAAATAATACTGAATAAGCCCTGAATCCCTGGCATAAATTCGACCTGGTACATGGTCTTTGTGATATATTGCTATACTCTCCTTGCTAGCATTTTATTAAGTTTTTTGTATCAGTATTCATTAGGAAAATTGGTCTATAATTTTCTTTCTCTGTTTTTGTTTTTACTGGTTTAGGTATCAAAACCATATTTGTTGAATAGTGTTGAAGTTAATGGTTCCTTAAATGTTTGGCAGACTTCATTTTCAAATCCATCAGGTCCTAGGGATTTTTTCTTAGAGAGGTCATTAAGGGATTGTTCAATTTTTTTTTTCTTCTTAAGGTATGGTTATTCAAGCATTTAATTTCCTATTCCGTATCTGGGCAGTTTATATTTTTATACTTATTCATGCATTTCACCTAGATTGTAAGTTTTAACACTGCATAACTGGGCAAAATAAATCCAAATAATTGCTTTAATATTCTCTTCATTGCTCTGGATCACTACTGATTAGAGAAATGCAAATCAAAACAACTCTTAGATACCACATCTCTCCTGTCAGATTGGCTAAAATAACAAAACAGGAAAATGATAAATGCTGGAAAGGATGTGGGGAAATTGGAACATTGTTGCATTGCTGGTGGAGTTGTGAGCTGATCCAGCCATTTTGGAGAGCAGTTTGGAACTATGCCCAAAGGGCTATAGAAATGTTCATACCCTTTGACCCAGCAGTACCGCTTCTAGGTTTGTATCCCAAAGAAATCACACAAGTGGGAAAAGGACCCATATGTACAAAAATATTTATAGCAGCTCTTTTTGTGGTAGCTAAGAATTGGAAATCAAAGGTATGCCCATCAATTGGGGAATGGCTGAACAAGCTGTGGTATATGAAGGTGATGGAATACTATTGTGCCATAAGAAATGGGGATGATGCAGACTTCATAACAACCTAGAAAAACCTACATGACATAATGCTGACTGAGCGGAGCAGTGCCAGGAGAATGTTGTGCACAGCCACAGATATATGGATTCCGTGAGGATCAACCCTGACATACTGCGCTTTTCTCAGCAACCTAAAGGGCAAGGATAACTCCAGGGGACACACGATGGAGAATGCTATCTTCATCCAGAGAAAGAACTGCAAAGTTTGAATATAGATCGAGGCGCACTACATGCTTGCCTTTTTTTGCTTGTTTTTTGTTTTTGTTTTGGGGTTTTTTTTTTGTTTCTGTTTCTTCTTTCTCGTGATTCATTCCATTGGTCAAAATTCTTCTCCACGACTTGACTAGTGCATAGATTAATTCAATGCGAAGTTATACATGACAGTTATATGAGATTCCATGCCATCTTGGGGAGGAAGGGTTGAGGGAGGGGAGAAAAACTGGAACTCAAAACTATGTAGAACCATGTGTGGTAAACTAAAAATAAATAAAGAAATTTAAAAAAAAATTCTCTTCATTGGTGTTGCATTCACCCCTTTAATTTTTGATACAAGAAATTTGGTTTTATTCTTTAAAAAAGCAATTTAACTAATGGTTTATTTTACTGATTTTTTTCATAAAATCAGCTCCTAGTTTTGTCTATTAAATTTTTTTCTTTCAATTTTATTAATCTCTCATTTGATTTTTAGAATTTCCATTTTGGTTTTTAATTGAGGATTTTTAGTTTGTCATTTTTAGTTGCATTTCTTTTAGTTCATTAATATGGGCTTTCTCTCTTTTATTGATATATGCATTTAGAGATATAATTCCCCCCCATTATGCTTTTGGTGTGTTTCCTAACTGTTGCCTTTCTCTTTATTGAAATTATTGATTAATTCTATGATTTGTTCATTGACCCACTAATTCTTTTTTTTATTTTCTATATATATATATATATGTATATATACATATATTATTTAATATTTTAGTTTTCAACATTGATTTCCACAAGATTTTGAGCTACAAATTTTCTCCCCATTTCTACCCTCCCCCCCATTCCAAGATGGCATATATTCTGATTGCCTCATTCCCCAGTCAGCACTCCCCTCTTTCATCCCATTCCCCCCCCACCCTATCCCCTTTCCCCTTACTTTCTTTAGGGGAGGATAGATTTCTGTGCCCCATTCCCTATATATCTTGTTTCTCAGCTGCATGCCAAAGAAAATAATCTTTTAAGCATCTGCTTTTAAAACTTTGAGTTCCAAATTCTCTCACCTCTTCCCTTTCCACTCACCCTCCCTAGGAAGGCAAGCAATTCCACATAGATCACACATGAATCATTATGCAAAACACTTCCACAATGCTCATGTTGTGAAAGGCTAAGTATATTTCCTTCCATCCTATCCTGTCCCCCTTTATTCAATTTTCTCCCTTGACTCTGTCCCTTTTCACTTTTGTTTTCTTTTGATTACCTCCTCCCCCTATCTGCCCTCCCTTCTATAATCCCCCCTTTTTTATCCCCTTCACCTTACTTTCCTGTGGAGTAAGATTCCCAATTGAGTGTGTATGTTAATCCCTCCTCAAGTTGAAAACAATGACAGTAAGATTCACTCATTCCCCCTCACCTGCCCCCTATTCCCTTCCAACAGAACTGCTTTTTCTTGCCACTTCTATGTGAGATAATTTACCACACTCTATCTCTCCCTTTCTCCCTCTCTCAATATATTCCTCTCTCACCCCTTCATTTATTTCATTTTTTAGATGTCGTTCCTTCATATTCAACTCATCCTGTGCCCTCTGTCTATATTCCCTTCAACTCCCCTAATTCTGAGAAAGGTCTCCTGAATTACACATATCATCTTTCCATGTAGGAATGTAAACATAACAGTTCAACTTTAGTAAGTCCCCTATGATTTGTCACTCCTGTTTACCTTTTCCTAATTCAGCTCTGGTCTTTTCATTGAGAAAGCTTGGAAGTCCTTTATTTTTTTGAAAATCCATAATTTGCCTTGGAGCATTATACTCAGTTTTGCTGGGTAGGTGATTCTTCATTTTATTGCTAGATCCTTTCACCTCTGGAATATCATATTCCAAGTCCTTTGATCCCTTAATGTAGAAGCTGCTAGATCTCGTATTATTCTGATTGTGTTTCCACAATATCCAAATTGTTTCTTTCTGGCTGCTTGCAGTATTTTCTCTTTGACCTGGAACCTCTGGAATTTGGACACAATATTCCTAGGAGTTTTCTTTTTGGAATCTTTTTCGAGAGGTGATCAGTGGATTCATCCAATTTCTATTTTACCCTCGGGTTCTAGAATATAAGGGCAGTTCCCCTTGATAATTTCTTGAAAACATGATGTCTAGGCTCTTTTTTTGATCATGGCTTTCAGGTAGTCCAATAATTTTTAAATTATCTCTCCTGCCTCTATTCTCCAGGTCAGTGGTTTTTCCAATGAGATATTTCACATTGTCTTCCATTTTTTCATTCCTTTGGTTCTGTTTAATAATAACTTGGTTTCTCATAAAGTCACTAGCTTCTGTTCGCTCCAATCTAATTTTTAAGGTGATATTTTCTTCAGTGATCTTTTGGACCTCTTTTTCCATTTGGCTAATTCTACCTTTCAAGGCATTCTTCTCCTCCTTGGCGTTTTGGAGCTCATTTGCCATTTGGGTTAGTCTATTCCTTAAGGTATTATTTTCTTCATTTTGGGGGAGGGGGTCTCTTTTAGCAAGTCATTGACTTGTTTTTCATGGTTTTTTTGCATTGCTCTCATTTCTCATCCCAATTTTTCCTCTGCTTCTCTTACTTGCTATTCCAAATGCTTTTTGAGCTCCTCCATGGCCTGAGCCCAATTCATGTCTTTCTGGGAGGCTTTTGATGTAGGCTCTTTGACTTTGTTGACTTCTTCTGGCTCTATGATTTGATCTTCTTTGTCACGAAAAAAAGAATCTAGAGTTTGAGTTTGAGTCTGAGTTTGAGTCTAAGTCCATTTTCACTGCCTGTTGATGTTCCCAGCCAACTACTTGACCCTTGAGCTTTTTGTCAGAGTATGACTGCTTATATAGTAGAGAGTACTTTCTCCCAAGCTTTAGGGTCCAAGTACTGCTCTTTTCAGAGCTACTTCTACTCCACCATCCCCCCAGGCTCTGTCACAGTAGCACTCCTCCTCCCCCAAGAACTGCTAACGAGGACTGTAATTCAGATCCAAGCAGAACAGAGCAAGAGAATCTGCCTTTGTGCCCACAAATCGCTCCTTGCATTCCCACTCTGATCTGCTGCTAGATTCCTCCCACAGTATGAGCCAGGGACTCCAGAAGCAGCTGATGCTAGTGCTCTGGAGGCAGCCTCAGGAGCTTTCTGCTGCTGCTACCACCACTGCTGCATGAACTCCTCCACCCCCAGAGCTGGTGGCTGGACCACTCTGAACTCAATCCCACAGTTTCCCCCTAACCTGCTCTTTGGTGTTTGTGGGTTGAGAAGTCTGGTAACTGCCGCAGTTCACTGTTTCATGTCCCCAAGGCCTCTTCTGCCTGGCTGACTCTGGGTATGGTCTGTCCCAGCGTGGCCCACACTGGGCTGCCCCCCGCTCTCAGTGCTGTGGGATAGACCCTTCCTGGTGACCATTCAGGCTCTCCTGAGCTTGAGATCTGTTTCCCTCTGCTATTTTATGGGTTCCACAGCTCTAGAATTAGTTACAGGTGTTTGGATGGATTTGGTGGGGAGCTTAAGCAAGTCCCTGTTTTTCAGTTGCCATCTTGGCAATAAATGCTAATTTAAAGACTGACTTTTCTGAGGTTCTCAGATTCTGGTTGGTGAACTCCTAGGAACGGGGAAAATGATATTCCTCTACCAGTTCCAATCCTGACTTCTTTCTCTGCCATTCCTCAGTACTTTCCTCTGATTCATGTGTTACTCCTAGAATCTATATTTTAAGGGAAATGCCTGGTCAGCCATGTCCACTCCTTCCTTCCTTCCTTTCTTGGCTCTCCCCAGACTTCTTATATCTTCTTCCAAAGTCTACTTTTACTCTATTCTATCTCCATCTCCCTTTCATATCTTGTCTTCCTCCATTAGAATATAAGCTGCTTGAGGGCAGGGACTGTCTTTCATTTTTATTTTATTTGTATTCCCAGCATTTCTATTACCACAATACTTGGCCACAAATTAAGCCCTTGATTAATTGTTGTTGACTTGTTGATGACTTTAAGGAGAGCTTAAAAGGTCTCTGGGAACTTTTAAAATCACTCCAATATTTTTTTCTAATGCATATTTCCTAATCCCAAACTGTTTAAAATAGTCTGGGTCCTGTTTAGTACAACAGAGAGGTAAAGTGCCTTTAAAAGACCTGTGAGGTGAAGTTTATGAAGTTCAGTCTGTCTGAAAGACTGATTCAGAAACTCAGAAGCTACTGTTCAGATACAAATAGTTAAAGTAAAGAATGTAGTGCATTAAATTGACTTCAGAATAGTATTAATAGTATATTAGATATATGACCAATGTTTCAGGAATAAAAAGTGAAAGTGCTAAGGTTAACCAAAATGATGAGGTTAGGAAACCATGTTTTTAAGGATTTAGGGCTTCTCGGGACACCAAAGTACTAATACACTGAGTATTGCCCAATGAATTTGACTCAAGCCAAAGAAAAACAGAGTTTATTAAAGATTTACCATATTGGGTAGACTCTTAGGGAGTCAGAGCATTGGTGACACTAACGCCAGTGGGCCAGATCAATCTGTGGCAGACTGAGTCTGAGCTAGGTTGAATCTGAGGGCCTTCATGGAGGCAAGATGAGACTTATATACAGAAAGATTGTGGGAGGGATCTACGGGTGGTCAAGTAGTATGTGGTGACTAGATGTTTCAACAGTTTGGCTAGCAGCTGCTGTGAGAGTAAAAGACCAACACAAGCCCAACAACAAGAAAGCTTTGATCTGCTTTACTAAGGAAAGTAATGTTAAGAGGTTAACAATCTTACTTTAATCCAACATATACACATATCATTCACTTAGTTCTGGGGGGAAAGCCAGCATTCTGAATTTCAAAGCAAATACAAATTACAAAGATACATTATGAACAGACCAAATAGATTTCATCGTTACCAAGAAGGCATCAACATCTGGGTTCTCAAGCTGTAGGGCTCTTAACTATAGTTGCCCAGAGTCTCCACATCACCACTCCTCCAAGAGTGAGAGCCCCCAGCAAATAGCTGTATTCTCACTTTTTATACAGCGAGTGACCAGAACTTAGGCACATACTATTGGCTCTGGTCTTAGCAACTCCCCTTAGGATCCCTAGGGCTTCATGCACACATAGACTTAGCACATAGTAGATAGGGGTTTGGGCCTGGGGCTTTGCACCTAGTAAGGCTTAATCAAAGACACTTAATTAATTTATCATTCTGAAACAGTAAAAATGTCCCAACTTAATTGATATTATACTAGAGGAAGGGTTTAGGAAGGGCCTTGAGGAGGAGTCTAGGTAGGATCTTGATTGGACTGGGGTGACTAGAGGTCAGACTCCAGGAAGGAAGAGAATGGGATTTTGATGCAATCAAGGGTGGAACGTAGCCAGAGGCAATGCAAAGGTAACCTAGATTTGGGCCTAGCAATAATGGAAGGCCTATGGCCTCAAGTGAAGGCCAGATCAAGTGGAAAGATTCAGGGAGAGTTCAAGGGGATTCCCAGAGACTGTGCCTCATCAAAAGCATATAAAGCAGTTAATCCAATGTAATTTTAATCAATTGTGCAAAAGAGGTAGCCTGAGAACCTTCACAACATAAAGGATGAAGTATTAGACTTCATCTCATAATCACCTGAGTTCAAGTATATCCTTGACTCTGTTCACCACGAGAGTTCATTCCATGGGATTTCCCACATTCACAAAATCCTTAATGTATTGATGTTGTCCCTAGATGATACATATATCTAGATATTTACAGTTTTATGGAGAACTCACACAGAGCAAGCACTCACATGGTGATCAGAAGAAGTGATACAAGGACACTCTCAAGGTCTCTCTCAGGACTTTGGAATTGATTGTGTAACATGGGAGATACTGGCAAAGGACCGCTCAGCATGGCATGCCCACATCAGAGAAGGTGCTGTGCTCTGTGAGCAAAGCAGAATTGAAATAGCTCAAAGGAAACTCAGGACGCACAAATTTAGAGAATCCACCCCAAATATTTACATGGATTATTCGTGCACAGCCTGTGGCAGAGCATTCTGAGCTCTTATTGGTCTGATCAGCCATAGTTCAACACATTCAAACTTGACTCTAGCATAACGATGTTATTTTGGTCCTCTTTGAGAATGAAGAACAACAACCAACCAACCAAGCATATCTAGATTATCAGATGAGTAAAATGTAAACAATCTTGCCCAGCTCAGCCACAACCCAAGGGGAAATATATAACATAATTTAGCAAAATATTTGCATCTCCAAGGTAGTTCTGGGTTAGTTTTCTAAAATTTTTATTGATCCTATGGATCAAGACATTATTTAAAAAAAATTACCTTCTTGCCTATCTACTGATGGATAGGGCGAACATAGCGGAATCATTTTTCTTCTCAGTGGTCAGGAGATAACCTTTGTAGGTCTAACAGTGGTGTTTCACACTCCTAACCCCAACCAATTAAATAATATGATGCTCTTTATCTTGAAACTTTAAAAAAAGAATTTTTTTTAGCATATTAAGGTTCTAAAACAATGCTGATAAATATTCCTTACCAGTTACCCATTAAACTGTTAGGGAAAAAAAGATTATAGTATTTTTCCCCCTGAACCACTTTGTAGCCTCTCTTGTCCTATAAGATTAAATAGACTGAACCTTCCCATGACATATGCATCATTAAAAGGGCTTGTATATGAGGCAAACTTATAATTACCCCTCTTTCTGTTTTTTTCCATTACTATTCTCACATTTAAGAGTGAGCTGATAATGGCACCTGGCAGCACTTTATATCTGAACGTCTGCTTCTCCATTTCCTTTCTGTAATTTGTAATCACTTTGACTCCCATGGAGGGTTCTGGAAAGCAGTAAGTATAGTTTTTCATCAAATTCTAATTTTGTCCTGTCTCTTCCTTTGTTAAAAGGAGAGGTGAGATCAGAGTATTTATCTATGAATGTGCAGATTAAACTCCCTATCTATATATTGATATAGTGTAAACAGGAATTTAGAGAATCATAGAATCCCAGAGTTCAAGACTGGAAGACACTATAGATTAAAGTATCTATATATGTATAGATGTAGATTAAACATGAATTTTTTTAAAAAAAATCAAAGAATCTCAATTTTTAAGAATTGAAAGATTATTTAGGCGCTATTCTATGTAGCTCAACGAATCTATGTACTAAAAGGAATTCCCATGACAATTCCACAACCTCCACAGAGAGTTCCAATGAGGCAGAACCTGCTACATTCTAAGGTAGGCCATTCCACTTTGGGGCAGTTCTAGCTGTTAGACTCCCTCTGCCCCAACACCACCTCAGACACCATAAAGTATGCTTCTTTTTTAACATACCCATTGTTTCTAGTTCTGTCCTCCAGGGCCAGACAAAGAAGCCTAACCTTTCTTCCAGGTAACATCTCTTCAAGTAATCAAAGAGAGATTTCAGATACCACTTCCTCTACCAGGTCTTTTCATTTCCCAGCTAAATATTCTCACTTTCTTCAAGCATTCATTATGTAGCCTGTAATTAAAGCCCTTTATTTTAGTTTGTTGTTACTGTTGAGTAATTATAGTAGTGTCTGACTCTTTGTGACTCCATTTGAGGTTTTATTGGCAAAGATACTTGAGTGGCTTGCCATTTTCTTCTCCAGTTCATTTTATAAATGAGGAACTGAAACAAACAGGGTTATGTAACTTTCCCAGGGTCACACAGCTGGTGAGTGTCTGAAGCTAGATTTGAACTCAGGAAGATGAGTCTTCTTGACTTCAGGCCCAATACTTTATACAATGCTCCACCTAGTTACCTCTTTTGTTTATTGTCCTGATTACCGACACTCAAGGTTATTTATAACCTTTTTTTATAATTTATTTTTAAAAAATTTTAAATATTTTAGTGTGGCTAAAATTTAGTGTGGCTAAAATGTGTTATGTGTATGTCATGTGGAGTGGAAAGTAGCATCAGACTTGGGATCAGGAATGACTATTTTGAGTTCCTGTTCCTTCCCTAACATTCTACTTGGATGTTTCATTAACCAGCCAAACAAGTATTTATGTAGGTCCTACTATATGCCAGACACTATGCTAAGCATAGGCTAGCGACCAGTGTGTGCTATGCTAAGTTGGGAATAAAGAGAAAGGTGAAACAACCTCAATCCTAAAAGAACTGATTTTTGAACAGGGCAAACAACATGTGCATACATATGTATACAGTTTTATATTAAACCCTTACAAGGTAGATCCTGCAGACCTTGGAGGAAAGGCCCTAGCCTGGGGTTGGGAACCTGTGGCCTTGGGGCCACATATGGTCTTGTAGGTTCTTGGCTGAGGCCTCTTGACTAAATCCAAGTTTTACACAACAAGTCCTTTTATTAAGGGGATTTGTTCTGTGAAGTTTGGATTCAAAAGGTTACAGTTGAGGAACTAGAAGGCCACATGTGGCGTCAAGGCTGCAAGTTCCCCACCCCTGCTAGTCCCTGGGGAAATCAGTAAAGGTATCCCGCAGACGGACACATATAAAATGAGTCTCTCTAGCACACAAAAGGAACTTAATAAGTGCTTGTTGACTTGAATTAAAATGATTTATTTAAGATCCATGGTCAAGTTTAAGGGACCCATGTATAGATATTCACGGGAAAAGGAACAGATAAAAACACAGGAGGCATTCATGAAAATTATTAATGATCATTCTTTTATACCTTTCTTCTTCCTTGTTATCTTGTTTTCAAGAGCTAGGGAAGGAGGTAGATGGGGTATATTCGGGAGTTATAGCAGACTTGATGCTTCGTATGAAAAGATCCAGTTTCCAGAGAATTCTGTAGACTGCAGGCTGTTTCAACAATCTGGCTAGCAGCTGTTGTGGGGGTGTAAGACCAACCCAAGCCCAACAACAAGAACGCTACCAGCACGCTGCAAAAGCACAGGTTCTTTTGATCTGCTTATCTAAGGAAAGCTACGTTAAGGGGTTGACAAGCTTACTTTAATTCGGCATACAAATACCATTCATTTAGTTCAGGGGAAAAGACCAGCGCACTGAACTTCAGAGCAAATTACAAACAAATTAAAAACATCAACAGACAGACCAAATATAGATTCATAGTTACCAACATCTAAGTTCAGCCCGGGAGCTTATAACGTGGGCTGGCCCAGAGTCATGCGCGCCACCACTGTGTGGGTAAGAGCTCCAAAGAAGAGAAAGCCAACTGCTGGTTTTATATCTTTTTCAGGGTCAGGGGTGAGTCACACATGCAACTCACCCACGTGACCTAGAATCATCACAAAGAGGCAACTTAAACCCACATGGTCTAAAAGCCTCTGCTGTCCCAGACATGTAAACTTGGCCCTCCCTGGAGTTAGCCCCAGCTTGGGCCCCACCTTAGTTGCCAACCCATACCCACATAGGTTTTACACCTAATAGGGGTTTGGGCCTGGGGCTTAGCACCTAGTAAGGCTCAATGAAATACACTGAATTACTCAAAGGGAACAAAAGCCAAACTCTTCAAGGGCACTTGGTTGAACTAAGTGCTAAGAGCCCATTTTGTTTACCAACGCACAGGCATATGGTAGAAAAGCACTAGACTGGGAAAAAGTAGGAAGAGGAAGGAATATGAACCATGCAGAAGAAAGTTTTCTGAAAATAACATTAATAACAGCCAGCATTTACATAAAATTCATAAAATATTATCTCATTATACTCAAAGTAATCTGGGAGGTAGGTACTATTGTTAGCTGCATTTTACAGATGAGGAAATTGAGGCAGACAAAGGTTAATTGATTTTCCCAGGGCCAGACATCTATGAAGTGTCAGAGGCTGGAGGCTGGACTTTAATTTAGGACTTCCTGATTCCAAGTCTAGTGTTATTTTCTGCTTGGAACCTTTTGCTGCCAGAAGGCAGTGGTTTCCTCCAAGTTTTCCTGAGACAGATGAAAGAATGGCAGAAGCCACCAAAATCTCCTGTTGTTGGGTGGAGAACATGGAGCTGTGAAGCCATGAGCTGAAAGAGATGGATGGCATTTTCAAACAGGTGACAGCAGTAGCAGTGACTGGCAGAGGCAGAAAATAAACAGTAATAATAAACAGTAAACAGTAAATAATAAACAATAAGCAGTAAACAGATAAAGCAGGGAGCAGATGGAATGCAGACCCCTCACTTGCCATTGAACCAATTACTGCAGCATAAGGAGGATTCTGGGACTTCCCTTAGTCTTCCTATATCAGTGTGATGAGTTGCTGCAGATTCAACCTAAACAATTCTGGGATAAAGAGGAAATGGGGCATATTTCTCATTTGCTTACCCCCTTCTATGTTCATTACAGAGGTAAATAAATGTTACATCTAAGGGGGGTTACCAGTATATTTGTGTAGTTTTCCAACTACCGTAACAGCTCATTGTGTGGGTAAACTGCGGGGCCAACTCCTTGGGATTTGCTGGTTTAGAGGTGTACTCCTATTTGTATTGTCTCTAAAAGCAAGTTGTGTAAACTATCACAGGCACTTTTCCATTTTGCTCATTCTCCATCCTCTTTTTCCCTTGTGTCTTCTAGAATGCAGCAAGGCAGATAGGATGGAGTCCCTCCTCTCAAAACCCAAAAGGAATAGTAATGGGTACTGGAGGCAGAAGCACCTGGCATTGTTAAGTATGTGAGGTCATGGCCCGAGAAGATGGCTCATGGGCAGTATTTATGAAACCCAGAACCTCAGGGGATTTTCTGATGCAATATATTCCTTGGAGAAAAGGGGGGAATATCTGCATAATTTCTATGCAGTCAACATCTGGAAAGCCATACCAGTGAATTACTCTGACAGTATAAGTCTCTTGAGAAGGGGGTATACTTATTCATCAAATACTATGTTACCCCCAAGGGGTGGTATGGAGTCATAACCATGGTGTTAAGACCACAACTCATTGGAATGAGAAGTAGTTTCCCCTAATTCAAACATTGTTTCTTTTCCCTATTAGGAGAAACTGACAGACTATTTGAGTGGTTTGTATTTCTGTGTCTGCTCATCCTTTTCTGTCTTTTCAGTCCTCTGTTTTCTGTAAGATGAAATAAAGTCTTTGTGATATACCAAACCCTACTGGTTATTGAGAATGTATGAAAAAGTTGCTGACCAAACCCTATTACCCATGTCTATAAGAAAGGATTAGTTGGAACAACAAGTAAACTTCAGTCTTTTTTGGAACTGTTCCTCAAATACAGCTCCAGGGTAGAATTAATAAAACATAGAGAAAATTATCCTTTAGAGTCATCCTTTGTGACAGAAGACTAATTGTTGTGAAGGTGAGGTTTGGGAGACCCAGCATGTGTTTACATACTGACTGGAAACGTTGGTTTGTTTAGTGGAGTAGGAAAGTTAATAATTTTAAGAAACAGCCATAGTCTAATTTTTTCCCAGGGTGTTTCTAAAGAATATAGAGATCATAGAGAATATTCTTAATTATTTATACACCTCCAAATTGAACCTGATTCTGTGTCAGTTGTGGACATGGGCTCTGGGTTAGACTTGTAAGTTCCTTGTTTCCTTTTCTGAAGGATCATCAGCCACATTAACATGAGGGAAATGTTAAGTGGGAAATAAGCTACCCACAAGCTCTCTAGAGCTGAGATAATTAACAATTTGTGTGTGTGTGTGTGTGTGTGTGTGTGGGTGGGTGGGTGGGTGTGTGTGTATCATAGAACCTAGTGGCAACTTGGCAAAGTCAATGAACCCTTTCTCTAAGTAATATTTTTAAATGCACAAAATGCACATCTGGATTAAAAAGAAAATCAATCAGGTCAAAATACAATTATCAAAATTTTAAAACAACAACAATGTATAATTCCCCAGGTTACAAACCCCTCTTTAGAGCCTTAAGTGACTCTTCAATGCCAGATTCCTCTCCCTGCTAATCCAGTCATCACACACACACACACACACACACACACACACACACATGCACTCCTATGAACCTCATAAAGATGGACAAGTTTGACAATTGTATACTGGGAAGGACTGACCATAGAATGAATCTTGTTTAAATATTTTCCATTTTCTGACCCACATTGCCAAGGCATGGTGTCATCTGAGTTTAGAGAGTAACTTTTTTTTAAACAAAGAACTAATCTGCCTTTCTGCCTCTGCAAACCCAGCTATATAGTCTTAAGTAGAGACCTGGCCAATTCCCTCTTCACATACAGATTTATTAGGTAACACATTCCTCCAATTAAGGAAAACAGATACATCTTTCTGTCTGTATTTTTGATTCATACACATTTGCCAGACCTGTTCCAGTCTTACTTAAATTTCCTGCTTTACCCACTGTTTTGTTCAGGCTAAGGTCAGTTCTTTGGAACAGCCCTTCGATCTGTGCCTGTTTTCTTGGCTTGTGTCTTAATGTTTTAGTTTACTGAAAAATCTCTTAGAATATTTTTTAATTGGCTTTTAGGATCTACTACCTTAAAAATGACATTGCAACCACGATTATCCTAATAATATATCCTCCTCTGACAATAGCCTTTAAATATTTCTTTTCATTCTTTTTAACTAATGCTTTTATCTTCCATCCTTTCAGCCTACTTGCAGTCCTGAGAAAGATGTCTTATTTTGTCCAGTGGCCTTGCCCCATTTACTCCCCTGATTATGGGATTATTTAAGTGTATTATAGAAACTTGCGAGAAAAGGATGATTTATGGAATATAGAAGTTGATCCCATTCTAATCATCAGAAATGTATGTTTTAAAATGCACACAAACACACACAAATCAGTACAAACAATGAAGACATGCAGCCTAGGAAATTAGTTAAAAGGCATTGATATCACATTAGTCAGTGCAGTCTAATTCTCTGAAATCTCAAGTTATTTCCAATTATTTCAAGGGAGGTTGTGGACTTCTGAACAAATTTCAAAAAAATATGTCAGTAGTAGGTATTTTTATCCTGCATAGGTGACAAAATCTGCTTATCAAAATGATTTAATATTGAAATAGCAGCATTGGCTGTGTCAACATGACAGCTAACACATGTTCTGGGGAATGAATGAATTATTGCACACAGACATGGGAATTGTATTGTTAACATAAAAACTTATTGTGGTCTACAACACATTTCATCAAAAATCTTTCTTTCAAAATGTATTTCTGCCAATAAGGAAGTATTTTCTACAAGGAACACCACTTTCTTATACATTAAATCAAAGCACCCTTCCTTATGACGAACATTTTCTTTCATTTCATGTAGGCAGAAAACATTGTGAAAGTACAGTGACTTCTCCCCTTAGTACCTACTGGACAGAAACATGAAGAGGTTGCCTTCCTCGGCAAGATTAACCTTTCTACATGTCCAAGTTATCCTATTCCATCCCTTCTCCATATTTCCTCCCTGTATCACTCCCATTCTTTCAGAGAGCTTCATTTTCTCCCCTTCTACTGGAAGCTTCCCTATTGCCTAAAAACACATTCATGCCTCCCCCCTCCTCAATAACAAAAACAAAACAAAACAAAAAACAACTAAACTTCTTTGATCCATTTATCCTGGTTAGCTATCATCCCATGTATCTCTCTGCCTTTTGGTGATTAAAGTCCTGGAAAAGGCCTCCTTAAATCTATGTCTCAATTTCCTTTCCTTTTACTATCATTTTAAGTCTCTACATGATGGTTTCTCACCTCTTCATCCAAGTGAATCAGCTCTCTTCAAACTTCCCAGTGATTTTTTTAAATTGCCAAATCTTAAGCCTTTTCTCAGTATTCATCATTTTGACTTCTCTACAGCATTTGCTACTACTTATAACCCTCTTCTAAGCTTAAGGCGATGGGGAGAGTGCTTGATCCTTGAATCAAGGAGAACTAATTTCAAATCTGACCACAGATACTTTTTAGCTTTGTATAATTGGGCAAGTAACCGCCATTTGCCTCAGTTTCCTCAACTGCAAAATTGGGATAATAATAGTATCTACTTCTTAGGGTTGTTTTGAGATCAAATGATATAATATTTATGAAGGCTTAGCTTGGTGGGCACTATATAAATTAAAGGGTGGCTAGGTGGTCCAGTGGATAGAGTGTAGGGCCTGTGTAATAGTAATTAAGGAGGAACTTTTTGCTGTTGACATTTAATGATTCTGGCCTTTGTTTGAATGGGGCAGATAAAGTGGGATGTTTTTGTATTTCTCAGCACTGAGATAATTGGGAGCCATTGATTTGTATCTGATGTGATATTGGGGGTGGGGAACTTCTCCATGCCCAGCCTGGGTGAAGTCAAGGCCCTTTGGGGGCCCTGAACAGGATATTTAAGCACAGAGGTTAGCGTTCTCACTTGGAGCTCTGTGCCACAGCAGGAGTGGCTTGTGACTCTGCGCCAGCCGTTGTATTGAGCTCCCCGGTTTAACACCCAGATGTTGATAACTACGAATTGCATTTGGTCTGTAATTCAGGGTGCTGGTTTTTTCCCCTGAACTAGGTAAATGATATTTGTATACTGGATTAAAGTAAGACTGTTAACCCCTTAATGTTGCTTTTCTTAGTAAAGCAGATCAAAAGGACCTGGGCTTGCAGAGTTAGTTCTGTGAGCTGGTTGTTGTTGGTTTACACCCCCACAGCAGCTGCTAGCCTGATCGTAGATACAACCTGGAATTAAGAAGACTCATTCTTTCTGAATTCAAATCTGGCGTTAGGCACTGACTAGCTATGTGACTCTTTGTGAGTCCTTAACCCTGTTAGCCTTGGTTCCTCATCTGTAAAATGATCTGGAGAAAGGAATGGCAAACCACTCCAGTATCTTTGCCAAGAAAACCCAAATTGGGTCACAAAGAATTGGATATCACTGAAACAACTCAATAACAAAAATATAAATGCTAGCTATTATTGCTCTACCTGATAGTCATATCTCTAAATATTCATGACACTGATATCTCCTAGTTCTCCACTCACCTGTTTAAGATCTCCTTTCCAATCCCCTTTGCTGGCTTTTTATCCAGTCATTTTGCTAAACATAGAGACCTCCCAATGCTCTGTCCAGAATTCTCTCTTACAATATTCTGATTTTCTTAGTGATTTCATCAGCTCCCAGGAAATCCATTATCTTTCCTATCTTCCCCCACTGCATCCTGGGCCATCTCCAATTGTCCTAATCTATATCTGGCCACTGGACTCAGATTGGCTCCAGAGGAAATATTGAGACTGGTGACTTTGCGCAGCCCTCCCTCACTTAAATCCAATTCACTTGCATGTCATGGTGCTCCTTCCCTGAGATCATGGTCCTCTTCAAGAATGAAAGTCAAACAACAACAACAATCTCCTCTCTCCTGGTGATTCCAAACCTACTTATTTAGCCCTAACCTCTCTGATGACTTTGTGTCTTCTAGCTCAAACTACCTGTTAGTAATCTCAAACTAAATGTTCCACAAATATCCTAGACTCCACATTTCAAAAAGTGAATCCATTTCTTTCTCCTTGCTTCTTAAATCGCCTATTAGAATTGAGAGCATTGTTCTTGTAAACACCATGTTCTGTCTTCTGACATTGCAATCAGCTTCTTCCAGGCCATCATCACCCCACACGTCGATTATTGTAGCAGTCCTCTGTTTGTTATCCCTGTTTCAAGTCTCCCCTACTCCTGTCCATTCATTCTCAAATTGATCCGGGTCTGACCATGTTCTCATACCATCCCTAAGAAATTCCCCTTTACCTCTATAATTGACTGTATATTCAACTGTTTAGCCTTTAAATCTTTTTTTACCTTTCCAGTCTTCTCATACCTTCATCCTGCTCTCACAGATCTACTGACAGTGGCCTGTTCCTCACACAAAACACTTCATCTCCTTATTTCCTGGCTGTTGCCTAAAACTATAATTTTCTCCTTTCTAACCTCCTTTTCCCTGGCTTCCTTGAGTTTCTCAGATAAAGTCTCACTTTCTGGAAAAAGTCTTTCTTGATCCTCCTTAATGCTAGTCCCTTCCTTAGAATATTATCTCCAAGATATCCTCTCCATATCATGTTTATACATAATTTTTTAATGCTGTTTCCTCCACAGACTGTGGGCTTCTTGAGGGCAGGGATTGTGTTATGCATTTATTTATACCCTAAGTTGTTAACAAAATGCCTGGCACATATTAGGTAATAAATGCTTCTTGTTATTGGCATGAAAATCTTCGGAGACAAACTTACAATCAAGATGGAGGGAGGGAATAAGCATTTATGTAGCACCTACTATGTGCTAGGCACTGTGCTAAGTGCCTTTTAAAATGGATATTATCTCATGTAATTTTTACAAGGATGGTACAAGGTCAGTGCTATTGTCAGCCACATTTTACAAATGGAGGCAAATAGAGATAGAGTGTCTTGCCGAGGGTCACACATCTATTAAGTGCCTAAGACTGGATTGGAACTAAGATTTTCTGATTCCAGACCCAACATTCCATCCATTGCGCCACTGGCTGCCTCTCTTACCCCAAATTGAAGTATTTTTTCTTCATCAGCCCGCATCTCTAATAATCTAATCTAGGAAGAAGAGTTGCCAATTTTCTTTCTGCTTTAAAAATGATTCAATATTTGCCTATATAGACCAAAATTTTAAAATATTGCATGCTACTTTGATTTGATAAAAACTGAATGGAAAACAAAGCCTAATGCTGCACCCTCTTAGAAACAATCTCTGCCTGTTTGTCTGTCTGTCTGGCTGTCTGTCTCTTTCTCTCTCTCACACACACATTGACCTACCTATATCCATATATCTATGTATCTATTGTCGATATAGTTTTACATAAGGAATTAGAGAACAAGATTGATAAGAGGAAAAGTAAATCATTATTTACAATGACAATGATGAAGATGCAAATTCATAATAAAGTTATAAGGATTATAACACATTTTTTCATAGCACCTCTGTTAGACAGGTATTGCAATTATTATCGTCAATGATTTTACAGATGTGAAACCTGAAATTCAAAAATGCTTGATGAATTCCCCAAGTTATACATTTGGTAATTGTTAGAGCTGGGATTCAAACCCTGATTACAAGTCTCTCTCCAAAACCCTAAATACTAGTTGACCTAAGTATATTAGACTAAAGTGAGTGAAAATACTTTGTCTAAGCTGAACTCAGTATTTGAAATTATAGAAACTAAATAACAGGGGAAAAATAAAACTGTGCTGGAAAAATTAATAATGCACTATACAGCCTCACTTTTCTTTGTCAGCCACTCATACTGACCACTACCTGGTGAAAGCAGACATTATTATGGAGGAAACAGATAAAGAGAAAAATACAACACTTTTAAGTCAGCTAAATCCCCCATTACAATCATGACTGTTGACCTTCTTTTCCAGATTCTTTTCACACAAACACTGTGTATGAGTTTCAGGTCTTCACAGCTTTAGTAAAACTTATTTCCACTATGCAAATTTTCCTTAGATAATAGAAGAATAAAAACGTGATTTAATAATGTGGTTTTTTTTCTTCCTGTGGACAACAAACAAGGTCCAATGTCTATGCAAGTGAAATCTGTTATCTTTATATACTATTAGACATTAGATATAGAATAAAGGAGGGGAAAAGTAAAGATTTCAAACTATTAATTTATAAAAAAATGAAACTTGAAAAGAAATCAAATGGTTATTTTAATTGTGGCAATTCTACTAGCCATATGTAATGCTGAGGATTTCTTCATCTTTTTCCAGATAAGAGATTAAGGAGTGTTTTGATATTAGCATTTTGATAAAACATAGATTGCTCGAGGTTTTGAAGCCTGCTGTGATAAATTGAATTTATTTAATAAGAAAATTTTTAAGCAGCCTCTGCTTTTACATTACAAATGAACATCCATTAGTGTTACAAGTTTGTTAGCCAGTATAATTTCTTATTTTATGAAACTAGTATGATGGGGGTGGGGAAGCCAAGCCCCACTCTAGGAAATTTGGTATGAAGACTCTGAAACTTAGCAGTCATTTTTACCACCTCTTAATGAGTTAAATAATTATTTTTCTCAGGGACAGAAAAGGTGTCCTCTGCCACAAAAGTACTGTTGTTTAAATTGATAATTTGTCAGTGTTGAATTGTCCTAGTAATTGGTAATGGGTCACTTTTTAATAACAAACATTTATGTAGCATTTTAAGTTTAGTAAAGTACTTTACATACATCATCTCATTTGATTCCCACAGCTCTGTGAGATAAGCACTATTATCTCTATTTTATAGCTGAGAAAATTGAGAGAAATTAAGTGACTTGTCCAGGGTCAAACATCTAGTAAGTGCCTGAAGCAGGATTCAAACTCAGGTGTTCCTGACCACTTAGCCTCTTCTCTTACTCCAGTTTAGTGTATTTCCTTGATATGGTATGCTTTTGTTTCTTTGTATGGCTGTGGGATTCATTGAAATGAACACGTCACTAGTAACTAGAGATACAGCTTACTAAAATTAAAATAAGTATATCTTAATTGCAAATATGAAGCATGGGTCACATGAATTGGAGAATTTGTTCAGGGAAATTGTCTAGGAAAAGGCAACTAAATGTATCATACAACTTCAGAAGTGAAAGCCCCTCAGTGGTCATATAGTTCACCCAATACTTTAAACACAAACAAACAAACAAGAGACTTCCTTTACAATGTTCCCAACAGTCATAAAGTCTTTGCTTAAAGATATCAACTAAATAGGAACTGTTTCCCCTCTGGAGAAAATCCATTATGTTTTTAGACAGATCTAATTTTTATCAAGATGTTTCTTATACCAAGTCCACATTTTTTCCTTGCCGCTCTCATCTATTATCCCTAGTCCTTCCCTTTGAGGCCAAGTAATAAGTCATATTGTTCCACATGATGACCCTTCAAATACTTGAAGACAGTTATAGTATATTCCTTAAATCTTCTCTACCCGAGATAACTGTCACCAGTTCCTCTAAAATATGTTCATATGGTGTGAACTCAAGGCACTCAAGAATCCTGGTTGCCTTCTCCAGCATATTGGTGTCATTTTGGAAATGTGGCATCCTCAAACCCAACACAATGTTTTATATAGGGTCTTACAAAGGCAGAATACAACATGCACAGCATTTTGTTTCACTCCTAATTTGTACAAAAATAAAACACTTAGTACAGTACCTGACACACAGTGGGCACTAAATAAATGCTTATTATTTTCCTCCCTAGCCCTATGCTTCTAATACCTTTCTTGATTTCCACTTTATTCTCTAAACTAATACTGATCTTTCAGTCCACTAAAGCTTCTCAACATTTTTTCACATAAAACTTCATCTAAAAAAACCTCAGACTTCTGTAATTTTGAATTGGGAGTTATAATTTTAATTTTGAAAGGGAGTTTTTGCACCCAAGCATAAGACTTAACATTTGAACTGAATTAGATCGAGAACGTTAAGCATAGTGATAGACTAAAAAAATTTCTTGTCTGAAAACAGGAAGCCTTAATAGAAACATAGGCACTATCCATGAAATAATTAAGGATATGGATATGGTGAAAAAAGATGCTCAACAAACTCTTGAATACCAGAACCAACTTCTAGCATCACTTCAAACTTGAGTTATTTTTAGGAAATTTAAATAAGGGAATAACTAATTCACAAAAGGATTAATATGCTTATTGAACTTGTTATACAAAGAGGTGGTGATGGATGAAGCAATCAGATTTATGTCCTTGGAAGGTAGGCAGGCCCGCAACAAACATTTATTCATTTACTTTGTGCCAGACAATGTGCCAAGCAAATATATGAAAAAGAAATTCCTTGCCTTCAAAGAACTTAGATTCTAATGAGGGAAGATAACACATAAAAGGGAAAATGAAGTGAATGGGAGCTAGGAGGGAAATGAGGAATAGTCAGCCTTGGCCCCTTCCCAAAATAGGAGCCCTAAGAAGGAAGGAAATAAGTATATATTAAAAGCCTACTTTATATGTCAAGGATGGTACTAGGCACTTTACAGATTCTCTCAACAATTCTGGGAAGTAGGACTATCATTATCCCCATTTTACAGAAGAGGAAACTGAGGCAGACTGCAGTTAAGTGACTTACCCAGACTTGAAGAACTCATAAGTGCTTGAGAAGGCTAAATTTGACAGGTCTTCCTGAATCTAGGCACAATGCAGTGTTCATTATACTACATCCACCTACCTGACAAGAACTCATCAATGGGACAAAGGAGTTGCAGGTGCAGAGGACAAGTGGGCTTTGCATTTTTTTCTCTTCCTTCTCTTATCCTCCTTTCCGTTCCCTTATTTCCATTTCTCTGACATCACATATTATTCCCACATATCTGAGCTCAATTTTGACATCGTCAAGGACCTGACAGGTAATTTTAACAAGCCATGTTTAACATTAACAAAGAGACAGGTTAGTCCTGTTCACAAATATATAAATAATAAGCAAATTCTTTAATTTATATGACACACTTTGAGGCCTGTTTAACCTTGGTTCCCCATCTTTAAGTTACAATTGTTTGTTTAATTGTTTATTTTCTGTAAGATTCCTGGGTAGTGCAGTAATAGAAGCTCTAAAGTAACTCAATTAAATGAAAGAACATTTCAGATGGCGGTATTCATGGCACAATTTCAAATTCCTTTAAGGTGGAGGAGGGTTTTAATTTAGTATTCAGGTACCTTAATAAACCTATTTTGTCAACAAGAATGCCACCTGCAACATTATCTATGATATTCATAGAAATGACTCATTTGTGGACAAATCTTTTACATAATGATTTCCATAAAGTTTGGCACAGCTGCCTTTTTAATTTGCCTATAAAGTAAAAATCATCTCCTTTGAATTAAGTGTTTTCACTTAGATACTTAGATTTATCTTATTTGCAAATACAATTTCCCCTATTTTATGAGGAAAGAAATGTGGAATGAAAGCAAATGTGTGTGTGTGCATACACACACAGAAATAACTCACTTCCTAAAAAGTGCAGCCTTTTCCTCAATCAATAATCAATATTAAAAGTAAATTTGTTGTGATAAATCTCAACAAATACAAATTTATATGACTTTTAGAGAAATACTTTTTGAATATTCAGAGACAGCATGACATATTGGATAAAAGCCTGACCTTAGAATAAGGAAAGATTTGGTTTAAAAAATTAAGCAAATCACCTAAACTCTCAGCACCTTCAGACAATTCCCTGAGATTGGCTACAGATCAATAAAATAGCTGCATCATTTGGGGAAGTTATCATTGTGGAGTCCCCTATACTAATGAAGTCATAGTTTCTGCACCCCTTTCTCCTCCCAAAAGTGCTTGAATAGTATCTAGTGTGTAAATTCCTGTATAAAATCAGTGCTAGTATCTTTTTCTTTTTTTAGTTTTGCATTTTTTCAATTCAGAGGTGAGCTAGTACATCAGGGTTTATATTAATCAATCTGTATTCTTTCACACAGTCTCAGTGAAATTGAACAAATATTCGGTAAGTAACTACTATGCCTGAGTCTCTGTGGTAGGCCCTGGAGATTCAAAGGCAAAAGCAATTTGTACTTCCCCCTAAGGATGATACATTCTGAGTCTGTCCATGTGTTTTTGAGGAGGCAAGGGGTAACAACAGGGTAAAAGTTATGAATGGATAAGGAAAGAAAGATTACTGCAAAGTGATATGAAATAATTCTGAGTGGTAGAGACCAATAAAAACTGATGGCATCACAAGAAGGTGTGCATTGTGTAGGAGGTGCTTCCTGAGCTGTTTTTTGTCTTCTTGGTGGTTAATGGCACATATTTTAAAAATGGTTGCACAGACAATGGGAACTACAGTAGGGAAGCTCACCAAGCTATGGAGTGATTGAACCTATTCCCTAAGCTTCCTGACCATTTATTAGATGAAGCCTGTGCGGGGTATGTAATTGAAATGTTATGAATTGGAGTATTTGAGGCAAAAATCAAGCTTAAGACTTTTTCAGTCTGAAAACTGAAGAAGGGCATCAATCCAAGAGTTGTATATTTAGAATTTCATCCTTTCATTACTCTTGGCATCATTCTTATTGTTATTTTATTATCATACTTTATGTTTAATAGAGTATTTTCTTTATAACATACTGTGAAGTAGCTAATGCAAATATGATTGTTATTTTATGGAGACTGATGGAGCTGAAGTGCTTTGCCAATTCAGACACTTAATGAATGTCAGAGCTGGGACTTGAACCTATGTGTACTGATTCAAAGTCAATAAACTTTCTACTTCATGTTACATAGCCATCATTGCAAGTAAAGACAATGAAGAGTCAAAGATGATTCTGAGGCTATAAAACAGGCTGATAGGGACTAGTGTGGTGCCTTTTGCAGAAATGGCAAAGATTAGAAAAAGGGTGGGTTTGGGGGGAAAAGATAATAAGCTTGTTTTGTACATGTCGACTCGGAGATGTCTGCAGGATATTCAATTGAAAATGTTCAAAAGGTGGCTGATGATGATATGTGACTGGTGCTTAGGAGAGAGACCAAGACTGGACATGAGAGAGAGAAAGAGAGAGAGAGAGAGAGAAAGAGAGAGAAAGAGAGAGAGATGGAGGGAGGGAGAGAGAGAGAGAGAGAGAGAGAGAGAGAGAGAGAGAGAGACAGAGAAAGAGAGTCATCTACATGAAAATGACTTTCGAAGCCACAGGAGTTTATGAGATCACCTTGAGAAAGAGCTAGAACTGGCCATAAAGGCCATATAAACTAACCTCTTCATTTTAGAAATTAGAAGAGTGAAAACCTAAGGTATAAATGATTTGCCCAAGGTCACAAGAGTAGTAAGCTATCAGAAGTGGAATATGAACTTAAGTCCTTTGACTTTTTTGTTCTATAGCTAATCTACTATTTAGTAAACCACACTACAGATCACACACACACACACACACACACACACACACACACACACACACACAAATACACAAACACACCCACACATTCATATTTTTCTTTTGATTCCTTTGTGGAAAGCGTAGCTAGGAGAATAGTGTAATATACAATAACCTTTCTTGATGTTCCTCTAGATAGGAGAGGCCTCTAGAATTCCTGGGCCTTAACTTTCTTTTGGTTGTTGTTGTTGTTTTGTATTGTGGTATTTAAACATTATTAAGAACTTAATAAATATAAACAAACCTAAACATTTAAATATTAAACAAAAGCAGAAAATGTGAATTGCATATGAAAATGTGAAGTTTTAAGTTATGTAGAGTTTTAAAGTATATGTTAAATTTAACACCTTAATATCAAATCTGTTCTGCTTGTTTATGTCCCATTATGAATTTTCTTTTTCTCTCTCCTTTGTATTTAAAATTTTCATTTTTTTTTCCTTTTTTGGTGACACTATCAGGGTCATACACTCCCTCTTGAAACTCCTTCCTCATCAAAAATATCAGCTTTTCTTTGTGACTAGATAGATAGATGGATAGAGAAATGTACCTATTGGTTGGGTTTGAAAATGTGTTTCATTATGTACTTTTGGCTTGTGCAACAGAAGTTAGAAAATATGCTTTATTATCAGTTTTCTAGAGTCATGATTGGTCATCCAATTGATCATAATTCTTTAGTCTTTCAAGGTTGTTTTCCTTTACAAGATTTTAGTCATGTATAAATTCTCTTAAGCTTGCACATTTCACTCTAAAGCCTGATTCTCCTTTGGTTTCTCTGATTTTAACATTATCTGTCATTCCTTATAGCTCAATAAAATTTGATAATTGTATTATACCACAATTTTTTCAGCCATATCCTGCTTTCTTTTCAATTCTTCAATATAACATGAAGTGCTGTGAAAAACTAGGTACAAACGGATACTCTTCCTGTTTTTTACTTCACTTTTTTCAGATATATACATTTTATACTGGTTTGAATGACATGCATAGTTTAGCAGCTTTTTGTTATAATTCCAAATTGTTTTCCAAAGCATTTGGGGCCATCCACAATTTCACCAAAAGTGCATTAATATGTCTGTCTTAACCCAGCCCCTCCAACACTTGCCATTTTCCACTTTTGTCATTTTTACCAAATTGATGGCATCAGATGTAACCTCAGATTCTTTTTAAATTTGCATTTTTATGAGCTTGCACTTTTTTAAAGTTACTTGTTCATATTTTTCTACCACTTTTCTCTTTCACAATGCAGTCGTTTTTCCATGTGTTTAACCAATGGCTCTTAATCTAATATATTTCTAATTAAAAGCTTTAAAATTTAAGAGAAAAGTTAATTAAAGCTTTACTTAGGGAAATTAAGTGTTTTGCTTTTATTGTTTAAGAGAACAGGCATAAGTATAAATAAGTAACAATATAATTGAGTAACAGCTGCTTCTGTGTAATAATTAAGAAGACATCATTGCTTCTTGCCTAAAATGACTTTCATTGGTCTAATGGCATGCTACCAACTGAAAATAAAGTCATTGGCATAATTGGTAATAAGGCTGTTATGTGTATGAGAGAAAGAAAGAAACAAGTGAGTGTGTGAATGTGTGTGTATGCGTATATGAGAAAGAAAAAGAGAGGGGGGAGGGGGAGATGGAGTAAGGGAAAGGCAAGAGGGAGAGGGTTAGAGAATGGTGGAGTTATACAACTCCTAGATTTTCCACTTACTATATTTGTGATTTGGTCAAATTACTTCCCATCTCTGAGCCTCAGTTTCCTCATCTGGGAAATAAGGGGGTTGACTAGATGGCTTAAAATTTCCTACTGGTTCGAAGTCTATGTTCCTATCATCCTATGAGTGACAAATGATTAGGAATGGGCAATTTGATAAGAAAGTGAATATGAAAATGAGTAGTAAAGAAAAAATGTAGGAGGTTGATCTGAAGAAAAAGGTAGATAAAGTGACAGGAAGAAGGAAAGGAGAAAGAAAATGAAGAGGACATAAGATCAGAAAGAGAAGAGTAAGTAATAAAGCAGGAAAAATATATGAGTAACAAGAAAATATATTAGAGGATAGAAAGGGAAATAAATTAAGGAACAGATAACAAAAAGAGAGAGAAGAAAGAAAAAAGAGGACATTGTAGGATGAGTGAGGATTAGACACTTGGGAAAGGAAGGTATGTGGTTCACAACTATAGTTATCATCAAAATCTAATGTTAGCATAAGTCACAACAGTCTGTGCTTAGTTCTTGACTTTCATATAGAGTAAGAACATCTAGAAAGGTGATATGTCTAGAATTTTTCTCAGGGTAAAAAACCGGAAACTCCTCTGCCTATGTCCCTTCCCTCTTCTCTAAACCATCAATTTTAAATGTAACTCATGCCCATAAACCTAAAAAACTGTAAAAAAAAAAAAGACTCTAAAATATCCATTATTAATTCACCTATGTTCCTTTTTTAGGAGTGATGGAAAAAGGACACAGTATTTCAGAGGGCAGTCAGGAGTCATTTTTAAAAATTAATTAATTTTCAGTTTTAGTTTACAACATTCCATTCCTCAAGTTTTCGAGTTTCAAAGTTTCTCCTCCTCCCTATCTTCCTTCCTTCCCACGCAAGACGCAATCCGATATAGATTCTACATATACCTTCACATTAAACATACTTTCACAATAGTCAAGTTGTAAAGAACTACAATGGAATGACCAATGAGAAAGAAGAAAGAAAACAAAAACTAAATTAAATAGACAAAAAAAGAGAGCAAATAGTTTGCTTCAATCTGCATTCAGATTCTGTAATTCATTCTCTGGATGTGAATCACTTTTTCCATCATGAGTCTTTTGGAGTTATCTTAGAACCTTGTATTGCTGAGAAGAGCCAAATCTATCAAAGTTAGTCATCAGAGATATCAAGTGTCTGTAATCATATGTAATGGTGTGTTGGCAACCAAAAATGGGCTCCTTAGCACTTAGTCAACAAGTGGCCTTGACTAGTTTGGCTTTTTCCCCTGAACTGAATGCTGTTTGTATGTTGGACTGGAGTAAGCTTGTCGGCCCCTTCACCTTGCTTCCCTTGCTTAAGCTGATGGAAAGAACCTGTGCTTTCCTGGTCAACCCCTTCACCTTGCTTAAGCAGATCGAAAGAACCTGTGCTTTCCCCGGCATACCTTACACCCCCACAGAAGCTGGATGGTTAAAAACAGCTTCCGTTGGAGCCAGAGGCTGCTACAGCCACAGCCGAAGAAGGAGCTGCCAGTGGCAGAGCTGACCTATGGGACGAAGCTGAACAAGGACTTCAGGCCAGTGGGTAATCTTTTTACCATAGAGGGGGAAGCATGATTTTGCTTTATGCAATCATGCTTCTCTGTAGCCTCCTGGTTACTCTTTCGAGGCGTACTTATTGGGCCTGGAAGCTTTTGATCAATATATCAAAATGGGGTTGCTGGTTCATGGGTTGGTTACTGTGGAGCCTAAATATATGTTTTGATTCTTCTGCCTTCTACTTTGAGAGTTTCTTGTATCCGGCGGTTCCAAACCTTTCAGACATGTATATGATCCTCTTTGAGATTATAAACTCTGCCCTCCTAATACAAATGGTCTCCTGGTTCTGTTCCCCTCACTCAGCACCAGATCATATATATCTTTCTAGGTTATTATATAGTCCGTCTGCTCCTCATTTCTTATAGCACAATAGTATTCCATTACATTTGTATACCACAATCTGTTTAGCCATTCCCCAATGGATGGGCATCCCCTTGATTTGCAATTCTTTGCTTTCACAAAAAGAGCTGCTAAAAATATTTTTGAACACATGGGTCCATTTCCCACTTGTATGATTTCTTTGGGATACAGCCCTAGAAGTGGTATTCTGGGCCAAAGGGTATGCACATTTTTATAGCCCTTTGGGCAAAGTTCCAAATTTCTCTCCAGAAAGGCTGGATCAGTTCGCAACTCCACCAGCAATGCATTAGTGTTCTAATTTTCCCACATCTTCTCCAGAATTTATGATTTTCCTGTTTTATCATGTTAGCCAATCTGACACATGAGATGTGTTGTTTTGATTTGCATTTCTCTAATCAATAGTGATTTAGAGCATTTTTTCATATGACTATAGATATCTTTAATTTCTTCCTCTGAAAACTGCCTGTTCATATCCTTTGACCATTTCTCAATTGGCGAATGGCTTGTATTCTTATAAATTTGACTCAGTTCTCCATATATTTTAAAAAATGAGGCCTTTATCAGAGATACTAATTTTAAAAATTCTTTCCCAATTTTCTGCTTCCCTCCTAATCCTGGTTGCATTCACTTTGTACAAAAACTTTTCAATTTAATGTAAACAAAATTATCCATTTTGCATTTCATAACATTCTCTATCTCTTGCTTGGTCATAAATTCTTCAGGGAGTCATTTTTATTCTTGAAGAATTTTGTTATATGTTACTTCATTTATTGAACTCTACAATCCACTCAAACTGGCCTGCTTGGTGTTCCTCACACATGGCACTTCATTTCCCGACCTCCACAACTTAATGCACCAATTTTCTCACATGCCTGGAATGTTCTCTTTTCGTTTCTGCCTCCTATACTCTCTTATTTCCTTCATATCTCAGCTTATACTATCTTTTACATGTTGCTTTTCTTGACAATCTCTCCCCCTTAAACAATGCTAGCACCTTCCATTCCCTAAGCGCCTTATTTGATATTTATTCCATACAAATATCTGTATTGTGGTTTTCCTCAATTGAACGTAACTTTTTTGAAAGCTGAAACTGATTTTTTATCTGTCATTAACTGAACCCTTCTTTCTGTGTTATCTTCCTCAATTGGAGTATGAGCTCCCTGAGAGCAAGGATTGTATAATTTTCTGTTTGAATCCCTGGTGCTAACTTAGCACAGTGCTCCACCAATAATAAGCTCTTTGAAATGCTGGTCCATTTAAAGTTTTGTTTTGTATCCCAACTACTCCCCTGGATATAGGAAAGAGATAACTCATTTATTATATTATTTATTTGTAGTATTTACTTACTAAATGCTTATTGATTGATCAGTCACCCAATGTATAATCAGTGTTAGAATTTTCCCTTGTTCCAATTTAGTGTGTATCAAATCTCTGTCATTGTTTTAGCCATTGTATAAATTTTATTAGAATTATGCAAAAATGGAATGTCAAAAAAAATAAGCAGAATCTCAGTGACCACTCATGAAAGTTGCTTTATAGAAGGATTCATGCTTTAGGTGTGGATCAGGCTAGATTGTCTTAAAGAGGTCACCTCAAATGCTGAGCTTCTTTGAATTTATGGTTTTACTACCTATAAATCCTTTCTAGAAGTGTTTATAATTTTTTTTAAAGATTTTATGTATTTTCAGCATGTCTTTCTTTTTAAAATTTGAGCTCCATGTTCTTTCACTCCTTCCAGCCCTCCTTCATTCACTTATAAGTTAAACAATATAGTATCAGCTATCCATGTGAAATCATACAAAGCATATTTCTTAATCAGCCATATAACAAAAAAGAGAAAAATATAAAGTGAGAAAATTATATTTCAATTGGCACCCAGAATTCACCAGTGCCTTCTCTGGAAGTGGAAAGCACTTTTTCCATTATGAGTCTTTCGTAATTGTTTTGGATCACTGTATTGATCAGAGTAGCTAAGTCTTTCACAGTTTATCCTCTTTACATCAATGCACTGTGCACAATCATCTCATGGTTATTCTCACAAGGATCACAGTGGTTCTCTTCACTTCGCATCAATTTATATAGTTCTTGCCATGCTTTTTTTTTCCCCCTGAAACTGCCTCCCCTTTTCATTTCTTATAGTACAAAAGTATTCTGTCACAAACATATACCACAATTTTTCAGCAATTCCACAATTGATAAGTATCCCCTCGATTTCTAATTCTTTGCCATGACAAAAAGAGCTGCTAAAAATATTTTTATAGTCATAGGTCTTTTTCCTATTTCTTTGATTTCTGTAGAGTTATAGCAGCTCTTAACAAGGGCTACCCAGAGTCTCATCTGGTCAAGTCACAGAACACTCTTCCAGTGAGTGAGAGCCCCAAACAAAACAAACCTTATATATCTTTCTCAGGGTCAGAGGGCATCACAGCCATGAGACTCAAACCTATGTGAACTAGGCTTTCTTGTTTCTTAAGCATGTCAAAGACCCTTGATTCAATCAAAGAAACAAAAGTCGACAAAAAGTCCACCTTGCTTGCTATTACATTTGAAGGTATAATAACAATTTGGCTAGCATCTGCTTTAGAGGTATAAGACCCAACAAGACCAGGAACAAGAGCTGCCAGCATAGGTTCTTTGATCTGCTTTTCTAATGAAAGCAACTTTAAGGGGCTAAAAATATCACTTTAATCACACATACAAATATCATTCACTTAGTTCAGGTGAAAAAACCAGCACCTGGAACTTCAGAGCAAATACAAACAAATTGCAAACATACATTATATAAACAGAGAAAATAAACATGAATCAATAGACACTTAGTTTGGGAGTAAAAGCCAGCACCCTGAACTTCAGAGCAAATACAAATAGAAATTACAAACATCAACAGACAGACCTTGTCTGATTCAAATCACAATTCACTGTTACCAGGGAAGCATCAACATCTGAGTTTACAAGCCCAGGGGAGGGGAGGGGCAGTGCTTGGCTCTTAACCACAGCTGCCCAGAGTCTCTTCAAGTCAGAGGACACTCTTTCAGTGAGTGAGAGCCCCAAAGGCAAAACCCTAACCTCTGAGTTTATATTCCCTTTTTAGGGCCTGAAGGCTTCACACTTGATCAGCAAAAGGGTGTGAGCCCGGGGCTTTGTACCTCATAAGGCTTAATCAAAGGCACTTGATTACTTAACATTCTAAAAGAGATAACCTTTAAAAAAGTCCCACCTTAATTAATATTACAGAAAGGCAAGACTCTTCAAAGGTACTTAATTACCTTAACATTCTAAAAGAGAAAATAGTAAAAAAGTCCTACCCCAATTACCATAACAAGAATATTAAACTAGTAGTGGTATGGCTGGTTCAAAGGATATGGTTCCAGAATGCTCTTCAGAAAGGTTGGATCTGTTCACTACTCTATGAACAACTCATTAATGTACACATTTTCCTCATCCCTTCTAGTATTTTCATTTCTGATAGGTCTGAAGTGGTACTTCAGACATTTTAAAATTTGCCTTTTTCTAACTAGTAATGATTTGGAGCCCTTTTTTTCATATGACTATAGATAGCTTTGATTTCTTCTTCAGAGAATGGTTCCTATCCTTTGACCAATTATCACTTGGGGAACGGCTCTTATTTTTATAAATTTGATTCAGTTCTTTATACATTTGAGAAAGAGGCCTTTATCAGAGAAACTTGCTGCAAAATTTTCTCATTTTAATTCATCATCTGTGGTACCTTTCAGCAAAATGTAGTTTCCCTGATTATCTCTTTCAATTAGATCGATTTTTACCTTTGCTTTGTCTGAGATCATGATTGCCACTCCTGTCCTCTTCACTTCAGCTGAAACATAACAGACTCTGTTCTAGTCCTTCATTTCAGTTATCTCTCTGTGTGTGTCTTTCTTTCCTAAGTTTTTCTCTTGTACACAATATGCATTCTGGCCTCCAAACCACTCTACCATCTGCTTCCATTCCATAGATTAGCTTATTCCATTCACATTCAGTTATGAACACTGTGCATTTCCCTCCATCCCATTTTCCTGTTTATCCTTCTCTATTTCTATACTTCCCTTCCTCAAAAGTATGTCTTGCTTCTGACCACTGCCTCCCCCAATCTCTTTCTTCCTGAAATCCTCCACCTCCATAAATCTAATCTCCTTTCCTCCTATCTCCCAATTGGATACCCAACTTAGTGTGCATATACATCCTTCATTCTGAACCAATTCTAATGAGAGCATTGTTCAAGCATTCTATGCCAGCCCCTAATTTTCCACTCCACTATAAAAGCTCTTTCTAGTGTGCCTCCTTCATGTGAGAAGAATTTCCCCATTCCAATTCTCTTCTACCTTCTCCCAATGCATTACTCTTTCTTGCCCCTACATTCCCATATTTTTTGGACATCACCCCAACATAAAAGACTCACACGTATGCCTTCTATCTATGCAGAATCCTTCTAACTGTCTTAATAATGAGAAAGGTCTCAAGCGTTACTTCTCTCATCTTCTTATATAGAAATGTAAACTGTTTAACTCTATCGAGTTCCTTATGGTTGATTAGTCATGTGTACCTTTTTGTGGTTCTCTTGAGTCTTCTGTTTGAATGTCAAATTTTCTATTCAGCTCTGGTATTTTAATCAGGAATGCTTGAAAATCCTATAGTTTATTAAATATCCATTTTTCCCTCCTGAAGTATCAGTTTTGCTTGGTAGAATATTCTTGGTTATAATCCTGGCTTCCCTTGCTTTTTGGAATATCACATTCTAAGCCTTCCTTTCCTTTAACATGGAAGCTGATAAATCTTATGGAACTCTGACTATCGCTCAGAGATATTGGAATTGTTTAGTGTTCCTATTGGCTCTCGAACTGTGTCCAGGGAACCTGCTCCCTTTTAACCTATCACACACACTCCACCCTGGAACAATCCAGAACTCCTTATTGGCAAAAGAGTTTCCAATCAGTATCAGCTGTACCCTGTGTCAACAAAGGATCTCCTATAATCTCTTTCTCATCAGTTCTTCGACCCCATTATTGTCTCTGGGCTGACAGCTTCTGAAGCAACTGCTTCTGTTGTTGTGCCTATCTCCACAGTCCACTGCATGTGTTACTGATGCACTCTGGGCCTGAGCCCACTCCAGTGTTACAGAATCCTCCTACAAACCTTCTAAGTAGCCTCAGGCTGGAAAAAAATGTCTCTCTCTGACCTTTTGTTGCCTCTGCTGCTCCAACACTTCCTTTGAGGCATTATTTTAAAGTTGTGTAGAAAAGGACATTGGGAGAGTTCAGCTGGATCCTAGTCTGTACTCTTCCATCTTGGCTCCTCCCACTATAATTCTTTATCTACAGGCAGCAGAGCAGTGAATAAAGGGCTGCCCTCTGAGCCAGGAAAATCTAGCTTTAAAGCCTGTCTCTTACATCTACTGATTATGTAAGCATGGCCAAGTCACTTAATCTCAGAGCCCCAGACAGTTCTCAAACTCTAAGCCAAACTAAAAAAAAAAAATGGAAGCTATAAATTGTACCATTCATTGTCTTATTTCTTTTTAAATCATCAGCATGAGCTGTTTGCTTCTTCTGGGAATTTTAATCTATGTATTCCTAAACTCAAGAGGGGAAAATAATAATTATGATTGGCGAGAAATCTTCAGGGAATTTTCTGCATTTAGGAAACTTTAATAAAATTTTTAACATTGTATAGTAAGTCATCTATAGTTATTTTTTTCTAAACAACAGATGTTAGAATTAAGTTGATCCCTAAAGGATGATGTTCTTAATAATAGAAATTACTGTATTGTTTCTGAAAATTTTTCAGGTTATATCAATTGGAATCTGGCATATTGATATCAGGGTATTTCTTTTGGAGCAGCTAGGTAGTATGGTGGATAGAGTGCATGGTCTGGTATCAGGAAGACCTGATTTCAAAATAAGCCTCAGATACTTACTATGTGTGTGACTCTGGGCAAGTCATCTAACCCCTGTTTGCTTCAGCTTCTGTTTCTGTAAAATGGGTATAATAGCACCTAACACCCAGGGTTGTTGTGCTGATCAAATAAGATAATAATTGCAAAGCACTTAGTACAGTGCCCGAGATAATACATATACACATCTATGCATACATGTTATTATTTTTCTTAATTAATAGTTTAGAATTAGAAGATTTTTGCCTTCTCCAAAGTACTTTCAATATTACAAAACTGAATTTCTTAATACTGAGAGGAGACCTGTAAGTAGCACTTTCCAGCTGCTTAGAAAGCACTGATGTTATACCACTTAAATGAGAAATGCATGTCATGCATTGGTCACTTATCAGAAGTATAATAGAATCCAGCCTGCCTGAAAAGCAAAAATAATATCGATCCTTATTCATTACAGCTCTTTTCACTGAACAACTAATGTGAGATTGGAAAGTGTTCTAGTTTTCCTTATTAGTAAGAAAGAAAATGATGTTATGAACATGGAATAATCATAGATTATTTAGCTAAACTGCTGTTATGTCTCTAGGAAATTCAATGATCAGTTGATTAATTTTCTGTAAGATTATGTGAAATTGTCTAGTTCAAATTAGTAGCAGGGACTAAAGGAACTCAAAGTTACACATCAAAATATAATGCCTTTTTCTAATCTGCAGGCTCTGACTGTTTTGTAATTTTGCATTTTGCCCATATTGATTGGGACAAGTGAAGAACACCAATTATATTGACTGCATGTGTCTATTAAGGAAAATTGTCATTGTTTTACATGTTTTTGATTACCTGAATAATTTCAACACAGAATTGAGTGTGTGTGTGTGTGTGTGTGTGTGTATGTGTGTGTGTGTTTATGAGATAGAGAGGGTGGTGAGTCAGAGGGACAGAGAAAGACCATGAAATTATATTACATGTCAGACCAATTTTATTGCTTTTTGTATAATATCTATTTTGTCCAAATTATGGAGAGAAAGAGAAAGAGAGGGAGGGAGGAAGGGGGAGAGAGAGAGAGAACACCAGACAGACAGACACAGAGAGGCAGAGGCAGAGACACAGAGGCAGAGACACAGAGAGACACACACAGAGAGAACATGAATTTACCCATGGATTAATAAGACCAGTTTACTACTCTTCTATTTGATAGCTCAAATTATCAGCCTTAGTAATTATCTGCAACACATTTCACCAAACAATGCTATTTTAAAATCTCTAATTTTCAGGGTCCTTTGGTGGTTTTATCAGCCCCACTACAGCAGCATCTTATAGACCACAAGGCCATTTTTATCATGAAAAAAGCTACCAAACCCCAAGCAAAAAGAATGATTATTTTTCAAATATTTTGTAACTCAGTTATCTCTGGGGCTTAACTCAATCGACCAGGCCTTTGTGGTGATGAAAAAATTATATCAGAGAATTTTCCCAAGTCAACAACTAAAAAGTTTTTTCCCTTATAGATTTAGAAATATTTTAGGTCGGGGGGGGGGGGGGGGGGGGCGGAGCCAAGATAGCCGTGTGAAGGCAGCGTCTTACTGGAGCTCTCTCACAAGGTCTGTCAGATTCCCATAAAAAAGTGAATTTGAGCAGATTTGAGAGAGTCAGAAACCAAGAGCAGTCTGCATGGGGCCAGTTTCCGAGTCGGGAGAGTCTGAAAGGCTGAAGACACGATCCTGTAGGCTCGGAGAGTGCTCGGCTGCGGAGCTGCTCCAGACCAAAGCGGAAACGGCCGGCGGGGAAATCCACGTGGGAGACGGGCTGGGAGAAAGCTGGGCGCCCCAAACCTGCGGAGATCCCCAGGACTCCCAACGCAGGACGGCAGTCTGTGGAAGTGACGAGAGGCAGCGCAACGCCACCGGCCACGAAAACACCCACTCCTGACACTTGCAAAACCCAGGAACTCGGCTTCTTGAACTTCCGGAAGACTCAATGGCCAGGTAAAAGGCTCTAATCCCTCCCCCCCTCACCCAGAGAATTCCTTGGGAAAAAAAAAAAGAGAACTGAAACGGAGGAGAAAGTAGTGGGGCCTCACAGGACAAATACTAGAAGCTCATTAGTCCCAGAGGGACAGAGTCAGCAGGGGTCAACGCCAGGAGCCCAGACGTAACCTTGCTCCCCCAGGGGAAGTGCCAGACATCAGCTCAAACAACAAACAGCTGAGACCATTGCTGAAAAGCAAGTGCTGGAGAGCACCCACAGGGAGTGAGACGCCAGGGAGCCAGACCCCTCCCCCACACCTCAGGAAACTGAAGGTTATAATTCTAGGCTCACAACCCCCAGAATAAGAAAGCTGGGACAGAAAGCCCTGAGACTCACAGATAGAAATTCGTTGTAAAGCCAGCAAAAGGCAAACCAACATGAAGAAGAACACAAAAAAACCGAGGACAATAGATTCTTTCTATGGAGACAGGCAGGATCAAAATATCGACATAGAAGAAGATAGTAATGACACGGTAGATACATCAGATACCTCAAAAGCTAATATGATCTGGTCTCCAGCCCAAAAAGCACTGCTGGAAGAGCAAAAGGAGGATTTTAAAAACCAAATTAGGGAACTAAAAGAAAATATGGAAAAAAAGATTGGCGAAATGGCTACGGAGATTCAGTATCTAGAGAGAGAAAATCACACCCTAAGAGGCAAAATCAACCAATTGGAAAAGGAGACTCAAAAGCAAAATGTAAACACTAACTCATTCAAAATTAGACTTGAGCAAGTGGAAGCTAATGAATCTATGAGGCACCAAGAAGTAATAAAACAAAACGTAAAGAATGAAAAAATAGAAAAAAATGTGAAATATCTGATTGGCAAAACAACTGACCTGGAAAATAGATCCAGGAGAGACAATTTGAGAGTTATTGGTCTACCGGAAATCCACGATGAAAAAAAGAGCCTTGACAGTATCTTCGAAGAAATTATCAAAGACAACTGCCCAGAGGTCCTAGAACCAGAGGGCAAAATAGTCATTCAAAGAATTCACTGATCACCCCCTGAAAGAGATCCCAAACTGCAAACACCAAGAAATATTATAGCCAAATTTCAGAGCTTAAACTCAAGGAGAAAATACTGCAAGCAGCCAAAAAGAAGCAATTCAAATATCATGGAACTACAGTCAGGATCACCCAGGATCTCTCAGCTTCCACATTAAAAGACAGGAGAAATTGGAATATGATATTCCGAAGGGCAAAGGAGCTGGGACTACAACCAAGGATCAACTACCCAGCAAAACTAAGCATAATTTTCCAGGCAAGGCGATGGACATTCAATGAAATAAGGGAATTCCAGACCTTCCTGATGAAAAGGCCAGAACTCAATGGAAAATTTGATCTCCAAATACAAAACTCAAGAGAGACATAAAAAGGTAACCAGGGGGAAAAACACCACAAACCTTATTAACCAATAAGGGTAGGTTGTTTACATCTTTATGTGGGATTATATCATCTGATGTATGTTTTCATATATATATATACATATATATATGTGTATATATATATTTGTATATATATATGTATATACACACACACACACACACACACACACACACACATATATAAGTCATTCTTGTGACTGGTTTGAAAGGGATATACATAGATTGTGAATGCCTGTATAAATTAACTGTTGTAAAGATATAAAATATAAGTAAGAGATATAAAGGGAGGGCTATGAGGGAAGCGGTAAGGAGGTAGTAGAAAAGGGTAAATTACACCAAAGGAAGTGGCAAAAAAACATATTATACTAGAGGGAAAGAAGGGAGGGAGAAGAGCAGTATTTGAGCTTTACTGTTATCTGATCTAGTTCAAGAAGGGAATAACATACTCTGATAAGTTTAGAAATCTAACTTGTCCTACTGGAAGTGGGAGGGTAAGGGGGGAGAAAGGGAGGGGGGTGGTCAGAAGGGGGAGGAGAAGTAGCAAGTAGGTAACAGTAAGATAAGGGAGGGGAATAAAGAGGGAGGGGTAACTGAGGAAAGCAGTGGTCAAAAGCATAACTTGTTGAGGAGGAGAAGGGGAAAGGGAGAAATAAAAGCATAAACAGGGGGAATTAGGATGGAGAAAAAGACACAGATAGAAATCATAACCCTGAACGTGCAGGTGATGAACATTCTCACAAAACAGAAGCAGATAACAGAATGGATTAAAAACCATAATCCTACAATATGCTGTTTATAAGAAATGCATTTGAAACAGGGGGATACGCATAGGGTAAAGGTAAAAGGCTGGAGTAAAATGTATTGTGCCTCAGCTAAAGTAAAAAAAGCAGGTGCAGCAATCCTAATTTCAGACAAAAAAAAAGTAAAGATAGATTTAATTAAAAGAGATAAGGAAGGACATTATATCCTGCTAAAAGGCACCATAAACAATGAAGCAATATCATTGCTTATCATATAGGCACCAAGTGGTAAGGCATACAAATTCTTAGAGGAGAGGTTAAGGGAGTTACAGGAAGAATTAGACAGCAAAACTATAATATTGGGAGACTTCAACCTCCCCCTTTCTCAACTTGATAAATCTAACCTCAAACTAAATAAGAAAAAAGTTAAGGAGGTAAACAGAATTTTAGAAAAGGCACATATGATAGACCTCTGGAGAAAAATGGGGATAAAAGGGAATATACTTTCTTCTCAAAAGCACATGGCACATACTCAAAAATTGACCATGTACTAGGGCATGAAAACCTCACAATCCAGTGCAGAAAAGCAGAAGTAGTCAACGCATCCTTTTCAGATCATGATGCAACAAGAATCATTTTTAATAAAGTACCATGGAAAAATAAGCTAAAAACTAATTGGAAACTAAATAATTTAATTCTAAAGAGTGAGTGGGCCAAAGAACAAATCAGAGAAACAATTAATAATTTCATTCAAGAGAATGACAATAATGAAACAACATACCAAAACTTATGGGATGCAGCAAACGCAGTTCTTAGGGGAAGTTTTATATATCTAAATGCCTACATGAACAAAATAGGGAAAGAGGAGATCAATGATCTGGGCATACAGCTGAAAAAGCTAGAAAAAGAGCAAATTGAAAACCCCCAATTAAATACCAAATTAGAAATAATGAAAATCAAAGGAGAGATTAATAAAATTCAAACCAAGAAAACTATTGAATTAATAAATAAAACAAAGAGTTGGTTTTATGAAAAAACCAATAAAATTGATAAACCTTTGGCCAATTTGATTAAAAAAAAGAAAATAAAATTACAAGTATCAAAAATGAAAAGGGTGAGGTCACCTCTAATGAAGAGGAAATCAAAACAATAATTAGGAATGATTTTGCCCAACTGTATGCCCATAAATTTGACAACCTTAGAGATATGGAGGAATATCTACAAAAACATGAACTGCCCAGGCTAACAGAGAAGGAAGTGAAATTTCTTATTGATCCCATATCAGAAAAAGAAATTGAGCATGCCATCAATGAACTCCCTAGGAAAAAATCTCCAGGGCCAGATGGTTTTACATGTGAATTCTATCAAACATTTAAAGAACAACTAATTCCAATACTTTGCAGACTATTTGGGAAAATAGGGGAAGAAGGAGTCCTACCAAATTCTTTTTATGACACAAATATGGTAATAATACCCAAACCAGGTAGAGTTAAAACAGAGAAAGAAAATTATAGACCAATTTCTCTAATGAATATTGATGCAAAAATTTTAAATAAAATATTAGCAAAAAGATTGCAGCAACTCATTACAAGAATAATACACTATGACCAGGTAGGATTTATTCCAGGAATGCAAGGCTGGTTCAATATTAGGAAAACTATTAGCATAATTGACCATATCAACAACAAAACTAGCAGAAACCATATGATCATCTCAATAGATGCAGAAAAAGCCTTTGACAAAGTACAACACCCATTCCTATTAAAAACACTAGAAAGCATAGGAATAAGTGGAACCTTCCTCAAAATTATAAATAGCATCTACCTAAAACCATCGACAAGCATTATTTGTAATGGGGATAAGCTAGATGCATTCCCAATAAGATCAGGGGTGAAACAAGGATGTCCATTATCACCCCTATTATTCAATTTGGTACTAGAAATGTTAGCTGTAGCAATAAGAGAAGAAAAGGAAATTGAAGGAATTGGAATAGGAAAAGAAGAAACTAAATTATCACTTTTTGCAGATGATATGATGATTTATCTAGAGAATCCTAGAGAATCAAGTAAAAAACTACTTGAAATAATAAACAACTTTAGCAAATTTGCAGGATATAAAATAAACCCACATAAATCCTCAGCATTCCTATACATTACTGACAAAGCCCCAACAGCAAGAGATAGAAAGAGAAATTCCATTCAAAGTTACTGAAGGCACTATAAAATATTTGGGAGTCTATTTGCCAAGACAAACCCAGGGCCTATATGAACATAACTATGAAACACTTTTCACGCGAATAAAATCAGATCTAAATAAATGGAAAAACATCAGTTGCTCATGGTTAGGCTCAGCTAATATAATAAAAATGACAATTTTACCTAAATTAAACTGTTCAGTGCCATACCAATCGAACTACCAAAAAATTATTTTACTGAGCTGGACAAAATAATAACAAAATTCATTTGGAAAAACAAGAGGTCTAGAGTATCTAGGGTACTAATGAAAAGACATGCTAGAGAAGGTGGCTTAGCCACACCAGATATTAAACTGTACTACAGAGCAGCAGTCATCAAAACTGCCTGGTACTGGTTAAGAAATAGGAGTGTGGATCAGTGGAATAGGATAGGTACACAAGTAGGAGAAATCAACAAGTTTAGCAATCTACTCTTTGATAAACCCAAAGAGGCCAGCTTCTGGGCTAATAATTCACTATTTCACAAAAACTGTTGGGAAAATTGGAAAATGGTAGGGCAAAAACTGGGCATAGACCAATATCTTACACCATATACCAAAATAAAGTCAAAATGGGTTCATGATTTAGGAGTAAAAGCTGATACTATAAGTAGTTTGGGAAAGCAAGGAATAGCTTACTTATCAGATTTATGGAAAAGTAAAGAATTCATGACCCAACAAAAGATAGAGAGCTTTACAAAATGCAAAATGGATAACTTTGATTATGTCAAATTGAAATGTTTTTGTACAAAAAAAGCCAATGCAACAAGAATTAGGAGGGAAGCAGGAAATTGGGAGAAAATCTTTGCAACTAGTATCTCTGATAAAGGCCTCATTTCTAAAATATACAGGGAACTGAGCCAAATATATAGGAATACAAGCCATTCCCCAATTGAGAAATGGTCAAAGGATATGAACAGGCAGTTTTCAGAGGAAGAAATTAAAGCTATCTATAGGCATATGAAAAAATGCTCTGGATCACTACTGATTAGAGAAATGCAAATCAAAACAACTCTTAGATACCACATCTCTCCTGTCAGATTGGCTAAAATAACAAAACAGGAAAATGATAAATGCTGGAAAGGATGTGGGGAAATTGGATCATTTTGCATTGCTGGTGGAGTTGTGAGCTGATGCAGCCATTTTGGAGGGCGGTTTGGACCTATGCCCAAAGGGCTATAGATATGTTCATACCCTTTGACCCAGCAATACCACTTCTAGGGTTGTATCCCAAAGAAATCACACAAGCGGGAAAAGGACCCATATATACAAGGCTATGTATAGCAGCTCTTTTTGTGGTAGCCAAGAATTGGAAATCAAAGGGATGCCCATCAATTGGGGAATGGCTGAACAAGCTGTGGTATATGAAGGTGATGGAATACTACTGTGCCATAAGAAATGGGGATGATTCAGACTTCGTAACAACCTGGAAAAACCTACACGGCATAATGCTGAGTGAGCGGAGCAGAGCCAGGAGAACGTTGTGCACAGCCACAGATATATGGATTCCGTGAGGACCAACCCTGACATACTTCGCTCTTCTCAGCAACCTAAGGGGCAAGGACAACTCCAGGGGACTCATGAGGGAGAATGCTATCTTCATCCAGAGAAAGAACTGTGAAGTTTGAATACAGAACGAGGCGCACTACATGATCGCCTTTTCTGCTTCTCTTTTGTTTTTGTTCTTGGGTTTTTTTTTTTTTTTTGGTTCTGTTTCTTCTTTCTCATGATTCATTCCGTTGGTCAAAATTCTTCTCCACAACTTGAGTAGTGCATAAATTAATTCAATGCGAAGTTATACAGGACAGTTATATGAGCTTCCATGCCGTCTTGGGGAGGGAGGGGGGAGGGAGGGGAGAAAATCTGGAACTCAAAACTATGTAGAACCATGTGTGGTAAACTAAAAATAAATTAATTAATTAAAAAATATATTTTAGGTCATAGTTCTCACAACTGAATAGAGTAGTACCTTCACTAGCCACTCTCTCCTCCTTTTGCCATCTCTACCCTTTGGTGAACCAGTTCAGCTCCAGACTATCTTCCTTTCATAAGTTCCCATTCCCCTTTGTGCCCTGCCAAGTCTCAACCTTGCATCCCTCCCACCATCTGCTGCCTTTCCTCCTATATATATGCTGCTAAAGGAAGGTGGAGAAAATCAAGTAGGCTTTCTGATTGGGTCCACTGCAAATTTGGCACACAACATTAAATCGATCTTTATCACTGTGAGGCAATCCTTCTGTATCTCCTCAAGTCATATTAGATTGTGAGCTCCTTAAGGGCAAGGACTGTCATTTGTCTCTTTTTGTATCCCCAGTGCTTTGGTCTTGCATATAGTTGGCACTTAATAAATCTTTATTGTTTGACTATCTCACCCTTTACACCAGCTCTTCCAATCTTTTCATGCCTCCTTAAATTTCTATAGCTCCTCCTCAATTCCTGTTCCTCAGCTGAGAATCTTGCCTCATATTTTCCTAAAAAAAAAAATGAAAAAACAAAAAAAAAACCCAAACTTGAGGTCATTCATTAAGAGCTTTCTCTTCTCTGATCCTCCTCATCTCATATCACTCAGATGCCTTCTGCCACTGTCTCCTCCCTTACCTCTCTCTCACATGAAGAGGTGCCATTATCCCTTGCCAAGGCAAACCCCTCTGCCTTCATAAGCAATCCTGTTCCATCCATATCTTCCAAGGCATTACTCCTTTCATTATTCCCACTATCACTTATCTGCAATCCTTGCTATTTACTGCTTATTTACCTACTGCCTACAAACTTTCCCATATGTCCCTGTCCTTAAAACCTCTAAATGGATCCTTTCATTCCTGCTAACTGTTATCCTTTTTCCCTTCTGCCTTTTGAGGCTAAACTGCTTGAAAAGGTTGTCTGTGTAAAGCCAATCAGTAAGTGAAAGATCTTTCCCACCCATTGAATAGGCTTCAGGTGGGGCCAACAAAGGGAGATCTGATTAGAAACCCTTTCACTAATTAGTTAGGGGGCCCAAGGCTAGTTAGCAAACTAGTTTGCTAGTTTCAGAGAGGTGTGAAGCCCTCAGGGCCCTAAGGGGGGTTGCTAAGACCAGGGCCAATGTTGTGTGCCTGAGTTCTAGTCAATCAGATGATAGATACAGTCTAAGGATCATATAAAAAGAGAGAACAGAACTTGGAAACAGGAGAAGCCAAGGACTGAGGATTGAGAGTGAAACTGGACACAACAGAGATGGAAGCAGGGGAGCAGAGAGCAGCAGGATTCAGAAGCCGAGGGCCAGCATCCAGAGTGTGCAGAGCAGAGAGTGCTGAACACAAGAGAGACTTTTCGTAGACCAAGGAACTTGGAGCCAGCAGAGAGACAGGAAAAAGTGCTGAGCAGAGAGTTAGGATTCCCGAGTGATCTTATTATAGGAGGGCCCTAGCTTCATGGGGAAGAATAAGTATGACTTGGTTTCCTGCTATAATATTTTGTTATAATCTCCTTGTTACTATAGTGAGGTGGGCTTATCAGTTTTGGAATATTATTGCCACAATATCAAATTGGGGGTATTGGTCCTTGAGTCTGATCCTTTGGAGTCTAAATAAATGATATACTTCCTTTGCCTTCTATCTAGAGAATTCCTTATACTTCACAATTCTGAACCATTCAGGCATGCCCATGGTCCTCTCAGAGGTCATGAATTTTGCCTTACTGATATGGTCTACAAGAGTGTCTCCACTTTTTCTCCTCTTACTCTCTTCTTAAATCCCCATAGTCTGGCTTCTGACCTATTAACTGCCTTCTCCAAAGGTAACAATGCTCTGCTAACTGACAAATCCAATGATCTTTCATCAATTCTTATTATCGACTTTTCTGTACCCTTTTAATGACCTTCTCCTTTATGCTCTCTTCTCCCTAGTTGTTCAGAAACTACTTTCTCTAGTTCTCCTACCTATCTGACTGCTCTTTCTCAATTTTCTTTGCTATATCTTCATCTAGGTCACACTCACAATTCATGGATGTCCCTCAAGGATCTGTCCTGGGTCCTCTTTTCTTATAGCTCTAGCCTACTTAACTTGCTGATCTCATCAGCACTCATGGATTTAATTATTACCTTTACAGTAATGATTCTCAAATCGATTTATCCATTTCTAACCTTTCTGCTAATATTCAGTTTTTCATCTCCAACTACCTTTTCAGATATCTTGAAATAGGTGACCAGTAAAAATATTAAATTCATTATGTTCACAAATTCAATTTTTCTCTTAAATCCTACCCCTTTTCTAAACTTCCGTATTGCTATTGAGGGCACCATCATCTTCCAAGTTTCCTTACCAGCAACCTAGGCACAATCAATGACTCCTCACTGTCTATCATCTCCCAAATCTAATCAGTTGTCAAAGCCCAAGGATTTTGTGATAACATCTCTTAAAAACACTCCCTTCTCTCCTTTGATAACTGCCACCACCCTGGCACAGACCTTCATTACCTTACAGCTAGGCTATTTCAACAGCTGGCTGGTTGGTCTGCCTACCAGAAATCTCTACCCATTCCAAATTCAGCTGCCAAAGTGATTTTCTAAAACAGCACTCCAGCCACATCCCCACTGCCCACCCCCACCCCACTCAATGAACTCCATGGGCTATCACCTCTTGGTTCAAATACAAAATTCTCTGGTATTCAAAGCCCTTCATAACCTAGTACCCCCACCATAAACACACCCACACACACACATTTAGCACAGTTCCCTGGTGCATAATAGGAACTTAATGGATGATTTTTGACTGATTGAAAAAATCACTTATATTTGTATGGTGCTTTAACGTTGGAATGTAGGGTGTTCAGAGAAGACAACTACCTCTGGCATGCAGGCTGCTGAGCTCTTTTCAGGGCTGCTTTCCAACTTTGATGTCCACCTGATTCACCCAATTCTCACCTGTAGCTCCAAGAAGCTATAGCATGTGTAGCAGCCACACCCCAGTAAACAGGTTCAGCAGGCAGGCTAAATCAGGTTGAGGGGAACCAAGGGGTCTCAAACCTATCTGTGAGTTAGTGGGGTGTCTACCCTAAGCATGTGAAGACTTCCCCCAGAGGAATGAGCACATGATAACAATTTGTTCCAAGGGCCATGAAAGTGGCAGAACCAGGTGATGTGGAAAGCTTAGAACTGGTTCAGACACAGACAATACCAAAGTCATCCATTGAATCCTGAGCCATCACCACTCATCTTGACTTTTGTCTTGCCACTGGACTTTGATAACTCTGGAAGAGACAGTGAGGCCAATTTCACATAACTCTGCCTCACTTAAATCCAATTTATGTGTAAGGCAAAATATACCACTGTACCATATTACCATTTTTACCTACCTCAAAGTCTTGTGGAACAGGCAGGTGCAGATACACTGGAAGCTGTAGCTACAAACCTGCAGGTAGTTCAGGCCATAGGGTCATCTTCTCATTGGACTAAAGCAGCAGTGGGACTTGGCAGCCCCTTGGGGTCTGAGCAGCCTTTTAAAGGACCACACCGCCATGGACTTCCTCCTGCCATGAGGAAGGGGCTAGAAAAGGTGCCCTTAAAATTGTCTGCTTTACCCAACCCTGGTCTGCTTGGATCCAACCCTGCAATTCACACACACACACACACACACACACAAACACATGTGCGCGTGCGTGCACGCACACACATACACATGTACACACACAATGTACAAAAACTACAAAAATTACTCCACTCATCAGCGGTACATGGAATGTGTGCACACTTATGGCCCTGAAAGCCAAACAGCTCTTGTGAGAGAAGTCAGCAGATATTGAATCCAAATGTCAGCCCTGAGTGAAAATTAGGCTGGCAAATGAAGACCGGCTTGCTCAAGTTGGAGCTGGATACACGTTTTTCTGTACTGGCCACAATGATGGTGAATGCCACAAGGCTGGCATAGGTTTTGTAATCAAAGTAGTCTGGTCAACATGTTTCTATCCCTACCAGAAAGAGTGATGAAAGATTCATGACAACGTGACTGCCCCTTTCAGGAAAATGCCGTGCCACCGTCATCAGTGAGTATGCTCCTACCATGTAAACCCTGATGAGGTCAAAGAAAAATTTCATGAAGATTGGAGACCCACGTCATCAATGCGCTGAAAGAAGACAAGCTTATAATTCTGGGTGACTTTAATAAAAGAGAAGGCACAGACTATCAGACTTGGCAAGGAGTCCTTGGGAGTAACAGAGGTAGAAATAGCAACAGTAATAGTCACTTACCACTGAAGACTTATGTATTTCATTACCTTCTCATCACCAACACAGTCTTTCATTTATCTAACTGCAATAAAACTTTGTGGATGCACCCTCTCAACAAAAATTGGCAACTAATAGACTATGTCATTGTAAGGAGAAGAGATACACAGGATGTGAGAGTGAGAAAAGCATCATGGGGCTCAGAGTGCTGGGCTGATCATAAACTTATTCTCTCCAAGCTAAACCTTCACATTCAACAAAAGAGGTGGCCGCGAGGCAAGATGACTATTGAAAGACTTAATGTCAACAGATTAGAGCATTTCTCTGAAGTGGGACAGTTTGTTGCTAACTTGGAGGGAAAGTTGAGCTAACACAAGGTTAGTAAATGTGGAGCAGAAAAGGAGTGAACAACTTTCAGAGATGTGGTGTACAGCATTGCATTTGCTCATCTGGGCCAGGACACTCACAAACATCGAGGTCGATTTAACAATAATGATTGGGAAATTAAGAAGCTGCTAAATGAAAAATTGAGAATTACAGAGGGTTTACCAGCAGGATAGTTCATCTGTCTCTTAGAAGGTAATATCAAAAGTAAAGTGCAAGCAGAACTTAGAAAGATGCAGGATTTTTGGCTCACTAGGAAGGCAGATGACATTCCATTTTATGCTGAGAGTAACAATCCAAAGTATTTCTGTGATGCCCTGGAGGGTATTTATGGGCCAAAAGCCTATGGTGTATCTCAACTATTCAGTGCTGATGGAGCCACATTGATTTGTGATATGGCCACGATCCTGGAGAAATGGACTGAACACTTCCATGATGTTCTCAACAGACCATCATCGATCAATGCTGAAGCCATTGAACTTATACCTCATTTTGAAATTACCCTCTCTCTAGCCAAACTTTCAACTGACGAAAAGTTATTGAATGCCATTAAGCTCTAGTCATGTGGCAAAACATTCAGTGCTAATTCTATTCCAGCTGAGATTTACAAGGCAGGGATCCACTGCTCATACAAAAAATGATGAAATTTTCCAGTTTATATGGCCAAAGGAGGTTACCCCCCACAAGTTCAAGGATGCCTCCATTGTCCATTTGTATAAAGTAAAGAGAAATAGGTGGTCCCACAACAATCAAAGCGGGGTCTCTCTCATTTCATTGTTGCAAGATTCTTAATAGGCTAATAATTCATCTGGAAGGTGATTATCTACTCAAGAGCAAGTGTTGCTTCAGAAAAGGGCTGATGAATTGTTGATATGTTTACTGTTTGAAAACTCCAGGAGAAATGCCAGAAGCAGAGCACAGTTCTGTACACAATATCTTTCAATCTAATGAAAGTCTTTGATACTGTCAATCATGAGGGCTAAGGAAAATTATGGCAAAGTTCTGTTGACCAGAGAAGTTCATCAATTTTGTACATTAGTTTCATGATGCCATACTTATCCCAGGCTCCGGATAATAGACAATATTCTTGTGCTTTCTCAGTCGCCGGTGGAGTGAAGCAGGGCTGTGTTTTTGCTCTTATGCTTTTTAGCATGACATTTTCTGTGATGTCATCAGATGCTTTCAATGACAACAAAATTAGCATCAAAGTCAATTGACATACTGACGGTAAATTTTTTTGCTTGAAAAGGCTATATGCTAAGACAAATGGAGAAAAATTTGGTACTGTACATTTTTTGCTTCCACAGAAGACTGCACACTCAGTGCAGCCTCTTAGGCTGAGACGCAACAAAATATGGATTGATTCTTGGCTGCTCAGTAAGAAGGCAGACAAAATTCCATTTTATGCTGATTTTGGTCTAACAACATCAAGAAAACAGAAGTTCTCCACCAGCCAGTATGGCACTATTCATAGGTGGAACTATTGGTTATGGCAAATGGATAAATTTTGAATTTTGTGAATAAGTTCACTTACCTTGGCAGTATACTTTCCTGGGATGTACACATAGAGGATGAGGTTGATGCATAACTTGCCAGAGCTAGCTCAGTGTTTGGGAGGCTCCAAAAGAAAATATGGGAGAGAAGAGATATTGGAGTGCCTACAGAAATACCATGATGACCTCATGGTTGTATGCATGTGAAACCTGAACAATATACCAGTGCCATTACAGGAAACAATCCTTTCCATTTGAATTGTCTTAGGAAGATTCTGAAGATTTGCATGGCATGATAAGGTACCTGACACTGAGGTCCTTTCTGGAGCTGAATTGCCAAGCATTCAAACTCTATTGCAGACAGTACAATTCTCATGGGCTGGTCACTTTGTTCAAATGCCAAACGTATATTTGCCTAAAAGATTAGTTTACAAAGAACTCATACAAGGCAAGCACTCATATGGAGTTTGTAAGATGTGATACAAAACACACTCAAAGTCTCTCCAAAGAACGTTAAAATTTATTGTGAGACATGGGAGATGCTGACACTGGACTATCCAGAATAGTGTGCCCACATCAAAGAAGACATTGTGCTTTATGAGTAAAACAAAATTGCAGTAGCTCAAAAGAAACATGAGATACACAAATTTAGAAACATCTCCACTCCAAACTGTTCATATGCACTATTTGTGCCCGATGCGTGGTAACACCTACTGATTGGTCTGATCAGCCAAGGTTGGTCACACTGTATCTTGACCCCAACATAGTGATGTCAGTTTGATCCTCTTCAAGAATGAAGGGCAACAAGTTTTGCAAAGGCTTAAGGTTTGCAAAGCTTCTGTCAAACATTATGTCACTTATTCTCAGAAATACCTTGAAGTACATGCTATGATAATCATTCCCATTTCATTTAGAGAGCTTTAAGTGATTTCTCAGTCACACAGTCAGAAAGTGTCTGAGGTGTTTCTAGTCTGACTTCTCCAATGCTTTGCCATACTACTTTTGAAAATCTGAGATTTAAAGTCTATTGAAACTTATTGCTTTCCCTTTGGTAAGAAGATTCCATCATTGTTTCTAAATTTTTTTAATCATTGAATCTACTTAAGATAATGCAGACAAAGTGAAAACAAAGAGTAAAGGAAGAGAATCAGAATAGGTGGGGCAAGGGGGAGGGAAAGCATTTTCTGCCCTAATCTATGATGATAGCATATATAGGTTCTTTTAAAAATTCCTTTTATTGTATGAGGCAAATATATTTTTCTATGGTCCCTTCTCTACAAGATACTCAGTTATTGAATTTGCCTTATTAAAATTTTCATTAGTATTAAATAAGTAGGAAATGACTAGGATGTAATTACTGAAATCATATAGGTCTATTTTATAAGTCTATTTATAGGGTTATTTTCTATTCCTTTCCATTAATTAGTTAATTGTAGGAATACTTCCCTGGGATTAGTTGGTAATTTTAGTGCCTATCTGGGACATATGCGTATATATATATATGTATATATATGTATATATATATATATATATATACACATACATACACACACATATACATACATACACACATATCTTATTCATTATGGTGAGATTGATACATATTGGATTTTGTGTTTTTTAAACCTTAATTTTTATGCTGTTTATTGAAGTTAACAGAAAAATAGTGATGCACTTAGAATCAAGGATTTAAAACAGTCAGACACTGAAAAAAAGTCTTTGGGAAAAACCATCCCTCAATAACTGATTTAGAGACAATCTACCAACTGAAAATAACAACATACATTAATATCAATCAAACTGAGATTTCAAAATCTCAGGCTGTAATCAAAATGATAAAAATAATGATACATCCGAAGAGATTCATCCTCAGTTGAAATTAACAGAGACACTTGAGATTTCAGGTTTAATTACTACTGTGCTATCAAAAGAGGTTTGAAGAAAAGACCAAGTAGAAAGATGTCCTCACTGTCCCAAACTGTTGTAACAGGAATGTACATCCTGTGTATCCACTCTTTTCTTTATATCAGCAAAGCATTATTTGATATGATGAAGAAGAAAATTGCATGCCTTTGAGAATAAGCATTTTTTAACTCAAAGATTGTCTCTTTTCCTCACAATAAGGGACAGGAAAAAAGTAGAGAGAGAATCCATGTTTTTTTTTAACTTTCACTTCAGTTGCATATATCATAGGAATATAAATACCCTTCTTCCTCTGAGTAGTAGAAGGGAATAAACATATATAATCTACTATGAGACAGGTCCCGTGCTATGTGCTTTATAAATATCTCAAAAACCTGCAAGGTAGATGTTGCAGTTATCCCCATTTCATAGTTGATGAAACTGAGACAAATAGAGTTTAAGTGACTTGCATAGGGTTACATTTTTAGGAAGAATCTGAGGCTGGATTTGAATTTGGGTCTTCCTGACTCAAGGCTCAGTGCTGTAGCTACTGTATCACCTAGATGCTTCTATACAGATCTGCATTGAGATAGAGTAGATACTTAAGCTGGAAATACTTGGGACCATGACTTCCCTTCCCTTATGGTATTCATTTGAGAAAGATGCTATCATAATTTGTTTAACCTGAGTCTGCCAATCTAGAGGATAAGAAGCCTACTGTCCTGATTTGTGAGTGAGTGAGTGAAAGCAAACCTACCTAGCCCATTATAACTAGCTGTCTCTACAACATGTTTTATATCCTATCCATCCATTTATGCTGGGCATCTTGTCAACTGCATTGTGATGGTCTGCATAGCACTACCTGTGGAGATGAGACATACTGAGGATAAATAGAAACCTACATAGCTGAGTAAAAGATAGATAGCCAAAGAGAAAGCAACTTCAAGGAGTGTGACCATACAAAGGGGCCTTATGGACCTCTTATTCTGCTTATGGATTCTAAAAAGGCATTAATCCTTAGAGCCCAGAACAGAAGTACAACTAAAGGGGACTTCATGAAGAATGTGCAAAGTGAGAAAAGTAGCCAGGAGTTGTGTTAAATCTTCACTACATGTGTTCTCTGGACATGTATCTTATTGCTTTGTACATTAAGCCTGACTCTATTCTCCTCAGGGATCTTGTTTTTGCAAAGGGTGCTTAAAATAGTGCCAGGCATGTAGTAGCCAATTAATAAATGCCCATGACCAATTGACCATGTTCCCATTTTGGATGTAAAATATTTACGACTACTCTTTTTGTTGTACCAGCTTGAACAATTCACTCTTGTATGAGCTCAGAAGTTTAGTAGGTTAGTCCTGTGTCTGTTTTTTGGATAAGCCATAGGTTGTTGTTATTTTGTTTTTGATAGGCTACATAGTGCAGAGGGTACAGCAGTAGACTTAAAGACAGGAACAACTGGGTGCAAATCACATCTCAGACAGTGGTGGTGTGACTCTGGACAAATGACTTAACCTCTCAGTCTTAGATGATGACTCTTTACAGACAAGGAATCATCTGTAAAATGATGGCATCCAAAGATCCCTTCCACTTTTAAATCTATGATCTGATGGTCCCATAACTTCTCAGTAAGTAGGGGATACACACTAGTGGGGGATGGTGATAAAGAGTACAAGAAATCCAGTTCCTCAAGAGTTATCCCTAGAACTTTGACATTTTGGAGTCCTGGCAAGTCAATATGAAGGAGAGTAGAGGAAGTAGCCTAGTAGAGGGTGATATCCAGTTATTGCTGCTAGAAAAGTCATGGTAATTCAGAGCAACATAGCTCTACTCTCCATTTCTCTGATTTCTCAGACAAAAAACTCCCTTCCCTGACCACTACTCTCTACTATGGGTTTGTTCCCCTACTAGAATGTAAGTTCTTTCTAAAGCTCAAAACATGAAAAGGGAAGCATTCATGACCAAACAACTGATAGAGAGGATCACAGAAGATAAAGGATAATTCCGATGTCATTTTTGATAAAACATTTTTGCACAAATAAAATCAGTGCTGCTAAAATTAGAAGGAAATTGGGTAACTGGGGAAAGAAATCTTTGCAGCAAGGTTCTTTGATAAAGGATTCATATTCAATATATAAAAAAGAACTGATTCTTATCAAAAAGGACAAGAAGAGCTATTCCCTAATCAATAAATGGTCAAAGGATATCAATTGACAGTTTTAAAGGAAAAAGATCCAAATTATCAATAACCATACAAAATGATTCAAATCAATAATAACTAGAGAAAGGGACCTGAGGTTCCAATTTACATTTATCAGACTGAAAGAGATGACAAATCAAAGGAAAATAACATCTATTAGATGGACCATGGGAAGATAGGCATAAACACTAATGCACTGAAATTGAATAGGTGGGTTAATAGAACAATTCTTGAAAGGAATTTGGAAATTTTCCCCCCAGATCACTGAACTGTCCATACACTTTGACCAAGTGATACCTTTACTAGGTCTCTACAACAAAGAAATAAAAAACAGAAAAAAAGAGCCCCTCTGCATAATAATACTAAAAATAGTTATTATAACAACTCTTTTTTATTATAGCAAAGAACTGAAAAGTAAGGCATTCTCATCAACTGGCTGAATACATTATGGGATAGGAATATAATGGAATACTGTTGTACTATAGTAAATAATGAAAGAGAATTTCAGGTAAGGGTGGGAAACTTGTATAAATTGGCACATAATCAAGTGAGCACAACCAAAAAAATGAAAAGATACAATAACAAAAGACATTATAAAGAAAAAAATTAAAATACTTAAAAACTGCTCAACCACAATTCCAGAAGCCTCATTATAAAGCTTGCTTTCTAAGTCCTGATGATTGAATCATCATTTTGAGATATGCCTTATGTAGGAACTTATCTGTTTGACTACTCAAAATTGTGGGTTTTTTAATTTTTAAATAAAAATGGTAATTTCTATATGAGTTTGCTACAAGTATATATATATTTGCTACAAGTTTCTCCATTCTTTCCCATACTGCCCTCACCTGCAGGCAGGTTAGTGATAAAGTGGAAAAAAATACAAAATAAAAGAGAAAATAAAGAATAAAGAAATATGTCACTTAAATATTTTAATATACAGAAAAGAACAAAAGGAAGGTCAGGAAGGCCCATTTAATTAGAAAAAAAATCAAGCTCAAAGGGGAAGACCCTCAGGGATGCTGTTCCAAAGAGAAATAGTTATCACTGACATTCACTCTAAGCCAGGAGGGCCGAAAATGCAGCCATTAAGTGAGGCTTGGGCAAGGACATATTATGGTCCAATCTATGAGCTTCAGAGTGAATTGGGTTTAAGGTTCTGTGAAAGGGAGACAGAGAGAGAGAGAGAGAGAGAGAGAGAGAGAGAGAGAGAGACAGACAGACAAAGAGGAAGGAAGGAAGGAAAGGAAAGGAAAAAGAAAGAAATCTAGCTAATAAACCCTAAGTTAAGTGGGCAGCTTCTGGCCATCAAAATTTACCTTCTTTGGAGAGGAGAAGGAGAAGGAGAGGGATAGGGAGAGGACAAGCTGAGTTATACAACTAGCTGGGTCCCCTTTCAGGCAGCTTGGTCTACTCAGAGGTTGTGTTTGTCCATTTTCGAAGAGGACCATGACATCAGGGAAATGATGACATGACTTGCAGTTGACTATGATTTGAGTGAGGGAGAGCTGTGCAAGGTCACCAGCCTGACTTTATCCTCCAAAGCCATCTGGATCCAGGGATCAGATATTCATCAGGGTGACTGGAGATGACCCAGGATGCAATGGAGGACCCCTGGCCCTTTTAGGCTTAGGCTTTTTCATGTACTGACTTAGGGTGAGGTAATGCCAATTCAATAAATGTGCTTCTTTAAAAAGTGAATCATGGGATGGTCCCTTTAATCTAACCTTACCAGTACAAAATAAAGGCCTGTCTCACTAGTGTGGGAGAGGAACTAGATCTGAGATCAGGAGTTGCCTGCCTCACAGCAGGGGGTCTGTGTCAGGGCTTTGAAAATGGGGTAATCCACCAGCAAGGCCCTGCCCTCCTTCAAACCAGCAGCTGCCTAGGCAAGCCAATACTATTTTCAGCACAGCAAGGCTCCACCCCAGTGACCCCATCTCCAATATAAGCTAAGCTACCAGGCAGGACTTGGCACCTTTGCTGACCAGTAGTGGGACTCCACCCCAGGGCTGACCAACAGTGAGATTCTGCCCTTGGAACCCTCTCCCAGAGAGGTCCTGTTTCCATAGCAACTCAGTAACAGGGCCTGCCCATGGAGCAGACTAGCAGGAAGATTCCTCCCCCAGGGACAATCAGCAGAAAAACTGTTTTTATAGTAACCCAGCCCAGCATATATATATATATATATATATGCACTAAATCGTATAGCATTGAAATTTTTGAAGAAGTTTAATGAGTTACAGGAAGGAATAGACAATAAAACTATACTAATGGGGGAACCTTAACTTTACCCTCTCAGAACTAGATAAATCTAAACAAAAAATAAACAAAAAAATTAAGGAGGAGAATAAAATTCTGGAAAAGTTGGATATGATAGATCTCTGGAGAAAATGGTAAAGGAATAAACTTGCAGTTAAGTTTAGGACAGTCTCACGGGTTTCCTTTTTTCTACCCCTGTTTTATTCACTCCTTTAAAGCATACTGTCTTTCAGAATACAATACAAATCAGCTTATCTTTATCTGGAGACAAAACTATTAATAAAATTAAGAGCAGCAGATAAGATTTAAAAGGAGAAGAAAATTTATGAGAACAAGCAATGCCTGTTTTGCCCGGCAGATATGATAGAAGGGAGAAGTGGAGAATGGACGAATTCACTGGCCGCAGTGGTGATAAAGCAAGTACAGCAAATTCTCTCCATACAGATAAGTACATTCAGATCAGTCAGCCAGACATGGCTCCAAATGCTCATAATAACATTTAAGTCACTGGAAATCTGCTTTACATTGGTGCATACTCTCTGAGATTACCCTCTTCTAGATCTCAAAAGGACCTAGGCTTCACTATCCTAGTAGCTCATATTTCCCATCATCCTTTGGTCCCTCCTTCCAGCTAGGAAAACAAAAGAAAAAAAAATCTCCTTCACTTCTCAATAGCCCTTCCCTATTAAGGAGTTGCCCATGAATTTAACAGAGATTGAGGGAATTGAAAAATGAAATAAATATCAAATCATCCTTTTACAACCCAGAGTTATGCCTGAGGTTTCTTCACTCCTTTAGTTTATTACTTGACACCAAATGCATTGGGGGAAAAATGATCCTGGCTTGTGTCAATAGTTCAGCAGCTTCTGTAAGAGTTTTATGTTGCTTCAAAGTTGGCATAATCTTTATGGGAAGCACAGAGGCAGGCTATTGTGCAACAGGATGTGTCATCATCACCTCTGCTTTTGACATATTTCAGTCCTGCCCCATTTAAGAGCTACACTTCACAAGTGACATATTCATTAACAAATCATAGCCGTTACCTAAGAAAGAACACCAAGGACTGCCATACACTGATTTAGAGTCTATGAAACCAGCATCTCAAAGATCCTTTACCATGTTTAATAAAAGAATCAAGAGGAAATGCAAATATTCACAACAAAACTATTACTCAGATTAATATACGTAGTGATCTTGAACCAGGCTGTGTTTCCTTCCAAGTCTAATTTTTTTTTTTGTTTTCCTCGTGGAAATATGTAGGAAGCATAAATGTAGGCTTAACATCAATACATCAGAAACATAAAACTTTGTATTAGTCCTCTATTGCCATGGAAGCTTTATATACAAATGTGCCACAAAAGTAGCAGACCATGTAATGTTCAAGATTTGTGGGAGTGTGGTTGAGTGGGAAAACAACACTCAATTCAGAATCAGAGAATCTAGTTCATAGTCTTAGCTTAGCTCCTTACTGCTTGAAAATAGCTTTGGACATAAAGGACCCAGATATAGCACTGACATGAAAGAAAAACTAAATAACAAATGAGCAAACAAAAAAAAATCTATCTCTTTCAAAAATGTTGCTCCTCTCAAGTATATCACATTAAAATTATGTGCATATAAGGAGGGAGGGTATTTCAGGCTTTAGAGGCAGTGAAACTGCTGTGTTGAGAGATGAAGTGTAATGTGTGAGGAACAAGGCAGCCAGTGTTACTGGAGGGGAGTAAGGAGTAAAAGTAAAAGATTTGGACATGTAGGAACAGGCAAGCTAATAAAAAGCTTTAAAAGCCAGACAGAGAAATTTATATTTCATTTGGCAGGTAATAGGAAGGCACCAGTGTTTATTGTAGAGGGGAGTGATATGCTTGGACTTGCATTTTAAGAGAGTCAGCTTGACAGCTGAGTGAAGGATGAGCTTAAGTGGGGAAGAAACTTGAGGCTGGGAGGCCAACCAGTAGGCTACTGACAAATTACAGGAATGAGGGCCTGCACCAGGGTGATGACAGTGTCAGAGGAGAGGAAAAGTCATATATAAGAGATGTTATGAAGGTGGAAATGACAGGACTTGGCAATTGATTGGTTATAGGAGGGTAAGAGAAAGAAAGAAGTTGAAGATGACATCTAGGTTTCAAGCTGGGGTGATGGTGGTAGCCATAACAGTAATACACAAGTTAAGAAGAGAGGAGAGTTTGGGGGAGAAAGTTAATCAGTTCATTTTTGGACATTTTGAGTTTAAGTTTTCTATGGGGAATCCAGTTTGAAAGATCTAATAAGTATCTGGAAAATTGAGACTGAAGATAGGGAGAAAGATTAGGAATGGGTAATTAGATCTGAGAGTGATCTACATAAACATCATTGAAACCGTGCAATATGATGAGGTCATGAAGTGATATAGCATAAAGGGAGAAGAGAAGAGGGCTGATGTGAACAACTTGAGTAACCCCCATGATTAGTAGGTGTGATTTGGATAAAGATCCAGCAAAGAAGACAGAGAAGGAGATGTCATATAGGAGAACCAGAATAGAATTAATGTTAACCTAGAGACAAAAGGGTGATTGACAATGTCAAAGGCTAGAAAGGTTAAGAAGGATGAAAACAGTGAAAAATCCATTTGATTTGGCAATTAAGAGATCCTTAGTAAATTTGGAGAGAGCAGTTTCGGTAGAATGATCAAATCAGAAGCCAGATTGTACAGAGTTAAGAAGACAGGGATCAGAAACAAAGTCAAGTTATGTATAAACAATCTTCTCAAGCAGTTTAGCTGCAAAACAGAGGAGAAATATGGGATGATATTTTTCAAGCACGGTGGAGACTTGCCGTGTTTGTACGCAGTTTGTTAGCCGTCATTAGACAAGAAAAGCTATATGGTGATTTACAGAGGTTTACAAATTCACAGATAAATGAGAAGGAAGGATTTTAGAAGGGGGAATCTGCTAGAGAAGATGGTGTGGAACAGGATCAGTTGTCCATGTAGATGTGCACTCCTTTGCATGGAGAAAGGTTACTTCTTCATGTAAGAGGAGTGAAAGAGATAGCAGCAAAAAGGCATCTGGATAGTGTGACATGGGGGTGGGGCTGGGGCAGAAACATTTCCCATAATAACTTCACTTTTTTCAATGAAATAAGAAGCAACATTTGTAGATGAGAGAGTGGAGAGGTGGGGGAGCCAGGAGAGGTTTGAGAAGGGATAAAAATTTGGGAAATGTCTCTGTGGTGAAAGGGATAGGGTTCAGTTAGGGATGTCTAAAAGGATTGCTTTGCCTCAGTGAAGGCTGAGTTTAGATTATGTAACATAAATTTGTGGTAGACCCAATCAGCATAGTTCTATGATTCTCTCCAGCTTTGTCAGACAGGTAATGAATAGGAGTGAAGGAAGTGGATAGTGAAAGTCATCCAAGATTGAGGCTTGACAGGGAAAGATCAGTGGTAGGATAAAGGGAAAAGGTACTGGAAAGGAAGACAGTGTAGAGGTGAATAGTTTTACCAAGGGCTCAAGATGGGGAAGGGAAGACTATAGCCAATGGAAGGGTAATGACCTAGAAAAGAATTAAAGGGTGGAGAGATAGGAAGTTGTGTTGAAGACAAATCAAATATAAGATAATCTGTTTGGCAATTAAAGTCCTTCACAATATGACCCCTTTCCAGTTTTCTTTCCCTTAAATCTCTTCAGGAATGCTACAGTTCCACTGCACTGGGGTACTCTGTTCCTCACACATAGCACTTATCTCTTGACTGTATATTTGAACTGGGTTTCTGATATTCCTGGGAAGCTTTGATCCTCCCTACACTGATGCTTTACCTTTAAGATTACATTTCAATTGCAGTGTGCTTATATGCACATCTTTACCTGCACATAGTCTCAGTAGGATGTGAGCGCCTTGAAAGCCAAAGACCATGGTTTTGCTTTTCTTTGTATTCCCATAACTTAGCATCTTACTTGGCACATACTAGACGCTAAAATGCATGTTGATCGATTGATTGACTGAGGAATGCCAGTCATGACCCTTTTTAATATTCTATAATCCATGGAATTCAAGAATAGCCTCAGAGGAGAATACAATTTGAAGGGATAGGTTTAATGTAGCTCCTCATCCCTTATTGACTTTTACTGTTGTTCAGTTGTTTCACTCATGTCTGATTCTTCATGAACCCATTTGGTATATACTTGGTAAAGATGTTGGAATGGTTTGCCATTTCCTTCTCCACCTCATTTTACAGGTGAGGAAACTGAGGCAAGCAGAGTTAAGTAATTTGCCGAGGGACACACAACTAGTAGGTATCTGACACAAGTCTTCCTGACTCCAGGCCTGGTACTCTATCCATTACACCACCTAACTGCTTTATTGTCAAAAAAATTGTCATAGTCATTTTCCTATTAGAATGTAGGTTTATTTCCAACAGCCATTGTTTCATTATTTGCCTCTGTGATAGAACAGGCCTGATAATGGCTTGCTCTAATTAGTTCTAGTTCAATATTGGGAAAAATCAACATGTTCTTAAGTCATTGAACAGTTAACAAAAAGAGGTTTAGTTAGTCCAAATAGAGCAAGGATGTGCCAGAAGAATGCAGTAACTTAGGTTTGATACACTCTGCCCCTCTTCTCTCCATAAATGAGTATGTTCAGCAGGTATTGTAATTCCCTAGTCTTCTGGCATTCACACTTTGAAAAGCACTCAGTCCACTCAATGTGAGTGGGATCTTTTACATCCTATGGTGTAACAACAACACTGCTTGCAGCTGCTGTGGAGGTGTATGCCCAATAACACCAGCACACAGAAGGACTGCTAGTGCAGGGTCTTTGATCTGCTTTTCTAAAGAAAGCAATTTTTAAGGGGTTTACAGTTTCACTTTAATTAAACATACATATATCATTCACTTAGTTCAGGGGAAAAAGTCAGCACCCTGAACTTCAGCAAAAACACAAACAAATTACAAGCAGAAATTATATAAGCAAAGCAAATAACATAAATCAGCAGACAGGGCTTCTAACTGTCTGTCCACAGCAATACATACATAATTACCAGAGAGAGAAGCACTAACACCTGGGTTCTCAAAGCCAGGGGGCTCCTTAACGGTTACTCAGTGTCTCATTTGGCCAAGTCACAGGAACACTCTTCTAATGAGTGAGCCCCAAAAGCAAAATGCTAAGCTTATAGTATATATACACTTCTTTGGGCTCAGCCCACAGAAGACATCACAACTATGTGACTCAAACTTATGTGACTTAGACTTTCTTGTGACTTAAGCAGGTCATCAAAGACTCTTGATTCAATCAAAGACTCTTGTTTGAAACAAAGGCAAGACTCAAAGGCACTTGATTGCCTTAGTGCTGAGAAGCACTCCAAAAGAAAAAAAAACACTCTGCTTGCCATTACACATGGATGAGTTGTAAGCTGAGTAGACACAGCCAAAGGCTATGAGAAAGCAGCTTCAAGGGAGGTACTGCTTGAACCATGCTATACCCCAAGACCAATTGAGTCCATGATTATTTTAGGGTCCAATCCAGGTTAGAAGGAGAGGGAATCTTGGTAGTAACTAGATCTCTCACAACTTTTTCTCCCAAACTTTAGCAGATTGCCTGACATAGAGTAAGCATTTAATAAATATTTGTTGAAAGATTGATAAAACTCACTAAACCACTTACAAAGAAAATGTTGCTAATCTCTGAAATAAATTTGAGGTGGCAGTAGAAAGGGGCCTTTGCTGTTATTCAATTGTTCAGTCTTTTCTGAATCTTTGTGAAGATTACAACATGTCAAACCCTCTTCTATCTCTCAAAGTCTGCCCAAGTTCTGTTCATTGCTTCCATGACATTATCTAGCCATTTCATCCTCTGTCATCCTCTTTTCCATTTGCCTTCAATTTTTCCAAATATCAAAGTCTTTTCCAGTGAGTCACTTCTCATTATGTGGCCAAGGTATATAAGCTTCAGCTTCAGTATTTGACCTTCCAGTGAATAGCCTGAATTAATTTCTTTTATTTTGACTGATTTGATCTCCTTGCTGTCTAAGGTACTCCCAAATATCTTCTCCAGCACCATAGTTCAAAATCATCAATTCAGTGGCACTCAGCTTTCCTTAAAGTCCAATTCTCACAGCTATACATTGCTACTGGAAAAACCTTTGACTCTTTGGACTTTTCTCAGCAAGGTGATGTCTCTGCTTTTTATTATGTTGTTTTGATTTGTGATAGCTTTCCTTCCAAGGAAAACATTTTTTTTAAATTTTATAGTTTCAGTCACCATTTGCAGTCATCTTTGAGTCTAAGAACTTAAAATCTGACACTGCTTCCATTTCTTCTCCCTCCATTTACTGGGAAGTGATGAAACCAATTGCCAATATCTTAGTTATTTTTTTGTTAAGCTTCAAGCTAACTTTTTGACTCTCCTCTGTCACCCTCAGCAAGAGTCTTTTTGATTATTCTTCACTTTCTGCCGTCAGTGTGGTAAAATCTGCATGTCTGAGATTGTTGAACTTCTCCTGGCAACCTTAACTCCAGTTTTTGGTTCATATAGCCTGGAATTTCACATGATGTACACGGCATATAAGTTATAGTGACAATTTATAGCCTTGTCACACTCCTTTTCCAATCTTAAAGCAATCAGCTGTTCCATGTTCAGTTATAACGTGTGTTTCTTGACCCGCATACTGGTTCCTCAGGAGACAAGTAAGATGATCTGCTACTCCCATGTCTTTTAGTCCTTGCTGCATTTTGTTGTGATCCACTTAGTCAAAAGCTTTAGTGTACTCAATAAAGCAGGAGTATTTTTTTTCTTTTCTGGAACTCCCTTGCTTTGCTCATAATTCAGGGAATGTTGGCAATTTGTTATCTTATTCACCTGTCTTTTTGAAAACTAACTTCTTTTGATAATTTTCTATTCACATGTTGATGAAGCCTAACTTGCAGAATCTTAGGCATAACCTTGCTGGTATGTGAAATTAATGCAATTGTCTGGCAATTAGAACATTCCTTAGCATTATCCCTCTTTAGGATTAAGATGTAAACTGATTTTTTCCAAATTAGTAGTCACTGTTGTGTTTTCCAAATTTGTTTGCCATTTAATGCAACACTTTAATATCATCATCTTTTAGGATTTTAAATAGCTGAAATTCTATCACTTCAACCAGCCTGATTGCTAGCCGGATTTCCTAAGGCCCACTTGAGTTCATTCTGTAGGATGTTTGGCTCTAGGTTAGTAACCACACCATGGTAGTTATACATGATTTTAAGATTTTTCTGGTATAGTTCTTTTCTGTATTCTTCTTGTCTCTTCTTAATTTTTTCTACTTCTGTTGAGTCTCTAGTATTTTTGCTATTTATTGTACTCATTGTTATGTGATACATTCCCTTAGTATCTCTAACTTTCTTGAAGAGATCTTTTGTCTCTCCAGTTGTGTTGCTTTCTTCTATTTCTTTGCATTGGTCATTTAAGAAAATTTTGCTCTCCTTGCTGTTGTCTAGAATTCTGCATTTAGTTGGGTATTTCTTTCCTTTTCTCCTTTACTTTTTGCTGTCCTTCTTTCCTCAGCTATTTGTAAATCCTCATTAGATAGCCATTTTGCTTTCTTGTTCTTTTTTTTTTCTTTTGGAATCCTTTTTTTTTGTTGTTGCCTCCTGTAAAATACTGTGAATCCCTATCCATTATTATTCAGGTGTCCTATCTACCACATCTAATCCCTTGGCTTCTCAGCAAAGGAATTGTTTCCTCTATGCCTCAGTTTCTTAATGTTACAAATGAAAATGGTAAAATTTCCCTTGATACTGTGCATGGTTATAGAGAATATAATAACAAATATGAAAATATATTTCAAAAAAATTTAAATTCAATATAAGGTATTTCATGAATAGTAATTAAAACCAGGAAAAAAAAGAATACAGATTCTAAATGTGCCTAATTCCCATCCAGGTAATGTTTTAGGTGATAAGGTAATATATCTAAGTATTTTATGATTTATTCATTCTCTCTAGGGGTTCATATTTTTCTTAAATAAAATGTATGATATTAATTGCAAACAGCTACTAATTATAATCAGTTCATGTATATTTACAGCACATGCTGAATAATATTAGTATCATAAGGAAGGATGATTAGACTTCATTAGCTCATTAGATTTAGCACTAAAAGAATTTTTAAAAAATATTGATATCTTTAATTTTTATATCTCTGTTTCCTTACATATTGTTCTTCCTTGACCTCACAGAAAGTCTTCCTTCATAACAAAAAAGGAAGCAAAAGTGAAACACTATATCTCTATGTTTGCAAAGAAGAACAGAGTTCATTTCAAACACTGACTTCACTGTCTTGAGGGATTCTGAGAGATGCTATTGTACTTGTGTGCTGATCCCCTAGCTGTCTGTACTCCTTCTGCTAGCAAGGGATCAGAGAGACACCATTGCCTTGGACTCATATCACTTAGAGGGGACTCTTACTTCTTGCCTGGAAGAGAAAGAGAAAATTCCTTCCTCCTAGCTCTGCTAATTCACTAGCCTTTCCTTCCTGGAGGAATAAGTGAAAAAGACCATTACATCAACACCTCTCAACTGCTGCCCTCACCTGAGCTGTCTAACATGCTGAGCAGACTCCACCCTGAGGTATAAACCCTAGTGATGTTAACAACCTACCCTATCTCAGTGATCCTGAACCTCTGGCTGTCCCTGTTCAAACCCCATTGTCAAACCCTCACTGTGTGCTCCATTACTCCTAACCCCACAACATGGGCTTCCCTTAAAATATCATACTCTCAATGTCATACCCATACCTTCCACTGTGGAAGTGAAACTTGCTCCATAGGTAACAAATTTGGTTTCATTCTTGTTGTTCAGTCGTGTCTAACTCTTCATGACCCCATATTGGGGTTTTCTTGATAGAGATACTGGACTGGTTTGCCATTTCCTTCTCCAGCTCATTTTACAAATGAGAAAACTGAGGCAAACAGAGTTAAGTAACTTGACCAGGGTCACACAGCTAGTAAATGTCTGAGGACAGATTGGAACTCAGGAAGGTAAGGAGTCTTTCCAACTCTCATTCCTGCACTCTATCCATTGCACCACCTAGCTGCCCCTAAATCTTTTCTATTCCAGTTCTTTCATCTTCTGGCCCTCAGTAGACCTGACTTTGTCCTTATTTTTCACCTAGCTGATCTAATTTGGGACTTCTCTGACTGACATCTCCATCGTGTCAGGATATATACATTCTTCTCCTCTCTCTGCTTTTCAGCTTCCTTTTGTGTGTTGTCTTCCCTCATTTGTCTGTAAGCTCCTTAAAACCAAAGATTATCTTTTTTCTTTCATTTTTGTATCCCCAGAGCTTAGAACAGTGCTTTGCATATAATAGACATAACTCTCCTCTTTCTATCTGCATCTTTTCTTAGTGTGAAATCCAGAGAAGATGATATCTCACCCAGGGTGAGCTGATCACCTGAAATCTCACCATCATGCAGTTAACTCAGCTTTGGATGGCATTTTGGAATACTTCCCCAGCTTTCCCAGCCACCTTTCTGCCCTGATTAGAGCTCTGAAGGGTGGAGCACTAAACTCTTTCCAAAAGTGTTGTTGTTTTTAAAGGACAGTAATTTGGACTTCCGGCTAACCCTCCACTTTCCATTTTAAGCTCTTCTTCGTTCCAACTCCACAGAATCCACTACTTCAGCCCTCCCTCTGGTTTTCCAGTTTCCTTTTATGTATTGTTTCCCCCCATTAGAATATAAGTTGCTTGAGGGCAAGAACTGTCTTTCTTTTTCTCATTTCTAATCCAGCGTTTAGCACAATGCCTAAATGGAATGTTATTGATTGATGATACACCCTTCTGGGCAGTCTTTAGACCACTGGTTGCACTTTGATTCATTTTCTTAACTTACAATAACCTTCTCGCCTTTGAGATATTATTGGGTTTCAAATAATCTGAAAGGACTGTCATCCTTAATCTTATTTGTGACTTTTCCTTACCAAGCCTTAGCCCTGGATTTTACCTGCCATCTCCTACTTTATGCTCCGACTCATGTTCCTCTGAACAAAGCTGAAGAAAATCATGAAAGTATGATGATTAGATCCACTACATTCATGTTACATAATGTCAGGATCCTCATGCCAAGACGACCACCTCTTTTTTTTTAACTCCTCTCTTTTAGCTATTAGGAGACAACCTGTTTTTCCGAGGTGAAGCCCAGCAAGCAAGCTTTGCTCTGAGCATAACAACAGTTCTTTTGTTCTCCCCTCTGGATGAACTTTGCCACAATAAAATCCCAAATTGTTTGACACCAGCCCTGGCTGGTCCCTGAGTTTGGACAAGCACCTGTAGGAACCACATTAGGGTCTCGAAGCCCTGCTATGAATCAAACTTGCCTTATTCTTGCTATTACTCCCTCATTGTCATGGCTACAGTTCACTGCGTGTTTCTTTGTCTAGTCCCTATTATGTATCAAGGTTTGGCCTTCCTGCCCAGGTCTTTCTCCGAGAGGAGACCCTGGCATGCGTGTCTACTTTCCTCCTCCAAAGGAAAAAAGAAGGCTTTTTGCTTATCACAACTGTTAGCTCTTTGGTTTCATTTTATTTTATTTTTCAGAGATAACAGTTGTAGTGATAATGTCTGTGAGCTCTTTGGTATTTTTTTTCAGAGTTAACAGAGGTTGCATAACCTTTGTGACTCTTTCTTCATTTATTTTCAGAGTTGACAATAATCTTTACTGTGCCCCTCACTGATGCAAGGCTTTTCCAGAGCTTTTTCTGCCTCCTTGATCCTCTCATACCCTTCTCCTTTGCCTGTACTTGGCTGAGAATTTATATCATGTTTTACTGAAAAAAAAATGAAGCCATTTACAGAGAGATCCCTTTTCTCTTCTCCTCCACATCTCATGTCTTCTACATATCTCTACCACATCTTCACTTTGCCCCTTTTGCATATGAAGAAGGATCAACTGACCTTTTTCATTAAAAGGCAAACATATCTACATGCACAAAGGATATCATTTCATCTCATCTTTTTGCAGCAGATTGCCTCTCTTCAGTTTCTCTTTGTCTGGGAAGGGAATAAGCAGTTATATAGTATCTACCATGTGCCAGGCACTGTGCTAAATATTATCTCATTTGAGCCTTATAACAACCCTATGATGGAGGTGCTATTATTATCCCCATTTTATCTTTCTAATTAGAACCCATGAGCCATCCTTTAATTTAACTGCAACTTATCTTTTTTTTTCCTCCTGCAATGGCCAAGAAACAGCTTGATTGGAATGGAAAGTGAGTGATAGTAATAGCCACATCCACATAGGTTCATATGCTATTTAGGACAGGATGTTCTAATGTATTAAGTGAAAAGGACTAACAGAGACCAGATCTCACATAACTGGAGCATTGATGAGCTGAAGTGTTTTTAATATGAATAAATTCAATAAATAAATGAATGAATGAATAAATAAATAAATGTGAATCATTGACTTTCTGACATATGGATGAAGGACTGGCCTCCTGTTAACAGGGAGGGATAAAATATTGCTTGTCTTGTATATTTTGGTTATACATAATTTGTATGTTGCTACCTGCCATTAAATTGTGAGCTCCTTTTCGGCAGGTACTATTTTGCTTTCCTTTGAATCTCTGGGGCTTAGCACAGCTCCTGGCTCATAGAAGGTGATTAGTAAATACTTGTTGACTTAAAAATTATTTAGGAGGCTGGAAAATGACTGAACTTGTATGCCGCCATAAAGTGAGCCTACATGCATCCTCCCCTCCTTTGATACACTAGATTAATAGGAAGTGTAAAAGTTCTCCAGTGAGAAATACAGGATCAATCCCTATGGAAAATCCATGGTGATTTTTCTGTGTCATTTCTAGAACATTCCCATAACCCAGAGTAATGTTGGGGCCATTACTTCACGGAAAGCCAGAAATATCTCTGGGTAAGGCAAGCCTAAGCCTTAAGTTGGAACTAATATTCAGAAAAGAATGAGAATAAGGTAGTGTTCAGAAGTCCTCTCTTCTCTTTATAATCCTGATACATTCCTCACTGCATAGAAAAGAATTAAATTGAACTTGTGTATGTGTATATATGTGTGTGTGTGTGTGTGAGTGAGTGAGAGAGAGAGAGAGAGAGGTAGACTTCAGCCTTATATAAAAGCCAAACTCCAGAGAATAAAAAGGAAATTAGAAAATGTCATATGAAATAATACATTGAATAGTTTTCCTCTTGTGGTGTAAAGGTCCTAGTATGCTTTATGTATTTCTATTAAGACTTCCATGATTTCTTCATTCTTTACATGATGTTTCTTATAGTCTTGATGTTTCCATGTAATTTTTTTTTCAGGAACAGCAATATCAACCATGTATTTTTTTTTAAATTTCTATTGAGTCAGTGTTCATTTTGGCAGTTACAGTAATTGCATGTTGCTGAATCCAGGAACATCAGCCAGAGAAATTAAAAAAAAAGTAACCAATATAGTAATATTTCAGTCACAAATCAGTTTCCTTATGAACAGTTTGACTAACAAAGCCACACTCTGATCTGTAGAACCCCAGAATACAATATAAATGAGTAAAAAGAATGGATTAAAAAAAGACATAATTAAAGTGGAAAACTTAAAATATAAAATTAGTGAAGCATCCTATGTAATTATAACTTCTAAATTTTTTTTCAAAAAGTTTATTTTTGTTCCAAATTGAATGTTTTACATTCATCTTTAGTTTTTACTCATCCTGAAGCCATTTGTTTTCATGGCATTTCACTATACCTAAGAGCTCAAAATTATTAAGGTTTGGAAAGTCATTTGTAGAAAAGATCAGGATCGATCTCTCTCTCTCTCTCTCTCTCTCTCTCTCTCTCTCTCTCTCTCTCTCTCTCTCTCTCCCTCTCTCTCCCTCTCTCACACACCAGAAAATCTGCCTACACACAAAAACACATTATATGTTGATATATGGATAAATGCGCAGATATGTAAGTATGCAAATATATACTAATATGTATTGTTTGTTTATAATGCATATATTCATATGTGCATACACACATATATGCATACACACATATATGCATTTGTAGGATTTTTTGCCAAGCAAAGGACTTCTGGAGCCACTCATAAATAGAAAAATCTATTTATATTAGCCTCAATAGACTCAATTAGACTCAATAAACAGAGAGCTAGCCTCAAAATCAGAAAGACCTGAGTTCAAATTTCCTCTCTGAAATATAATGGTTGGGTAACTCTCAGTAACTCATTTAATTTCTGATTGCTCTAGGCAACTTTAAATTTCATAGAAGTTATCTGAATGAATTAAATCACAAATGTGTGATACTTTTTGTTCCACAGTTATGCATACTTACATTTAAGTATATGTGTATATATATGTATGTGTATATATATATATATATATATATATATATATATATATATATATATACAGAGGCACATGAATGCATCTTTATAGATATATGTACTTGCACACATACATACACATATAATACACACATGCATGCAAATATACATAATAACTATGTCATGAAAGTCATTTGGGAGGGAAAATACCAATTATTCAAAAGATTCTAATTATCTATTTAGATAATGTTAGAATAATTAGAGCATGTTATTATCTCTTTTCAGGTAGAGATCTAAGAAATTTTAAGTAACTAATATTGATATAAGATAGGCCCATCTTATTTCTCAGTTTTATACATACACTCAACACACACATATGATTATTATATGTCTGTATATACACACACATATAAACACATACAATCATATATACACACATCCTTTCATAGATAATATGAACAATAGGAACATTCATTTCAAAATGACCTTTTTGCCATCATTGCTAAGTTGTATTTGAGAATGAAGAATAAATATCTACTGCTCTTCTCCCTTATATGAATCAAAGGATCATAGTATCATACATTTTTTAGAATTGGAAGACAACTCACAGGACGTATAGTCCCACAGTCTCATTTTACAGGTGATGAAATTGAGTTCCAGACAAGCTGAGTATCTGTCACTTTTGAAATATTATCTAGAAATCTGTGAGGACAGATTACATGATATATGTGAAAGCATCTTTAGCTATTTCCCAAAACTCCAGGAGAAAAAAATGACTTTTTGTATTTGCAATTCTCTCTTGAGTAAACTAATGAAATGAACCAGTGGTATGAATGAGTTTTTTAAAAAAATATATTTATAGGAATTTACCAAATCAAAATAAAATCTTGGGCTACTCATGAATAGAAAAATCCATTAGTATTAGCTTCCAACAATGAAGTATTCATTAATGAATCTATGTCAGCTTGGAAGGAAATTTCCAGTAAAGCACTCCAGGGAATCTGTACTTGGCCCCACACTGTTAAATATTTCTGGCAATGAAGCAGATAAACATGTAGAAACTATGTTTATCAATTATGAAGATAATAAAGTACTCATAGAAATAGCTAACTCCCTGAATGTCAGGATTCCAAAAGACAAGATAGAACATCAAGCTACATCAAATTAGATTAAATTTAGTGAGGATAAACATGAAGTCATAGATTTGGGTAGTAAAAAAAGGAAGTGTACAAGTACAAGGAGATAGAGAAACTGGTAGAAGTTCACTTGAAAAAATAATTGAAGGCTTTAGGAAACTGCAATTTCTTTTTTTTTTAATTTATTTATTTATTTATTTTTAGTTTACCACACACGGTTCTACATAGTTCTGAGTTCCAGATTTTCTCCCCACCCTCCCCCCTCCCTCCCCGAGATGGCATGGAATCTCATATAACTGTCATGTATAACTTCGCATTTAATTAATTTATGCACTACTCAAGTTGTGGAGAAGAATTTTGACCAATGGAATGAATCATGAGAAAGAAGAAACAGAACCAAAAAAAAAAAAAAAAACAACCCAAAAACAAAAACAAAAGAGAAGCAAAAAAGGCGAGCATGTAGTGCGTGTATGTAGTGTATTCAAGGCGAGCATGTAGTGTATTCAAACTTTACAATTCTTTCTCTGGATGAAGATAGTATTCTCCATCGTGAGTCCCCTGGAGTTGTCCTTGCCCCTTAGGTTGCTGAGAAGAGCACAGTATGTCAGGGTTGGTCCTCATACAATCCATATATCTGTGGCTGTACACAATGTTCTCCTGGCTCTGCTCCACTCACTCAGCATTATGTCGTGTAGGTTTTTCCAGGTTGTTACGAAGTCTGAATCATCCCCATTTCTTATGGCACAATAGTATTCCATCACCTTCATATACCACAGCTTGTTCAGCCATTCCCCGATTGATGGGCATCCCTTTGATTTCCAATTCTTGGCTACCACAAAAAGAGCTGCTATAAATATCCTTGTACATGTGGGTCCTTTTCCTGCTTGTGTGATTTCTTTGGGATACAACCCTAGAAGTGGTATTGCTGGGTCAAAGGGTATGAACATATCTATAGCCCTTTGAGCATAGTTCCAAACTGCTCTCCAAAATGGCTGGATCAGCTCACAACTCCACCAGCAATGCAACAATGTTCTAATTTCCCCACATCCTTTCCAGCATTTATCATTTTCCTGTTTTGTTATATTAGCCAATCTGACAGGAGAGATGTGGTATCTAAGAGTTGTTTTGATTTGCATTTCTCTAATCAGTAGTGATCCAGAGCATTTTTTCATATGCCTATAGATAGCTTTAATTTCTTCCTCTGAAAACTGCCTGTTCATATCCTTTGACCATTTCTCAATTGGGGAATGGCTTGTATTCCTATATAGTTGGCTCAGTTCCCTGTATATTTTAGAAATGAGGCCTTTATCAGAGATACTAGTTGCAAAGATTTTCTCCCAATTTCCTGCTTCCCTCCTAATTCTTGTTGCATTGGCTTTTTTTGTACAAAAACATTTCAATTTGACATAATCAAAATTATCCATTTTGCATTTTGTAAAGCTCTCTATCTCTTGTTGGGTCATGAATTCTTTACTTTTCCATAAATCTGATAAGTAAACTATTCCTTGCTTTACCAAATTACTTATAGTATCAGGTTTTGCTCCCAAATCATGAACCCATTTTGACTTTATTTTAGTATATGGTGTAAGATATTGGTCTATGCCCAGTTTTTGCCCTACCATTTTCCAATTTTCCCAACAGTTTTTGTGAAATAGTGAATTATTAGCCTAGAAGCTGGCCTCTTTGGGTATATCAAAGAGTAGATTGCTAAACTTGTTGATTTCTCCTACTTGTGTACCTATCCTATTCCACTGATCCACCCCCCCCCCCCGTTTCTTAACCAGTACCAGGCAGTTTTGATGACTGCTGCTGTGTAGTACAGTTTAATATCTGGTGTGGCTAAGCCACCTTCTCTAGCATGTCTTTTCATTAATATCCTAGATACTCTAGACCTCTTGCTTTTCCGGAAACTGCAATTTCAATACAAGCCCATAGAAGAATATGATAGACAACAAACTTGAAACAATCTTAACTACATCCAGGGAAGGAATAGTGTCCAGCCCTAGGGAGGTTATAGTTTTGTAGTACTCTACCCAGATCACATCTGGAATTTTATATTGAGTCTGAATACAATGTTGATTATGGATTTTATTAAATTGAAAAATGTTCAGAGACAGAAACTGGGATGGTGAAACAATTCACGTTTATTCCCTATGGAGATCAGTTGAAGAAATTGGGCTTATTTGATATAGGGAAGAAAAGATTTGCTGGAGACATGGTAGTAGTCTTCAAACTCATGAAGAGATGAAGTGAAAGATAAGTTAGGTGTGCTCTGTTTCACTCCAAAGAATAGAAATGAGAGTGATGCAAAATGGTTAATTGAGGGTTGAAATAAGTGCATTGTGTGAAGACTTCCTAAAATTAATTAGTCCAAAATTGAGTTAATGGCTTTGCAAAGTAGTGGATTTTCTACCATTAGTCATTATTAAACAAAGGCTCAGTGACCACATTTTTTGCCATTAGAGGGGATCTTTAATCACATAAGAATCAGACCAGGTAGCCTCTGAAGTTTCTTCCCACTTTGAAGTTTAGAATTCCAATCATGGAATTGTGAGTGGGGGAAAAGGTTCAATTATGATGCTACAGCTCACAAAACAAAGAGATATTGTTAATCAGATTTGGGAAAAATACAATTCAGGATATTGGTGTCTCCACTTACCATTACCCTCTCTAACATCCATTTCTTTATTGGCTCCTTTGCCATCAAGCATACACTTTAATATCTACTTCAGTAGGTCAATAATTTTAATTTTTAAGTGTTCCCTTAACAAAATAGAAAGCAACCAGCCTATCTCTACCCCCTTATCATATGAGATTCTTATTCTTTCCATAAGTACTCAATAAAAGATCTAAGCAGAATACTAGATCTAGTCAGATCTTCTTCTATTTTAAGGGGACTCCCTGAAGTCCGTTTGTTATCCTTCACTCTTGATATTTGATTAGCTACCTACTTTTTTGTCAGACTTGTCTTTTATAATTGATTTTATGTGACTTCTTGCCTGGAATGAGTTAGTTGTAAAGTACTAGTTTTATTTACGGAGACAGCTAGGTGGCTCAATGGATAGCATGCTGGACCTGGAATCAGAAAGACTCATCTTCCTGAGTTCTAATCTAGCTTCAGACATTTACTAGTTGTGTGACCCTCAGCAAATCACTTAGCTCTTTCTGTGTGCCTAAGTTCCTTCATCTGTAAAATAAGCTGGAGGAGGAAATAGCAAATCAATTCAGTATCTCTGCCAAGAAAACCCCAAATGGGGGAGTCACAAAGAGTTGGGACACAACTGAACAGCAAGTTTTATTTGTATTCTATAATCCAACACATGTCTTTCTATCATCTATTAATTCCTTTGCAACTTTGATTCTTCTGAAATCATGCTATTCTGTGATTTTAGCCTTACACCATTGCCACAAGGGTACAATGTTTACAATATAGACTTTAAGCAGGAAAAAATCAACAACAACAACAGAACTTAGGTTATATAAAAACTCTATGCAATGATCCTGCTGTATGAATATGTCCTCCTCCTCCCCGGTTACTTTCCCCTAAAATATTGCCCTGTAATGTAGTTCACTTGTAAATGCTGTCATCTCTAAGTATAGCCTCAGGATATCTTTCATTCAAATCTTACTTCTCTTCACTCAATAAGCAAAGGTAGGGTCTAGGAAAAATACGATGATAATTTAGGAGATTGATATCACTACCACATTGTCACCATATTTGATTCACTTATTGCCATGTTTCTTACAGTAATAGTTCTTTCATCTTATGGTATTCTTAATAACCATATCTCTTGATATGTTATTGATTCAAAAGCAGCAGTAAACCTTTAATTGTCATACAATTTTGTTTTCTTTAGTTATGAATTTTCCATTTTAAAATAACAACTTACCCAATGAAAGCAAATTTGCTATAGGATTTTACCAAAATTTGAAGTTTCAATTTTCATCTCTATCTCTGTCTCTTTCTCTCTTCCCTATCACTCTTTCTTCTTATCCTTTTAATAAAATATTAAATTTTCTTTCTCAGAGTATCCCTGGAGAGTCTCTTTTTATGTCAGACTTGAAGTTACTGCTCAACTGAGATGATTCAGTCAAAATATGGTGAGTAGAAAACAATTTCACTCAGAATACCCTGTATTTTGCCATGTTGAATATTTATTTATTTTTGCTAAGAATAGGGTAGTTACAGAGGGAAAAAAAGAATGGAATGAAAAATTAGCCTTTCAAAATGTTATCTTTCTTTTCATCTTGCTAGATAATAGAGAAATTATGAATTTCTTTTGGAGATCACAGAGGAAGATGGAAGTTCATCAGAGTTGACATGAAGAGCTAAAGAAAATATATTAGTGACTCAATAAAAATATCCTTCATGTATGGAGAATATATCTTCCAAAGTTGATTTCCTCCTAGTCCTTTCTTCAGATGCTCCAGAAAATCATTCAAATTTATATCACTTAAAGGTATTAGATGAATTTATGAGATGGCATGGATTAAAGTCTCACAGTCCTAGATGGATTGCTATCTACATCATAGAAGGCAGCATCCATATGGCTGATCAATTTGAGTATTTAAATGCTTTATTGTTATTATTAATCTTCTATGCCATAACAATGTCAACAGTGCGACTGCTCATAGATTTACAGATGGAAGGGGCCTTGGAGGTCAACTAAGTACAATCCACCCACTTTCCAGGTGAGGCAACTGAAGCCCAAAGAGGTTAAGCAATTTGTCCAAGGTCATACAAAATGGTGGAGCTTGTATCTTAATGTAGGCTTTTAAGGTCTCAGTGTAGCCCTGTTTACATGGTACAATGCTGTTCTTCTGACACACTCTCTAAAGCATGTGATCTCAGTAAATTTAATTTTTTGTAAGTTTTAAATCAGAGAAATTTATTTTTTTCACTTATTTCTCAGTTGTTGTCAAAAGCATACATTTGCAAAATGACAGAAAAATAATTATTATAGCTAAAATTTGAGCTCTTTAAGGTTTGCTAGGCACTGTGCTAAGAACTGTGTAAGGAATTGAAAATCAAGTAAGGAATTGAAAATAAAGCAAGAGAAGTAGAGGAAAATTGGGAAGAGAAATCATAGTGAAACAAGAAGATCATGAAAAACAAGTCAACAGTTTGGTAAAGGAAACACAAAAAATGCTGAAGAAAACAACACATTAAAAAAAGAAAGGAAAAAAGACTGTCCCTGAAAAGCTCTTGCTCTAATGGAGAACAAAATGTGTGCACAACCAGGAAGATATATTATATATACAAAATAGATGGAAAGAGATCTGAAAGGGGAGCCACTAGTGTGGTTGGAAAATTTGGTAACACAAATCTTAAGTGTCAGAATGTAGGTTAGAACCAAGCTTCTCTAACTTCAAATGTAGTATTCTTTAAATTGCATTATACAGTAATTATTACTGTAAATTTTTTTGTATACTGAATATATACAACAGCTAATAAAGGGGCAAATCATTGTTGCATTGGAAGGGAATATCTTATATTATGAAAAATTTGCCATTATTAGCTAGACAATAAACACTTGGTAATCTATTATATCAGTGGTTTCCTTTGGGATGGAGCATGGCCTATACATATTTCTAAAATACATGCCCCAAAGTATAACTTCATGGGAGAAAATATTTGTCTTAATTTATTTCATAATGTGAAGCCTGGTTTGATTATTTTTATTAGTGAGCATAAATAACCTTTTTTATCCAAAAATCATTTTTTTAGTTTGTCATGGACTTTAAAGTTGTAAGAAATCTAGCCAAGATAGGTATGGGCATATAATAGTGTCTCATCAACCACTATCTTCACCCAGTTTTTGGAGAAAATAGTTTCTAATGGTTGGCAGTGGTCAGGCAGATTCTTTTATTTCCAAGTAAAAGCAGTTTCAGCAGGTGGACAGAGGAGGGAGGGGCACTTAAATTCTCAGGTACGAGCACCAGGGATGATCTAGATCACATAACTACTGGGCATTTATGTTCTCAAGTATAAGCACTAAAACTCCTCTAGATCAATCGGCATTTATATTCTTAAGTATAAGGACTAAGGCTCATCTAGGTCACAAACCTAATAAGAATTTATCTTGGTATGCGGCATGGTGTGTTGGTCTACTCCTAATTGCTGCCAGGTTGTTGTCTAGCTTTCTCATCAATTTTTGTCATAGAGTAATACCTTATCCATAATTGGAGATCTTCAGGTTTTATCAGTCACTAGGTTGCTAGTCTTGTTTACTTTGGTATGAGGTGTACCTGATCTCTTACACTGACCAACCTGTTTTTTTTTTGTCAGTACAAATTATGTTAATAATTATTGATTTGATGAACAGTTTGAGATCTGATACTTAAAAACCCCCTTCCATTCAATTATTTTATTATATCCCTTGTGATTCTTCAGATTTATTTTCTCCCAGAAGAATTTTATCATTTTTATTACTCAAAAACCCCCCACAATTCTTTGAAAGTTTCATTGGTACACTTACTGAAGATTACATTAATTTAGGTAGTGTTGTTATTTTATTATATTGACTCAGTCTTCTCAAGAAAAAAATTAATATTTCACCAATCACTTGGCCTGTTTTTATTTCTATAAATTTATTTTAGCTTTTGTCATGTATTTATGATACATGTTTTGGCAAGCAAACTGCTTTCTTTCTTTTTTTATCTCTTCCCACAGGGTTGCCACATAAAAAAATGCTGAGAATTTCTTTGGATTTATTTTATATCCTATAAATTTGCTGAAATTATTGTTTTAGTTATTTTGGTTGCTTTTTTAGGGTTTTCTAAAACATCACGTCATCTGAAAAAAGTGATAATTTTGTTTTCTTTTTTGCCTCTGATTTGTGTTTTAACTTCCTTTCCTTATCTTGTTGATATAGCTATCATTTCTAATACTATATCAAATAGAAGTGGCAATAGTAAAAATCCTTGCTTTACCCCTAATTTCATTGGAAAGACTCAGATTTGTTTTCATTATGTATAATGCTGGCTCTTAGGGTTAGATACTTCTTGTCATATTAAGGAAAAACTCATTTGTTGCAATATATTAAATTGTTTTCAATAGACTTGAGTGCTGGATCTTTTTGAAAGCTTTTCCCACAACCTTTTATATAATAATGTTATTTTTTAAAGTAATACAATCTATTGGGTTGACAGTTCAGTTCCTAATATTGAACCAACCCAGATATCTGATAAAACTCCAATCTAGTGTTAGCTTATAATCTTTAAGATGAGTTGCTTCAGTATCATTGCTTATAATTTACTTAAAGTGCCCATGCATATACTTTTCTACAATACATGCACACACACATATATGTATGTGTGAACACACATACATGCATGCATATATACATACATACATTCCCTTGCCTAGGCATTAAGAGTATATTTGTTTCCTAGAAGGAATTTGTTAGGATATTTTCTTTTACTGATTTTTTTCAAACTACATAAAATTATTTTTTCTTTGAATGTTTGAAAGAATTCATTTCTAAACCCATCTGGAGCTGATATAGGCATTTGCTATGGTTTTTGTAGATAATCATGCTTTTCATTTGGGTATTTTGATTTCATTGATATACAACTTTGTAAAACAAGTAATATAAGCATTGTTATTCCTATTTTTTAGAAATGAATAATCTGAGGTTGAGATTAAATTATTAGTCCATGCATATACAACTAGCAATTGTCAGTTAAGAATTGAAACCAGGTGTTGAGACTTGACGGCTCTTTCCATTTAATTTTTTCTACTGATGTAAATCACAAAACCAGCTAACTAACAAAAACACATTGTGGCCAACCTTCAGTAACTTAACCTGTCTATACTTAGGGGGATATTCAGATGAAAAGAGATCACTGTGCCTGTACTCATTGTCTTTCAGCTCAGAGCTTGCCTTTCGCATAGCTTTCCAGAAGCCATGGAAATTTCATGCCATAACATGAGGCATCAGAGTGTGACTTCATTGGACGAATAAAACATCATTACTCAACTTTAATTGTATTTTCATGTTATCGGTTGTTTGAAATTCACAATGATATAAATTGATGGCTAGACTGCAGTTTTTTTTCCCTTTTTCCCCTTTTTCTTATGGCATCTGCAAAGTCCTTTTTTGTGCTTTGGTGCTCATTAAAAATTGTGCTCATCATTCAGCTTTCAATTAAAAGGTTTTTAGGGTAGATGACACAGTTTACTTAATTTGGATTCTCTTCCTTATACATGCACACATACACAATGCATATAGAAATGGCTTCTTTGATAAAAAGAACAAGACACTTTCATAGGCACTATCATTTAGACATTTTCATAGCTGGTATAATTAAGTGATGCATCTTCCTCCTCATTCTTTAAAAAAGTGCCTTTTCAGTAATTACAATGATATACAAACCAGTTCTTGTACAATTTCAGGCAAAGAGGTTGTTACTGATCACTAACAGCTCTCCTGTGATTCCCATGTAAAATTTAATTTAATCTTAATTCTCTCTGGATATTGGCAATTACCTCACTAAATACTGCCTAGGGTCATTTTACTTTTTATTTTGGAAAAATTTTTTTTTTCAAAACTACAATGTTACCCATTAGTTTATTTGAGATAAAAGCATTACGTATAATCTCTACATGAAATTAAACTGAGTATAAAGACTCTCAATGGACACAGTTTAAACCAAACAAATTTTACCATACCCATCAGTTTTCTTAATATACTGCAATACACTCAGTAAAACAATTACAAAATTTAGATATAAAATAGGTAATCTTGTATCTCCTCTCCAGTAAATTACCGTTCAGTCAAAACAATATAGTAATACAAGATTCTTCAGATATTATCACCTTCCTTCAATATAGTCCACACAATATGGAGTTTTTGTGTTATCTTTATGTTGTTTCTTGGTTATACACTTTGGCAATTTATAGAATAGGCTGTGATGTTGGTTTGCTCTGAGACCATCATGCAGTTTGATTATGTTTACATACTAGATTTCAAGTGAAATATTTCATTATCTCAAGTCACTTCCGAAGTTAGAGCTAACTTTGTACCTGATGAGAATTTTGATTGCTTCCTAAATTAATTGCAAGTGCAATTGTGCTAAGCTAGGAAGAACATGATAATGGGAAATAATAATTGATAGGGACCTTTCCTAGAAATCTCCTATAATTATTTTCCACAGAATTTTCAATACAGTTATTCATCATAAGTGTTACTGTCTGATTGAATTAGGATTATGAATGACACAATATACCCATCTAGATTTTCTATTGTTTATTTTTTTAATGAGCCAACAGAGTACAGAGATATGGACTGGAGACAAAAGTACAGGATGCCATTTGTAATTCTTCATTTCGAGTAAATTCAAAAAAGAAACAATTTTCACAAGCTTTTAATGGCAGCACTGACATCATAACTAGCATCAGAAAAAATAATCTTTTCATATTCATTTGTTCAGGTTAAAATAATATCTTTCATAACATGGACACAAATTTTCTCTGTTTTCAGATGTATTAGACAGTCACAGAATCTCAGTACCTTTTGCGTAACTTCAATTCAAATCCATGGACTCTGAGAGTTGAAAGAGAAACAAATAGCCATCTAGTCTGTCCTGTATTTGAACCAGGATGCCCTCTGCAACATATCTGACAAGTTGTCTTTCAGCCTTTGCTTGAAGGCCGCTAGTGGATAGGAACGCAATTGCTTCCCAAATTAGTGTACTCCATTTTTTTTGGATTGTTAGGAATTGTTTTTCTTATATCAAGCCTCAGTTTACTTGTCTTCGCTTTATGTTCATTATTTCTAGCCGTACCTTTTGAAGAATCTCAGAACAAGACTATTTTCTCTATCCTAGTATATCTATAGAATTTCTTGAAGACAGCTATTCTATTCCCTATAGTTCCCCCCACCCCACCCCACAATCATATATTTTTCCACACCAGTTCCTTACATGGCAGGATTTATAGTTCCCTCATAATCCTATTTTCTATCCTTCTGTTTGTCAACATCCTTCTCAAAATGTGGTGCTCAGAATTAAACACAATATGCCAGATGTTGTATGACAAGTCACATCTACATCTATCTATTTGTTTAAGGATTTTCTGATATTTAACTATTCCCTGAGTACTTTGCTAACATAAAAAGTACTACCATTAGTGCTACTACTATTACTACTACCACCACCACCACCATTTCTCTTTTTCTCTCTTTCTGTCACTCTCTCCCTCCCTCCCATTTTTTTAAATGTATGAGACTTTTGTTTTTTTTTTTTTCCAATGACTTCCATAGGGTATATATCTCACAGGAAATCCCCATGTCAAAAGCTTTCTACATCTTAGCTACTTAATTTTTATTATTCCAAATTACTTTCAATTATTGCTGTACTAAAGCCATAATAAAAAAGAGCACCTGGACAACATCTTCTCAGAAAGTATCAAAGAAAACTACACTGATGTCCTGGAACTAGAGAGCAAAATAGGCATTGAAAGAATCCACTGATCACCTCAGAAAAAGATCACAAAATAAAAACTCCAAGGAACATTATAGACAAATTTCAGAACAATAAGGTCAAAGAAAATATAATACCATCGGCCAGAAAGAAACAATTCAAATATCAAGGAGTCATAATCAGGATTACACAGGACTTGGCAGATGCAACAGTAAAAGATCAGAGGTCATGGATTATGATATTCTGCAAGGCAAAAATGCTAGCACTACAATAAAGAATAGCTTACTGGGCCAAATTAAGCATAACACATTAAGGGGGAAAATGGTAATTCAATGAAAGAGAAGGATTTCATAAGGAGAAGACTGTAACTAGATTTCCAATATCCAGACCCAAGAAAAGCATAAACTAGTAAAAAGGGAAAAGAATACATAAAGGATTCATTAGAACTAAATTATTTCTATCCTTACATGGGAAGATGATAATTATAATTCTTAAAATTTGTATCACTAATAGTACAGCTAGAAGGACTACACATAGACAGAGGATATGGGTGTGAGGTGAATTTGAGGCAATGACATAAAAAAAATTAAGTGATAAGAGAAAGAGGTACAATGGGTGCAGAAGGAAAGGAGAGATAGAATGGGGTAAATTATTTCACAAGAAGACTTGAAAAAAACCTATTACAGTGGAAGGAAAGAGGGAAGGATAGATGAAGAACATCACATGAACCTTACTCTCATCAGTCTTGGTCAAAGAAGGAATAATATATACAATGGGTTGAATATAGATATCCATCTGACCCAACAGGGAAGTAGGAGAGGAGGAGATCAAGTAGGGATGATGGGGTGGGGACTAACAGAAGGGAGGGCAGATTAAAGGAGGTGGTAGAAAGGAGCAAAACTCTGGTGAGGAGGGAATGGGTGAAAGGAGAAAGAAGACAAACAGGAGGTAGAATAGACTAAAGGCAAATATATTGGTATCTTAACTGTGAATGTGAATGCGATGAACTCTCCCAAAATACAGAAGCAGATAGCAGAGTGGATGATAAACCAAAATCCTATAGTGTGTTGCTTCTGAAAGACACACTTGAAGCAGATAGACACACTCAGATTAAAGTTAAGACATTGAAACAGAATCTTTTGTACTTCAGCTGAAGTAAAAAAATAAAAAAAGCAAGGTTAGCAATCCTGATCTCAGGCAAAATAAAATAAAAAATAGATCCAATTAAAAGACATAAGGAAACTACATCTTGCTAAAAGGTACCATAGATAAGGAAGCAATATCAAAACTTAACATATTTGTACAATGTAGTATAGCATTCAAATTCTTAAAGGACAAGTTAAGTGAGTTACAGGAAGATATTGATAGCAAAACTATACTAATGGAGGAGCTTAGAAACCCCTCTCAGAACTCAACAAATCCAACCAAAAATAAACATAAAAGAAACTAAGGAGGTAGATAGAATATCCAAAAAGCCAGATATGACAGACATTTGACATGGTTTACACAGAAAAGACGATACCATGAGCAAATTAGAAGAGCAAGCGATAATCTACCTCTCAGATCTATGGGGAGGGGAAAAATTCATGACCTAACAAGAGAGAGAGAGGATTACAAAATGTAAAATAGCTCATTTTGATTATGTTAAATTTAAAAGCTTTTGTACAAAACCAATGCAACTAAGGTTATAAGGAAAGCAGAAAACTGGGAAACAATCTTTATAGCAAGTGGCTATAATAAAGGCCTCTCTTCTCAAAAACATAGATAACTGAATCAAATTTACAAGAATACAAGCCATTCCCCAATTGATAAATGGTCAAAAGATGTGAATGGGCAGTTTTCAGGTGAAGAAATTAAAGCTATAGACATGTTAAAAATGCTCTAAATCACTACTGATTAGAGAAATGCACATTAAAACAATGCCGTACCATATCCCACGTATCAGATTGGCTAACATGACAACACAGGAAAATGATAAATGTTGGAGAACATGTGGGAAGACTGGAACACTAATGCATTGTTTGTAGAGTTGTGAACTGATCCAACCATGCTAGAGAGCGATTTTGAGCTGTTTCTAACGGGCAACTAAACAGTGCATGACCTTTGTTCTATCAATACCACTGCTAGGTCTGTATCCCAAAGAGATCATAAAAAGGGGAAAGGATCCACATGTACAGAAAATATTTCTAGCAGCTCTTTTTATAGTAGCAAAGAATGGAAAATTGTGTGGATGCCCACCAGTTGAGAAATGCATGAACAAGCTGTGGTATAAGAATTTAATATAATGCTACCATGCAATAAGAAATAATGAACAGGCAGATTGAAGAAAATCCTGGAAAGACTTGTATGTACTGATGCAAAGTGAAATGAGCAGGACCAGTAAAATATTTTAACAGTAAAAGCAATATTGTGTGATGACCATATCTGAACTATCCAGCACTTCTCAGCAACACATGATCCTAGTCAAGTACAAAGGACTCATGAAGGAAAATGCTATCCATTTCCAGATAAAGAACTGGACATCGAATACATATTGAAGCATATTTTTTCCACTTACCTTAATCTTTCTTGTGTTTGCGTTTTTTTAGATCTGTTTCTTCTTTCAAAATGATGACTAATATGGAAATATTTTTTCTATGTCAGCACATTATAAATTATATGAAACTGCCTACAACTTTCAGAAGAGGGGTGAGAAGGGAGGGAGAAAAAAATTTTAACTCAAAATCTTATAAAAGATGAATGCTAAAAATTTCTTGACATGTAACTGGGGAAAAAATAAAACACTATTTAAAAATACTAGTTGTACTAATTAATAGCTTTACCAACAATGTGCAATGGCTATCATTCTGCAATCTTTCCAATATAGAGAGCCTCCCAATTTTTTCAATTGGGTAAATTTGCTGGGTATTAGGTGAAACCATAGAGTTGTTTTGATGTCTATTTCTTTCATTGGTCCTTCAGTGCAATCCTAAATATTATTGCTTATAATTATACCAATTATACAATTATACCTTTCAGAAATGTTTCTTCTTATTCTTTGATGACTTACCTATTGGGAAATAGCTTTTGCACTATGTTCATAATAGTCATCTATAGATCTAAGCAAATGCTTATCTGAGAAAATTGAAGCATCTCCTCCCATCCCTGATTTGACTACTACTTTTCTTCTTTTAGATGTATTGCTCTTAGTGCTGATTTTCAATTTCATGTAATCAAAATGATCTATTTATCTTTTTAACTGCATATATCCCTTTTTTAGTAAAGAGTACCATCCCTTACCCATGATTGTGAAATGCATATAATTTGCTTCTCTTCTATTTTTTAGACTTGTAATCTTTAATAATCATGTTTTGCATCTACTTTGACTGTATAGCAGAATATGGTATAAGATGTTGCTCTAAGCCCAATTTCTGCAAATTCCCCACCCTCCATTTCTCTTACAGTGGGAGTTATTTCCCAAGTAATTTATCTTATGTGGTTGATTGAATACTAAGTTATTAAATTTCACTATTTTCATTTTCCCTTGTGTAGTTTGTTCCATCAAACTAATTCTATGTCTTTTATTCAATTACAAATGCATATAATGACTCCTGTTTCCTAATGCATGTGACATAAAAAAATGTTATCCGTCTTCATTCTTGTCTTCGTTTTCATTGCTTCCCTCAAAATTTTGGGTATTTTTATTTTCAAATTATTGTTTATTATTTTATCAATTTCAATAAAGTAATTCCTTTGATACATTGGCATAGCAATACAACTGTAAATTAACTTTGGTAGTATTATAATTTTTATTTTATTGTCATGGTCCAACCATAACATAAAATAGTCCTCTGGCTACTTTAAAATCATGTTTAATATATTTTAAAAATATTTTTAAAGAAAATTTTGTAACAAAATGTACAAAAATATTTGGTGTATTTTTGTTGCTTGATACCAAATACATATTTTTTTTATTTTGTTTCACTTTTATTTTATTTTTTTTTATTTTTTTTAAATTTAAATTTATTTATTTAACATATTTGGTTTTCAGCATTGATTTTCACAACAGTTTGAATTACAAATTTTCTCCCCATTTCTACCCTCCCCCGCACTCCAAGATGGCTTATATTCTGGTTGCCCTGTTCCCCAGTCAGCCCTCCCCTCTCATCCCCCTTTCCCTTCCTTTCTTGTAGGGCAAGATCAAATTCTACGCCCCATTGCCAGTGTATCTTATTTTTTAATTGCATGCAAAAACGTTCTTTGTTTTTGAACATCTGATTTTAAAACTTTGAGGTCCAAATTTTCTCCCCTCTTCCCTTCCCACCCACCCTCCCTAAGAAGTCGAGCAATTCAACCTAGGCCACACATGTATCATTATGTATAACCCTTCCACAATATTCATGTTGTGAAAGGCTAACTACATTTTGCTCCTTCCCAACCCATCCCCCTTTATTGAATTTTCTCCCTTGACTCTGTCCCCTTTCTAAAGTGTTTGTTTTGATTACCTCCACCCCCATCTGCCCTCTCCTCCATCATCCCCCCCCTTTTATTTTTTTTATCTTCCTCCCTCTTCTTTCCTGTGGGGTAAGATACCCAACTGAGTATGTATGGTATTCCCCCTCAGGCCAAATCTGATGAGAGCAAGGTTCACTCATTCCCCCCTCACCTGCCCTCTCCCCTTCTCCCACAGAACTGCTTTCTCTTGCCACCTTTACGTGAGATAATCCACCCCATTCTATCTCTCCCTATCTCCCTCTCTCAGTATGTTGCTCTCTCATCCCTTAATTTCATTTTATTTCTTTTAGATATCTTCCCTTCATCTTCAACTCACCCTGTGTCTGCTCTCTCTCTTTACATATATATATATATACATATATATATAAACACACATATATATATACACATACATACATATACACATAGATATATACATACATACACATTCACTTATATATATACATAAACATATATATATATATATATATACATATATATATATATATGTATGCATATTCCCTTCAACTACCCTAATACTGAGGTCTCATGAATCATACACATCATCTTTCCATGTAGGAATGTAAACAAAACAGTTCAACTTTAGTAAGTCCCTTGCAATTTCCATTTCTTGATTACCTTTTCATGCTTCTCTTGATTCTTGTGTTTGAAAGTCAAATTTTCTATTCAGTTCTGGTCTTTTCACTGAGAAAGCTTGAAAGTCCTCTATTTTATTGAAAATCCATATTTTGCCTTGGAACATGATACTCAGTTTTGCTGGGTAGGTGATTCTAGGTTTTAATCCTAGCTCCATTGACCTCTGGAATATCGCATTCCAAGCCCTTCGATCTCTTAATGTAGAAGCTGCCAGATCCTGGGTTATTCTGATTGGGTTTCCACAATACTCAAATTGTTTCTTTCTGGCTGCTTGCAGTATTTTCTCCTTTATCTGGGAGCTCTGGAATTTGGCGACAATATTCCTAGGAGATTTCTTTTTGGGATCTATTTGAGGAGGCGATCGATGGATTCTTTCAATTTCTATTTTGCCCTGTGGCTCTAGAATATCAGGGCAGTTCTCCTTGATAATTTCTTGAAAGATGGTATTTAGGCTCTTTTTTTGATCATGGCTTTCAGGTAGTCCAATAATTTTTAAATTATCTCTCCTCGATCTATTTTCCAGGTCAGTGGTTTTTCCAAGGAGATATTTAACATTGTCTTGCATTTTTTCATTCCTTTGGTTCTGTTTTATAATATCTTGATTTCTCATAAAGTCACTAGCTTCCATTTGCTCCAATCTAATTTTTAAAGTAGTATTTTCTTCAGTGGTCTTTTGGACCTCCTTTTCCGTTTGGCTAATTCTGCCTTTCAAGGCATTCTTCTCCTCATTGGCTTTTTGGAGCTCTTTTGCCATTTGAGTTAGTCTGTTTTTTAAGGTGTTGTTTTCTTCAGTGTTTTTTTCAGTATTTTTTTGGGTCTCCTTTAGCAAGTCATTGACTTGTTTTTCATGGTTTTCTCTCATCCTTCTCATTTCTCTTCCCAATTTTTCCTCTACTTCTCTAACTTGCTTTTCCAAATTCTTTTTGAGTTCTTCAATGGCCTGGGGCCAGTTCATGTTTTTCTTGGAGGCTTTTGTTGTAGGCTCTATGACTTTGTTGTCTTCTTTTGGCTGTATGATTTGGTCTTCTTTGTCACCAAAGAAAGAATGCAAAGTCTGAGACTGAATCTGGGCGCGTTTTCGCTGCCTGGCCATATTCCCAACCAACTAACCTGACCCTTGAGTTTTTCAGTGGGGTATGACTGCTTGTAGACTAACGAGTTCTATGTTCCACGTTTGGGGGGGAGGTGCCAACTCTGTCAGACCCGCACTACTCCTTCCCCAAGAACCCCCAGTCCAGACTGGGCTTAGATCTTCAGCAGGCTGTTGCACTCCTGCTCTGATCCGCCACTTAATTCCTCCCACCAGGTGGGCCTGGAGCCGGAAGTAACAACAGCTGAAGCTGCCCCACCTCCGCTGCCCCCGGGGCTGGAAGCTGAACCCCGAACTCCTTCCACTTCAGCAGCTTTTCCCACTAACCTTCTCCACAGTCTTTGGTGTTTGTGGGTCGAGGGGTCTGGTAACTGCCGCAGCTCACATATTCAGGGTGCTAGGGCCCCCTCCGCCCGGCTTCTGGTCTGGATGGTCCATGACCTCAGGCTGGGCTCTGCTCCACTCCGTTCCCAGCTCCCAGCTCCCAGGTCCCAGCTCCGTGTGGAATAAACCTCACCCAGAGACCATCCAGGCTGTCCTGGGCTGGAGCCCTGCTTCCCTCTGCTGTTCTGTGGGTTCTGCCATTCTAGAATTGGTTCAGAATCATTTTTTATAGGTTTTTGGAGGGACTCGGATATGGAGCTCACTCTAGTCCCTGCTTACCAGCCGCCATCTTGGCTCCGCCCCCCACCAAATACTTATTTTGCAGTAATTTTGAATGGGGTTTTCCTTTGTATTATTGTCTCTCAGACTGTGATAGCATAGAGAAATGAAGTGGATTTTATGTGTTCATTTCAGAGACTGTAACTTTGCTAAAGTTATTATGGCAATTAGTTTCTTTGGTAACTTTCTTGGACTTTCCAAGCAAAACATATCATCAGAAAATTGAGATAGTTATTTTCATTTCTATTTTTATCTTTTTAAAATTTCTTTTTCTCATTTTATTATTATTGCAAGAATTTCAAAAACTATATAAAATATGAATGAGTAGAGTGGAAATCCTTGCCTCACTCCTAGATGTATTGGTATAGCTTTTAGGGTATCACTGACAATTACATTCTAGTGAAATTTAAATTGATCAGATAGGAAGAATTTTTATCAACTTCATGTTATGAAACAAACTAGCCTAGATAATCTAAAATTGTAAAATTATCATAATCAAAAAATCTTAGAGTTGGATGGGAAATTGGAAGCTACTGAATCCAAACTCTACTTGACTAAGAATCTCTTCTTTTCCATCCTCTGGGTCAGCAGCCTCTGAGGGTTAAACAAGTCTCTGACTAGAGTGGTATGTGGTTGTACTTTTCTGTTGATGACTTGGATGAAAATATTGATGAAAATTTCTGTAGACTGAGGTTTTTTAGACATACCCCTCTACATTAGAAAGGTCTTTAATACAGTAATGGGACTTTCATTTATTATCCTCCTAGTAATTAGGAATTCATAGTAATTAAGAATGATTTACTCATTGATATCAAAATACTTTTACCTGACATACTGGTTTTATTTTTATTTAAATTTCCTATTCATCCCTAATATAACTAAGGAAAAAAAGCCTTAGTGAAATTATTTTAGGATTGGTTACAATAATCAGTGGTTTTGGTATTAATACTATACTTTCAAACAACAAGTAAACATTATTTTAGGCAACAAATGTGTACGCAACAATATGGCTGCTAGGTGGCACAGTGGAGAGCTCTGGATCTGGAGTCAGAAAGACTCATCTTCGTGAGTTCAAATCTCTCCTCATACACTTACTAGCTTTGTAACACTGGGAAAGTCAATTCATCCTGTTTGCCTCAATTTCCTCATCTGTAAAATGAGATGGAGAAGGAAATGGAAAATTGCTCCAGTATCTTTGAAAAACAACAGTGACAACCCTAAATGGGGTTACAGAGAATTGGACATAACAAAAAAAAACCTGATGATGTATACAGCATTACAGTAGAGGAATATCATCCAATCATAGCTAGGATGGCAGCAAAACAACATAGCATAAGTGATAAATGTTTTCCACATTCTATATTTCTTTTCCGTACTTAATAGTATTTTATTTTTTTCAAATTATATGTAAAGATAGTTTTCAACATTCATTTCTGTGAGATTTTAAGTTTCGAATTTTTCTCCTTCCCTCCTTTCTCTTCCTCTTCCTCAAGACAGCAAGAAATCTGATATAGATTATATATGTACAATCATATTAACCATATTTCCACATTGGTCATGTTGCGAAAGATGAATCAGAACAAAAGGGAAAAACCATGAGAAAGAAAAATATGGAAAATTTTATGCTTTTATCTGCATTGAGACTCCATAGTTCTTTCTCTGGATGTGGATGGCATTTTCCATCATGAGTCTTTTGAAATTGTGTAGGTTCATTGTATTGCCAAGAAGAGCTAAGTCTGTCATGGTAAATCATTACACAATGTTGTTGTTGTTGTTGTGTACAATGTTCTCCTGGTTTTGCTCACTTCATTCAGCATCAGTTTATGTAAGTTTTTTAAGGTTTTTCTGAAATGCCTTTGCTCATTATCCTTTCTAGATAAATAGTATTCCATTACATTCATATACACAACTTGTTCAGCCATTCCTCACTTGGGTGTCTCCTCCATTGCAATTTCTTTGCCACCACAAAAAGAGCTGCTATAAATATTTTTGTTCATGTGGGTCCTTTCCCTTGCTTTTGATTTCTTGGGATATAGCTCTAGGAGTGTTATTGATGGGTCAAAGGGTAATCCACAGTTTTGTAGTTCTTTGGGCATAGTTCCAACTTGCTCTCCAGGATGATTGCATCAGTTCACCATTCCACCAACAATATATTAGTATTCTAATTTTTCCACATCTTCTCCAACATTTATAATTTTCCTTTTCTGTCATATTAGTCAATCTGGTGTGATGTGGTACTTCAGAGATGTTTTTTTTGGGGGGGGGGCAGAGGAAGGCATTTTATTACGCTCCCCAGGAGAGCGGGTGCAGTGCTCGCGGGAACACTCACACCGATACAGCTGCAGGAGCAGGGGTAACCATTCCCTCCACTCCTGCTAGAGTCATGGTTAGTTTACAATCTTTGTTTTTTACATAGTTTTCCTAGGTTATATAGTTTATATAAATAGGATAATAAGGATACAGAAGCAAAAGTGAAGTTAACTAGATTTTCCTTGTCCTAGTTTAGGATTAAACTATATTCTTTTACTTCCCCTACTTTCCCTCTTTAACATATGCAAATGATGCAAATCAGTAGGCCTGGATTCTTGACCAAGACCAGACCCTAGATAAGCTTGAACAGGTTCAAGTGGGTTTGGCCTCTCTAATTCCCCAGACTGCCTTCTCAAAAAGTATGCACATGCGTACAAGCCTCTGACCTCTCACCTGACTGACCTTGAGGCCTGGTCTCTGCTAAAGCTGGGATGGGGGAGGGCGGGGAAGCACACCTTTAGTTCTGTGGAAACAAAACTCCTCCTCCCATTTCTTACAATTTCCCCCTCTTCTTTTATTCAAATTTTTGTTTCCACATTTTTAATATTCCCTTACCCTCTTTCTCATCTGAATTTTTCTCCTTAATCATCACCCCCTTAAATATGGGAAGGATTGATTGATGCATTGAAAAATCAAAGGGGGCAGTCCCCTTTGTAAATACAGATACAGAGACCCAAAAGAAAACGATAATGCAATGTGGGGATAACAGGGACAGTGGCATTTTTTTTCCCTTCCATTAGAATAAGGGGGGAGGCATAAGGGAAAGAAGTCATTGCCAGAACTTTCAATGTAACCAATTGTTGGATCTGTGGGGGTCTACAACAATTTGAAAATTGGCCCTGGGTACCTGTACCTCTGAGTCCGGCCTGGATCCTTAGTAATTGGTCTCTTCCATACCAGACCTAATGACCTCTTGTGGTATAAGGCTTATGAGTAAGGGTAATATAGGTCGGAATTTCTGGCACTCGGTAGCTATAGCAAGATGTCAAGCAGAAAGAAACTAGTGGAATACTCCTGGATCCTTATAGACAGTGGGGATGGGATAATGGTTTTTGTTTTGGACATTTTGATACTTTTTGGAGTAAAAGTAACAAAACAAGTAGCCCCCGGGTAGAAAAGTGTGAGTGGAGAAGGACAGAGTAGCTGTGGAGGTGCCAATATTGAAGGAATGGAACCCGGTCTTAACCAAGGAGGGCCCTTGGGGTTCCAAGATAAGCAATATTATCCCTTTCTTTGGAATGATTCCAAAATACACAAGACAGAGCAACCAGCCCTAAAAGGACATTATTGGATTTGTGGACATACGGCCTATACCCATCTCCCTTTAAATTGGACAGGGATGTGCTATGTGGGGTTGGTTAGACCAAAATTTTTCTTTTTAGCAGGACAAGAAGGGAACAAATTGGGAATACAGCTATATGATGATCTAATGCCCCCAAGTGAGAGGTTCAAGCGGGGGATAGATACTTCCCTAACAGTCACCAGGGATGCCAATGGGTGGGGAGATGAGTGGCCCCCACAAAGAATTGTTCAAAGTCTGTGGTAGAGATTATCACCAACCAGACTGCCAAGGCATTGGACCTACTGGCTGATCAGGCCACTCAAACCAGAGAGGCTGTACTGCAACATAGATTGGTTCTTGATTATTTGCTTTCAGAGATGTTTAATTTGCATTTCTCTAATCAATAGCTATTTAGAGCACAAAATTCTACTATTTCAAAGGGTGATTGCACTAGTGTGGTTTCTTCACCCACTGATGCAAATTCATATATAGTTCTTCATATATTTGTATGAAAAAATACAAATAATTCTTGCTCTAGTAACTGAACCTGTGATAATGTGTCTCCTGAAGTTAGTGAGGTTTCACATCAGAAACCTTTCTATCTTGGTGCTACTTTATCCCTTGGTACCTCTCAGTACCTAGGGCCATATCTGTGTCAAAAAAGATTATAATGAAACTTTAAGGAAGGAAATATCATCATAAATTAATGTTTTGTTTGGAAGTTTTCCCACAACAGACCCTATGAAATAGATAGTGTAATATGAATTCCATTTTACTGCTTTGGAAATTTATAATTCAAAAGATGGATTCAATATGTTAACAAGGGTTAGAATGGGACTCAAATGCAGCATTCAGACCTCAAAATCCAGTGTTTTTTGCATTATACCATACCAGATCTCATGATGACAGTACTCTATAAATAGAGGTTCTGTACCATAATGATGAACCCGATATTCTATTATAGTAGGATATTGCAATGATGGCTTTTAGAATATTCAAATTAGCATGTAAACAGAATAGATATAACATAATCAAATGTATCTTCTATTTATTTATAAAGTAATGTATCTTGTGATTTAATTTAATGCATTCTTATTTCCACTTTTCCAAATACAAACGTGGTAAAAGAGAAGTAGAGGGTACCATGCAGTGAATTCTGCTTCTTCTTTTATTTTGCGCAAATTAAGAAAGACTTACAGTTTCAGGTGATCTAATCAACTTGAAGTCTGTCTTAAGGGAATAGCAAAAAGATGATGAGAAGGAACAAGTGCAGGAAAGAGCCAGCTCTGTGTAAAATAAACATCTGTTTATTTTTTTAAACTCTGAGCTTAAGACATCTTGAGAACTACTGTGGAAGTCATTTTAGAGCTAATCAAAGTGAAGAGGATTTCAGTGTTGGGAAATTGGGATCAGGGTGGTGAGGACTGGGAGAACTGAGACATAAAAAATGAAATTCAGTTTAGAAAAGCTATGAAAAGTAATTCCATCTTAACCTCAAAACAGTCCATTTAAATTAGTATTTATAATAAGTCAAAATAAAATTATTAGTAGAAAAATAATTTTTAGGTAACACAGTTGTAGAGTAGTAGCTATTATTACTTATTGCTATTTCTATTCTGCATTGCTAATGAAGTCAATCTATAAAGAAAGCAAACCAAACTACATCTGACACAAATACCTACTCAAAGCCTTGAGCAAGAAAATAACAGATTGAAATAGTAAACATTTAAATTTCATATAATCTAAATTCAATTGCTCTAACTTGGATCAGACATAATCATTGAATTTTTGGCTAAGGAAGACTACAATGGAAAACATTCTATTAAATCTATCCAGTAATGGAATGGGCGGTAGAAGAGTCTTAAATTTATTGTCACTGGAGGTGTTGAATGAGAAGCTGTGTGAAAAACAATTTTATGGAGGAGATTCCTTTTATTGAGATAGAAATTTAACTAGATAATCTCTGGACTTTTTTCTACCTCTGAATTTGTGTGAGTGTGAGACTAGGAGCTGACATTCTTATATACACAAAAAACGAAAACAAAACATAGCAAGCCTTGAGACACACTGAAGTGTTTCATTGTGTGAGGCAGCTAGGTGACACTGAATAAAGTGCCAGATGTGGTGTTAGGAAAAGCCAATTTCGAAGATGGTGTCTGGAAAGCAGGGACTTGCATGAGCTCCCTGCCAGATCCCTCCAAAAACCTATAAAAATGGCTCTGAACAAACTCTAGAACTGCAGAACCCACAAAATAGCAGAGGGAAGCAGGGATCCAGCCCAGGACAGCCTGGATGGTCGCTGGATGAGGTCTATCAGCACGGAGCAGAGGGGAGCGGAGCTCAGCGTGGGCAGCGCCAGGACCAACCAGACCAGAAGTCGGGTGGAATATGTCCTAGTGCCCTGAATCAGTGAGTTGTGGCAGTTACCAGACTTCTCAACCCACAAACACCAAAGACAACAGAGAAGGTTAGTGGGAAAAGCTGCGAGGGACAGAGTTCACGGTTCGGCCACCGCCCCAGGGGCAGCAGGGGTGGTGCAGTTACAGGACTGCAGCTGCAGTTTCTTTAGGCCCCAGACCCACCTGGTGGGAGGAATTAAGTGGGTGATCAGAGCAGAAGTACAGAGCCGGCTTAAGATTTGTGTCAGGTCCCGGTTGGCAGTTCTTGGGGAAGGAGGAGTGCTTGTGTGGCAGAGCTGGCTGTGTAGAAATAGCTCTGAAATCAAGTTTGGAACAAAGTACTCTTTGCTCTACAAGCAGTCATACCCCAATGAAAAATTCAAGGGTCAAGTAAGTTGGCTGGGGAACATGGCCAGGCAGCAAAAACACACTCAGATTCAGTCTCAGACTTTGGAATCTTTCTTTGGTGATAAAGAAGACCAAAACATACAGCCAGAAGTCAACAAAGTCAAGGAGTCTACATCAAAAGCCTCCAAGAAAAACATGAACTGGTCTCAGGCCATGGAAGAGCTCAAAAAGCATTTGGAAAAGCAAGTTAGAGAAGTAGAGGAAAAAATGGGAAGAGAAATGAGAGTGATGCAAGAAAACCATGAAAAACAAGTCAATGATTTGCTAAGGGAGACCCAAAAAAATACTGAAAAAAAATATTGAAGAAAACAACACCTTAAAAAAATAGACTAACTCAAATGGCAAAAGAGCTCCAAAAAGCCAACGAGGAGAAGAATGTCTTGAAAGGCAGAATTAGCTAAATGGAAAAGGAGGTCCAAAAGACCACTGAAGAAAATACTACCCTAAAAATTAGATTGGAGCAAATGGAAGCTAGTGACTTTATGAGAAATCAAGATATTATAAAACAGAAACAAAGGAATGAAAAAGTGGAAGATAATGTTAAATATCTCCTTGGAAAAACCACTGACCTGGAAAATAGATCCAGGAGAGACAATTTGAAAAATTATTGGACTACCAGGAAAAGCCAATTTCATATGTGACCTTAGCCACTTAAAAGTCGTGTGACCTTGAGCAAGTCATTTAACTTCTGTTTGACCCAATTTCCTCAACTATTAAATGAGGATAATAGCACCTATTTTCCAGGAATGTGAGGAGGATAAAATTAGACTATTTTTCAAACCTTAAAGCTTGTTATCACCATCACCATCAGCAGCAGCAGCAGCAGCAGCAGCAGCAGTAAAATGTATCATCATGGGAACTTGAATGAATAGTGGAACATGGGCAAACATTTAACTTTCTTAGCCTCAGTTTCCTCATCTATAAAATAAATGATGACCTTAATGCTTTTTGTAGATTTAAATCTGTAATTCAGTGTTCCTGTGATTAATATACATGAAATCTAGCCTGCTTTGCCACTGATTTGCTTCTGTGAAGTCAAACAAGTCATTTAACCACTCTGCTTTTCAGTTTTCTTAATTGTTAAAAAAAGAAACACCAAACTTTTTTTTATGTTCTCAAACATAATTTCTAGGATGATGTCATTGTTAGGATAGAGATATTCAAGGGGCTGCAAGGTGGTGCAGTGAGTAGAGCACTGGCCTTGGAGTCAGGAGGACCTGAGTTCTAATCTGGCCTCAGACACTTGACACACTTACTATCCGTGTGACCTTGGGAAAGTCACTTAACCCCAATTGCCCTACCTTACCCCTCAAAAAAAGGAAAAAAAAGGATACCAATATTCAATTTGTGACAAGATATATAGCTATTTTCAAAGGATTCTATTCTTTATTATTTTTTATCCTAGGGCAAGAATTTCTCTTTCACACAGGGTTAGGATCAGTTGTTAACATTTATATAATCTTACAGATTTTTAAAGCGTTTTACATATATAGTAATAGGCAGAAAGAAACTGATATCTTGATCTTTCTGTTGACAGAGTATTTGACCTTGTCTCAGAACTGTTTGTTTACCCAGATGAGTCAGAAACAGATTGAAATTATTTGGAAAAAAACATTCTCATTGATCCTATTACCTCCTATACTGGATATACATAGGATAATGCCAAATTGCTCTCAGAGTCTGGGGCCTCATGTACATAATTATCATGTATCTGCCAGATCTTCAGTGACCTATACAAGCAAATAACACCTTATGTGTTAGTAATTTTATATTGTGTTTAGGAAGGCAGTAGCAATTTCTCCCTTCCCACCCCCCACCCCCACTATGAATAATAAATCACCATTCTCTCAGCCTTTTTCAAATTTAAATTAATAACAGTATTATTATTTACAGAAACATGGATAGTTTCCATCAGAAGAAAATAGAAAAAGAGGAAAGTGTACATAAAACCATGAATCTCTATTGTATAGTAGATATTATTTTGTTTTTGTTTTAAGTATATATTAAATTTAATATAATAATATCAAAACTTCCTGGAACCCTCATTGTTCTAATGCCTTCTCTCTGTTGATTATCTCCAGTTCATTCTGTATATAGACTGCACATAACTATGTGCCTGCCATCTTCCCCATTCTCTGTGGACTTCTGTTTCAACAATTCAGCTGGCAGCTGCTGTGGGGTTGAAAAACCAACACAAGCCCAACAACAAGAATGCTGCAAGCCCAAGTTCCTTTGGTCTGCTTTACTAAGGATAGCAATGTTAAGGGGTTAACAATCTTACTTTAATCCAACATACAAATATCATTCACTCAGCTGAGGAGGAAAAGCCAGCACCCTGACCTTCAGAGCAAATACAAACAGAGCAAATAAACATGAATCAACAAATAGATTTCTGACAAAATCACAATATACAGTTTCCAGAGAAGCATCAACATCAAAACTGGGGAGCTAATAACAATGCTGGCCTAGAGTCATGCACCTCTCCTGCTGCAGCCCAGAGGTCCAAAAACGAAAGCCAACCTCTGGGTTTATACATCTCATTCAGGGACAAAGGTGAGTCACACATGAGACTCACCCACATGACCTAAAATGGTCACAAAAATGCAACTTAAATCCATGTGGTCTAAAAGCCTCTGATGTCACAAACATGTCACTCAAACCCATGCAAGCTAGGCTTTCCCTTGAGGCAAGGAGGTCATCGAGGACTCCTAATTTAATCAAGGAAATGAAGCCCAAACTCTTCAAAGGCATTTGGTTGAATAAGTGCCAAGAGCCCATCTTGAGTCCCAATACTACCTCTCCAGAGCAGTGACTGTCATTTACCTTCCTTTAAACTCCTAGGGCTTAGCCTGTTGCCTGGCAAATAGTAAGTGTTTAATAAATGTTTATTAGCTGATTGATCCTCTTCTATGTATTTTTTTCTTTTTTAATTATTATTTGTTTATTTAATATTATTAGTTTTCAGTATTGATTTCCACAGGAGTTTGAATTACAAATTTTCTCCCCATTTCTACCCTCCCCCCCACTCCAAGATGGCATATATTCTGATTGCCCCATTACCCAGTCAGCCCTCCCTTCTGTCACCCCAACCCCCCCATCTCCTTTTCCCTTATTTTCTTGTACAGCAAGATAGATTTCCATGCCCCATTGCCTGTGTATCTTATTTTCTAGTTGCATGAAAAACTTTTTTTTAACATCTGCTTTTAAAACTTTGAGTTCCAAATTCTCTCCCTTCTTACCTCCCCACCCACCCTGCCTTCTTGGCAAGCAATTCAACATAGGCCACGTGTGTATCATTATGCAAAACTCTTCCACAATATTCATGTTATGAAAGATTAACTATATTTTGCTCCTTCCTATCCTATCTCCCTTTATTCAATTTTCTCCCTTGAACCTGTTCCTTTTTGAAAGTACTTGCTTTTGATAACCTCCTCCCCCTATCTGTCCTCCCTTCTATCATCCCCCCTTTTATCTCCTTCCTCCTTCTTTCCTGTGGGGTAAGATACCCAATTGAGTGTGTATGTTATTCACTCTTCCATTCAAATTTGATGAGAGCAAGATTCACTCATTCCCCCTGAATGGTTAGTTTTACTTAGGACTGAAGGTGGTAAATTGAAGTCCCATTCTAGAATAGTTCTACTATTTCCTCCAGTAACTCATCTATCATTTCTTTCCATAATTTGGATGCTATAATATTTGGTGCATATATATCAGATTTTGATATTAATTCATTGTCTATTGAACCTTTTAACAAAATGCAGTTTCCCTGATTATTTCTTTTAATTAGATCAATTTTTGCTTTTGTTTTGTTTGAGATAATGATTACTACCTCTGTCATTCTGTCATTTTTATTTTAACTTAAGCATAATAGATTCTGGTCAAGACCATTATCTTAACTCTGTGTGTCTTTCTATTTCATGTGTCTCTTGCAAACAATATATTGCTAAATTTTTGTTTCTATTCCAGTTTCCTCTCTTCCATTTTATGAGTAAATTCAGTCCATTCATATTCACAGTTATATCTTCTAACCACATCCCTTTATCCTGTTCTCTTCTGTTTGTCTTTATCTTTTTTTTTAACCTTGTCCTTCCTCAAATTTATGTTTTGCCTCTGAGACCACTGCCTCTTTTGATCTACCCACCCTTTAATCCCTCTCCCTTTCTATTAGCCCCTTCCTTTCTACTTCCCTATTCAGTAAGATGAATTTCTCTGCCCAATTGTATGTGTAAACACACACACACACACACACACACACACACACACACACACTTCCCTCCTTCAACCAGTACAGATGAAATTGAGGTACAAGTGTTTCTTGCTCTACCTCTCCAATTTCACCCTCCATCAAAAAAATTCCACCTTTATTAGCATGCCCTTAAATCCTTCTTACTGCCCTAATGATGGTAATGTTCTTAGAGGACTTAGTGCACTAAAATAAGAACGTATCTTTTCAGTGTAAATAGTTTAACCTTATTAAATCCTTTTTGATTTCTCAAACATTTTTACCTTCTTCTGAGTCTTTTTTTCCAATGTCAGATTGTCTCTTCAGCTCTGGTCTTTTTATAAGGAATGTTCAAAAGTCTTCTATTTCATCAAATAGATTTTTTTTGCCCTGTAACATCATACCCAGTTTTGCTAGGTAACTTATTCTTGTTTGTAATTCTAGCCCCTTTGACTTCTGGAAAATCATAGGCCAAAGCATCAGCTCCTTTATTATCGTAGCTTCTCAATCTCGTGTGATCTTGACTAAGGTTCAATTGTTTTTTAGGTATTTTTTTTCTGACTGCTTGCAGTATTTTATCCTTAAACTACTAGTTTTGGATTTTGGCTGTAATATTCTTGAGAGTTTTCACTTTGTTATTTCTTTCAGATGGTAACCAGTGGATTCTTTCAGTTATAACTTGGACCTCTGCTTCTTAGATATCTGGAACGCTTTCCTTTATAGTTTATTCAAAGATAATATCTGTGAATGTTTTTGTTCATGGATTTCAGGTAAATCCAATAATTCTAAAATTATCTCTCCTTGATCTATTTTCCAAGTCAGTTATTTTGTCTGTGAAATAGTTCATTATCTTATCTTTTTTCAGCCTTTTGACTTGTTTTTGTGGTTTCTTGAAAGTCTCATGGAATCCTTAACTTCCACTTGAAAGAATTCTAATTTTAAGGAGTTATTTTCTTCAATATATTTGTACATCTTTTGCCATTTGGCTAATACTGATTTTAAAGAGTTTTGTTCAGTATTTTTGCATCTTTATAAAGCTGTTAATTCTCTTTTCATAATTTTCTTACAAAGCTCTTTTACCTTTTATCTATTTTTGCCTACTACCAACATTTAATTTTAATATTCTTTCCTCTTTTATCTCTTTCTTTAGCTTTTTTAGGAATGCTTGTTGGTCTTGTGTTTAATCTGCATTTTTCTTTGAGGTTTTGTTTTTTAATCATTGGCTTCTTCTGAGTTTGTATCTTGTGCTTCCCAATCTCTACAATAGCACATTATGATCAGGTTCTTTTATATTGTTTGCTAATCTTCCAGCTTACTTCTTGCTTTTGGGCTTTATCTTAGAGTTGAGCTATGCTCACTCATGGGGTGTTGACTGAGCTGAGGTTTATATTTTATGTCTTTCTACTTTCACAGTTTGATCTGGGGACTTGTAGGTTTTTTGTGCTTTCAATGTCATGTGATCTAGGGAGAGTTCTAGTCACTGCCCTCATGGTCTGTTTTTCATTCTCAAGCAGGTAGGACCCCTGCTCCCTCTTGACTCTGCCCACTAATTTTGTATCTGGAAATGTGAATTAGAACTGTGTAAGGGGTGATGGAGTTGCCAAATGCCACTCTATCTTGCTCTTAGGGCTAGTACATAGGCCCTGTGGTATCTCTTTCTGATTACGTGTTCAGTCCCATTCCAATACCTGAATGATGATCTACTGTTAATGCTGCCACTCCACAGTCCACAGCTAGTGCCACTTCTGCAGTGGTTCCCTGCCTTATGACCAGGCTCCCACTCCCAGTTTCCACAAACTTTACTTTCTATTTTCCTAAGCAACCCTGGGTTGGAAAATCACTAATTTTAACTTTTCATTGGATTTCAAACTGAGAATTCATTTTTTGTGTTTTCTGTGATCATTTTGCAGGAGAGGTTTTTCCAAAAGGTGTGGCAGTTGTGTTTATTCACTCTGTCATCTTGAGTCTGCCTCAGAAAACATTTTTTTTGGTCATTTACATAAGGATTCTAATGTTTCTTCTCTCCAGAATTCTGGAGTTAGTGAGACATAGAAAATTATTTTTTTCTACATTTTACCCACCTAAATAACAATTTGTTGTGCTTTACTGGGTCAAAAGGAGAGTGGGCAGGAGAAGAGACTGATTATTACATGCTTATAACTTAGATGACTCTGGGGTAAATTTTTCATAATAACACAAAGGCAACTGTCCAAGTGCATAAAAATAATCTATTGTTGGGATAAATGATTCCTGGTAACAAAGAAATTGTCATGTACGGCTTTCTGAATTGTCACTAAAACCTAACAAACAAACACACTATTTCATAAGATGCAACAGGTTTAGGAAAAAAACACATTGTGCCAAGACAATATCAGACTTTATGACATCACCCCCACCATTTGTCATATGTGCTTTAGCACCTCTCCCTGAATTTTTTTTAAAGCTGCACAGGTTTTCAAGATACTTCTAAAAGTAGGGCCAGAACATTATTTTATTAAATAATAAAATTTCTGCAATATAGATTCATGATATGATGATGATAAGATTAATAAATATGTCATTAAAGGTTCAACAGAGCATATATTCTATATTATTTTTCAATAGATCATATAATTGTAAACCTATGAAATTTTGATAATAGTGTACAAAAATGTTATTAATATAATATCAATCTGCTATTCCCACATCTCTGCCAATAAATTATTTTAAATAATGTGCCATTTAAAAAAGATTTTGAACATTTTAAATTGAGGTAAATGTTTTTTTTTATTGTAACTTGTACTTTATTTTATAACCAAGGCCACAGAGTTGTTTCTATTTGTAGTGGAGGGGATTCTCATTTTGTATGCCTCTGAAATCATTCTTATACACAGGATGATTTGCAGCATGCGTGCCTTGTGCCTAGTATTGTGTGAAGAACTGGTAATACAAAATGAAGTATCCCCAATATTCACATATTTTTGAAGGAGGCAATACATCAAAAATTATGTATGAGGCAAAATTGGGAGTAGTCTCAGTGAAGGCACTCAGAATAAGAAAGACAAGTAAAGCTTCATGGGACTTGAGCTAATACTTGAAGGAAGCTATCGCATTCCTATCACTCCTCCTCCAAATTCATCTTTTCTCCCCTCCTAAGCAACCCAGGTTCCTTCATGTGATCTATATACGGTATGGACTTGGAGCTCTTCTTTCACCATTGTTGTAAATTTCTTCTGGGTATGCCCTAGTTTTCAAAGCCTCCCTAAAATATGGCATCTGAGTATAATATAACACTTCAGATGTATAAAGGTACAGAAAAAGGAAAAACAATACAAGAATGTAAGAAAAAAATGAATAGTTGGAGGTGAAAAAATTATGATATTTAGCCTAGATAACAAGGTATCCATTATAGCATCTTCTAATTTTAAAATGGATGTCTTTTAGAAGAGGGATTCAAAGTCTATCTCCTTTAATAAAGAAGAATTAGTGGATAGTGGATGGAAGTAATATGGGAACTGTTTATTTTTTACTCAGTAAAAGAAAGAACACTCTAACTCTAATAATGAGAGCTATTCAGTAATAAAATGGGCAGCCTCTGAGTTAGTGATTTCACTCTTACTGGCACATTCACTTGATGGTACAAACTTATCCATAATACTATTGAAAGCTTTGTAACTTGGTCTGGGAGCTTAGAGCAGATGATCTCCACAGTGTTAACATTGTGTGATATTAACAGAGAACATAAAAGAGAATGGTTAAGGCATAAGTAACCAAATTATGGTAAATATGCACTTATTACATGTACAATACTGACAGAAAGAAAATGGCACTAAAAAGTAATATAACAAAATCAGACAGTGGAATGGCAGGTCTGTTGAAAAGAAAAAAATACTGATGAAATGCATGAAGACACAAGGAGAAAAAAGGTGTAGGAAACATAATATGGTGGTGGATTTGAGGAAAGAGAAATTATGAATCTTGTAAGATGAAAATAATCAATCATTCCAGTTAATGGCAGAGAACAGAAGCAATACCAAAGATAGAAAACACAGAAACAAGACAGCTTGGCAAAAGACATCAGTAATGATGACAAATGATAGATAAAGTAACAAAACAAAAAGGAGATGATGGTTTTAACAATAGCTGCTTTCACTTTTTCTGTTGTTTTTGAGTTGTTTTTAATTGTGAAAATATGCTTTCAAAATGTTACTGAATTATAACTTCTCAAGGATAGAGACAATATATTATTTGTTTTCAAAAAATGATTTGTCTATAAATGATGGCATTTGTATCACTTAACAGAGTACATTGAATGCAGTAGATATTTAATAAATGTTAAAAATGTACGAATGATTCTTATTTGAATATCTAAGAAATGGAAACATGAAAAAAACACATTGAATTTACAGTCAGAATATATGGGTTTTAATTGCAGGTCTACACTTCATTAATCATGTGAACTTTTTCAAGTCATCTATCTCAAACCCAAAGTTATTAATAGTTTATATCCACAACAGCAGCCTTTGCTGATGTTAAAAATCCTAGTTCAGCTTCTACCATACATGTTAAAATTGCCATCTTATTTGTCATTTTACATTAGACTAGGTTAGGCTTTCTAAAGTCAAAACACACTAGGGAATCAAACCAGAGAATATGAAACCAGGAGCCTTTTTTGCTACTACTACATCTACCTGCTTAGCTTTTTCACTCCCACCCTGTCTTTCAGATACATGAGGATGAGTACAATGCATTTCCCGTCATGTACTTAAAGACATTCAAGGAAGGGTACCTGCTTAGTGACCTTTGCCCTGAAATTCTTGATTCCATGGCAAAGACCCTTGTCTCCTCAACGAAGATATGAAATGTGAATACTAGCCTTATATAACTTATAGAAACATTTCTATCCTATAGCCATAACATATGTTTTGAAGCTTATGTAAAGGCATGCATAGAAGCTAGACTTTAGAAGTACAGGTAGAAGGATTTCATATCTGAACTTCCCTTATGAAATTCCATAGAGCAGAGGAAATATAATACCTTTATTTCCCTCAGTCATCCTAGGAAGATAAATTGATTGCATCCTCAAGACCTCAGGGAAAAAAAAAACAGGGCTATACTCTTGGGGGGTGATGAGATTACACATAAAGTAGAATGAATAAAACATTTTCATTTAAAGTATTTTTATGATAGTACAAAAATGAGAATGAATAGATAATCTGTGTTTTGCAACATGGAGCATATCTTCAGTGAAATAATAGATTTAATGAACTATTAGAAATTCTTAAATTAAGACTGCAATCTCAGAGATTATATTACTTACAGAGTCACTTATGAATCATTTTCCTCTGCTCTATATGTAGTGTGGGAATAAAATCATTGCCAAATATGACCTTTATTGATATACCTTTCTACTCTGAATAATAAAGTAGTTGAGATCCTTAGTCTCTGTGATTGGTTCTGGGGCCAAATTCTCATTGTTAACAATTATTCATCAACCAGTTAATCAGGAAACATTTATTAGGTGCCTATAGAGGAATAGGTTAATAATCACTTTTCAGGAACAATGATAGAATTGAATTTATCATGTCATCAGAATTGGTAAGAGGGGAGAGTTTTGGGGAAAATAGGGAGTATAAGTGGATTAAAACAGTAAATCTAGGTGACTTTTTTTTTCATTAAAATAGATCTTCCCCTCTCACGAAACAAAACAAACCTAAACTCACAAATGTAAGCTAAAAGTTGAGCACACGAAATAGTTGTATGATATATGGGCAACTCTCATAATATTTTAAAGGGTAGCCTTAAATTCCATATTTATTAAATATTAATTGCCTATTCTTGCATATCTTTAAGCTGACTGATTCCAAAGTGAATTTCTTGCCTGTAAGTCTAGAAATAAGTTTGCAGGTCAGGTGTTCTTTAAAGTAATAACTAATAGACATAAATCTTTGAAAAATGCATTAAGCATCTTTGATTTCCCTGATGCTCTAACCCTGGAATGACCTGAATTTATTTGTATCTGAAGAATGTGAAAAGTAAAGAGAGACATAAAAAAGATAGCTTATAGCTAGTAAAAGTAACAGTGTAGATGGGCAGGAAGTAATAGAGAATAAAGAGCAAAAGGAAAAGGCATCTAGAATTTTTGGATTCTTGTAGAAAAATCACTTTATATGGTGGAGTTGTGAAATGATCCAGCTATTCAGGACAGCAATTCGAAACTATGCCCAAAGGGCAACCAAACTGTGCATCTCATTTGAGCCTACAATACCACTACTAAGTCTGGATCCTGAAGCGATCATAAAAAGATAAAATGACCTACGTGCACAAAAATATTTATATCAGCTTTTTTTGTGGTGGCAAAGAATTGGAAATTGAGGGGATGCCCATCAACTGGGGAATAGTGGAACAAGTTTTGGCATATGAATATAATGGAATACTATTGTGCAATAAGAAACAATGAGCAGACTGATTGAAGAAAACCATGGAAAGACATGTATGCAGTGATGCAAAGTGAAATGAGCAAAAACAGGAAAACTTTTTATACAGTAACAGCAGCATTGTGTGATGATAAACTATGATAGACTTAACTTGTCTCAGCGATACAATGACCCAAGACAATTACGAAAGGACTCATGATGGAAAATGGTATCCACATCCAGAGAAGGAACATCAATTTGCTGAATCAAGTCTCTGAATACAGAGTGAAGCATACTATTTTCACTTTATTTTTTCATGTTTTTTTTCCCTTTGTGTCTGTTTCTTCTTTCACAACATGACTAATACGGAAATACGTTTTACATGGTTATGTGTATATAACACATTAAATTATTTACTATTTAAGGAAGAGGAGGCAGAGGGAAGGAGGGAGAAAAAACAAAAACTCAAAATTTTGTAAAGATGAATGTTAAAAATTGCCTTTATGTATAGCTGGAAAATAAAATACTACTAAAAATCCTTTATAATAATATTTTTGGAGTTGGAGACTGTCATGATGGTGGGGGGATAAAGTGGCTGGTTAAGATAGAGGGGAAAATATCTTGCTCTAGAATCAAAGAACTTGGATTCCAGTCTTGGTTCTAATACTATCTCTGTGGTTTAGGCAATACCTAACCTCCTTGGGCCTCAGTTTCCTCATCTGTAAAATTATGGGGCTGGATTAGAGAACTTCAGAGGTACCTTCTACCTTCATAACTATGGCACTGTTGGAACTACTAGGTGTCAATGTTTTTTACATCTATGCTTCTATGTATATATGAATATATGCATATATTCATAAATGTACATATGAATGTATCCACGTACACATATATGATCTCTTAGAGAAGGACTACCACACTGATGTTACAATTCAAACTTTCTTAATGATATAGAAGTATCCTTACTGTGAAAGGCATGCACTCATACTACCCGCTACTTTATCTCCTGAGCCCTGACTAGTGTGCTTCCCTTTTATAGGAAAGTCATTATGGCAGTATCAACTCTTAAACACAAAATATTTATTAACTAATACAACAAAAGCAATAACCATGGCTTGACAACTTATAAAAGACCAGAACATAAATAATAATAAAAAAACACTATGTCACTCTCTCCTACCAATGCATATAATATCTGGGGGAAGTGAATGTTTGCAATGTACAGGCATTTAAAGAAACCTAACAGGAGAGCACGTCAATATGAATACCCTTATGCCTGGGGCAGTTTACAGCTTTGTAATGGAAGTCTTGCTCTCCTTAGCCCTTTTATGAACAATCTGAATGATGCAAAGTTGTTTCTCAGCTAGTTCCTCCCCTTCTGATCTCCACCACTCTCCAGTTGGGCAAATCCATCCTTGGTCTATGCTGAAACTGATGAAGCAGTTGACAGACCCTTTTAACTCATCATCAACCTTAACAAAGTGATAAGAAAGTGTTATATTATTATAGTGACAATCAGTTTCATTAAGCCAGAAAACTTCAAAGCTCCTCACATAGCTCTCTGGATAATGCAGACAGTCCTAGTCACCTCTTCACTCAAAAAGATTCTCCTTTTCCAAGCATCAATCAGAGGATTAAACCTCACTTCTCAGAAAAGCAAGTGTATCAAACTAGAGGGTTTGATAGTTAGTAACCAGACACCTGTGAGAAGTTTCCCTTCTCTATATCTGCAAAGTCCAATGAAGGGCAAAAACGTAAAACAGTAATAGAATTTTTTCTATCCCAGTAAACAACCCAGGAACTCCTCTGAACCTTTCTTTAGTAAATCAGCAAAGTGATGCTTCAATTCTAATCATCAGGCACTGAGAAGTAAGAACTGAAAACTTTTGTCACCTTAGTTTCCTATCGACTTCAGAAACTCAGCATTTCTAGTACTGACTTTTCTACTATTCCTAATGTGTCAGGTCAGAGCTTCTTGGTTTTCAGCATATTTCTCTTATTAGTTAAAATTCATCTTTCTTTCAGGTATGAACAACACAGCCCTTAGTTACTTTCCTGATAGCATTCCAAAAGTTATTTGATGTAAAACTTTGTCAGTTATGGTGTTTAAAACTCTAAAATAGTCCCATGCAAATGAACTGTAGGACTACAATGCCCTACAGCCTTCATCACTTGTCTTCAGACAGTTCTCAGTTCATTCATCTAAGGGACAATTTTTTTTCAAAATCAGCTCATAACCTTGTGTCATTCCACCCATTAACTTTGCTTTTTATTCACATGCTGCTTAATGGAATGGAAAGGAAAATAAAAGGTTGTGAAACTACATTCACTGGATCCACAACAAATGCACTCTAAATAATCTTAACTGCATTCTCACTAAGGCATGGAAATCCTTTTACAACTCACTAATAAATTCACTACCACACTCACAACAGTGACTATTCCAAATGTTTCCATCCAACTGAAAAGCTCCCAATTTCATTGACCCTCTCAGCTAAGGATGATCCCTCATACTTCATTCCTCCCCTCAAAATGAGGCTATTGATGTAGAGCCCCCTCTTCTGTCTTCTTCCTTACTTAACATCATGAAGATCTTTCCCACTCCATCTTCTCATTCATCCCTACATTATGAATTTATGGCCCTTTTCCTCATCAAGGCAAACTTCTCTCCAATCACCCTTCACCCCATGCCATCCTATTTTCTCCAGAAGATTACCCCTTCTATTATCACCATTCTCTCATCTATCTTCATTTCCTCCTCGTCTACTAGCTGTTTCCATACTGGCTGCAAACATACTGAATGTCTCTCCTTTACTAAAAACATGATAAATGCTCTCTCAAACATCATCATCAACAACAATAGCTTACTTTCCAGCTATCATACTATATTTTCCTTCTCTTTTGTGAGGCCAAACTTGACTGGAATTGCTTTTTTCAAAGTTACCAATGATTTCTTAATTGCCAAACCTAATGGCCTTTTCTTAGTTCACATTCTTCTTGACCTTTCTTCAGCTTTTGATACTCTATTACCTTTTTGTCTTAGATACTTTTCTTGTTTACTTTGTATGCCATGGATGTCTCATGGTTCTCCTCTTAACTCTTTAACCATTCCTTCTCTGTCTTCTTTGTTAAATCTTCCTCCAAGATATAACCACTTACCATGCCTGTCTTCCAAAGATAGGTTCTCGGCTCTCTTCTCTTCCCTTTCTATTCTATTTCACTTGGAGATTTTATCTGCTCCCATGGATTTAATTATAATTTCCATGCACATCATTCTCAAATCAATTTATCCAGCCCCAAACTTCTCTTGACCTCTAGTTTTAAATCTTAGACTTCTTATTAGGCACCTTAAAATAGATGTCTCATAGATATCTCCAACTCACTAAGTCAAAACTTACCTCATTATTTTTCCTCCCCAAGTCTGCCCCTCTCTCAGAAGATAGGTAAATCTAAGTATAAAATAAACAAAAAAGAAGGTAAAGAAATGAATAGCATATTAGAAAAGTTAGATATAGTAAGCCTCTGGAGAAAAATGAATGTTAATAGAAAGGAGTATACTTTTTTCTCAGCAGGACATGGCACCTTCACAAAAATTGACTGCATAATAAGTCATAAGAGCCTAAAAACAAATGAAGAAAAGTGGAGATATTAAATGCATCCTTTTAAGACTATAATGCAATAAATATATTCAACAAATGGCCATGGAGACATAGATTTAAAATTAATTGGAATTAAAACTCATTGGAAACTAAATAATCTAACCCTAATGTTTGAGTGGGTCAAAGAACAAATTACAGAAACGATCAATAATTTCATCAAAGAGAATGACAACAATGAGACAACACGCCAAAAATTTGTGGGATGGTGCCAAAGTAGTACTTAAAAGAATTTTTTTATCTCTAAATATTTGCATCAATAAAATAGAGAAAAACAGGGCATGCAACTGAAAAAAAACCTAGATAAAAAACAAGTTAGAAATCCCCAATCAAATACCAAATGGGAATCTCAAAATTCAAAGGAGAGATTAATAAAATTAAAAGTAAGAAAATTATTGAACTAATAAATAAATCTAGGAGCTTGAATAACAAATGGTCTAGAATATCAAGGGAATCAAGGAAAAATATGAAGGAAGTTGGCATAATATTACTGGATCTCAACTGTGTTATAAAGTAGTAATCCTCAAAACAACCTTGCACTGACTAAGAAATAGAGTGGTGGATCGGTGCAATAGATTAGGTATACAGTACAGAGTAGGAAACAACCACAATATTCTAGCATTTGACAAACCCAAAGATCTAAGATTTTGGGACAAGAAATCACTATTTGAGGAGAATTGCTGAGAAAATTAGAAAACGATTTAGTAGAGAAACTAGGTGTAGATCAGCATTTCACAATATATACTAGATAAGGTCAAAATAATTACAAGATTTAGACATAATGATGGATATAATAATTAAATTAGGAAATAATGGAATATCTTACATGTTAGATTTATGTATAAGGGAAGAATTTATCACCAAAGAAGAGATAGTGAGGATAATGGTACACAAAGTGTATCCCTTTTACCACATTAAGTTAAAAAAATGTGCAAATAAAACCAGAGCAGTCAAGATTAAAAGGGAAGAGGGAAACTGGACAAAGCATTTATAGCACGTTTCTCTGATAAAGACCTCATTTTTCAAATACATGGAAAAATGAGCCAAATTTCTAAAAATACCAGTAATTATCCAATTGATAAATTGTTAAAGGATATGAACAGGTAGTATTCAGGTGAAGAAATCAAAGCTATCTGTAATCATATGAAAAAATGCTCTAAATCATTATTGTTCAGAGAAATCAAAATTGAAACTACTCTGAGGTACCACCTCACAATTATCAGATGTGCTAATATGAGAGAAAAGGCAAATGAGAAATGTTAGACGGGATATGGGGAAATTAGGAAACTAATGCACTGTTGCTGGAACATATCCAACAGATGTGGAGAAAAATTTGGAACCCTACCCAAAGAACTAAAAAACTTTACCTACTCTTTGACCCAGCAATATTATTACTAGGTCTGTACCTCATAGAAATCAAAGAAAAAGGAAAAGGATCAATATGCACAAAAATATTTATAAAGACTCTTTTTGGTGGCAGCAAAGAATTGGAAAATTAGGGGGTGCTCATCAATTGGGGAATGGCAGAATAAGTTTGGTATATGGTTGTGATGCAGTAGTAATGTTCTGTAAGAAAGGACACATAGGATGCTTTCAGTAAAATGGGAAAGACTTACATGAACTGATACAAAGTGAAGTGAGCTGAACCAGGAGAACAGTATACACAGTAACATCAATATTGTATATGATAAACTGGGAAGGACTTAGATATATTCAGTAATACAATGCTCTAAAATGACTTTGAAGGACTTACCATCATAAAACTATCCACCTTCAGTGAAAGAACTAATGGACTCTAAATGCAAGACTACCAATAAGCTAGGTACCTAGGTGACAACGACAACAACAAAAAGTTAGGCTCTTTACTTCTAAGGAGGGCAGGAGATGTAATTTCTTTTTTTATTTCTTTTCTTTATTTTTAAAATTTATTTAATATATATAGTTTTCAGCATTGATTTTCACAAAAGTTTGAATTACAAATTTTTTTCCCATTTCTACCCTCCCCCCACTCCAAGATGGTGTATATTCTGGTTGCCCCATTCCCCAGTCAGCCCTCCCATCTGTCAACCCAATGCCCTCCCATCCCCCTTTCCCTTCTTCTCTTGTAGGGCAAGATAAATTTCTATGCCCCATTGCCTGTGTCTTATTTCCTAGTTGCATGCAAAAACCTTTTTTTGTTGTTGTTTTTGAAAGTCTGTTTTTAAAACTCTGAGTTCCAAATTCACTCCCCTCTTCCCTCCCCACCCACCCTCCCAAAGAAGGCAAGCAATTCAACAGAGGCCACATGCATATCATTATGTAAAACCCTTCCACAATACTCATGTTGTGAAAGATTAACTATGTTTTGCTCCTTCCCAACCCAACCCCCTTTATTGAATTTTCTCCCTTGACCTTGTCCCTTTTCAAAAGTGTTTGTTTTTGATTACCTCCTCACCCCGTCTGCCCTCCCTTCTATCATCCCCCCTTTTTTATCTTCTTCCTCCTTCTTTCCTGTGGGGTAAGATACCCAATTGAATGCATATGGTATTCCCTCCTCAATTCAAATCCAATGAGAGCAAGATTTACTCATTCCCCCTCACCTGCCCCCTCTTCCCTTCCGACAGAACCACTTTTTCTTGCCACTTTTATGCGAGATAATTTACCCCATTCTATATCTCCCTTTCTCCCTCTCTCAATATATTCCTCTCTTATCCCTTAAATTGATTTTATTTTTTTAGATATCATCCCTTCATATTCACCTCACCCTGTGCCCTTTGTGTGTGTATATATATATGTGTATATGTATATATGCATACATATATACCTACATATATACATGCATAGACATACATATATGTATATATATGTATGTGTATGTATATATATACATGCATATTCCTTTCAGCTACTATGATATTGAGGTCTCATGAATCATACACATCATCTTTCTATGTAGGAATGTAAACAAAACAGCTCAACTTTAATAAGTCCCTTATGATTTCTCTTTCTTGTTTACCTTTTCATGCTTCTCTTGATTCTTGTGTTTGAAAGTCAAATTTTCTATTCAGCTCTGGTCTTTTCACTGAGAGAGCTTGAAAGTCCTCTATTTTATTTAAAATCCATATTTTGCCTTGGAGCATGATACTCAGTTTTGCTGGGTAGGTGATTCTTGGTTCTAATCCTAGCTCCATTGACCTCCGGAATATCATATTCCAAGCCCTTCAGTCCCTTAATGTGGAAGCTGCCAGATCCTGTGTTATCCTGATTATTTTTCCACAATATTCAAATTATTTCTTTCTGGCTGCTTGCAGTATTTTCTTCTTGACCTGGGAGCTCTGGAATTTGGTGACAATGTTCCTAGGAGGTTTCTTTTTGGAATCTATTTGAGGAGGCAATCTGTGGATTCTTTCAATTTCTATTTTACCCTCTGGCTCTAGAATATCAGGGCAATTCTCCTTGATAATTTCTTGAAAGATGATATCTAGGCTCTTTTTTTGATCATGGCTTTCATGTAGTCAAATAATTTTTAAATTATCTCTCCTGGATCTATTTTCTACATCAGTGGTTTTTTCAATGAGATATTTCACATTGTCTTGCATTTTTTCATTCCTTTGGTTCTGTTTTATAATATCTTGATTTCTCATCAAGTCACTAGCTTCCAGTTGCTCCAATCTAATTTTTAAGGTAGTATTTTCTTCAGTGGTCTTTTGGACCTCCTTTTCCATTTGGCTAATTCTGCCTTTCAAGGCATTCTTCTCCTCATTGTCTTTTTGGAGCTCTTTTGACATTTGAGTTAGTCTATTTTTTAAAGTGTTGTTTTCTTCAATATTTTTTCAGTATTTTTTTGGGTCTCCTTTAGCAAGTCATTGACTTGTTTTTCATGATTTTCTCACATCCTTCTCATTTCTCTTCCCAATTTTTCCTCCACTTCTCTAACTTGCTTTTCCAACTCTTTTTTGAGCTCTTCTATGGCCTGAGACGAGTTCATGTTTTTCTTGGAGGCTTTTGATGTAGGCTCTTGCACTTTGTTGACTTTTGCAGGCCGTATGTTTTGGTCTTCTTTGTCACCAGAGAAAGATTCCAAAGTCTGAGACTGAATCTGGGTGTGTTTTCACTGCCTGGCCATGTTCCCCAGCCAACTTACTTGACCCTTGATTTTTTTGTCAGGGTATGACTACTTACAGAGCAAAGAGTACTTTGTTCCAAGCTTAAGGGGATGCACTGTTGATTTCAGAGCTATTTCTATATAGCCAGCTATGCCACACAAGCACTCCTCCTTCCTCAAGAACCACCAACCTGGACCTGATGCAAATCTTCAGCAGGCTGTGCAGTCCTGCTCTGATCCGCCACTTAATTCCTCCCACCATGTGGGCCTCAGGCCGGAAGTAACTGCAGCTGTGGTTCTGTAGCTGCACCTTCCCCGCAGCCCGTGGGGCGGTGGCTGAACCGTGACCTCTGTCCCCCGCAGCTTTTCCCACTACCCTTCTCTGTTGTCTTTGGTGTTTGTGGGTTGAGAAGTCTGGTAACTGCCACAGCTCACTGATTCAGGGTGGTAGGGCCTGTTCTGCCTGGCTCCTGGTCTGGCTGTTCCTGCTGCCCCCCACGCTGAGCTCCACTCCCCTCCACTATGTGCGTGATAGACCTCATCCAGCAACCATCCAGGCTGTCCTGGGCTGGATCCCTGCTTCCCTCTGCTATTTTGTGGGTTCTGCATTTCTAGAATTTGTTCAGAGCCATTTTTTATAGTTTCTTGGAGGGACGTGGTGGGGAGCTCATGCTAGTTCCTGCTTTCCAGCCGCCATCTTGGCTCCACCCTAGGAGCTGTAATTTCTATTTAAATGTCTGTTTTCAGGTACTTATAAAGTTAAAAGGAAATCAGGATAACTGCTACATAAACTGTGCCTCCCAACTTATAGAGAGATTCTCTTACAACAGTCTGCGAATTGGAATCTCTGAACTAGAAAGAAAATTTTATGGTCTAGATCTTAATTTGTCCCACTAAATACTCATACCACAAAACTTTGGATTTAAGGAAAGACACCTGTCTTAGTGAAATATTCTTATAAAAGGAAAAGAGCAAACATCGATAGTGTTGAGCCAACAGTTTCACTTATAACATAAAACCCAATTCAAAACTATTGTTTCTTAATCAATAAGCAAACAGTGAGGGGATGGGAGTTGAATAGATGTAGTTCTATTACTCTACACTTCCCACAATACATCTGCCTTACCTGGAACTGCAACCATTTGGATAAGCTGAGAGGATACGTAGAAATTTTATACTTCTCTGGTGGTCTCCATTGTATTGTCATTTTCCTATACCTTGGGAAGAGTACCTGACCTCAGTATCATAGCTATTAAAACAGGACCCTGATTTCCTCTACTTACGTGTGACTGTTCACAAGCAGAATAGCAGTAACAACCAGCACTATAAGTTTCACTTTTCTAGCCACTGTATTATCCCTTTTCAAGTCATCATTGATATCTAAAACTATGTTTCCAAGGTAGCTGTGTATTTGGTCCTTGAATTCTGGTGCTGCCTACCCGGAGTATAACAGGTGCTACATTATCATATATGAACTATTTCAAATTTTCAGTTAATCCTGATTCTTTGATAATTTACAGTGAATACAGATATACCTACATACATTCATACATATATAAATCCATATGTGTACACATACATGTATGCATGTATGTATATACATATAGGTACATATATATGCAATTTTCCTTTTGGACCTACTTCTGGTTCTGCACATTGCCACCATGTCTCAACTGCCTTCTCACCTTGGAAGTTTCCTTTGCCTCTATGGTCTCTAACCCTGGAAGATCCCTTTACTTCTAAAGTCCCCTTTTCCCGTTGGTAAGTTCCTCCTAAAATCAACATTTTGAGGAAGGATGTTGGTCAGCCATCCTTTATTCTTTTCCTTGTTCTTTTGATTCTGCAGAATTTACCACCATGAGTGCCAATATGGTCTTTCCTAATCCCTTTCAGATTCCTTTTATGTATTATCTTCCTATATTAGAAAGTAAAGTCCTTGAGGGCAGGAATTGTCATTTATTTTGCCTGAATTTGTACCCCACACTGTATTCATAGTGCTTAGGATTGTGCTGGATACAACTTCAGTTTTTAATAAATGCTTGTTGACTTAACTTGACATTGTACAATATATCTAAAGGGAAATATAAGTTCTTTCTATTTTATGCATTATGTCCCTAGCATACTTATAAATTTGTTATTCCTCTGCATTCATTTTCCTGATTAGAACATTTTGCTTTATTTTGGGTGAAATGGGGTTGTATAGATGAACATTTTTTTCACATCAATTATCACAATTAGGATGCATAATTGGTTCATAAAAAGATCATTTTGATTTTTCATTATTTAATTATACATAAAAATACACTTGAATATTAGGCTGCCTTAAACTTAAATAAGAAGTGGAATGAAAAATATAAATAAATTCAAAAGGCTTCTCTTCTATCCTTTGAATACAGAGAGCTATTAGTTTAAATTAGGTTTGTCAAGCACTGCCGTCAAAATTAAGAACAAAGACTCTTTAAGACCAAAAATAGATGCCCAGATTATAGAAATTATCTGTTCACCCTCTGCCATATTATGATTTTCTTCAATCTTAAAATATTTGTTAAATCATATATGCTTAGTAATATATTATTTTATGTATTAGACTCCAACCTTATCTTTAATCCAATAATCTTGCTTACCCTTCAGTATTGTGTCTTATTTTTCTGATTCCACATCCATTCCTTTAAATGTCCTCCTATTTACTACTCCATGAATTGAATCTATTATAGTAATTCTTTTTTTTTTGTTATAAAGGTACAAGTCAGTGTTTTCCAAATCATACTATATTTGATACCAGTAAAATAATAAAAGCTTTCCTACAGACCATTCTGCCTTCCCAATGGGACTTTGGAGGGAAGATACAGGATAGGGATAAAGAATTCTAATCATACTACTAATACTAAACATTTCTATAGTGCTATAATGTTTGCAAATAACCATCTGAGCTAGGTGGTATCATTCTCAGCTCACCTATGTGGAAATTGATACTGACAAAAATTACCCAGGATCACAAAGTTAGTAAATTTCTAAGATGGGATTTTAATCCATCTTATATGTCTTCTTGATATCAAGGCCAACACCATCTATTCAAATGCTTCTCACCCCCCCAAAAATAAAAATCAAACAAACAATATGCAGGGATAAAAAGCAGACAAATATTTTAAGTGTATTAGGCTTTAAGAAATGAGAAAGTTTTGGTGTTTAAAGAATAATCTGGTAAATATATTGGCTAAAACTGAAGGTTGGGAAATTCTGATATAAACCTCTTTGCTACCCCCTTACCTTTTCACATGTTCATTGATAAATTACTATATCTATTGTTTTATTCATACAGGAATCCTATACTATTAATCAGTTTCTACAATGAGTGAATATAGACAGTTACAAGGGAATTTTTACATAGAGACCAAATCCAGGATGACAAAAATTTGACAAGAGACAACAAATACACATTGTTAACACTGTTGTTTTCCTCATTTTGATCCTGGAATCATTTCTAATGGGGATTTTTGTTGCCTAGGTTTGTTCTTTCTTTGGTATTTGTTTTTATTATGTTATCCAGTATCTCTTTTAGCTCTAGAATGAATTTTGCCTAGCATTATTTTCCTAAGATGAACTAAGCAGCATGTACATGGTTCATAATAAGACATGGCATGCTAAAAATACTAAAGACAATTAGAATGCAGCACATATAACAATATGACTATATACCACCCAGTTATTCAGAAAGAGTTTACAGTTTCCTAGCAACATACCTTACATTAATAATCCATCTAATGATAAAAGAATAATAATTTTAAACTCAAAGTATGACATCTAATATCACATCTGGGTATGATTGATGTTTATAGTCAGTCAGCCCATCACTGTGAAGCCAGCTCCATTATCTACATGAGCTATTCTATACCTTTTTTCTCATATAAAATATGACTGTGTCCTACAAAATGCATACAGGACTTGGCATTTCAATGGTGTGTCAAAACTAAAATGAATATGGTATACAACTGGTTCTCCTTGTACTGGAATTTAATATTGTATGTTATTGTCTAGATCAACATAAAAACACTCATAGGGTAGGAGAGTATAGAAACATTGATTTGTCTGATATACAAAACAAATTTAAGAAGCAAGAGAAAAATGAATTCATGCAAGAATACTTGACTTTTTTGAAATCTCTCTTGAGCTTTTACAACATTTCTCAGCTCCCAAAGTCAATTCCCTAGAGAAGTTTTAGTTGAAATAATATTCATATAGCTTAGGTCTCAGAACTACAAGGGATCACCAACATTCTATTGTTATTATGGAATTCAATTTTTACCTACTTTTAAAAAAAATTACTGAACCACTGTAATTGAGGCTAATCAGTTTTAAATGTTTTAAATTTTCTTTTGTGTTAAGACAGTTATTGAAATGAGATCAATCAACCAGCAGGTATTTATTGAGCATCTCACGAATGTTAAACACTGAGTGAACTGCCATGCAAGATTAAAAAAGTGTTCAAAATATTATTCCAGAACCCACAGAATTGTATATTGTATAATATGTTATAGGGAATGAGAAAAATCTTCAAAGAATTAAAATTGTCTAAAGGGCACATGGTCAATGGAAATAGGCTGCAACTGGTTACTGTTGCAGAACAAGGAGAGGGAAACATGTCACCAGAGTAATATGTGACCAGAGAAGGTAAGTAGTCCAAGAAATGAGGATGAAGGATAACATGTATATTTCCATGTTACAGTTGTCATCCATCTAATGTCAATAAAACTTAAGGAAGAGCCCCCTCATGGAGGATTTTTTAAAGGGAGTGAATAATAATAACACAGTATGAGAAGGCATAAGTTGATTAACCTCTTATTAATGGAGCAAGTATGCACATAAGAAAGTAGAACCATAAATATATAGAAGTAATGGAAATAAGTAAGTTATTCTGAGGTGTACAGTGGTGATAATAATAATAAATAGTGTTAATATAATTCTGGTTTGTAAGGTTCTCAACATACATTTTCTTATTTGATCCTTATAGTAATCCCTTGAGTTAGGCATTATTATTCCTTTTTAAGAGATGAGGAAACTGAGGAAGTGAGTAGTTAAGTAATTTGCCCAGGAAAACAGATATTAAGTATCTCAGGATTTGAACTCAAGTCTTCTAAGGCATCACTCTTACCCACTGTGACACTTTTCTTTCTTATGCCCTTATTTTGACCTCATTTTTCATCTGTAAAATTATAGACTGGGATAAGATTATTTCTAAGATCTCTTCTTTGTCAAATATACATTGTATATATACACTGCAATATGCACTCATAGATAGGAGAGATCAGTGCATTTTGGAGTGATCAGTGAAGGTTTCATTGGTGAAGTAAAATTTTCCCATGTCTTAGAAGATAGATAGAACTTACAATGGTCAGAGTGAGGACAAGATTGTTTCATAAGTAAAGAAGAACATAAAGTATAGAATATTAGAGCCCAATATATAAAGCATTAAATTTATAATTGCAACTTTCATCTGAAATTATTTATGTCGTGATTTTCTTACATTTAAAAAAAATAATTACACTAATTTAAAGAAGTGCCAGAGGAGAATGGTATAGTAAATGGAGCACTGGATCTGGAGCAAGGAAGATCTGGGTTCAAATATTACCTCTGAAATGTAATTGAGCAAATTGCTTAATCTCACTGGCTTAGGTTTCCTCATATACAGAACGAAGGGGTCAGAATGGGTGGCTCTGAAGGTCCCTTCTGCCATGAAATCTATAATTCTATGAACTTTTTAGTAGTGAGAACTAGTCTTTAATTCCTGGGGAATGCCATTCATTTTTAATAATCATCGGTCTTTTATGAATGTGAGATGAACAAAAGCTTTACTTATATGAGTTAAAAAGTTGATCCCTGTTGAAAAACAACTCTTACCATTTCTATTAATTTTAAAACAATTGATCATTTAGATGTGTGCAAACACCAAAATATTTTTTTTAGTTTTTGAATATTTGACATAAATCTGTTCCTTATAGTAAGAATTATACATATTGGGGGCAGAGAAAAGATGGAAAAGAGAAGTCATGAAGTTGCCCAAGCTTGCCTCAGTTTCTCTCAGAAATAATGCTAAATCAAGCTTCTAAATGGACTAACAATGGAACTTAGAAAAAGATGGAGTAAAACAATTTTCCAGCTTAAGATAACATAAAAGGACTTCAGAAAAGTACTGTCTCACTTGGCAAAAGGGAAGTACAGCACAGCATGGACAGCGAATGGCTGAGCCAGGAAGAGGCTGTTAGCCAAAACACAGATCAGTTACTAAGGCCCCTCAGGCATGGCTTAGTAGGCCAGTGGCACAGCAGGCCAGGTGCAAGGCCTCCAGCCCCAGTGCAGAAGTCAAATTGCCAGCCCAAGAAACTAGGAAACAACAGACACAACTAGGCCTAGCTCCTCTGCTGAACAAACAAGCCGCCAGCACCTGAGGCTCCAGCACACAAAGGTAGTGACCAGGCCCCTGGCCTCCAGCACAAGAAGCTTGGGACAGTGCCATCTGTGCTCCAGCAGGAGAGCTTAACTTTAAAAGTCATGAAATGAGCAAGAAGAAAAAAAGAACCTTAACTATAGAAAGTTACCATGGTGACAGAGAAGACTAAAACACAAACTTAGAAGACGATGGCACTGTCAATATACTGACATCAAAGCCTCAAAGGGATGTATAAATTGGACTCAAGCCCAGATAACATTCTTAGAAGAACTCAAAAAGTATTTTAAAAGTCAAATAAGAGAGGTAAAAGAAAAATTAGGGAAAGAAATGAGAGGTATGCAAGAGAGACTGGCCTTGGGGGGGCGGAGCAAGAGAGAGTCAACAGCTTGAAAAGGAAGGAAAAAAAAATTGACTGAAACAATTCTTTAAAAAGTAGAATTAGCCAAATGGGAAAGGAGGTACAAAAGCTAACTGAAGAAAACAAATCCTTAAAAATTAGAATTGGGCAAGTGGAATCTAATGATTCTACGAGATATCAAGAATCGATCCAACAGACACAAAAGTATAAAAAAATAGAAGAAAATGTAAAATACCTCATTGGAAAAAACAACTGACCCAGAAAATAGATCCAAAAGAGCTAATTTAAAAATTATTGGAGTACGTGAAAGTCATGATAAAAAAAGAGTCTGAACAGCATATTTCAAGAAATTGCCAAGGAAACCTGTCCTGATAACCTAGAATCAGAGGTAAAAATAGTCATTGAAAGAATCCCCTAATCACCTCCTGAAAGAGATCCCAAAATAGAGACTCCACATAATATTGTAGCCAAATACCAGAATTATCAAGCCAAGGACAAAATATTGTAAGCAGCCAGAAAGAAAGAATTTGAATACTACTGAGCTGCATTGAGGATTACACCAGACTGAGCAACTTTCACGTTAAAGATATGGGGGCTTGGAATATGATGTTCTAGAAGGCAAAGGAGCTTGGATTACAACCAGGAAACAACTAGCTAGAAAAATTGAGCAGAATCTTTCAGGGGAGGAGATTGATATTCAATGAAATAGGAGGCTTTCAATCATTCCTGATGAAAAACCCAGAGCAGAACAAAAAAACAGACCTTCAAATACAAGACTCAAGATAAGTATAAAAAGGTAAGGAGGAAAGAAAAAAAAGCACATATTATTCAGTAAGGTTAAACTGTTTACATCTTTACACAGGAAGATAGTTGTAACTCTTGAGAACTATTATCTTAAGTAGCACAGTTAGAAGGGGTATAGTAGACAGCTGGTATGGGTACAAGTTGACTTTGATGTGATGTATAAAAATAATGAAGGGGTGAAAAAAGGATTGCACTGGGAGAAGAGTAAAGGAGGAGGCATAATAGGGCAAAATTGCATCACACGAAGAGACACAAAAGACCTATTAAAGTAGATGGAAAGAAGGGGGGATGAGCATTGTTTGAACCATACTCTCATTGGATTTGGCTCAAAGAAGGAGTAATACACCCATTCACTTGAATATAGAAATCTATCTTACCCTGTAGGGAAGTAGTAGGGGAAAGGGGAAAGAAAAGGGAAGGGAGGGTAGATAGAAGGAGTAGGTGGTCAGAGGCAAAAATACTGGTGGGGGGGAAGGAGGAAAAGAAAGAGAATAGTATAAACAGGGAAGAAAATAGGATGGAGAGAAAGGCACAGTTTGTAATTATAACTATGAATGTGAATGTCTTGAACTCTCCCACAAAATAGAAGCAAATAGCACATGAATAAAATAGAGAAAGAGGAGATCAATGAAGTGGGCATACAACTAAAAAGCTAGAAAAAGAACAAATTAAAAACCCCCAACTAAATATCAAATTAGAAGTTCTGAAAAATCAAAGGAGAGATTAATAAAATTGAGATTAAGAAAACTATAGAACTAATGAATAAAACTAAAATTTAATTTTATAAAAAAAAATAAAAGAGAGAAAACTTTCATTAATTTGATTAAATGCGGCTTCTTGAACTTCCGGAAGTTCTTAATGTCCAGGTAAACAGCTCTAATCCCTCCCCTCCCCACCCAGAGAATCCCTCAGGAAAAAAAAAAAGAATGCTGGAACTGAGCAGAAAGTAGTGGGGCTTCAGTGGTCAAATAGCAGAAATTCATTAGTCCCATAGGGGCAGAGTCGGCAGGGGTCAACGCCAGGAGCCCAGACGTAACCTTGCTCCCCCAGGGGAAGTGCCAGACATCAGCTCAAACAACAAACAGCTGAGACCATTGCTGAAAAGCAAGTGCTGGAGAGCACCCACAGGGAGTGAGACGCCAGGGAGCCAGACCCCTCTCCCACACCTCAGGAAACTGAAGGTTATAATTCTAGACTCACAACCCCCAGAATAAGAAAGCTGGGACAGAAAGCCCTGAGGCCCACAGATAGAAATTCATTGTAAAGCCAGCAAAAGGCAAACCAACATGAAGAAGAACACAAAAAAACCGAGGACAATAGATTCTTTTTATGGAGAGAGTCAGGATCAAAATATCAACATAGAAGAAGATAGCAATGACACGGTAGATACATCGGATACCTCAAAAGCTAATATGAACTGGTCTCCAGCCCAAAAAGCACTGCTGGAAGAGCTAAAGGAGGATTTTAAAAACCAAATTAGGGAGCTAAAAGAAAACATGGAAAAAAAGATTGGCGAAATGGCTACGGAGATTCAGGATCTAGAGAGAGAAAATGACACCCTGAGAGGTAAAATGAACCAATTGGAAAAGGAGACTCAAAAGCAAAATGAAAACACTAACTCATTAAAAATTAGACTTGAGCAAGTGGAAGCTAATGAATCTATGAGGCACCAAGAAGTAGTAAAACAAAACGTAAAGAATGAAAAAATAGAAAAAATGTGAAATATCTGATTGGGAAAACAAGTGACCTGGAAAATAGATCCAGGAGAGACAATTTAAGAGTTATTGGTCTACCGGAAATCCATGATGAAAAAAAGAGCGTTGACAGTATCTTCGAAGCAATTATCAAAGACAATTGCCCAGAGGTCCTAGAACCAGAGGGCAAAATAGTCATTGAAAGAATTCACCGATCACCCCCTGAAAGAGATCCCAAACTGAAAACACCAAGAAATATTATAGCAAAATTTCAGAGATATAAACTCAAGGAGAAAATACTGCAAGCAGCCAAAAAGAAGCAATTCAAATATCGTGGAACTACAGTCAGGATCACGCAGGATCTCTCAGCTTCCACATTAAAAGACAGGAGAAATTGGAATATGATATTCCAAAGGGCAAAGGAGCTGGGACTACAACCAAGGATCAAGTACCCAGCAAAACTAAGCATAATTTTCCAGGCAAGGTGATGGGCATTCAATGAAATAAGGGAATTCCAGACCTTCCTGATGAAAAGGCCAGAACTCAATGGAAAATTTGATCTCCAAATACAAAATTCAAGAGAGACATAAAAAGGTAACCAGGGGGAAAAACCCCACAAACCTTATTAACCAATAAGTGCAGGTTGTTTACATCATTATATGGGATTATATTATCTTATGTATGTTTTATATACATATACATATATATATACATATACATATATATATATATACATATATTAGTCAGTCTTGAGAATGGTACAGCTATTATGACAATTGAAAGGGATATACATAGGTTGTGAATGCCTGTATAAATTAACTGATGTAAAGATATGAAATATAAGTAAGAGATATAAAGGGAGGGCTGTGAGAGAAGTGGTAAGGAGGTAGTAGAAAAGGGTAAATTACACCAAATGAAGTGGCACAAAAACATATTATAGTAGAGGGAAAGAAGGGGGGGAGAAGAGCAGTATTTGAGCTTTACTGTCATCTGATCTAGTTCAAGAAGGGAATAACATACCCTGATAAGTTTAAAAATCTAACTTGTCCTACGGGAAGTAGGAGGGGAAGGGGGGAAAAAAGGGAGGGGGGTGGTCAGAAGGGAGAGGAGAAGTAGCAAGTGGGAAACAGTAAGATAAGGGAGGGGAATAAAGAGGGAAGGTTAACTGAGGAAGTCGGTGGCTGAAAGCAAAACTTTGTTGAGGAGGAGAAGGGGAAAGGGAGAAATAAAAGCATAAACAGGGGGAATTAGGATGGAGAAAAAGACACAGATAGAAATCATAACCCTGAATGTACATGGGGATGAACATTCTCATAAAACAGAAGCAGATAGCAGAATGGATTAAAAACCATAATCCTACAATATGCTGTTTACAAGAAACCCATTTGAAACAAGGGGATACATATAGGGTAAAGGTAAAAGGCTGGAGTAAAATGTATTGTGCCTCAGCTAAAGTAAAAAAAGCAGGTGTAGCAATCCTAATTTCAGACAAAGCAAAAGTAAAGATAGATTTAATTAAAAGAGATAAGGAAGGACATTATATCCTGCTAAAAGGCACCATAAACAATGAAACAATATCATTGCTTAACATATAGGCACCAAGTGGTAAGGCATACAAATTCTTAGAGGAGAGGTTAAGGGAGTTACAGGAAGAATTAGACAGCAAAACTATAATATTGGGAGACATCAACCTCCCCCTTTCTGAACTTGATAAATCTAACCTCAAAATAAATAAGAAAAAAGTTAAGGAGGTAAACAGAATTTTAGAAAAGGCCCATATGATAGACCTATGGAGAAAACTGAATGGGGATAAAAAGGAATATACTTTCTTCTCAAAGTACATGGCACATACTCAAAAATTGACCATGTACTAGGGCATAAAAACCTCACAATCCAGGGAAGAAAAGCAGAAGTAGTCAAAGAATCCTTTTCAGCTCATGATGCAATAAGAATCATTTTTAATAAAGTACCATGGAATAATAAGCTAAAAACTAATTGGAAACTAAATAATTTAATTCTAAAGAATGAGTGGGCCAAAGAACAAATCAGAGTAACAATTAATAACTTCATTCAGGAGAATGACAATAATGAAACAACATACCAAAACTTATGGGATGCAGCAAAAGCAGTTCTTAGGTGAAGTTTTATATCCCTAAATGCCTACATGAATAAAATAGGGAAAAAGAAGGTCAATGATCTGGACATACAGCTGAAAAAGCTAGAAAAAGAGCAAATTGAAAACCCCCAATTAACTACCAAATTAGAAATACTGAAAATCAAAGGAGAGATGTATAAAATTGAAACCAAGAAAACTATTGAATTAATAAATAAAACAAAGAGCTGGTTTTATGAAAAAACCAATAAAATTGATAAACCTTTGGCCAATTTGATTAAAAAAAAGAAGAAAATCAAATTACCAGTATCAAAAATGAAAAGGGTGAGGTCACCTCTAATGAAGAGGAAATCAAAACAATAATTAGGAATTATTTTGCCCAACTGTATGCCCATAAATTGGACAACCTTAGAGATATGGATGAATATCTACAAAAACATAAACTGCCCAGGCTAACAGAGAAGGAAGTGAAATTTCTTAATAACCCCATATCAGAAAAAGAAATTGAGCATGCCATCAATGATCTCCCTAGGAAAAAATCTCCAGGGCCAGATGGTTTTACATGTGAATTCTATCAAACATTTAAAGAACAACTAATTCCAATACTTTGTAGACTATTTGGGAAAATAGGTGAAGAAGGAGTCCTACCAAATTCTTTTTATGACACAAATATGGTACTAATACCCAAACCAGGTAGAGTTAAAACAGAGAAAGAAAATTATAGACCAATTTCTCTAATGAATATTGATGCAAACATTTTAAATAAAATATTAGCAAAAAGATTGCAGCAACTCATCATGAGAATAATACACTATGACCAGGTAGGATTTATTCCAGGAATGCAAGGCTGGTTCAATATTAGGAAAACTATTAGCATAATTCACCATATCAACAACAAAACTAGCAGAAACCATATGATCATCTTAATAGACGCAGAAAAAGCCTTTGACAAAGTACAACACCCATTCCTATTAAAAACACTAGAAAGCATAGGAATAAGAGGAACCTTCCTTAAAATTATAAATAGCATCTACCTAAAACCATCGACAAGCATTATTTGTAATGGGGATAAACTAGATGCATTCCCAATAAGATCAGGGGTGAAACAAGGATGTCCATTATCACCCCTATTATTCAATTTGGTACTAGAAACATTAGCTGTAGCAATAAGAGAAGAAAAAGAAATTGAAGGAATTAGAATAGGAAAAGAAGAAACTAAATTATCACTTTTTGCAGATGATATGATGATTTATTTAGAGAATCCTAGAGAATCAAGTAAAAAACTACTTGAAATAATAAACAACTTTAGCAAAGTTGCAGGATATAAAATAAACCCACATAAATCCTCAGCATTCCTATACATTACTGACAAAGCCCAACAGCAAGAGATAGAGAAATTCCATTAAAAGTTACTGAAGGCACTATAAAATATTTGGGAGTCTATTTGCCAAGAAAAACCCAGGGCCTATATGAACATAACTATGACACACTTTTCACGCGAATAAAATCAGATCTAAATAAATGGAAAAATATCAGTTGCTCATGGTTAGGCTGAGCCAATATTATAAAAATGACGATTCTACCTAAATTAATCTATCTTTTTAGTGCCATACCAATCGAACTAACAAAAAAATATTTTACTGAGCTGGACAAAATAATAACAAAATTCATCTGGAAAAACAAGAGGTGTAGAATATCTAGGGTTTTAATGAGAAGACATGCTAGAGAAGGTGGCTTAGCCACACCAGATATTATACTATACTACAGAGCAGCAGTCATCAAAACTGTCTGGTACTGGTTAAGAAACAGGGGTGTGGATCAGTGGAATAGGATAGGTACACAAGTAGGTGAAATCAACAAGTTTAGCAATCTACTCTTTGATAAACCCAAAGAGGCCAGCTTCTGGGCTAATAATTCACTATTTCACAAAAACTGTTGGGAAAATTGGAAAATGGTAGGACAAAAACTGGGCATAGACCAATATCTTACACCATATACCAAAATAAAGTCAAAATGGGTTCATGATTTAGGAGTAAAAGCTGATACTATAAGTAATTTGGGAAAGCAAGGAATAGTTTACTTATCAGATTTATGGAAATGTAAAGAATTCATGACCCAACAAGAGATAGAGAGCTTTACAAAATGCAAAATGGATAATTTTGATTATGTCAAATTGAAATGTTTTTGTACAAAAAAAAGCCAATGCAACAAAAATTAGGAGGGAAGCAGAAAATTGGGAGAAAATCTTTGCAACTAGTATCTCTGATAAAGGCCTCATTTCTAAAATATACAGGGAGCTGAGTCAAATATATAGGAATACAAGCCATTCCCCAATTGAGAAATGGTCAAAGGATATGAACAGGCAGTTTTCAGAGGAAGAAATTAAAGCTATCTATAGGCATATGAAAAAATGCTCTGGATCACTACTGATTAGAGAAATGCAAATGAAAACAACTCTTAGATACCACATCTCTCCTGTCAGATTGGCTAAAATAACAAAACAGGAAAATGATAAATGCTGGAAAGGATGTGGGGAAATTGGAACATTGTTGCATTGCTGATGGAGTTGTCAGCTGATTCAGCCATTTTGGAGAGCAGTTTGGAACTATGTCCAAAGGGCTATAGTAATGTTCATACCCTTTGACCCAGCAATACCACTTCTAGGGTTGTATCCCAAAGAAATCACACAAGCGGGAAAAGGACCCATATGTGCAAGGATATTTATAGCGGCTCTTTTTGTGGTAGCCAAGAATTGGAAATCAAAGGGATGCCCATCAATCGGGGAATGGCTGAACAAGCTGTGGTATATGAAGGTGATGGAATACTATTGTGCCATAAGAAATGGGGATGATGCAGACTTTGTAACAACCTGGAAAAACCTACACGACATAATGCTGAGTGAGCAGAGCAGAGCCAGGAGAACGTTGTGCACAGCCACAGATATATGGATCCCGTGAGGACCAACCCTGACATACTTCGCTCCTCTCAGCAACCTAAGGGGCAAGGACCACTCCAGGGGACACACGATGGAGAATGCTATCTCCGTCCCAAGAAAGAACTGTGAAGTTTGAATACAGATTTAGGCGCACTACATGCTCGCCTTTTTTGCTTCTCTTTCGTTTTTGTTCTTGGGTTTTTTTTTTTTTTTGGTTCTGTTTCTTCTTCCTCATGATTCATTCCATTGGTCATAATTCTTCTCCACAACTTGACTAGTGTATAAATTAATTCAATGCAAAGTTATACATGGTAGTTATATGGGATTCCATGTCGTCTTGGGAAGGGAGGTGGGAGGGAGGAGAGAAAATCTGGAACTCAAAATTATGTAGAACCATGTGTGGTAAACTAAAAATAAATAAATAAAAATTAAAAAAAAAATCTTTACAGACAGGAAAAAAAAGGAAAGAAAACCAAATTACCAGTATCAGAAATAACAGGGGTGAATTCACCATCAATGAAGAGAAAATTTAAAAAAAAATTAGGAGACATTTTGCCCAACTGTTTGCCAATAATTCTGACAGTCTAAGTGAAATGAATGGTTACAAAGATATAAATTGCCCAGATTGACAGAAGAGGAAATAAAATCCTTAAATAGCCTCATTTTAGAAAAAATAAAAAAAAAACAATTGAACAAGCCATAAATGAACTCCCAAAGAAAAAATCCCAGGGCCAGATGGATTTACAAGTGAATTCTCCTAAACATTTAAAGAATGAATAACTCCAATACTACATAAACTATATGGAAAAATAGGTGAAGAAGTCCTCCCAATTTTTTATGACACAAATATAGTGCTGATACCTAAATGAGGAAGAGGCAAAACAGAGAAAGAAAATTATAGCCAATCTTACTAATGAATATAGATGTAAAAAATTGAAATAAAATATTAGCAGAGACTACAGCAATTAATCATGAGGATAATACACTAGGTAAGATTTAAACCAGGAATGCTGGGCTGTTCAATGTTAAGAAAACTATCAGCATAATTGATGATATCAGTAACACTACTAACAGAAACCATATGATTACCTCAATAGATGCAGAAAAAGCTTTTGACAAAATACAGCTCCCATTCCTATTAAAAAAAAACCCACTAGAGATCATAGGAGTAAATAGAGTCTTTCTTATAATGAAAAGTAGCATCTATCTAAAACCTTCAGCAAGCATTATATGTAATGAGTATAAACTAGAAGCATTTCAAATAAGGTCTGGGGTGAAACAAGTATGTCCATTATCACCGTTGTAGTGCAGTATTGTACTAGAAAAGTAAGTTTTAGCTATAAGAGAAGAAAAAGAAATTGAAGGAATTAGAATAGGCAATGAGGAAATAAAGCTGTCATTCTTAGTAGATGATATGATGGTATACTTTAGAGAATCAAGTAAAAAACTCCTTGAAACAAATAACAATTTTAGGAAAGTAAAAGCATATAAAATAAACCCACATAAATCATCAGTATTTCTATATGTTACCAACAAAGGCCAGCAGCAAGTGATAGAAAGAGAAATTCCATTTAAAGAAACTGTAGACAATACAAAATAATTGGGAGTCTACATGCCAAGACAAACCCAGGAACTATATGAACATAATTACAAAGCACTTTTCATAGAAATAGAGTCAGATCTAAATTACTGGAAAAATATCAGTTGCTCATGGGTAGGCTGAGCTAATATAATAAAAATGACAATTGTACCTAAATTAATTTACTTATTCAGTACCATTCCAATCCAATTGCCAAAATTATTTTATAGATCTATAATAAATAATACCAAAATTCATCTGTAAAAGCAAAAGATCGAGAATATGAAGGGAATTAGTAGAAAAAAAATGCAAAGGAAGTTGGCCTATACATACCAGATTTAAAACTGTATTACTAAGCAGCAATCATCAAAACTATTTGGTACTGACTAAGAAATAAAGTGGTGGATCAGTGGAATAGGTTAGGTGCACAAGATACAGTGTTCAATGACTATAGTAATCTACTGTTTGATAAATCAAAAGACTCCAGCTACTGGGATAAAAATTCAGTATTTGACAAAAATTGCTGGGAAAACTGGGAAATACTATGGCAGAAACTAGGCTTATACCAATATCTCACGATCTATACCAATAAAAAGTTGAAGTGGGTACACGATTTAGACATAAGGGATGATACTATAAACAAAATAGATCAAGGAATAGTTTACCTGTCAGATCGACCACAAATTGAAGAATTTATGGCCAACAAGATATAGAGAACATTATGAAATGCAACATTAATGATGTTGATTACATTAAATTAAAAAGGTTTTGCACAAAGCCAATGCAACAAAGATTAGAAGGGAAGCAGAAGGCTGAGAAACAATTTTTACTGTCACTGTTTTTTTGCTAAAGATCTCATTTCTGAAATATATACAGAATTAAGTCAAATTTATAAGAATATAAGTCATTTCCCAATTGATAACTGGTCAAAGCATAGGAACAGGCAGTTTTCAAAGAAAGAAATTAAAGCTATCTGTAGCCGTATGAAAAATGCTTTAAATAACTAATGATTAGAGAAATGTAAATTAAAACACCTTGGAGACCACCTGAAAGCTAGTAGATTGGGAGAGGGGGCAGGAGCCAAGATGGTGGCTGGAAAGGACTGGCATGAACTCCTCACAACGTCCCTCCAAAAATCTCTAAAAATGGCTCTGAACAAATTCTAGAACTGCAGAACCCACAAAATAGCAGAGGGAAACAGGGCTCCAGCCCAGGACAGCCTGAATGGTCACTGGATGAGGTCTATCACCCATGGAGCTGGGAGCAGAGTAGTGGGGGGAATTGGGGTGACAGAAGGGAGGGTTAACTGGGGAACGGGGCCATCAGAATACATGCCATCTGGGAGTGCAGGGGAGAGTAAAAATGGGGAGAAAATTTGTAATTCAAACTCTTAATGCTGAAAACTGAAAATATTAAAAAAATAAATAATGATTTATAAAAAAATAGAACCAGGAAAACATTTTTTACATAGTAACAGCAACATTGTGGGATGATCAACTTTGATAGACTTAGCTCTTCTCAGCAATACAGTGACCTAAGAGAATTCCAAAAGACTCATGATAGAAAATGCTATCCAAATCCAGAGAAAGATCTATAGAGTCTGAATGCAGATTGAAGCACACTATTTTCTCTTCTTTTTATGTTGTTTCTTTCTCGTGGTTTTCCCCCTTTATTCTGATTCTTCTTTATCAGACATGTCTAATGTGGAAATATGTTTAATATGATTGTACGTATATAGTCTTCAAGAGATTACTTGCAATCTTGGAGAATGGAGTGGGGAGGTTGGGAGAAAAAATGGCCCTCAAAACCATAAAAAAGTGAATGTTGAAAATTATCTTTATGTGTAATTGGGAAAAGTACTATTAAGTGTAATAAATAAATACATTTTTAAAAAAGAATTATTTGTATTGCCAATTGCTACTTAAGAGCTTTCCCATCAGTCAAAAGGCCATCATATCACCATCATAAGAGCTTGTCTTCTGATTTGCTTTGCTATGAGAACATACAGTAATTCTGGAATGAATTGTTAAACGAATGTCTTCTTAGATGTTTGAAAATAATGTTTTGATTAACAGAAGTAAGCATTTATTCAGTGAGATGAAATGAAAAGTGAAATTACCACAGTTCTTATTTAGAGAACAAATAGTGTCAAAGGCTTTAGATGCAGCAAGGCTGAAAGCACAAGACCGATTCAATTATTGATCCATTATTAGAAAGAATTCCTTATTTTCTCCTGCTGTGACAGGGTGGTTGTAAGAGAGTAGATGATTTCAATTATATAGAGAGTGTTTGTAAGGATGAGAAGCAGCCAGAATGTTAAGATGTGTGGTTCTAATAGACTATACATTAGCCAGTGTTAAATTTGCAAGGAAGTAAGGAAGAAGGAGCAATGGTTCCTGGTAAATGTGTGTTTTGGGGAAGGTTTGACCAGTGAATGAGAATGTCAGTGTGTGAAAGCTGAAGTCCTCAATACTTCAGTTAAAAAATTATAAGAATATAGACAGAGATAGACAAGTAGGTAATGGGGCTGGGAGCCCTCAGTGCCATTGGGCTTGCTATGGAATTTCTACTTCCATATTGGCATTAAATTGTACACATAGGGGGATTCTAGGTTGCTCCCATTCAGGCTCTACCATTGTGAAATGAGTAAGAATTAAAAGCCATAAGATTAGGTTTTGTATGGTATAATGTGTCTGAAATCCTGTGAAGCCAAAATCACATGTAAACTTCTGTTTGAGGAGAGTAATTGGATGTGGAGAATAGCACTAGGTACGGTCAAAGTTAATCAAGCAATATTCCCTGCTCAAATAGGACATGTAGGCAATGTCCTTTTCTAAGACTGGGATAAGAGTAGGTAGGTTACAGATTCATTATACAATTCTGTGAATCTTGCCTTAAATACTAAATGGTTAAGTCTGGCCATCCTGTAACTTTTCTAAGTTTCAGTTTTCTCATCTATAAAATGGAAATAGTAATTATATAACATACTTCATAGGATTGTTGGCAAGATTAAAGAAGATAAAATATATAAATTTTTTATAAAATTGTGAGATCATCCTCCTCCTCTTTCTCCTCCTCCTCCTCATGAAAACAAGAGGTCCAGTGAACCTGAGGGTAGATGATTTAAGTAAACTAGAGGAAGATTTGGTGGTAAGAAAGAGCTGATCACAACCATTCCCACCCTAATGAAGGAAGTCAGAAGAGCCTCACATCTAGGCAAAGGAGAAAGTCTGATGCACAGGGCATTAAAATGCAGACCCTTAAGTTGAGTTGGTAGACTTTAGCTAGAACTGAGGGCAGAAGGAATGACTGATGTGGTACTCAATATTTTTCTTTTGGATGAATGAAGGAATCAACAGAAATAAGGCTGGAAATGTATTTGAAAAGGGAACATAGAGGCCAACCATTAGTGAATGTTCTTATCTGTCATTGTTGCTGCCGGCCCCCTCCCTTTATTGAAGTTTTCTAGAATAATATAATAATGATTCTCCTAGTTGTTAGTGTTCTACTCACATGTATCAAATCTATTTTGTAAATATTTTGCCTTTACTTCACTGTGTATGTCACCATCACCACCACCATCATTTACTGGTAGAATATAAACTGCTTGAGTACAGAAATTAATTCACTTATACCTTTGTGTGTCTAGTGCCTTTTATGTTGCAATAGATCATATAAGAATTATTTATTCAAAGATTAAGGATTTTCCAGAGGGAGGCCTTCAGTATATTCAATAGATCTTGTAATAGGGGTTTAAGTTATGATGTTGTCAAGAATTGCAGAGAATAAAAAGGCAAGGATGGAGCATGATCAACAGTACTAGAAATCATATCAATACTGATTAAATTATGAGTACACTGAAGAACTGAAATAGGAGTAGGGGGCACAATGAAGTATATTCAGAGGTACAGATTTATCATTTCCTATGAGATCTTGAATAAGTTATTTAATCAGGACTCTTAATGAGTCATATTCTCTCAGCTATGCTATGGATGGGTTGGAGTAGATGACCTCTACAATACTTCAGATCTAAATCTGTGATCTGACTGGTGTTATCTTGGGAAAATTGTGAGAAAAGGGGGAAGGATCACTTTCTTTTGCTTTCCAATTGTCTTTGCCATGTATGCTACTCTGGATTAGTACTAGTTGAAGAAAAGACTAGGGCTAAATAAGAGCAAGAATCCTCCTAGTCTGTACCAGGATTTGTATTAGTAAAGGGTGGAAGAGTATAAACAAAATAATTTCCAAATCCCGGAATCAGGGAGGAAAAGGGGAACTCTGGCAACCCCAAAATAAGGAATAAATATAAGTGAGTCGTGTATCAGTCAGGAATTATCTTTATTTGGTTCACCCTTGGGCAAAACATTTTTTTCACTCTAGAAATTTTAATTACAGGAGAAAATATTGCAAGCAGCCAGAAAGAAACAATTTGAGTATTGTGGAAATACAATCAGGATAATACAAGATCTAGCAGCTTCTACATTAAGGGATTTAAGGGCTTAGAATACAATATTCTGGAGGTCAATGGAGCTAGGATTAAAACAAAGAATCACCTACCCAGCAAAACTAAATATCATGCTCCAAGGCAAAATAAGGACTTTGAACAAAATAGAGGACTTTCAAGCTTTCTCAGTGAAAAGACCAGAGCTGAATAGGAAATTTGACTTTCAAACACAAGAATCAAGAGAAGCATGAAGAGTTAAACAAGAAAATCATAAAGGACTTACTAAAGTTGAACTGTTTTGTTTACATTCCTACATGGAAAGATGATGTGTATGATTCATGAGACCTCAGTATCATAGTAACTAAAAGGAATATACATATATGTGTGTATGTATATATATATATATATATATATATATATATATATATATATGTATATATATATGTGTGTGTGTATCTATGTATGTATATATATTATATATATATATATATAATATATATACACATAGACAGAGGGCACAGGGTGAGTTGAATATGAAGGGATGATATCTAAAAAAATAAAATTAAATTAAAGAATAAGAGAGAAATATATTGAGAGAGGGAGTTAGGGAGAGATAGAATGGGGTAAATTATCTCGCATAAAAGTGGCAAGAAAAAGCAGTTCTGTAGGAAGGGAAGAGGGGGCAGGTGAGGAAGAATGAGTAAATCTTGCTCTCATCGGATTTGATCTGAGGAGGGAATACCATACACACTCAATTGGATATCTTACCCTACAGGAAGGAAGGAGGAAGAAGATTAAAAAAGGGGGGGATGATAGAAGGGAGGGCAGATGGGGGTGCAGGTAATCAAAAACAAACACTTTCGAAAAGGGACAGGGTCAACGGAGAAAATTCAATAAAGGGGGATAGGTTAGGAAGGAGCAAAACATAGTTAATCTTTCACAACATGAGTATTGTGGAAGGGTTTTACATAGTGATACGCATGTGGTCTATGTTGAATTGCTTGTCTTCTCAGGGAGGGTGGGTGGGAAGGGAAGAAGGGAGAGGATGTGGAACTCAAAGTTTTAAAAACAGACTTTCAAAAACAAAAAAAAAAAGTTTTTGCATGCAACTAGGAAATAAGATACACAGGCAATGGGGCATAGAAATTTATCTTGCCCTACAAGAGAAGAAGGGATAGGGGGATGGGAGGGGAGTAGGGTGACAGAAGTGAGGGCTGACTGGGGAATGGGGCAACCAGAATATACGCCATCTTGAAGTGGGGGGAGGGTAGAAATGGGGAGAAAATTTGTAATTCAAACTCTCGTGAAAATCAATGCTGAAAACTAAATATATAAAATAAAATAAAATAAATAAATAAAGAAATTTAATTACAGCCATGTAATTTTTACTCTTGCGTTTTCTCAATAGTTTCTTCCTTGTATTTGCCCTTTTCCTTTCCTACTTGGCAAGATTTGGCTTTTTGCTCAAGGATCTTTTTGCGATCTTTGTCCAGCTTTAGCCTTGTGATTGCTACCTTGCTGGGATAAATGTCCACATAGACAGTTGTACCATTAGGCTTCTCCCACTGGACATGCTCAATGTAGATCACATATTTCTTTCTGTAAACCTGGAGCACCTTGACAATTTGCTGTCCTTTGTAGTATCTTCAAACAACCTGGACTTCATCATCTTTTTGAATGGGCATGGAGTGGACATTGTACTTCTGTCTCAGCTCCTTAGAAAGAGAAGACATAATTTTCCTCTATATGTGGGAAGGGGCATTGAAATGCCTCTTGCGGTTCTTGCTTTAGTCAGAAGTCACAAAGGGATTGAACTTCATTTTGGCTTCAGAGCCACGGCAGAAGAGAAGAGTGGGCAAAACATGTTAAGAGGCCTGTTGACATTCTGGAGTGTGTCCAGATGCCAAATGACCATTAGGAAAAAATACAAAACTATTGCTTCAGAATTCATTGCAACATAAAATGGAACAATTAAGTGTCATAATCCTCCCTGATTAAAACACTACTGACATCATATTTTGTTAGTTCATTAAATTGTTTTTATATTCATTTGAATGCTTATTGATCTCTGGTGAACAGAAAATGTTTTGTGGTTACAAAGCATGCTTCAGCTGCTTAATTTATTATGTCACTAAATGTTTCTTTGTGCAATTTCTTTGTCTAAATAGAATTTCAAAATGCAGTTCTCTGTTCTGTGGCTGTATTTTTTTTCCTCAGAAGCAATTAGGTGCACAAGCATTGCTGCCCAAACAAATTCTAACAATTCATAACAAATGCACCAAAGGGTAGAAAGACTGAGTGTATTTACCTTGCCTCATAGAGTACCTACTCAATACCATTTGCATGAGTTACTTCATGAACACTGTTTTTTTGTTGATGATTACATTAAGTAGCGAGGGTAGGTGCTGTAGCTGGTTTCAGGAAGATTTTGGCATTCCAGGTAACTAAACCATATTACTGTTGAAGTTAAAATGAAATAAATTTTCATTAGCAGTACATGCAAATAAGTCTGGCACTAACATGATTATATTTATTTTGCCGCTCTTCCTTGAAGTTGAGGGCCACCAGGCTGCCTAAGTAATGTTGAAGTGTCTCAGGTCAGAAAAAGAGCAGATTCAAGGATCTCTACTATTCAGCATTGATTGGACCCTTAAGTGATCACTGTACTTTCAAACCAGATTAGATAGGGATAATCAGTTTCAAAAACAAACATATGTACATGCAGTAGGCATTAAATTATAACAGAGAATCATCTGATTGGGCACTACAATGGCAATATGCTTAAGTGCGTAGAGGTCATCATACATGCACAGCTTGAAAGTATATGCACATCTATTAGGCAGAGTAATTAGTAATGAAGAACAAAGCTAACAAGCTGCAACAAAAACACTATCAATAGGTCTCTATAAAAATATAGCTTAACTATAAATATTAGCACATCTGCAAAACAATTAAGAAATAGACATAGTTATAGGATGAACATAAAACACAAGACTGGGAGATGAACAGTATAGGAAAATGAGAAGCATAAAATGGAATAATTAAAATGTATATTCATAAACATAGGCAATTACATGCAAGGTACACTTCACTTTGTCAGTCTCTAATATTACAACCTTGAGTCATATGTAATTACTTCTTCAGGTTTACCAGTATAATCATGCTAGCTTAATGCTGATGGTCTAGTGACCTTATCACTGAAGATGATAGTGGAATGGGTTGATCACCAATATCACTATGGACTTATTTATCTATACCTGAGCTGATAGTGGGGTCAGGTTAGCTCTCAAAATGTTGATGCTTTTTAGGTTGATTATAATCTAGTCATCTCTGTAGCAGTTCAAGCAAAAAAGGATTCCCCTTTATGTTCAGTTCTCTGATCCTGTAAGAGTACACATTTTCTCCTTTTCTGGAAACATTACTTTCATTACCCATATCTGGATTAGAAAGTATTTGTTTATTTTGTTGAAGGCTTCTTCTTTAATTTTTACCATGGTGAATATTATTCATTTCTCTCCACCTGCTCATTAGAGAATCTATCCAATTTTTCTATGGTAAACAGGTAGTTGTGGTGAATAATCCTAGTAAGATACCCTACATTCTCTGTGGCTCTTTTGTAGCCTAGAATGTTGGCCAATCTCTCAATAAGTTTTGTAAGGCTTAGTTTTTCATTGGCCACCTCAATTGTTAAATACCTTGAATAGCAAGGTTTTGCAAGAGAAATTTGTCTCCTTATTGGAAGTCATGATGTTTTGTTTTAGGATCAGTTTGTTTCTATCATGGCATTTCTGGGCTGCAACTGTTCCTGGTTGGTAAGTATCTCTGTTTTTTTTCAACTAAAAGTATACTGAGTGTGAGTATGATATCACTTCCTTCATTTGTGGTGCCAAAGCACGAGTCAGTCGACAGATGCAGTTTTTGCTTGAACATGGGTAAGTATGGTGTAACATTTCTAGTATAAGTCATGGTGCACTTTTATACATGTGCTATAAATGACATGTTCAATCCATTGAGGCATTAGTTCAGGTCTCAAAGTTCCAAACAGTTTAAAACATATGCGGTTAAAATAATCAGGCTTATTGGTATCAGTGTGGTTGGAAAGGAGTAATTCTAGATTTCCTGATAACTGCCCAAGCTGAGTAGCTTGCTTTCAAAGTTTCTGCTTTTGTCAGAATGGGTGCTGGCAGTGAATTCATACACAGAAAATTTAAAAATATACATATAAAGATATAGATATACTCACATGTATATATGTGTATGTGTGTACACACAGATATATGTACACATGTGTATGTATGTATATATACACACATAAATATATTTGTGTGTGTGTGTATATATGTATGTGTATATATATATGTATGTGTGTGTGTGTGTGTGTGTATATATATATATATATATATATATATATATATATACTCCCCCAAGACAGTTTTGCCACAATTGATAATTTGCCTTCATGTTTTACTGAAAGTAATTCTATATGCACTGGATTATCCCATGCTCTAGTATGAATTTCCTGTATTCTAAACCTAATCTATTACCTATGCTACATCCTTGTACAGTTAATCAGTCTTGATATCATGCAGACATCAATACTTTTTGAAGAAAAAAGGAGGGGACCTTTTAAAAAAAAGGAGTTAGAAATGAGGAAGATGTGGCAAATGGTCTTTTTTAGCCTGTAGGGAAATAGAGGCCTTGAATAGAGAATAAATAGAATGAGGAGAGTATTTAAAAGTTTAAAAACTTTGACTAATGGAAGCAGACACCAATACTTTTGAAGAATAAAGGAGGGGACCTTTAAGAAAGGTTGATGATGACATTAATGATGTTGACTCTTGCTACTTATTACCTCACCCTGGTCAAATGACAAACCCTTCAGGCTTCTGTTTCTCCTTTTATAAAATGAAGGGAAAGGACTGCTGATCTCTAATGTCTCTACCAGCTACAAATTCATGATTTGTGGTTGAATATTGACCTTTGTATAACTCTTAATCTTTACAAGTTATAGGCTATCCATGTGAACATACTATTGTCAGCAATTAAAGACAGTTTCTTAAGAGAAATTTCACATTTATAACAAAATGGATCACATGCTGCAAAGAAAAGGATACTGGATGGTAAATATGAATAACAATATCAGGAAATGATTCTGGGAGAGGTAATATCCATAAACATCTCAAGGCAGAAAACCATAGTTGGTTATTAAAAAGGCAATTTTCTGTAATGTAGGGTAGGTGAGTTCATAAATATTTCCTTGGAGAAAAGTCTAGTTTGTCTCCTTTGGTTTTGTGTAAAAACAAACAAACGAACATCAGTAATAGCTTCAGTAGTGTTAACAATAATGTAGTCACATAACAAGATCATAAAATATAATAATATAGCTACCAACCCACAAACAGAAGAAAATGCAGCAAAAAAAGATAAGCAATCTTCAATAAATGCCAATGAGAACTAGAACCTTCCGAACATATTTCTTTAAGAAAGCCTCCAAGTCAAATATCTTATTTTGCAGAGCCTCCATTCCACAAATATCTTTCATGTATATATATATATATATATATATATATATATATATATATATATATATATATATGTATATATATATATATATATATATATATATATATATATATATATATATGTATATATATCCAAACATAGTCATTATGTCTTCATTTTTACAATAGTATATTAGTTTATTGTATTTCAGCAACCAAGAAGTATATTTCCTGGGTATGATATATGTTTTTCTATGATTGCATAGTCTCAAGAATTTCAATGCACTGTTCTCCTTTGGTTAATGCAATCCACCCATAAAGATTTCCTTTTAAAGAAAAAACACAACCTATGGAAAGCAATGGACAAAGACTACAGAGAGAAAAAGTCCTGTAGATTTTAAAATACCCAGAACTATCTCTAAAACTTTGTACTAACGGTAACTTAGGTACAATTCTTTTTTTTTCTTTTCTTTTTCTTTGGGGGGGGGATATATTTTATTTAATATATTTAGTATTCAGCATTGATTTTCACAAGAGTTTGAATTACAAATTTTCTCCCCATTTCTACCCTCCTCCCCAATCCAAGATGGCGTATATTCTGGTTGTCCTGTTCCCCAGTCAGCCCTCCCTTCTGTAACCCCACTTCCCTCCCATCCCCTTTTCCCTTTCTTTCTTGTAGGGCACGATAAATTTCTACACCCCATTGCCTGTGTATCTTATTTTCTAGTTGGATGCAAAAACTTTTTTTTTTGTTTTTGAACATCTGTTTTTTAAAAAACTTTGAATTCCAAATTCTGTCCCCTCTTCCCGTCCCACTCACCCTCCCTAAGAAGTCAAGCAATTCAACATAGGCCATATGTGTATCATTATGTATAACCCGTCCACAATATTCATGTTGTGAAAGACTCACTATAATTTGCTCCTTCCTAACCTATCCCTCTTTATTGAATTTTCTCCCTTGACCCTATCCCTTTTCGAAAGTGTTTGTTTTTGATTATCTCCACCCCCTCCCTTCTATCATCCCCCCCTTTTTTATCTGCTTCGTCCTCCTTTTTTCCTGTGGGGTAAGTTACCCAATTGAGTATGTATGGTATTCCCTCCTCAGGTCAAATCTGATGAGAGCAAGATTCCCTCATTCCCCCTCACCGGACTTCTCTTCCCTTCCTACAGAACTGCTTTTTCTTGCCACTTTAATGTGAGATAATTTACCCCATTCTATCTCTTCTTATCTCCCTCTCTCAGTATATTCCTTTCTCATCCCTTAATTTTATTTTATTTCTTTTAGATATCTTCCCTTCATCTTCACATCTTCAACTCACCTTGTGCCTTCTCTCTCTCTCTCTCTCTCTCTCTCTCTCTCTCTCTCTCTCTCTCTATATATATATATATATATATATATATATATACACACATATATACATACATACACACTCACATATACATATAAATACATAAACATATATATATATATATATACACACACATATTCCCTTCAGCTACTCTAATATGGAGGTCTCATGAATCATACACATCATCTTTCCATGTAGGAATGTAAACAGAACAGTTCAACTTTAGTAAGTCCCTTGCAATTTCTTTTTCTTCTTCTTTATCTTGATTACCTTTTCATGCTTCTCTTGATTCTTGTGTTTGAAAGTCAAGTTTTCTATTCCACTCTGGTCTTTTCACTGTGAAAGCTTGAAAGTCCTCTATTTTATTGAAAATCCATATTTTGCCTTGGAGCATGATACTCAGTTTTGCTGGGTAGGTGATTCTTGGTTTTAATCCTAGCTCCATTGACCTCCAGAATATCGTACTCCAAGTCCTTCGATCTCTTAATGTAGAAGCTGCTAGATCTTTGGTTATTCTGACTATGTTTCCACAATACTCAAATTGTTTCTTTCTGGCTGTTTGCAGTAGCTTTTCCTTGATCTGGGAGCTCTGGAATTTGGCAACAATATTCCTAGGAGATTTCTTTTTGGGATCTATTTGAGGAGGCAATCTGTGGATTCTTTCAATTTCTATTTTGCCCTGTGGCTCTAGAATATCAGGGCAGTTCTCCTTGATAATTTCTTGAAAGATGATATCTAGGCTCTTTTTTTGATAATGTCTTTCAGCTAGTCCAATAATTTTTAAATTATCTCTTGTGGATCTATTTTCCAGTGAGATATTTTACATTGTCTTCCATTTTTTCATTCCTTAAGTTCTGTTTTATAATATCTTGATTTCTTATCAAGTCACTAGCTTCCACTTGCTCCAATCTCATTTTTAAGGTGGTATTTTCTTCAGTGGTGTTTTGGACCTCCTTTTCCATTTGGCTAATTTTGCCTTTCAAGACATTCTTCTCCTCATTGGCTTTTTGGAGCTCTTTTGCCACTTGAGTTAGTCTATTTTGTAAGGTGTTGTTTCCTTCAGTGTATTTTTCAGCATTTTTTTGTGTCTCCTTTAGCAAGTCAATGACTTGTTTTTCATGGTTTTCTCACATCCTTCTCATTTGTCTTCCCAATTTTTCCTCCACTTCTCTAACTTGCTTTTCCAACTCCTTTTTGAGCTCTTCCATGGCCTGAGACCAGTTCATGTTTTTCTTGGAGGCTTTTGTTGTAGGCTCTTTGACTTTGTTGACTTCTTCTGGCTGTATGTTTTGGTCTTCTTTGTCACCAAAGTAAGGTTCCAAAGTCTGAGACTGAATCTGGGTGCGTTTTCACTGCCTGGCCATGTTCCCAGCCAACTGACTTGACCCTTCAGTTTTTCAGTGGGGTATAACTGCTTGTAGAGTTTAGAGAACTATGTTCCAAGCTTGGGGGGATGCACCAGCTCTGCCACACCAGCACTCCTCCTTCCCCAAGAACCCCCAACCCCGAATGGACTTAGATTTTCAGCGGGCTCTGCACTCCTGCACTGATCCACCACTTAATTCCTCCCACCAGGTGGGCCTGGGCCGGGAAGCAACTGCAGCTGTAGTTCTGTAGCTGCCCCACCTCCGCTGACCCCGGGGTGGTAGCTGAACTGAGAACTCCTTCCACTCCCTCAGTTTTTCCCAATAACCTTCTCTGTTGTCTTTGGTGTTTGTGTGTTGAGAAGTCAGGTAACTGCTGCAGCTCACTGATTCAGGGTGCTAGGGCACTCTCCACCCAGCTCCTGGTCTGGTTGGTCCACGCCACCCACGCTGGGCTCTGCTCAGCTCTGCTCTGCTCTCCACTCCATGTGGGATAGACCTCACCCAGAGACCATCCAGGCTGTCCTGGGCTGAAGCCCTGCTTCCCTCTGCTTTTTTGTGGGTTCTGCAGTTCTAGAATTGGCTCAGAGCCATTTTTTATATGTTTTTGGAGGGACTTAGCAGGTAGCTCACACTGGCCCCTGCTTTTCAGCCGCCATCTTTGCTCCACCCCCCCTTAGGTACAATTCTTGATTTTTATTTTTGCTTAGGTATGTAACTTCATGAATAAATGGAACTTCCATTACCTCCATTTTATCTCATTTGTACCTATTTCTTTATACATCATCTCCCTCATTAGACTAGTAATTCCCCAGGGACAAAGACTTCTTTTGCTTCTTTTTGTATCCTCAGAGCTTAGCAAAATATTATGGGATAGCACATAGCAGGAGCTTAATAAATCTTTCTTCACTTGTCTCATCTTAACTTCCATTGCGGAAATTTCTTCTGTCAACGCACTTTGGCAACTGGTCTGAAATTTATAATCTGAGAGTTTCTTGTCACATTGAAAAGTTAAGTGACTTGTTCGTCATGACATGCCTAATATGTAAAAGAAGCAGGATTTAAACTGAGACCTTCTTCCCTCCAAGATTTTCTGTCTCTCTGGAATAAACATGGGATACATTAAAATATAAGATATTTTCATTTGGCCCTATGAGGGCATCCCAAATGGTGTAATGCTCAAAATGTTCTATCTGGACTAAAGCCCTAGCCTGGAGAATGTCTAACCAAATAAAATATTTAGCTATTCTATTTGAAATTTTGTATTCTGTCCTTGTTGTTGCTTTTGGTCTATGTTTAGTGTTATCCTGACCGAATACTTATTTTCATAAAGTCTTTTTGTTTTTTAATAATTGAATTCACCTAGGTTAGGTCTTGGACATTCTGGCCTAACCCAACTTCCATTCTCTAGTCAATATTGCAAAGTTACAGTGCATAAATGGGACTAATGACATTGGTTTGGTGCTTAAAATGGCCTTATGAAAAAGTCAAATACCATTATCACTAATTGACATGGACTCCTATCCAATTTACGAACTGTTAAAGAGATGCTTCCACAGCATTTTAAAAATATTTTAGAGCTTTGTTTGACCTTGTACTGTATATCATTTAATCCAATAAGATTCTCACTGCCTACTTATACCACCCAGGGGGAAAATACAGATTTGATTTTGGAAACAATTTAGACAATGGAAGAAGCTAACCACAGTAGCATTAATGAGCTTGCCTATCTTTGCATTTATTGTTTCTAAATTTTAATTAGACCTGTATAGCTTTTGAATTCCGTAATTATAAAACTAAAATGAAATGTGACATACATTTCAGTCATAAACCATTTGGGGTCCTTTTCATCATCCCATCTGAGAGAAAAGAATGTTAGCAGCAAAGATATAAAGCCACTTCCACTAAGGGTTATCAGTAGAGAGTGAGTCATTGAGTTAATCAAAATCAATTAAATTTTCACGCAGAAATGTGGTGCTATGATACACTTTAAAGGCAACATGATCAGGCTGTATCCTGGCACTGCTGGGCCTCACTGCTGCAATTAGCTTTACGCTGAAATTGTGGCAATGCAGCTTAACATAAACATAGAATCAGAAATCATCTGTAATAGCCCATTTAAGGAAATGTGGGGTCTTGTTCATAATTTTAGTAAATCCTTTAATTGACAGGAATCTTTCTACCCCTACAAAATCTATTCTTCATTTGCAAAATATTTTTATAGAAACAATGAATAGATTGTGATTATTATTATTAATAATAATAATCATCTCAAAAGATTCTATTACTTAGAGACAACTATTTTTTTTTCTAAATCAGGGCAGCTTAGATGGAGTGACAGCAAATTCTACATTTAGCTGGATCTCTGGAAACTCTAACTTTATTTTATGGCAAAATATGATCTATTATTTGCAATTACATATAGAGTTCAAAAAGTTTGAGTATTCTAATAAATATACCCAATGCTTTTAACTAGTAGTTTTTATACATGATAAGTTATATTGGTGATTAAAAGCTGATATCTTTGTGAAAACAGGGGGAAAACAACAGCAGCAAAGGTTGGGAGTCTCTGTCATCATAACAAGCAAATACTGGAGGGGTCTGTGACTTCCTGAGTGTATAAATACTACTGACATGGGAACTCCATCTACCAGGGAAGACTGTTGTTCCAACCAAGATAAATCCTAAAGGGTGTTGTGAGACAAGGCTTAGTCACTTTATCATATTCTCACAACTAATATGTAGCATTTGAACCCGGGTTTCTCTGCCCGACATCATTGGAAATAGTATAAAAAATAAGGTTGTTGACCTATATACACTGTGGATGGCCAACTCCATTTTAGGATTTCCTGGTTTCAGTAAGGCATATATGCCCTACCCTAACACCCCATTACATTTCACAACTGTGAGTTAATACTCTCAATTGCTTGATCAATGTGAATTTAAGCCCTAGGATAAATAGTTGGAAGAGAATTTCTCATTTTAAGCATCTTCTTTATTAGTAGAAAGAAAGGCTCTGTTTCTCATTAAAGGCATTTTGAGCATCAGCCCACAATTGTAAGATGATGGTGATAGGCTTCTGCTCTGCTACAGAATGGATTAAATGACTGAGGAGCTCCCTTCCAATTGTGAGACTCTGTGCTTCTGCAAATCAGATCCAAGCAAGGGAGGTAATAGCAATAGCAATAGCAATTCTACTAGGTAGGATATAATATCACAGAATTCAGCATCCAGGGAAGTCTCAAGAGTGAGAAATAGTTATGTTACTGATTATATGCTTTTCTTCTGATTCCCTTGGCCTCATCATTGGTAACTCAGGTGTATTTAGTTGTCCCACTCACCAGGTATGAACTCTTCAGACTTTGACTCTTTACAATTTTCTTAGTCATCTTTAGTACAAGAAACTCTACTCAGGAGTCTCCAAGGAAAACTTACATCTTTCAAATGTAACAGATTTGATGTACTGAAAAGTTTTGCCTGAAGATTAGTATATATCCAGTCACCAATACTACACAAATATGGGCAAGTCATTTTCCCTCTTCAACTTAATTTCCCTTTCTAAAATTGGGAGTTAAAATAGTTTTATTATAGCTGTTGTGGAAAATATTTTGTAAATCATAAAGCACTGGTAAGAGTGTGAGTTATTTTAGTGTTTCTTGTTTGTTGTTTTGTTTTGTTTTGTTGATGTGATTTATTGTTATAAGGAGCTCCTGACCACAAAACTAGGCACCTGCATTATGACATTGTTTAGAGTCACCTAAAGCAGAGGACTCACACAACAGTACCCACAGGCCACATGAGGCCCACAACACTGTCAAACAAGATTAAAACATAATTGGGTAATATTCAGCAAATTAAGTAAAATATGGTAATATATAAATAATATTAATATGTGGTTTTCATAGTCAATATGAACTGCAGAGGGATCCTTATGTATGGTTTAGTGGTCCTTGTTTCTATCTCAGCTTGAAACCACTGACCTAAGGTAGTGAGAGGTAAAGAGATTGCCCAGTGTAACATAGCGTGTATGTGTCAGAGGTGGACTTGAGTAAAACTCTCCTTAACAGCAAGGCTAGTTCATTATCCATCATCATACAATGCTTACCTTCATGATTATAATTGGTTGTGCTTTTTGATCTGAGTCATAAACATTTTGTTCATATGTAAACAGTGGGCTTCATTTTATATTAAGCCATACGGTAGAGGATCGACTTAGGCTGAAGAAAACCTTGTTGTTTTAGTAATAACAGGCTTTACACTCAGTAAATGAGTCCCTTAGTACTGGGACAGAGGACCAGTTATAGAAAATCCTGATAAAAATAGATGACAGAGAGGTTGTTGGCCTTTGATTGTTATTACTGATTAAGTAGTTAGAGAGATAATCACATACTACTCAGAAAATAATTGTTGCTGTTCGAATAAACAAGGCACTTTATTCTGGATGGCTGACCTATTAAAGAGTTTTAAAAGGTAAAATGCATTGATTTGTTGAAAGAAATGTCTTAATCAGTTGGAGCCCTTATATTGAAGGTTGGATGCTCTGATTGATTCAGCAAAATGTAAAGTTTGGAGCTCAAGTAATTGGGGAGAGGAGATATGAAAATTTTTATAAATGAATGATAGAACACTCAGCATTAGCCAGACTTCTGTCAAGACTGTAAGTGGAATAGGATTGTGAGAAGTAACAATGAATTCTTTTCTTCCTCAATTCCTGGTGTAACTAATTAACAGGATTTTGCCTGAATGCTTCCTTAGAACAAATTCTCCACAAACAATAATTAGCATAATTATAGAAGAGGACAAAGTAGTATTATAGAAAGATCACTGGATTTAAAGTCAGGATCACTGGGATCAAATCTTACCTCAGCTGTTTACTTCCTCTGTGACTCTGGTCAAGTTTGGGGATATTCTGGACCTGTGTCCTTATAAGTAAAATAGGAGGGAAGAGGTTGGAGGAGAGAACTTTTGAGGTCTTTTCTGGTTCATAAATTCAGAGCTGGAAAATATCTTGGAGATTATCTAGTCTAAACATAATTTGAATAAGGGACCTCTTCATAGCACCTTTGGCATGAGGGAAGAAATGAACATTAGTAATCAACAGTAGATTGAAATATTTTCTTTACAACACGTATGAAAAATTGACTTAGTAATATGAGTTCTCTCATCTTTTGGGAAGCAGTTGTGTGTGTGTGTGTGTGTGTTGTGTATATATAATATAATTTTGTGTATATGTGTGTGTGTGTGTGCGTGTGCATGTGTGTGTGTGTGGGGGGCAGGGGGCAGAGCCAAGATGGCAGCTGAAAAGCAGGGACTTGCTTAAGCTCCCCCTCAGGTCCCTCCAAACAACTATAAAAATGGATCTGAACAAATTCTAGAGCTACAGGACCCACAAAATATCAAAAGGAAGCAGGGCTCCAGCCCAGGACAGCCTGGACATTCGCTGGGAAGGGTCTATGGCATGGACCTGGGAACAAAGCAGAGTAGAGCCCAGCATGGGCCACACCAGGACTAACCAGACCAGGAGCCGGGTGGAACAGGCATAGTGCCCTGAATCAGTGAGCTGCGGCAGTTACCAGACTTGTCAACGCACAAACATCAAAGACAACAAAGAAGATTAGTGGGAAAAGCTGCTGGAACAGAGTTAAAGGAGTTTGGAGCAGCTGAGGTGGTGCAGCTCTGGGGCTGCTTCCTGAGCTACAGCTGCAGTTGCTTCTGGACCCAGGCCCATCTGGTGGGAGGAATTAAGTGGTGGATTAGAGTGGGAATGCAAAGCCTGCTTTGCCCTGCCTGGATCTGGGCCACAGTTTTGGATGGTGGTTCTTGGGGGGGAAGGAGTGCTTGTGTGGCAGAGCTTGCTGTGTAGAAGTAGCTCTGAAAAGAGCAGTGCAGCCCCTCAGGCTTGGGACAAAATACTCTCTACTCTACAAGCAGTCATACCCCCATGAAAAACTCAAAGGTCAAGTAGTTGGCTGAGAACATGGCCAAGCAGTGAAAACAGACTCAGATTCAGACTCAGACTTTGGAATCTTTCTTTGGTGACAAAGAAGACCAAAACATACAGTCAGAAGAAGTTGATAAAGTCAAAGAGCCTACATCAAAAGCCTCTAAGAAAACTATGAATTGGTCTCAGGCCATGGAACAGCTGGAAAGGGATTTGGAAAAGCAAAGAAGAGAAATAGAGGGGAAAATGGGAAGAGAAATGAGAGTGATGGGAGAAAACCTTGAAAAACAAGTCAATGACTTCCTAAAGGAGACCCAAAAAAATACTGAAGAAAATGACACCTTAAAAATAGACTAACTTAAATGGCAAAAAAGCTCCAAAAAGCCAATGTGGAGAAGAATGCCTTGAAAGGCAAAATTAGCCAAATGGAAAAGGAGGTCCAAAAGACCACTGAAGAAAATATTACCTTAAAAATGAGATTGGAGCAAGTGGAAGTTAGTGACTTTATGAGAAATCAAGATATTACAAAACAGAACCAAAGGAATGAAAAAATGGAAGACAATGTAAAATATCTCATTGAAAAAAAACCACTGATCTGGAAAATAGATCCAGGAGAGATAATTTAAAAATTATTGGACAACCTGAAAGCCATGATCAAATAAAGAGCCTAGATATCATCTTTCAAGAAATTATCAAGGAAAACGTCCCTGATATTCTAGAGCCAGAGGGTAAAATAGAAATTGAAAGAATCCACAGATCACCTCCTCAAATAGATCCCAAAAAGAAAATTCCTAAGAATATTATTGCCAAATTCCAGGGCTCCCAGTTCAAGGAGAAAATGCTGCAAGCAGCCAGAAAGAAACAAGTTGAGTATTGTGGAAACACAAGATCTAGCAGCTTCTACATTAAGGGATCGAAGGGCTTGAAATATGATATTCCAGGGGTCAATGGAGCCAGGATTAAAACCAAGAATCACCTACCCAGCAAAACTGAGTATCATGCTCCAAGGCAAAATATGGATTTTGAATAAAATAGAGGACTTTCAAGCTTTCTCAGTGAAAAGACCAGAGCTGAATAGAAAATTGGACTTTCAAACACAAGAATCAAGAAAAGCATGAAAAGGTAAACAAGAAAGAGAAATCATAAAGGACTTACTAAAGTTGAACTGTTTTGTTTACATTCCTACATGAAAAGATTACATATGTAATTCATAAGACCTCAGAATTAGGGTAGCTGAAGGGAATATACATGTATATATAGAGACAGAGTGCACAGGGTGAGTTGAATATGAAGGGATGATATCTAAAAAAATAAATTCAAATTAAGTGATGAGAGAGGAATATATTGAGAGAGTGATAAAGGGAGAGATAGAAGTGGGTAAATTATCTCACATAAAAGTGTCCAGAAAAAAGCAGTTCTTTAGGAAAGGAAGAGGGGGCAGGTGAGGGGGAATGGGTGAATCTTGCTCTCATTGGATTTGATTTGAGGAGGGAATAACATACACACTCAATTGGGTATCTTACCCCACAGGAAAGAAGGGGAAAGGGGATAAAAAAGGGGGGAAGATAGAAGGGAGGGCAGATAAGGGAGGAGGTAATCAAAAGCAAACACTTTCAAAAAGGGACAGGGTCGAGGGAGAAATTTGAATAATGGGGGACAGGGTAAGAGGGAGCAAAATATAGTTAGTTTTTCACAGCATGAGTATTATGGATGGGTTTTACATAATGATGCATGTGTGTCCTGTGTTGAATTGCTTGCCTTCTTAGGGAGGGCAGGTAGGGAGGGAAGAGGGGAGAGAATCTGGAACTCAAAGTCTTAAAAGCAGATGTTCAAAAATAATAGCTGTTTTTGCATGCAACCCGAAATTAAAATATACAGGCAATGGGGCATAGAAATCTATCCTGCCCTACAAGAAAGTAAGGGAAAAGGGGATGGGGGGAGTGTGGTGACAGAAGGGAGGGCGGACTGGGGAATGGAGCAATTAAAATATATGCCATCTTGGAGTGGGGGGGGGAGGGTAGAAAGAGGGAGAAAACTTGTAATTCAAAATCTTGTGGAAATCAATGCTGAAAACTAAAAATATTAAATAAATAATGATAACATTACAAACATGTATGTGTCTGTATCCGTCTCCATCTGTTGTAGGGAAAATATCTAAGAGTTGAAGAAGAGGTAGTCTCAATTGTTCTGGATTGTGTAAATAAGGAACTGTTCTGTTGTATATTCATAGCTAGCAAGCAGTTTAATAATGATGAGAATTATAGGCAATTTTTCAAGCCCCGGAGAATGAAATTGTCATGTAGCAAGAAACAGTATAAGGGTTTTATGGTTTATCTAGCTGATAAAATGTCAACACACACACACACACGCACATGAACAAACATATGCACAAACACTCACAGAGTATTGTGAAGTTGTATAAAATGTAGGCTTAATTTGCTTTCTTGTAGCCAGTAGGAGAGGAGAATATCATCTTCTCAGTATTATTACTAAATCAACTTTTTATATATAGTCAAAAGAAAATATTTCAGCACTCTGAAGTATTTATTAGCTTATAAATTTTCACTTACCTACACACACAATATTAGTATCATATAGATAGTATTGCCATAATATTATAAATTTTGAGCCCTCAATAGATATTGATGATGGTGATAATGATCTAAAGCTGATATTTTTATCATATTAAAATATTTCACATCAAATTTCAATTGCAATCCTAATTTTTCACCATATAGTTTCTTTTTGTCATAGACATAGGTTAAAAAATTTACTCTGGTTGGCATGTTTGACTTGTTTTAGATTATATACTATTAGAATAAAATTCTTCTAAGGTAACTGACTTCATGACTGGTAGTTCTGTTGTGCCACCAAGTAGGCTGCCACCAAGTAGGCCTTCACATGTTGCCAATGACATTTTTCCCTTGAATTGGCATAAAAGACATTAATATATAGGAAAAATATATGTACAGGATGCCTTAGAAGTCTCAGAACAGTTTTGAATGTGGATATTTTATACAGTGGGCAAGGGAAGTGGGCCACTTGTATGTTGAATGTGTGAGAGAAAAGCAATGGCATACCCATGCCCTCCAAGTAAATACAAGAAAAGCCTTCAATATGGAGGCCAGATCTTCTGTGGGTGGTTTCAGTTATAATGTATTGAAGAGTTTCACAGAAGTCAGTTATTAGAATAGAGAATGGAAAGATGTACCCCATCAATGAAATCATAGATTCCTCAATGTACTTAAGTATTGCTTTGAAGTAAAACTCTCAGGAAGAGAATATTGTAATATTGTCTCTAAAAAGGACAAAAGAAACATTTATTAAAATTGATTGAATTTCTAATTGGTATTCACTTCCAGTTCCTGCAAAGTAACGTGGTAAATGCGAAACAAATCACTAGGCCTAGCAGTACTTAAAATGTGGGTGTCACTTAGCTCACCAAATCCATTATTTTATTTTCCCTGAGGCCATCTACAGCTTAGCCTTCATGGCAAGAATAATAGTTCCTGTGTGGTCATTTCTATGCATTAAAGTATTTTAAATTTTCTGAGGTGTTCTTGGAGCCTGATCCAACAAATGCTAGAGGCAAACACCAAGGATTTATGGTATGGTTTTTCTTCAATTGAATAGCTTTACTATATTATTCCAATAACTGTCACTTTCATCTGATAATAAAAGTGTCTTTCTGTTACTAAATTTTGTTTATTTCATTAATCTAGTACATGGTATATGCTTTATCTTTGAATGCTGCATCAATGTCTTTTGCCTTAAGGAGTATTTTAAGATGTTACTGGGAAATAAGAGGAGCAAGCTGTTTATGTCAATGCACATCCTCTGTTCTTAAGCAGTTTTATACTCTAGTGTGTTTGTTGGAAAAGTGTCAAAAGTTATATTAATATGAATTTCTTCAAAGTTTTCAGAATTTGGAAAGAACCTCTGCTTTTCACATTTACAAGGATTGATTTAAAATTACATTTTTTAAATTGAGAAATTACAAGATCAAATCTATACAACTCGAGTACAGAAATAAATGATTATTGGAATAATTTTAAAAATTCCATATTTTTAGGAAAGTTAAGTTGATAGTAGAATTTTGTTCCTTAATTATTGAGATGAGTTTTCATTAACTTGGTACAACTTGTAGAAACCTAGTCTATATTGTTTTGGAGAAAAAAAAAAGAGAAAACTGTATGCTTTGATCTGCCTTCAGACTGCATAGCTTTTTCTCTGGATTTGGATAGCATTTTCCATCATGAATCCTTGGAATTCTCTCAGATCATTGTATTGCTGAGAAGAGCTAAGTTATCAAAGTTGGTCATTGCACAATCTTGCTGTTAATTTGTAGAATGCTTTCCTGGTTCTGCTCACATCACTCAGCATTGGTTCATGTAAGTCTTTCCAAGTTTTTCTGAAATCCACCTGCTCATCATTTCTTAGAACCATAGTATCCCATTACATTCATACACCAAAAATTGTTCAGCCATTTCACAGTTGATGGGCATCCTCTCATTTTCCAATTCTTTGCCACCACAAAAAGAGCTGCCTTGAATATTTTTGTACATGTGGGTTCTTTTCCATTTTTAAATGATTTTTTATGGGATACGGTCCTAGTAGTGCTCTTGCTGGATCAAAGGGTACGCATAGATTTATAGCCTTTTGGACATAGTTCCAAATTGCTCTCTGTAATGGTTGGAACAGTTCACAGCTCTACCAATGATGCATTAGTGTACTATTTTCCCTAAATCTTCTAAAACAATTATCATTTTCCTTTTTTGTCATATTAGCCAATCTAATAGTTGTAAGGTACTACCTCAGAGTTATTTTAATTTGTATTTCTCTAATCAATACTGATTTAGAGCATTTTTTTCTTATGGCTATAGATGGCTTTAATTTCTTCATCTGAAAACAGCATGTTCATATCCTTTGCCCATTTATCACTTCGGTCATGACTTGCTTTTATATTTTTATATATTTTTATTTATTTTCTATTTTGTTCAGTATTTTTTTTGGGTCTCCTTTAGCAAATTGTTGACTTGTTTTTCATGGTTTTCTTGCATCACTCTCATTTCTCATCCCAATTTTTCCTCTACTTCTCTTACTTGCTTTTCCAAATCCTTTTTGAGTTCTTCCATGGTCTGAGCCCAATTCATATCTTTCTTGGAGGCTTTTGATATAGGCTCTTTGACTTTGTTGACTTCTTCTGGCTGTATGTTTTGCTCTTCTTTGTCACCAAAAAAGGAATCTAGAGTTTGAGTCTAAGTTTGAGTCTGAGTTCATTTTCCCTGCCTGTTCATATTCCCAGCCAACTACTTGACCCTTGAGCTTTTTATCAGGATATGACTGGTTGTAGAGTAGAGAGTACTTTGTCCCAAGCTTTAGGGTTCAAACATTGCTGTTTTCAGAGCTACTTTTACTCCACTGTCACCCCAGACTCTGTCCCAGCAGTGCTCCTCCTCCCCCAAGAACTGCCAACCAGGACTGCAATACAGATCCACACGGTGCACAGAAAGAGAATCTGACTTTGTGCCCACAAAGCACTCCTTGCACTCCTCTTCTGATCTGCTGCTAGATTCCTCCCACAGTGTGAGCCAGGGATTCAGGAAGTGGCTGATGCTGCACTACCTTCTCCACCCCCACAGCTGGTGGCTGGACTGCTCTGAACTCAATCTCACAGTTTTGCCCTAACCTGCTCTTTGGCATTTGTGGGTTGAGAAGTCTTGTACCTGCCATAGCTCACTGTTTCATGACCCCAAGGCCTGTTCCAGCTGGTTGGTGTGAGGTTTGGTCTGTCCTGGTGCAGCCCAAGCTGGACTGCCCTCCACTCTCAGCATTGTGTGATTGACCCCTTCCCAGAGACCATCCAGGTGCTCCTGGGCTGTAGACTTGTTTCCCTCTGCTATTTTGTGGGTTTTGCAGCTCTAGAATTTGTTCCTGAGCCATTTTTTTACAGGGATTTGGGGGAGAGCTTATACGGGTCCCTGCTTTCCAGCCACCATCTTGGCTCCACCCCCTCCCTTGTTATTCTTGATATTTTTCTCTTCCAAATGAATTTTGTATTATTTTTTATAACTCTATAAAATAATTTTTGGTAGTTTGATTGGTATGGCACTGCATGAGCAGATTATTATAGGTATAATTGTCATATTTATCATATTAGCTTAGCCTACACATGAACAACTGATATTTTCCCAGTAATTTAGATCTGACTTTTATTTATGTGAGAAGGTGTTTTGTAATTGCATTCATATAGTTCTTGGTTTTGTCTTGGCAGGTAGATTCTCAAATATTTTATATTGTCTATAGTTACTATGAATGGAATTTCTCTTTCTATCACTTGCTGTTGGTCTTTGTTAGTACTATATAGAAATGCTGATGATGTATGTGAGTTCATTTTATATCCTGTAACTTCGCTAAACTTGTTCACTATTTCAAGTAGGTTTGTAGTTGATTCTCTAGGATTCTCTAAGTATACCATCATATCATCTGCAAAGAGTGATAACTTTATTTCTTTGCCTATTCTAATTCCTTCAATTTCTTTTTCTTCTCTTTTTGCTAATGCTAACATTTCTAGTACCAAGTTGAATAACAGGTAATAATGATCATACTTGTTTCACCCCTGATCTTATTGGAAATGTTTCTAGCTTGTCCCTATTACATACAATGTTTGCTGATAGTTTTAGATAAATGTTAGATATATAATTTTAAGGAAAACTCCTTTTATTCCTATACTCTCTAGTGTTTTTATAAGAATGGGTATTTGTTTTTGACTCCAAGATTATCATGCCCTTGTACCAGGTACTCTCTGCCCCCTTAGTCTCTTTTCATCTTCCTTTTGTGTATTATCATCTCCATTATATTGTAATCTCACTGAGAGCAGGAACTGTCTTTCTTTTTCTTATTATATCCCTAAGGCTTAGCATAGTATATGACACAAGGTAGCCACTCAATAAATGTTTCTTGACTGAGTGAATTGACTCTAGTCTTCTGCCAATTTGGATATTTTGGAAAGGCAGATTTCTATTTCTCTTGTGTTCTCTATTTTATTAGCGCATAATTGTGCATAATATGTTCTTTTTTTATTTTTTCCCATTTTGTTGTGATTTTACAATCTCATATAATATTTCATTAATTTGATTTCTTGCCTTCTCTTTAAATCAGATTAGCTAAATGTTTATCAACTATATTAGCATATTAAAAGAACCAGATTTTTCATTTTTCTTAGCATTTCTTTTTTTCCAATTAAAAAATCCTTTGATTTTTGATATCTTCTCTTTTGTGGTTATTTTAGTCTTATGTATTATCTTTCTAATTTTTAAAATACACATTCACTTTACCAGTCTTCTCTTTTACTACCTTGCTAATATATGGTTGTAGGGATATGATTTATGTCCCCTTTATGCTAATGTCTTCTTTTTCCTTCTTTTAAAAAATATAAAAAAATTTAATTCCAAATGCTCTCCCTTCTATCTAGTATCTCCCTTCCAGACCCACTGATAAGATAAGTAATATGATCTCAATTATACATGTGAAATCAGGCAAACCGTATTTCCATATTAGCTATATTTTTAAAAAGCAAGAAAAATAAGGTGGAAAAATTTAAATTTGCACTCAGAGTTCATCACTTTTCTCTTTGGAGGTGGATAGCATGTTTTCATCATGAGTCCTTTGGAATTGCTTTGGATTGTTGTGTTGATCAGAGTAACCAAGTCTTTCTCAGCTGATCATCATTTCAACATTGTTTTTCTATGATCTCTGCATTGTTCTCACTTCACTTTGCATCTCTTTGTATACATGTGATCATGTTTTTTCTGAAACCCTCTCATCATTTCCCACAGTGCAATAGTATTCTATCACAATCATACTCCACAACTTGTTCAGCAATTCCCCAATTGAAATTATCCCCTTGATTTCCAATTCTCTTCTATCACAAAAATAGTAGCTAACTATTTTTGTAGATATAGGTTTTTTTCTTTTTCCTTTGATCTCTTTGGGATGTAAACCTAGTAGTGATGCATCAAAGGATAACTGTGGTTTTATAGCCACTTGTGTGTAGTTCCAAATTGTTTTCCAGAGTGGCTGGACCAGTTCACGACTCCACCAACAATTCAGTAGTGACCCTGTTTTCCCTTCATCCCCTTCAACATTTGTCATTTCTGATGTGTAAGGTCTGCAAATTAATATATTGTCAATTTCTGTAGTAGTTCCATGTGGCACTGAAAAATACATATATTATTTTGCGGTCCCATTTATAGGATACCTTAAGTATTTTAGCTCTAGCTTCTAATTTGTTTAGCTCAGTATTTTCTCTTTTGCTTCTCATTCTGTTAGACTTATATAAAACTTAGAGAAGTACATAGACATCTTCTGCCACTCTTGTATCATTGTCTAGATCTTTTTGTAGCTGAATTAGACTCTTCTTTATGAATTCGGAAGCTAAGGTATTTGAAGTATTCACATTTATTATTGATATTGGTTTATTGTCTGTGGTTTCTTTTTTTATCATAAAGTAGTTTACTTATTTATCTCTTTTTATTTTTTGAATGTTCTTACCTCTTTTTTGGTGACCTTATTCCACTGGCTCTCTTTCTTATATTCTCATTTATCTCCCTCTTGTTTGTTACTCCCTTCCCTTTGGAGTTTTAATTTTTAGTTCCTTTATCTTTTCTGCTTTTATCTGATTATTTAATTCTTTACATCTTCATTTCTTTCTACTCAAGTAAAGTCCTCTTCCTTTCCTCCCCCTTCGAATATTCTTATTTGATAATTCTTTTTTTAAAAAATTCATTTTTATGCCCCTTTGATGAGAGGATTTTTCCTACCATTTTCTTTATTTTCTGTCTGCTCTTTCTGTCTGCTCTAGAGCTCTGTTTTCTGTCTCATGATCACATATGCTTATCTGGTCCATCTCTCTTCTCTGCATCCCTCAGGGAGTCAAAACTTTTGAGGGATACATTTTGGACTCTCTCCTCTAAGCAATTTTTGATATTGCTTTTTAGAGTTTGTTCCATTGATTCCCTTTTCCCATTTTTCCTCATTTCCAGAAGAAAAGGCCAATAATTGCAGGTGACAGAGAGGACACCACCCCATAATAAGATACTAGCCCCAACCACGTCCTTGGTTATTCAGATCACCACTAATCTGTACCCTCCTCTGATCACTTCCTTCCATATTTGCCTCAAAATCTCCTCCCTGAGTCCTTACCCATTCCCCCAGGTTCCAGTTGCCCTGAGGAATTTCAATTTTTTTCCCCATTACTGAGGTAGGAGAAAGAAACTTTTAAAGCAATAAATTCCTACAAATATAAGCCAGTACCAAGAACCCATATCTCTTCACAGAATCTCTCTTTTCACCCATAGGAACATTCAGCAGCAGAACCCCCAGCTGCTACTAAAGGTCTTGCTCTTTTATTCTCCTCTTCATAATTGTTCCCCTTCTTTATTTTCCTAAGCCATTCCCCTGAAGGCCCTTCTCTTCCTTCAAGATGCCAGCACTCATCTTCCTGCATTGCCAGTCCCCAATTTGAATTACACATAACACATATTTCCCTATATCCTCCTCTTGCCCTCACTCCCTATACATTCCCATTTTGTAATGTAGTCTCTCTCTGTCTCTTTCTGTCTCTCTGTCTCTGTCTCTCTTTCATTGTCTCTGTCTCTGTCTCTGTCTCTCTGTCTCTCTCTCTCTCTCTCTCTCTCTCTCTCTCTCACACACACACACACACACACACACACACACACACACACACACACACACAAACACACACACATATGCAAGTCACCCACCAACAAAATTCAGGAAAGTAATCATAAGGTTTTATACATAATGTCCCAGGTCCTCTTCTTCACAGTTACCTCCATCAGACTTTTGCCTTTATGACTATCTCCTTGTGGACATTAAGAATGTTAATCTCTTATGAGTCTCTGCTGTCACACAGTTACTGTTGCTTTCCTTGTCTGTTGCTTTCATTCATTTCTCCTGAATTTGTGTTGTCTTAGGTATGTAAGAAGTGAATAATCTCTTTAAATTTGATTTTCTTTCTAAGAATGTTTCAAATGTCTTTTATTATTGAAATTCTTTTCTTTTTAATTTATAGTTAAGTTTAATTCTGCCGGGTGTATCACACTGGACTGCATCCTGAGCTCCATTCCAATTTGGAAGACATTTTATTCTTTCCTGTATTTTCAGGAGAATGTAAAATACTTTTGTGTCTTTTAGTTTTTCTTCCTTTTTATTTAAAAATCTTTTCTCCAGTCACTTAAACATACGTTGTTTCTCTACCAAACACTTAAATTTTAACACTACATAACCTGGAGTAGTAACTTGGTTGTTATTGTTTTTCCTAGAGTCAATCTATGCATTCTTTCCAAGGATATTTCACTTTCTCTCTTCAGACGTTCTGGACAGTTGTCTTGTACTATTTCTTTAATTGTGGTGTTCAGCTTTGTTTTTTTTTTTAATTGTAGCGTCCTTCTGGGAAATCTGTAATCCCAATCTCATCTTAATGCATATTGACTTTGCAGTAAGTATGTTTTGCTTAACTAAAGATGATCATCTTTTAATGCTACGGTTTTTTGCTTTTCTTCTTTTAGATTCTCCTTTAATTGAATGCAAATTTTCACATGCAATATCAATCATTTTTCCTGTCTTTCTTTGGTGAGAATTGCCAACACAGATTCAAGTTTTTTTTAAAAAAAACTAATTATTTATGCTGTGTAGACCATAAATTTCATTCTTATAATTCTCACTTATCTTTTAAACCACTCAGGAAGAGTGTATGTGGGTCTATGTTCATATGATGTGATTCCTATGGTTTTGAAATTCCATAGTTAATTCTCATGAAGTATTGAGTCATTTTCCTTTTTTTTGGTTTAATTATTCATAGAAATCTTAACCCATTTACTAAATCTACATGCCATATTTCCTTCTAGCATTAATGTTTCCCTTGTTGTTTTATATTTTTATGTTTAAGGTCTCTGAATTTCCTTCTGCCTGAAATCTCTGATAATTTGTCTTTTTTTGCTATTAATTCCCCCAGATTCCCTCCCCTCTGGTAGTGGCTCCCCTGGAAGCTGGATTTTAAAGCTTCTCAGTCCCCTTTTACACTGGACAATTGATACTTACTAGCCTAGGTTTTTACCCAGAATTGATACTTAATTTATGAAATAATGAAATGGATAAGGCACACTAGGTTCTTGGGGTACTTGCAAAAAAAGAGACAAGGACTGGTTGTAGAAAAAAGAACTATAACCACAGAGTGTATGGGGGCTAAATTGCATAGAAAGTACAGAGATAAGCACTGAAAGGGATGAAGAGGTAGACTACAGGGACAGGGATGGCATAGTGAAGAAGGCAGGCAGCATGAAGAAGAGAATGGGGAGATGCTGAGAGTATTACTCATTTAACCATGGGACTACTTGATAGCATGGACCTTTAGGTTATGAAGAGTGGTTAGTGGGGGAAGGAATTTGAGGTTTCATTTTTATAGGGTTTTGGCAGGAAATAAACTAACTCTTATCTGTGCTCTCTTGGGGCTAGTTAACATATCCAAATCATTTCAGAGTTTTTAGCAAATCTTTAAAGTTAACATGCCCATATCATCTCAAAATTATCAGCACCATTTGGTGATCTACTGATCTTTACTGTAAAGTTCTGAAATTTGTCTGTTATATACCTATTATAGGACAAAAGATCCTGACAAGGAGGGACTAGATGGCTTCCCTTATTCAACACATTACCAGGATGTGGATTTTGGTTACTATCTGACACAGTTTCTAAATTATTCTCCCTTTGATTTTTGGGATGGTTTGTATGTGATTTCTAAGTTCCCCTTTGCAATCTCACTTCCTACTATTGCCCCTTTATACTGGCTACTTACAGTTTTCCTTACCATACTGACTAGAATGGATGGTGGTAGTTAGGGAGACAACAAGACACAATTTTAACACAGTTCTCCCAAATGATTTTTGAGGGGATGGAATTGTCTCCAGCTAGATGCTGAGCTCTTTCCCTTTGACTTAATGAAATGTTGCACAGCCCCTTCACCCCCAATACATGGTTCTTCAATGGCACTCTAAATGGAGCTGAGGGGTGTTGGGTGTAGACTTTTGTGTTGTTGCAAGCCTGTGGATCTAGTTGTCTAGTGATGGCAGCATGGTGCAGAAGGCAGTGCTGAGTAAACTCAATGCATATATTCATTCATAGAGGTTTTTTTTTTCCTTTTTGAGAGTTTCTAGTGTGCTAGAGAATAGAAACTGCTAAAATTGCTTTATTTTTGGAGGATAATTTCTGTTTGGGAAAGGTTTAGTAGTTATGAGCATTAGAGAAAATGTCTAGTTCTCTATATTGTAGGTAACATATCCCAGAAGGTTCCATTCTTTTTCTTTAATGTTTGCCATAAGGTATGGCAAACTGGACTATGTTAATAGAGGGATAACTTCCCAAAACATAGGGCTGATAATTCCCTTGTGCTTATCAGATTCTTCTATGGTATTGAGTTCTGTTCTGGATAAAACAGTTTAAGAAGGATAATTTGGAGAGTGTTAAGAACAACTAGGATGGTTAAGGGTTTTTAATCATTTCATGTGAGACTTGGTTGAAAAATTTAGCAATGTTCAGTCAGAGACTACATGATAACTATCAGCAAATAATTTGGAAAGTGGTCTATATTTAATCTCTTCCTTCCCAGAGTGCAGAACTAAGAGCAATTGATATCTCTGATATCAGGCAAATTGACTTTTCCTAAAACTCTATTTTGGCTTGTTGTCAGGAAAAAACTTCCTAAAATTGTTATCCCAAAGTGAAATTGACTGCTTTGAGAGGTAGTGGGTTGATTTACCTGAGTCCTTCAAGTAAAGACTGGTTAACCATATACTGGGTATATTATAGTGTAGTTTGTTTCCATGATTGAGTTGGATGAAAGGACTGCTATGGTCCTTGCCAACTTTCAAATTCTATTTTTGTAGGTAGAGGAGAGGGTAAGCATGTATTTGAAAATGAAGGTGATGTAACAATATAAGATATAAAATAACAACCAAAAACATAAAAGTCTTCTACCAAAATATTGTTTTGCCTCTATTCTGTCCAATTTTCTTCCAATTCCATATTTTGTAGTTCCAAATTTGTCATTCTTTCTTTTAAAAATCGTACTCATTTAAAAGGGATGTCTATTGCTCCTTTTAAATTCCTTTTGTTCTATTTTTAAAATTTTGATTGGAAAGCTCTAATTTATGACTATTTCAATCCTAATGTTTTACTTCAGTGGATTTATTTTTATGTTCCAATTCTGAACACATTATTATTGAGACTTATACCCACATTTTTATTATGAGGTTTTTGTTTATTTTTATCAGACTTTTCTTTGTATTCCAAATATTATGCCTTTGAGATTCCTTTGTCCCTCTTTAATTCCATCTGCTTCTGTTAATGCGTAGACTCTTTCCTTTATCCCTCAGTTTTGTTGAGTTGTATGGTTGGGAGTCTCATTGGTTCCCTGCCTATGGGAAATTTTAAGGGGGAATGCTAACCCCATTGGCATTTCAATTCGTACTTTTCTTGAGCACAAATATCACTAGGGCTTGGCCTCTAGAAAGTTTTGTGCTACAATATTTTGTTCCTCCTTTCCTTCACATGTCTAGGAAGAATCAGAATCTTTTAACTTTTGCCACTTATCAGGGAGGTAAGGACTAAATCATTGCTATGGGAGAGCAGCCAGGATAGGAGAAAGGGAGGGCAAATTCCCGCATAGACAGAACATGAGATAGAGTGCTGGAAAACTGTATTACTGTCTATTTGGCCTGAATATAGGAGTGCTGAGTAAAAGTTCAAAGAACTTCAGTGGTCCAATGTTATTTCATGAGGCTTATATCTTCTTTGGTATTTGTCTTCTTAACTTGCAAATTGAGCTTTAAAGTCGAGATTTGGAATATGTTTTCTTTCTTTTTGAGATTGTGAGATTGAATCAGTATATGGTAAATAGTTTCTCTGCTGAACTGTTGTTGATTTCAAAGCATTAGGAATTCACTGATTATTTTGTAGTATGGGAGTGATGGGATCAAAGTAGTGCTTTAAGAATTTTTAAACAGGCAGTAGAGACTGTATAACAATTAGGAAGCTATTACTAGTCCGTCAACAAGCATTTATTAAGCTACTATTTTATGTCAGGCACTCTGCTAAGTGCTGGGGATACAAAAGAGGCAAAAGACAGTCTCTGCCCATGAGGAATTTATCTCAGCTTGGACAATTGCTACAACCTGCTAATGGGTCAGGCTGCCTCAAGTATCTTACTACTGTAATGAATCTAATCACATTTTCCTTCTACTCAATAAAATTCAATGGCTCAAGATGGCTGGGTGAAAATAGCATCTTACTGGAGTCTTCTCACAAGTTTTCTCTGATACCTCTAAAAAAGTAAATCTGAGCAGATTTGAGATAGTTGGAAGCCACTAGTAGACCGAGTGCAGCAAATTTCCAATCCAGGAGAGTCCAAATGGTCGATGGGACAGATCTGTAGGTTGGGAGAGCTCCCAGCATATGGAGCTGCATCGCACCACACCAAAGCAGAAGCAGCTGTGGAAAGGAGCCAGGAACCCAGGCTGGGAGAAAGCTGGGCACCTGAAACCAGAGAAGATCCCCATGCCTCCCAGCACAGAACGGGAGTCTGTCGAAGCAATGGGAGGCAGCAGCGCATGCCACCTTGAGACATCCACTCCTAAGGCTTGCAGCCTAAAGGTTTGAAACCTGACTTCTAGAACTTCCAGGAGACATAATGGCCAGGTAAATGGCTCTCATCCCTCCCTCCCTCCCTCACTGACCCAGAGAATTCCTTGGGGGAAAAGCACTGGAATAGAAGTGACAAAAGTGGGGCTTCAGTAGCCAAACAGTAGGAATTCCTGAGTCCCAGAAGGGTGGACCCAGCAAGGGTCAACATCAGGAGCCTACACATGCCATACACACACACACACACACACACACACACACACACACACACACCAATCTTGAGAATAGTGCAGTTATTATGACAATCGAAAGAGATACAAGACTGTGGGTGTCAGTATGAAATAACTGATATAAGGATAAAAAATATAATTAAGAGATATAAAGGGATGGTTCTGGGAGAAGAGGTAAGGAGGTAGTAGAAAAGGCTAAATTACATCAAATAAAGAGGCACAAAAACACATTATAGTAGAGAGAAGGAAGGGAGGAAGAAGAGTAGTACATGAACTTTATCCTCATCAGATTTGGTTCAAGAAGAGAATAACAGACTCTGAAAAGTACAGAAATCAAACTTGTCCTACAGGCAGTAGGAGGGGAAAGGGGAAAGAAAATGGGCAGTGCTCAGAAGGGAGGGAAGAAGTAGCAAGGGGAAAAGTAAGATAAGGGAAGGAAATCAAGAGGGAGGGTAAATTGAGGAAGATGGTGGTCAAAAGCAAAACTCTTTTGAGTAGCATAAGGGAGGAGGGAGAAATAAAAGTGTAAACGAAGGGGGGGAAACAGGATGGAGAAAAAGACACAGCTTGTAATCATAATTGTGAATGGGAATAGGATGAACTCTCCCATAAAATGGAGGCATATAGCAGAATGGATTAAAAACCATAATCCTACAACATGTTGTTTACAAGAAACACATTTGAGAAAAGGGATACACACAGGGTAATAAGTAAAAGGATGGTGTAGAATATATTGTGCTTCAGCTAAAGCAAAAAAGCAGGAGTAGCAATCCTAATCTCAGACAAAACAAAAGCAAAGAAAGATCTAATTAAAAGAGATAAGGGAGGACACTATATCCTGCTAAAAGGCACCATAGACATTGAAGCAATATCATTATTTAACATATTTGCACCAAGTGGTATACCATGCAAATACTTAGAGGAGAAATTAAGGGAATTACAGGAGGAAATAGACAACAAAACTATACTAGTGGGGGACCTCAACCTCTCCCTCTCTGAACTTGATAAATCTAACCTCAGAATAAACAAGAAAGAAGTTAAGGAGGTGAATAGAATTTTAGAAAAAGTAGATATGATAGACCTGTGGAGAAAACTGAATGGATATAAAAAGGAATATACTTTTCTCTCAATGGCACATGGCACATACTCAAAAACTGACCATGTACTAGGGCATAAAACCTCACAATCCAGTACAGAAAGACTGAAATAGTCAATCCATCCTTCTTAGATAATGACACAATAAAAATTATTTGTAATAAAGAACCATGGAAAGATAAACTAAAAATTAATTGGAAACTAAATAATCTAATTCTAAAGAATGAGTGGGCCAAAGAACAAATCATAGAAACAATTAATAACTTCATTCAAGAGAATGACAATAATGAGACAACACACCAAAACTTATGGGATGCAGCAAAAGCAGTACTTAGGTGAAGTTTTACATTTCTAAATGCTTACATCAATAAAATAGATAAAAAGGAGATCAATGAAATGGGTATGCAACTGAAAAAACTAGAAAAAGAACAAATTGAAAATCCCCAATTAGATACCAAATTAGAAATACTGAAAATCAAAGGAGAAATTAATAAAATTGAAATCAAGAAAACTATTGAACTAATAAGTAAAATTAACAGCTGGTTTTATGAAAAAAAACAATAAAATTGACAAACCCTTGGTCAATTTAATGAAAAAAAAAGAACAAAGAAAACCAAATTACTAGTTTCAAAAATGAAAAGGGTGAATTCACCTCCAATGAAGAGGAAATTAAAACAATAATTAGGAATTATTTTGCCTAATTGTACGCCCATAAATTTGATAACCTCAGGGAAATGGATGAATATTTACAAAAATACAAATTGCCCAGGTTAACAGAAGAGGAATAAATTATCTAAATAACCCCATCTCAGAAAAAGAAATTGAGTAAGCCATCAATAAACTCCCTAGGAAAAAATCTCCAGGGCCAGATGGTTTTACATGTGAATTCTATCAAACATTTAAAGAACAATTAAGTCCCATACTATATTGACCATTTGGGAAAACAGGCTAAGGAGTCCTACCAAATATGGCACTAATACCTAAACCAGGAAGAGTTAAAACAGAGAAAGAAAATTATAGACCAATTTCCCTAGCGAATATTGATGCAAAAATTATAAATAAAATATTAGCAAAAGGATTGCAGCAACTTATTAGGAGACTAGTACACTATGGCCAGGTAGGATTGATTCCAGGAATGCAAGGCTGGTTCAATATTAGGAAAACTATCAGCATAATTGATCATATCAACAACAAAACTAGCAAAAGCCATATGATTATCTCCATAAATTTAGAAAGACCCTTTGACAAAATACAACACCCATTCCTATTAAAAACACTATAAAGCACAGGAATAAATGGAGTCTTCCTTAAAATTATAAATAGCATCTACCTAAAACCATTAGCAAGCACTATATGTAAGGGGGATAAGCTAGATGCATTCCCAATAAGATCAGGGGTGAAACAAGGATGTCCATTATCACGCCTATTATTCAATTTGGTACTAGAAATGTTAGCTTTAGCATTAAGAGAAGAAAAAGAAATTGAAGGAATTAGAATAGGCAAAGAAGAAACAAAATTATCACTTTTTGCAGATGATGTGATGATTTACTTAGAGAATCCTAGAGATTCAAGTAAAAAAATACTTGAAATAATAAACAACTTTAGCAAAGTTGTAGGCTATAAAATAAACCCACATAAATCCTTGGCATTCCTACATATTACTAACAAAGCACAACAGCAAGAGATAGAAAGAGAAATTCAATTTAAAGTTACCGTAGACACTATAAAATATTTGGGAGTCTGTCTGCCAAGACAAACCCAGGGCCTATATGAACACAATTATGAAACACTTTTCATGTGAATGAAGTCAGACCTAAATAAATGGAAAAACATCAGTTGCTCATGGTTAGTCCAAGCTAATATGATAAAAATGGCAATTTTTCCCTAAATTAATTTACTTATTCAGTGCCATACCAATCGAACTACCAAAAAATTATTTTACAGAGCTGGATAAAATAATAAAAAAATTCATCTGGAAGAACAAAAAGTCCAGAATATGAAGGGAATTGAAGAAAAGAATTGGTAGGGAAGGTGGCCTAGCCATACCAGATATTACACTGTATTACAAAGCAGTAGTCCTCAAAACTACCTTGTACTGGCTAAGAAACAGAGTGGTAGATCATTGGAATAGTTTAGGTACAGAAGACACGGAAGTTACCAACTATAGCAATCTACTCTTTGATAAACCCAAAGGATCCAGGTTCTGGGTTAAGAATTCACTACTTCACAAAAACTGCTGGGAAAATTAGAAAATAATATGCCAGAAACTGGGAATAGAACCATATCTTACACCATCTACCAAAATAAAATCAGAATGGGTACATTGTTTAGGAATAAAGGCTGATACTATTAACAATTTGGGAGAGCAAGGAATAGTTTACGTGTCATATTTATGGGAAAGGGAAGAATTCATGACCCAACAAGAAATAGAGAGCATTGTAAAATGCAAAATGTATAATTTTGATTATGCTAAACTGAAAAGTTTTTGAACAAAGCCAATGCAACAAAGATCAGGAGGAAAGCAAAAAATGGGGATAAAATGTTTACAAACAGTATCTCTGATAAAGGCCTCATACCTAAAATATATGCGGAAATGAGCCAAATTTAATAAAAGTTATTTCCCAATTGAGAAATGGTCAAAGAATATGAACAGGCAGTTTTCAGAGGAAGAAATTAAAGATATCTATAGGCATATGAAAAAATGCTCTAAATCACTATTGATTCAAAAAATTCAAATCAAAACAACTCTTAGGTACCATATATCTCCTGTCAGATTGGCTAATGTGACAAAACAGGAAAATGATAAATGCTGGAGAGGATGTGGGAAAATTGGAACATTAACACATTTTTGGTGGAGTTGTGAACAGATCCAGCCATTTTGGAGAGCAATTCGGAACTATGCCCAAAGGGCTGTAAAATGTTCATACCCTTTGACCCAGCAATATTACTCCTAGAGCTATATCCCAAACAGATCACACAAGTGGGAAAGGGACCTGTATGTACAAAAATGTTTATAGCTGCTCTTTTTGTGGTGGCACAGAATTGGAAATCAAGGGAATGCCCATCAATGGGGGAATGGCTGAACAAGTTGTGGTATATGAATGTAATGGATTACTATTGTGCTACATGAAATGCGGGAGATACAGACTTCATAATAACCTGGAAAGACCTACCTGATGTGATACTGAGTGAAAGGAGCAGAACCAGGAGAATATTATACACAACCACAGACATATTGATTCTGTGATGACTAATTTTGATAGACTTGCCTCTCCTCAGCAATACAAGGCTCAAAAACAGCATCAAAGAGCTCATGATGGAGAGAGCTACCTACATCCAGAGAAAGAACCATGGAATCTGAATGCAGATTGAGACAAACTATTTGCCTTCTCTTTCTTTTTTTCTTTTTTTTTCTCTTTGTTTTGGTTGTTTTTCCTCTCTCATGATTCATTCCATTGGTTATATATCTTCTTTGAAACTTGACTATTGTGTAAATAAGTTCAATGCAAAGGTTTATGTAGAATCTATATTGCACTGCAAGCAGTCTTGGGGGGAGGGGGTAAGGGAGGGAAGGGAAGAAAATTTGAAACTCAAGAACATGTAAAACTAAGTGTTGTAAACTAAAAATGAAAAATCTAATTTAAAAAAATCCAATGGCTTCCTATAACCTCAAAGATCAAAAGCAAAATCCTCTCTTAGGCATTCAATGCTCTTCATGACTTAGCTCCTTCCCTATCTTTCAATCTTCTTATACTTCATTCCCTGCTACATTCTCTTAAATAAAGGAACAAGAGTCTCCTTCCTGTTCAATGAACAAGACACTATGTCTCTTAGCTCTGAGTATTCTCTTTGGCTGTCTCTGATTCCTGGAATCCTCTCCCCCCTCAACTCTACCTACTGACTTCCCTGTCTTCCTTTAAGTCCCACCCGAAATTTCATCTTTTATTGGAAACCTTTTCCAACCCCTTTTTAATTTTAGTGTTATTACTCTTTTAATTATTTCCTCTTTATCCTTATATAACTTGATTTGTATATATTTGTTGGCATGTTATCTCCTCCATTAAATTGTGATCTCCCCAAGGGCAAGGTCTAAGCATGGAGTAATATGTGGATAAATTAGTGTAGTGACAGGCAGGAAACATGGCAATATTTGTGAGATGGCTAATGCAATTCAGCAGCCGTTTGTTTAGTTCCTACCACATGCAAAAGGAGAATCAATGGGACTTGGACTCTCAATCAGCAATTACTGTACACACTAAATTGGACCTAAAATTTCCCGAATTTCATGATAATCAAGTTTAGTAATTCATTTTTTTCTCTGTGAGCAACATTTTTCCTATTTTTATGGCTTCAAAGCTGGTGTTTTAGCCATACTCCTCTCATTAATGGTAATCAGAATCATGTGGTTAGCACCCTGTATAATGTGTTGAAATTTTACCCCCTACAGTTTACAATACAATAACAGATGCCATCTTCAGAAGCAAGAACTATTGGGAAAAGGCCAGTAGTTTTCCTTCATTGTTGCAAAATCTGGTGTCTCCATAGGAATTACCTTCCTAGGGCAACTTGGAGTATCCTTCTATATAGGAAAAAAAAATAAACATAGCCATATAGATGTCTAGCAGTCCATTCATAGCAAGCCTTTAAATGAATTGCAATTTGGCTCTAGGACAATCCTTACATCTGTCGTCTCTTCTCCTCAATGATTGTTTCAAGTCTTGCCTTTCTGGCAAGGGTTATAGCCTGTTGGTAACCATCTGTGATACCTGGCTATGTTCCTGTAAAAACTGTAAATGGAAATCACACTTCTAAGACTTCTAAGGGGATTTCATGAGCTTTGGGTCCATACAGAAACAACAAAGAATTTTTATGCTATTTATAGAAGACTTTTTTTTTTTCATTGTGATCTTGTTGTGAGTCTGTAAGGTAGCGCGATTAAAATCTTGTTCCAGGGAAAGGAATGAAAACGTATGGGAGTGGTGCTAAAGAAAAATAATATATTCCCTTACACAAGTAAATCCACAAGGGTCATTTCCAAGTCAATGAGATAATAGCCACACCTGGCATCAACATAGCAATTAAAAAGGCTGATTATGCCAACAAAAGAAAGTAACACTTTGAGGTAAATTGAAAGGGCTTACATTGTAGGGGATTTTTAATAGAGCTTTATTACTCATATATTCACATGTATCATGTTTTATGGAGATTTAATTTTATAAAGCAAAAATAGAAATGACAGTTATGGTTCCATAGAGTCTAGAACATGGGAAGTAATAGTTTCAATGTTAGTTTCAGTATTGTTTGTATGGGCCATAACACAGCTGAAATATTATGATCAGTTCTGGATGCTGCATTTTAAATGGAACATTGCTACATTAGAGAATTGACATATATCAGAGGAGAGTAATGAAAACAATAATGGTACTTGAAACCATGTCATGTAAGCATTATCTAGAAGACCTGGTTAGAAGACCTCTCTAGACTAGAGAGAAGAAAACTTAGTGGGGGTGGGAGGGATAATAGTATTTTTCCAAATATTTGAAAGGCTATTGTATGGAAATAGGAAGAGATATTAGACTTACTTTGGTTCTAGAGAACAGAAGCAATGAGCACAAATTAAAAGCATCTTTCAGTTAAATAAAAGGAAGGTTTTTTCTAGGACTCAGATCTATGCAAAATGAAGTAATTCCCCATTGCTGAAAGTATTCAGATGCAAGTCAGACAACTGCCTGTCATGGGACTGTGGAGGGGCAGAAGATTGGACTATGACTTGTCATGTTACTTCCAACTGTAGGATTTGACCATATTGTTAATCATTTTGGGGGGAGTAATCCTGACTGTAAACATAATTTTCTGTTCTATATCATGGTCAGTCATATGTTTACCTTTAAATGGTAGAAAGTGGAAAATAAACCTTAAGACAAGATAAACCAGTCATTAATATTTAATATTATTGAATATATTTATACATACACATAGATATACAGGCATATATGTGGGCATATATATGTGTGTGTGTGTGTACACATACACATAAATACACATGCACAAACATGTGCATATGTTCATAAGTACTTTATCTCACTGAAGCTTCTCTCTGAAAATGCTATTGCAGCACAAATGTGTGTTCTGTTTTATAGTTATGATTCTTATATAACTGAATGTGTATTAGAATTTTAATGAATTCTAATTCTAAAATAGTAATAATTTGCCCTTTCAAATGCATTCAAACTAATATATTAAAAAGACATTCTCAATGTATATGAATAAATTTTAAACTTTGAAATTCTGAAGAGCAAAAAACATTAAGTTGCAATAGGAAAGGTTAATTGATAATAAATAAAAGTGTTTGTTATATTTTGGTTCCTAGTGAAGGGGTCCTTAACTTGGATTTCATGAGTGACTAGGCCAGGCATTGTTAAGAGCTCCCCAGCTCATCAACCCAAATGTTGATGGTTTCTTGGTAACTATGAAATGTGATCTGGTCTGTTTATATTGTGTATGTTTGTAACTTGTTTGTATTTGCTCTGATGTTCAGGTTGCTGGCTTTTCTGCCTGAACTAAGTAAGTTTATATGTATATGTTGGATTAAAGCAAGGTTGTTAACTCCTTAACTTTGCTTTCCTTAGTAAGGCAGATCAAAGAACCTGTACTAGCAGTATTCTTGTTATTGGACTTGTGTTGGTCTTTCACCCCCACAACAGCTGCTAGCTGAATTGTTGCAACACATGACTGCTAAATCTTCCCAAATTTCAGTTGCCCTCATGGCTTCATGAAGGCTGAAAATGTGATCTTTCATTAAGCCCAAATTAATACGCACATAGGGATATATCCTGATCCTCCAAGATCTGTGAAATATTAGTAATATTAATTAGCCACACATTGCCAAAACTATGACTCAAAAATAGCTCACCATTTTACATCTGTCACCAGAATATGTCACATAAGGAGTAATATAAATTTTGGTGAATTATTACAGTTGTCTGCAAGATAAATGGATGGCAGCAATCTGATCAGGTGATCTTACAAAAGGAAAAGCATCACTAAAAACTGACAGTTACATAGGACTGGTTTGTCAGGGAGCCTTTTAACAAGTAGAATTAAATTCTTGGAACGAGCTGGTCCTGTGGAAGCTGAGACCATGACCAGTTAAGCAAGGCTTATTGTAAGACAGCCAAAACATCCCATCAACCTGAATCATCACATCTGTCTCTAGGACTGGGATGCCAATGCCATGGCCCCCTCTCTTTTTCTCTCCTTTGGCTGAAGACAGGTTCTAATGAACTTGACTGGATTAAATTTATGGTCCTGTATCTGATTTGCTAGGGTCATTTAGATGCCACTTGAGTCATATTCTTGCAGAAAGTGAAGTGTCCATATAAATCAAAAGTAGTTTTGGACTAGAAATTTGATCTCACTAGCTATCAATTTTATTACAAACATTTTTTATTATTTTCAGAGGACCTTTTTTCTAATATGTTTTTAAAAAACGTTTTAAGCCCTTTTCTACAAGACATCAATCCTATCTTGAAGATATAATAAGAATGGGAAGAGAACAGATGGTAATAAGATCCTCCTCATTATACATTTATTTTTATTCATTTACGTATGTACATGTACCAATCTCCATCCACTCAGTAAAATGCAAGCTCCTAAAGGGCAGAGATTATTAAGTTTTTGTCTCCATTATTAGAAATGCATTCTGTAGATGAGGGATCACTTGTGTAAAAGTATGGAGGGAAGAATGGAATGTCATAAGGAAAACAACTAACAGGTCAGCTTGACAGGGAAAGAGAATATATGAAAACAAATAACAGAAGACTGGAAAGGCAATTGACAGCCATTCTGTAGAGTGCTTTAAGTGCCGGGGTAAGGATTTAATGTTTTATCAAGGAGGCAATATTGTGGCAATGAAGGTTTTTACATATGATGTTATTTGTCATAGTTGCATCTGTATTTTGAGTATATCACTATGATAGTTTCATGGAGGATGCATTAGATGTGAGGGATAGGGGGGACTAAAAACAACTCAGAAGTTGTTTAATAATTCAGGCCATGAAGATCTAAATAGCACAAAGGGTGTATAAGAGGAGACAATGGGATAGATATGACAGATCTCAAGAAGGTAAAACTGATAATATTTGGCAACTAATTAGTATGGTGAGTAATGGAGAAGGAGAAAACAAAGATGACTCCAATGGTGTAAACCTGATTGGTTAATTGGCTTGTACTGAAATACAGAAATCTGGAGGAAGGATGAACTTACGAGTAATATAATGAAGTCTGTTTTGGACACAGAGTTAAAAATGCCAATGGGACACCAGAGTGGACATATCTGGGAGGCAGTTGGCAATGAGAGATTCTAGTTCAGAAGTAGAGATATAGATTTGGGAGTCATCTACATAGAGATGACAACTGAACCCTTGGGAACTAATGTGATCAACAGGGTAGTTGGAAAGGGATGGGAAGGGAGGGAAAATTTTTAGACAGATCAAGTAAAATGTGGACTTCAAAAAGAAACGTATGTTGAATTAAATAGTTAAGATCTCAATGATAACTTTAGATATGGATTCCCTTATGGGAATGGGCAGATGAGAACAATTTGTTGCAACAACTATGAAGGAGTCTGAAGCATACACTGTGGAATGCTTAGAGCTTACATATATATTGAAGATGCCAGTGACATCCACTATATTCCTGGCCGTCACCAGTCATCTTGACTTTTATCCTGCCACTGGACTTTGATGATTTTGTAAGAGAGAGTGATGACTTTGTGCAACTCTGCTTCTCTCAAATTCAATTCTAGCCATTACCCATCATCCATTATTTTTCCCTCAACTTAATGATGTTGTTGGTCCTCTTTCAAAATGGATAAACACCATCCATATTTTAGCATATAATTTTGATTCTACCCCAAAGTTCTGTCTTAGATGATCTCTTCAGCAAATTCCCAACTGATAGACACCCCACAGAATTGCTATAAATATTTTTATAGACATGGCTCATTTTCCTCTTTGATCTCTTTGGTGTATAGACCTAGTAGTGAGTGGTATTGCCAGGTCAAAGGGTATGCTCATTTTAGTTACGTTTTGACACACAGTTCCAAATTGATTTCCAGAATCATTAGTTCTCACACCTTGTACAACAGTGCATGTGTTACAGATTTCAAATTAATGTAAGAAAAAGCCTCCAAATAATTTGAACTATCTAAAACTGGCATAGACAACCTCGAAAAGTAGTGGACTCTCCTCATCCAAAGTCTGGATGACTTTGCTTCCAACCATAATGCAGATGAAATTTTTGTAAAGGATATGTTGAAGCAAATGGCTTCTGAAGACCCTTACAAGCCAGGTATTTGGAACTTGGAGTCTGCCATACCATTTTATGATAGTTTTATCAGTCAAGGTAATAATAATAGTGCCTCATCTAGCTCATATGTATGTATTGTATTAAGTTTTACATGATATTTAACATAAATTACCTCATTTGAGTCTCAGAGTAATTGACTGTAATGGTCTTATTTCCATGTTAAAGGGCATAAGATCCTTAAGGGCAGGAACTCTATTGTTTTTGCCCTTGTATTTCCCAGTAATAGCTACCTAGCATCCTGTCTATAACACTGTAGTCATCTAATACATGTCTGAATGAATGAGGAAACTGAGACTTAGAGATGTTAAATGACTGACAAGCTACCTAGCTAGTAAGTCAGAGATGAAATTTCCATTACGATGTTTGTTACTCCAAATCCCACACCTCATTCACTGTACTGTGTTTTCCTATACTAATCTGAATTGTCTTAGAAAGATTCTGAAGATCACCTGGCAAGATAAGATACAAGGCACTGAAATCCTTACTATATCTAACCTGCCAGGCATTCAAACTCTGCTTCAGAGAGCACAACTCTGATGGACTGGCCATGTTGTTCAAATGCAAAATATGCACTTTCCAAAAAGACTATTTTATGGAGAACTCACACAGAGCTAACATTTATGGGGTGGTCAGAAGAAGAGACACAAGGACATTCTCAAGGTCTCTCTTTAGAACTTTGGAATTGATTGTGTGACATGGGAGACACTGGCACAGGACAACTCAGCATTGTGTGCCCACATGGGAAAAGGTGCTGTGCTCTATGAGAAAATCAGAATTGAAACAGCTCAAAGAAAATGCAGGATGTTCAAATTTAGAGTATCTGCCCCAAATGTTCCCCTGGAGTATTTGTGCCTGACCTGTGGTAGAGCATTCTGAGCTCATATGGTTCTGATCAGCCACAGTCAGACACTTTGAAATTTGACTCTGGCATAGGGATATCATTTCTGTCCCCTTTGAGAATGAAGGACAACCACCACCACCACCATCACTGCCACTAGCACTTTAATGTTCACCAATCCTATACATTACCAACAATTGAGGCACTGTATTTACTTTCCTTTACTGTAAATTAAATACTATCAGTATCTCCATTTTACAGATTATGAAATTTATCTCAGATATGTTAACTGGCTTGCAAAGAGTCATACAGCTAGTATCTGGGACTTGAACTCCAAGCCCAGTGTCTTATTTCTAAGTAAAGATAACTTCCTGACTTTTCTTTTAACCTTCAGGGTTATAGCATTCTGTGACTATGACAGATACCTCCTTAAGATCCTATTGTGAACTCCTCTCCAAAGACATTTTTCTCCGTTGGCAGTTAAAACTCTTCTACTTTCAAAAGCAGCAAAGCACTTTCATATTTTAAGTGCTCTCTCATAACCTGTCTCTTTGTTTGTTCCTTCTGAGGTTCAAGAATTTATTCTTTAACTTCCCTGAGGGAAGCTTCTTCAACTATTACATTTAAATGTGTAAGCAAAAACACACATTTTAGATTTGGGTGACGTATTTCTCACTTCTTCTTAGAATAATATCCAAAATCTGTTAGCAGGCTGCTTAATTTGGTACTTTGAATAATTAAAGCATCTTTAAAAATAAGAATAGAGACTTTTTCAGTATTTGTCCATTTGTTGAGAAAATATTTTTCTTATAGAAAAATAAAATTTATGCTTAAATTAATATATACATAATATGTTCTTCATATATATAGTACACATATACATAACATAATATATACATAGGCATATCTAATGTGTGCATAATTATGCATATTCATATATTATACATGTAGGCACGTGTATAAATAGTGCATATAGTATAGTGCTTATATGTATATACATGTACATGCTGATGCATGTCTATGTGCATGTACGTAAATATGCAGCTTTTGCAGATTGGATAGAATTCTGTGCCTAGAGTTGGGAAACCTGAGGTCAAACCTGAAGTCAAATATTTAATTTATGCATAACCCTGGGAAAATCACTTAACCTCTATTTGCCTCAATTTCCTCAACTGTAAAATGAGGGTATTAATATCACCTACTTCTCAAAGTTGTTGTGAGGATCAAAAGAGATGATACCGGTAAAAATGCTTAGCACAATGTCTGGCGCATAGCAGCCCAACCCAGCATGTCAGTCATGATGTCAGCTTTGGTCTTAAACTCAGTATAGAAACAAAAGAAAAGAAAAGAAAAAAAAAACTATGAAGGAACTAAGCTAAGTTATGAGGTTAATTTCCCTATTCCCAAGAGACCAAGATGTCATGTGTGCATGAATGTGTGTGTGTGTGTGTGTGTGCGTGTGTGTGTGTGTATGTGTGTGGGTGTGGACTTATGCTCCCAAGATATTTGGGGGAAATGTGTAAGTTTGTTCTTGAAGTAAATATAAAATCTAACATTAAGCGGCTATAGGGAATTGGAGTGTTAGTTATTGTACCCCTAAAATAGTAGGAAATGGCTAGTGGAAATACAAGACAATGGAAAATAAAAAGGGACAACTCTGAACCCCTCAGTTCCTGAGAACACTGAGGGAGTAGCGGGAGATAGAATAGGCTAGATTAGAGCCTGAGAGAATGGGATGAAAGTCAACCATGTTTATATCTATATCGATGTCATCTATACCTATATCTATATACATATACCCACATATGTACATATATACATTTACATACCCATATACAGACATATATACATGTATACATTTACACACATATATATATATATATATATATATATATATATATATATATATATATATATATATATATATATATATATAAATTTTCTATTTCCTGAAGGCAATTCATCCAGCTTCCCCACCCCTCCTTTTAATTATGTTCCCAACTCATTATTCATTTATAATTGTACTTTATATCCCAGATATATTGTTATTATTATTTTAAACTAACAAGCAAGTTCTAGAGTTTGCTCATCTAGCTAAATGTCATTATCTAGTCAATATATAGTCTTCATGCACTGGGCTTTACTCGTATACGGCACCGAACATGATGTTAATTGCATAAAGTACCAATGTTTTATGGCTTTGAGAAGGAGGAAACAATAGACTGAAAAATTGAAGATGAGTATCACACAGAGGGTAATGATTTTATGACGGAAGTGAGCAGCCTTCAATATACAACAAAGGAGAAATTTCCAAAAAGGGCAAGGAAAAAAAAATTACCAGGAAAAGACAGGATAGAAAAATACTGTTTGATCACATGATAATGGATGATAGGGGGCCAATCTGAATTTTCAATATCATTGACATGTCAGGAGAAAGAAAGGAAAACTGCAAGTCTACTGAGTAGGCCCTGTAGCAAACATATTGGAGGACCATGGGAGAAAATAGCACAAAATAGGCTGGCATGGATGGGTTGTAATATAAAATAATCACTGAAAGGAACATACAGAATGATAATATTTCATTTCCAATTGCGTATATTGAACTAATTCATAAAATAATCCCTAAATTTAATACAAATGAGATATTAGATTTATTTAAAAATGGATAGTCTCAGGATCGTACATGATCTCAGGGGAATAAACAAAAATCTCCTTCTCTGTCATACACTAAAAGTGATAGCCTTTACTTGAAGAACTCTGATTAAGAGGAAACTAACTACCCCCTGACACAATTCATTCCACTTGTCAATAGTTCTAATTATTATCAATTTTTTCTCCCCTAACATTAAGCCTATATATGCCTCTTTGAATCTTCCATTGATTACTTCTGATTTTGTGCTCCAGGTCCAAGCAGCAAAAGTCTAATACTTTTTTTTTTCTGAGTGACAGTCTTACAAACACTTGAAGACATCGTTCATGTCTCTTCTGAGTCTTCTCTCCTGAGTTTACCATTTCCTTCAAAAGATCTTCATGTAACAAGTCTCAGAATCCTTCACTATCCTGGTTGACATGTTCACTTTATTAATATTTCTCTTAAAATGTGGAATGTAAAACTGAATACAATACTTCAGATGACTGAATAAGGCAAGAAAGAAAATAATGTTCAGACTGAAGAAATTTGGCCAAACTTCATACACAATGAGCCCAAGAATAAGGACCAGAAGAAAAATCTATTAATAAGTTCAAAGTCCATAAAATCTAAATAAATGAAAGTGCTCAATTCTTTTTTTGAATACTACAGTGTCAAATTGAGGGAAACTGACTTCTGTGGGATATAGACCTAGTTGTGGTCTTACTGAGTCAAAATGTATGTGCAGATTATTCCTTATACAACACAGTTCTAAATTGTTTTCTAGAATATCTAGATGACTTCACAGCCTAGAATTCTAGAATATCATAGTTTTAGCCACTGTGCTATTGACTAAGCCCAAGTATTGTACTGTCCTTCAGTCCCTATCCTCCATGTTTTTCCTGAAATTCTAAACCTGTTGCCCAGATTGACTCTCAACCTGCTATGATGTTCAAAACTAGCTTGATATTAGGACTTGACTCAGTATCAAGTGTAGATCCAGAAATCATGTATAAACCAGTTCAATGTAGTTCATATATTCCCAGCCTCCTCTTTGACCACTGGTTCCCAAGCCCTTCTCTGAGTCTAGAGTATTTTCATTCCTATTTCTTGTTTTATGTCTTCAGCCTTATTTCATCTTCTCACTGGGTATTTACAATCATTGCTGCTGACATTCAGACATCACAGAAGGAACTATACAGGAAGGGGTAAGAAGAGTAAAATATAATTTCTAGTATGCAGGACTTAGATAAAAAATAATCTAGTTCAACTTTTCAGTATTGATTTGGAAAGTAAAGAGAAAAACTTAAAAATGTGTGGGGATGATACCCAGGATAAAAAGGAAAAGGAAGAAAGCATTAATTATCCCCACTCTTTCAAGTCCTAACTTCTAAATTATCACATTTTGTTTAATAGTTTGAGAGTTTAACTAAGCTTTATTTTTTAATCCCTTGCATGGTATTAAATAAGCCAAGTGGAAAGGAAGAGCAAATAATTGCACATCTCCATTCTCCTGACTTCCTATATGCATATAACCTAGGCAATGGGCTATCAAATATTATCATTAAACAAAGTTAGTGAATGAACTGAAAGTAAGCCTGTTTATCACACGGAATGTTGAAATTGATGAACAAAATATTTGGGTCATCTGTATGGACATACGTGTAACTTTATTGATTGAAATCTTAGTTATTGAATTTTAAGTTTTCTACAAACATACAGAGCTAAAAATGGCAATGTTATGCAAGAGTACCCAAGATGAAAACGTATTCAGATGTAGGTCCATGTCTTCATTGCTATGGCCATACCTTCCACTGGTGCAATTCAGAAACCAAAATCTCCATTTTGTTTGATTCTTATCAATATTGTTTCAGCAACTGTCCCACAGAGGATCCATCCAATTAGCTAGAAGCCTTCCTCTGTATATTTTATTAAAATTATCATAGGGATATATCTAGAGCTGGCAGGTCTCCAGAAGACATCTATCCCAAACTCCTCTTCCTAAATTATTTTTAGATCAGGAAATAAAGGCTCAGAGAGTTTAAGTGACTTGAATGAATGACAAAGCATTTGGAAAGTGTTTACTCTGCGCAAAGCACTGTGCTATTCATTGGTAATACAGAGAGAAAAGTAAGGCAGATCCTTCTCTCAAGGAGCTCACATTCCAAAGAAGTGGACAACATACACATTTTAGCTGCAAAACAGATGGAAAAAGCCCATGGTTAATTGAATGCCGTTCAAAGCAAATTGCAACACATCCTCTATGATGTCATTTCCACTAAGTAAATCAGATCAGTTTCTGATGTTGAACCATTTTATGGAGCCAAATACTTTGATGAAAAGAACTTTCTTTTTTTGGGTCTTCAGTAGAAGTGGCTATAGCATGTGCAGTAGCAGTTTCCAGGTCCCATCTCCTCTGATGATGATAATAGCTAGTATGTATATAGTGCTTTAAGGTTTTCAAATATTATCCAGTCTTACTAGAGATACTATATTACCTAATTATTATCATAATTAATATTTAATTTAGTCCTCACAACAAATATGAAAGGTAATTGCTACTATCTATATTTCTCAAGCGAGGAAACTGAGGAAGGCAAAGGTGAAGTGACTTTCCCAGATTCACATAGATAGGAAGTATCTGAGGGCATATTTGAATTCATTTTTCTGACTTGGGGTCTGCTGCCCTATTCATTGTGCCACCTAGCTGTGTGCTGCTTGGACTGGACAGGGAATTTAGCTTATCCAAGTTCTGAGACTGAAGCCTCATATAGATGTGAAACCATGTCTTCTGCCTCTAATACTCTTTCCAGTGTACCATATTGCCTCTCTTTAATTCTTTTAAATATCAATTATTTTGACGGTGAAAGCACCACCAGCACTGATACACAGCTCTCTACCCCTAGTTGTGAAAGAAAAAAAACAATACTCATCACCCTGAAGCCAACCTAGTCATAGACTCCATTAAACCTGGTGAGCCTGGTCCTCAGAAAGACATCTGGTCCCTAGCTGGACTCCTACTCTGAGCCTTTCCAGCTTAATAGTACTTGGCGGAGATTGGCTCTACTATCATAGCTTTCAGAGCTCAGGCCACGAGGAACAGAACTTTGGTGGAGGTTATAACTATTCTGGAGTGAAAACAAAGAATGTTAGCTTCTTAAGAATGGAAGGTAATAGCAGCAGGATTTGCATTTAAATATTTTAAATACTTGCCATAAATTACTTTTATCTATTTGTTAAAAGGACTCAAAAACTTATAACTCTTCTCTTTTCTTTTTAAGTCATTTGCACATTGAAGCTTGGATCAGGAATGGGCTCAATATCCTGTGATGACTATTAGATCAAGGATCAACTATAACACCTGTTGCTTGCCCTTTAAAGCCCTTCACAACCCGGATTCTTTCTTCCTTTCCAGTCTTACACTTTTCTCAACTCCATGCACCATGTAATCCATCCATACTTCTTGTTACTCACAGTCAACACTGTATTTCTTGATAACATCCCTTTTTAGTGGTTGTTGCCCATGCCTTGAATGCTTTCCCTCTAGCTTCCTTTAATATTCAGCTCAAATCCCACCTTCTGAAACAAACTTTGCCTTATCCATCTGAGATTACCTCCTGTTTACATGGTAGATATACTCCATGCAAATGATATTCTAATCAAGTTCTTCAGTGTCCCAAAGTCAGGATGATTAATTAATGCATTAAATAATAAAATCAGGATGCAAAAAGATATTAATGGGCTGGTATATAGAGATGAATCTAATAAGATCAAATGTAATAGGAATGACTACAAAATCTTAAATCTGGGTTCAGAAATGAAATTCACAAGTTCAAAATGGAAAAAGCAAGGCTAGGAAGCAGTTTGAAAAAGATTTGGAGACTGCAGAAGAAAAGGATTTCAATATTAATCAACAGTGTGATATGGCAGCTAGAAAAGTAAAACTTATTTTTAGCTAAATTAAGGTAGGTATGGGGTCTAGGACTCCTGTGATATTCTGTCCTGATTAAAAAAATCACCTCTGGAATATTGTAATGAGCATTAATAACTGAAAAGACCTCTAAAGTATGAATCTGAAAGTCTGAGTTCTATTTCTGATTTTGCCACAGCTTGACTGTATGATCTGGGGCAAGTGACTTAATCACTAGAGATCTCAATTTTCTCAACTGAAAAATGAAGGTATCAAAATAGATGACCTCTAAGGAAGTTTTCCATTTTGTGGCTCTGTTCTGGCTTTATGCTATTGAGTAGGAAATAGTGAGTAGGAACAAGACTGTTCTGCTATGCATTCCAGCCCCATAGCTGTTATTAGTGTAGCACCATAGCTCCTATAAAAGGGACTTACCACTGACTTAAGCTCTTAGTATATTCCTTTATTCAAAAGACAGACAAGAGGAGTGGGAACTTCCAAGTAACACTGAAACAAGGCACTGTAATCTCAGAACATGAGAAGAGTGACACTACTCACATGAAAGAACAACCAGAGAATTGGACCCTTCACCAGAAAGGCTCATGGCTCTTAAGCAGCCTTAGTCTCAGTTCCAAGTCTATGTCTATAATATTATTTCCCACTTTTCTGCTTCAAAAGAATAGAAGAATTGGTTTCCACAACCCTTGGCCCTCACTTATCCCTCCCATTAACTTAAATATCTGTCCTTTCTCTCTCTAAAAGGGTAGTTAGCATTAGCTTTCCCTAGCTCAGTAATGAGAATCTCCTGGGCCTGCTTAGGTTTGAAACAGAGACAGCCATCACCGTTACTGATGAATACGATTCCCTTAAGTCCTTATGGAATATTTTCTATCAGGAGATTTTTTTTAGGAAAGAAGGTTATTTGTCTCCCTAGGCTATTGCTAAAGTGTCTGCTGTTCCTATCTGTGATTAGTTTTTAAATTTACCCTATTTTTCCATGAGAGAGTATCCATTAATGCTCCAATGTCTCTTCAATGTACTTCTATTACCCTTTGTCACATTTCCCTAAGCAAACTCCCTAATGTCTTCTCATGGGAAGATTCCATTCAAAGTGATCAGCCCATGTGCCTGAACCTATTACAATCACCTCCTATATTCAATCAGTTGCCAAATTGTGTTGCTTTATGTGAAATCTCTCACATCCATCCCTATTTTTTGTAGTCAAATACCCTCATTCAGGTCCTTATTTCCTCTCACCTGTGCTATTGCAATAGCCTAGTAATTGGTCTCTTAGCACACAAAATTCCTCCTCTCCAATAGATCCTCTACACAATAGCCACATCAGTATTCCCAAGGAACAGTTCTATGTCACTCCCTTCTGAAGAAACTTCAGTTGTTCATTATTACATTGAGGACTGAAAACAACAACTCATCCCTTTAGTGTTTTAAACTCCTTACAGCATACTTCCAAACTCTCTCCTTGGGTGTATTTCATATTATTTACCACTAACACACTTTATATTCTAATCAAAATGACCTACTTGTTCTTCTCCATATCTAATATTATATCCCCTACCACCCTACACAAAATACCTCACCCCAGAATCCCTCCCCTGGAGTGCCCTCCATCCTCACCACCACCTCTTAAAACCTCTAGTGATTAGTAGCTTTTTCCTGACTCTGTATTACTTAGTATTTACTTATCTGGGTGGGTACATGTTCCATTCAATCCATCTTCCTCCCAGTCACCTTCTCTCCCTAAAAATGTTAGCTCTTTGAAGGCATGGACTTGCCTTGGTATCATTAGCACCTAGCAGAGTGACAGGCACATATTTGATGCTTATTAAAAATAAATGATAAATTGATGAATGGGTAGATGGATGACCGTGGCCCCCATCTGCTAGGATTCCACAATAGTTGACAGGGAAATGCCTGTCAATGGGGAAGAGCTCAGAAGGTATGTTTTCAATAAAGTTGCTGTCATTGGTCTTGTGACAAAGAATCATCATTGCTCAGTTTTTGGTGTATCCTATTCCTAAGAGCTCAAGTAGCTTGCAAAACAGCCTAATGTGCTAGGCTTCCCCAAACAGTATATGTGACAAAGGAGAATTAAGACCTGGAAAAAGTCAGGAAGGTAACCAGGTTAATATCTCCTCCATCCAGAGCTGAATTGTTCTACCATTGGTAAGTTTCATTTCATTCTCATTCCTATCAATATACCCAATATAGTGACCATTTTGGGAACCCCAACTCAGAGGCCTCAACCACCAATGCTTTTTGATAAGTTGTCTAAAATCAGCCTCACAGTGTTAAAGTAACACTGATTCCCTTTTTAGACCTATGTCACCAGCAACTGAACTCAGGATCTCACAGCTTAACTACACTGACTCTCTGGTTATAGTAATAAAAGATAACTCTTTCACTAAGATATCTGTTTGATTTCCCCAAATTTGACTCTATAACTTCAAAATATAGTACTCTATATCTCTACAAGTGTTCAAATGTCTCTTGAAGTACCACTTCCTGAGTTGTCTTTCCTAACTAGAAGGGAGGTAATTGCCTTCTCCCAACTTAAGTTAAATCAGAAATTAAATGAGTTTTTGAGGTGGCAGGGAACTTGATGATCATTTACTTAATGAATAATGAAGGTCTGGAGAGGTAAAGTGTCTTACCCCAAGGTACCTCTTCTCACATACCTTCTACAATTTTAATGCATCATGAACATTTAAATTGATGATTGTCTATATTGCATATTTTCTTAATGGCTTTATTCAACACTTATATAGGTTTATGTCTAAAGGGTCTTGTATATTTTTCTTTACCCATCATTATTATCTACATTATATTATAATAATGAAGACATGAGCCATATTTATTAAATTTATTCCATGGAGTAGCAAACATGTGGACACTTTGTAAATTACATCCTGATGACAATGGTTTTATAGCACAAAGGTAATTGCATTAGACAAATGTAAATTCAGTCTATATTACTGGAATTAGATATTTGACATTTGTATTTTTAAATTTCATTTATCTTTTAAAATTAGGAAGAATAATCTAAAATCCTACAGGACTAATTACTGCCCTGGAAAATAATGTAATAGCACGCTTTTTCTATGCACTGCAAAGATTTACCTATGGAAATTATGTAGTCAGTAGATGGCACTGTTTATTTTACTAATGATAACTGACCATTTCTATGCTGTTATAAAATTGACTTACTGATTGGGTTATTTAATAGAAATCTAGAGCTGTTTGTACATTTCCCACCAGAGTAGTCCATTTGATTTCCCAACACTTTGCTGCAGTGACTTCAGTGAATAGATGAAATGGGGGGGCATTAAAAATGGGGAAATTCTCAGTAGTTTTGTTTGTCATTTATGTTTAATACAAACCAGCCTCCTTGAAGGATTTGGTGAAATGATTCTCAAAATAAAATTTCCATTAACAATAATATAGTTGTGTTTTTTTTATCAAGGGTATTTTTGTTTCATCAATGTAACCTAAAATGATGCTGTTTATAAATTATGGCAATTTCAGTTCAGGTTAGTTCACTACTTGAATCACTTTTGTAACTTTGATTTAGGAGGATAAGTAATAGTGATCAGTGAGTTTGGACTTCTAAATAAATAGGTAAAAATGCTCAGACATATGAAAAAAAGGAAAAGTCATTATGAAGATTCAGTGGTATCCTGCAAATTTTATTGTTATCTTAGGCTATTCAAAGTTATTGTGCTTAAAAAAATTATTGGACTTTTGTGGAATATCCCATTTCTATGTCTTTGAACCAGCTGTACTCTGTCCCTTAAATGTTGTTCTTTACCTCCATCTCTTAGAACACCTGGTTTTGTTCAAGACTCAATTCAAGTACTAACTTTTTGTGTTTACACAAACACATATGTACTATGTGTATAATATACATATATATGTGTGTGTGTGTCCAGAAAGAGAGAGTGAGACAGAGGGGCAAGACAGAGGATGATGGGAGAGGGAGAGAGACGGAGAGTGAGGGAGGAAGGGAAGGAAGAAGGGAGAGAGAGAGAAAGAGAGAGAGAGAGAGAGAGAGAGAGAGAGAGAGAGAGAGAGAGAGAGAGAGATTTTTTCATAGAGGGAAGACATATCATTAAGAGGGATCTGGAAAAGTTTTATGGTGGGGTTTTAGCTGGGATTTAAAGAAATCCAGGCAAGCCAGGAGATGCATATTAGGAGGGAGAATATTCCAGACGTAGGGATCAGTCAGTGAAAATGCATGGAGTTAGTAGATGGAGTACCTTGAGGGAGGAATAATAAGGCCAGTTTGACTGGGTTGTAGAGTACATGTGAGGAGTAAAGTGTAAGACTATTGGAAAGATACAAAAAGGTCATAGATTTTGTATTCAATACTCAAGGTAATAGGGAGTGACTAGAGTTTGTTAAATAGGGCAGTTACACAAGTGCATGAGGAAAATAGTTTTGGCATCTGGCAATGATTACAGATAGAAGAACCAACTGGAATACCATTGTAATTATCTATATGAGGATGAGGTCCTGTATGAGGTTGATGGTTGTGTGAATAGGGAGTGGACATATATGAAATATATTGTGAACACAGACAAGACAAGATTTGCTGAGAGAATGGATATGCAGGTAGATATGGGTGATGAGTTGAGGGTGACACCAAGGTTGTGAGTTGGGTGGGATAGTGATTCCCTCAATAATAATTGAGAACTTGGGAAGAGGGGAAGATTTTGGGGAAAAGATAGTTCTGTGTTAAACACATTATATTTTAAATGCCTGTCAAAAAAGTTGATAAGACAAACATAGAGCTCAGGAGAGAGAAGATTGCATGTCTGTCTTGTAATTATCTGCATAGATATTATAATTATCTTCATAGTAGCTGGTCAATCACCAAGCAAGATAATATGGAGGGAGAATAAATGAATGAATAGAACAGAATTATGGAGGCATACCAAGGTTAGTAGGCGTTATATTAATGAAGGCCTAGGTGGAAACTAAGGAGTGATCAGATAGGTAAGAGGAAAATCAGGAGAGAATAATGTCATGAGACTGAGAAGAAATTACCTGGATAGAGAAGGTATTCATCAGTATCAAAGCTTTCAGGGAGGTTAAAAGGCTTACAACAAAGCCATTATCTATTTGATATTTAAAACTTCTCTGACAACTTCAGAGAGAGCAGCTTCAATTCACTGTTGAGTTCAGAGGATACTCCTCAACCCCCTTGAAAACTGACTTTCTCCCCTCCCACTGTAATCAATCAGTCAATAAGCATTTGTTAAGGTTTACAATGCGCCAGGCATTCTATTAAACCAACTCCTTTCCAGATAACCAATAATGTCACTGTACCCAAAAACAATGATGATTTTTACTATTCTGATTTTCTTTTAACTCAGTGGGACATTTGATGCCAAGATCATCCCCTCTCTTAGCAATAAAACAATACAATTCAGTACAGTACAATGAAATATATAACATTACAACACAAACTGATTTAGCCTCTTTTTGTGCACAGAATTCTATGGTTAATACTGAAGGAGATGAAGTTTCCCACCCTCTGGAATTTACAAGTTGGTAAGAGGATAAAGAAAAGCAAAAATATCTTTCTTGATAGTCTCTCTTCCTTTCCCTTCCATAACTGATGCTATAATCTTAGAGTTTTAATCTTACTCTGTTTCCCTCCTTTCTTTTTGTTCATTTGCTGGCTTGTCATTCCCCCTTTCATTCTTTAAATCTTGATGTTTTCCAAGGTTATGCCTTAGGACAGTGGCTCTTTCCTTCTTTGTAGATGTATCCCTAAGCCTGGCAAATAATAAATTTTTGATGATTATTGGTTAATTGGTTGATTCTCTCTGTACTCTCCTTTTATATTTTAATTACCTCCACAGTTTCAATGAGTATTCTTATGAAGCTGTCACCCAAATCTATACTTTTCCTAAGATATTCAGCCTTATTTCCTAATGATGAATATCTCTACATGCATAACCTTGAACACATAGAGTTTTTTAAACTGAACTCTCCCTCAAAAGTAGCTCTCATCCTAATATTTCTATCTTTGTTAATAGTACCATATTCTTCCCAATTAATCAGGATCATACCATTTGGAAGTCTCTTTTGTTCTTTGTTGTTCCTCAACTCATTATCCAATCATCATTTCTAAGTTCATAATATATTTAGTGTCTTTTATCTTGTATTCCCTATCATTGCAAACATCCCCCCCACTTAGTAGTATTTTCCCCCAATTATGTGTAAAGACAGTTTTCAACATTTACTTTTATAAGATTTTTGACTTTCAAATTTTTTCTCCCTCCCTCCCCCCTTCCCCAAGATGGTATGCAATTTGATAGAGGTTATACATGTACAATCCTAATAGACATATTTCCACATAAGTTGTGTTGTGAAGGAAGAATCAGAACAAAAGGGGAAAACCACGAGAGCTGCATTTCCCTCCATCCTATTTCCCCCCATCCCCCTTTTTATTCTATTTTTGTTCTCCTTTAACCCTGAGCCTCCTGAAAAGTATTTTGCTTCTGACTACCCCCTACCCCAATCTGTCCTCTCTTCTATCATGCTCCCTTCTCTTATCCCCTTCCCCTCCTACTTTCCTGTAAGGTAAGATAGATTTCTATTCCCAATTGTGTGTGTATGTTATTCCTTCTTTGAGCCAATTCTGATAAGATTAATGTTCACTCACTCTCCCTCATATCTCACCTCTTCCTCTCCAGTGTAAAAGCTTTTTCTTGACTCTTTTATATAAAATAATTTACCCAATTCTACCTCTCGCTTTCTCTTTCTCCCAGTACATTCCTCTTTCAACTCTTAATTTTATTTTTTAGATATCCATTCATACTCAATTCAAACCTGTGCCTCTGTCTATATACACTCCTTCTAACTACTCTAATCCTCTGGTCTTTTCATCTAGAATGCTTGACTGTCCTCTATCTCATTGAAAGTCCATTGCTGCCCCCAAAGGATTATACCCAGTTTTACTTGGGTGTGTGGTTCATGGTTGTAATTCTAGCTTCTTTGCCCTGCAGAATATCATATGTATCAATGTAGAAGCTGCTAAATCTTGTGTTATCCTAATCGTGGCTTCACAATACTTAAATTGTTTCTTTTAAGCTGCTTGCAATATTTTCTCCTTGACTAGGAAACTCTGGAATGTGGCTACAAAATTCCTAGGAGTTTTCCTTTTGCGATCTCTTTCAGGGGGTTATTGGTGCATTCTTTCAATTTTTATTTTACTCTCTGGTTCTAGAATACTATGGCAGTTTTCTTGATAATTTATTGAGAGATGATATCTAGGCTCTATTTTGGATCATAGCTTTCAGGTAGTGCAATAATTTTTCAATGATCTCTCCTAACATTTCAGTTGTGTTTCCAATGAGATATTTCTCATTTTCTTCTATTTTTTTCATTCTTTTGGTTTTGTTTTATTGTTTCTTGATTTCTCATAAAGTCATTAGCTTACATTTGATCCATTCTAATTTTTAGGGAATGATTTTCTCCAGTGAGCTTGTGGACTTCCTTTTCCATTTGGCCAATTCTGCTTTTAAAGGCATTCTTCTCCTACTTGACCAATTGGACCTCTTTTATCACTTTGTCTACTCTGTTTTATAGGTGATATTTTCTTCAATTTTTTTTGTGTCTCCTTTACCAAGCTGTTGACTCATTTTTCATTATTTTTTTGTATCACTGTTACTATTTTTGCTCTATCTCTCCTACTTGGTTTTCAAAATTTTTCCTGAGCTCTTCCATGGCCTGAGACCAATTCATAGTTTTCTTACTGGCTTTGCATGTAGGAGATTTTACTTTTCTGTCATCTTCTAAGGATGTGTTTTTATCTTCTTTTTCACCACAATAACTTTCTATAGTCACAGTTTTTTTTTTTATTTCCATTGTTTGCTTATTTTGATAACCTAGTACTTGACTTTTAACTGTTTGTTAAAGTAGGCTTCTGTTTCCAGGATGAAGGGCTCAATGTCCCAAGCTTCAGGGGTTTTGTGCAGCTGTTTTCAGAGATACTCCTAGGAACCTGTGAGTTTTCCTTTCTTCCAAGTGATATCTAAGGAAAGGTGTTTACTCCTCTCCTGGCCTTCTTCTGGTCTGTGAGCTACCATAAGCACTCTTTTTTGTCCTGGAACTGTGAGGAGATTTTCCCCTCCACTGTGACTACATACTCTGCTATACAAGTGCTCCTTCCTGCCCTGGGACTGCTACCCAGGACAGCAACCTGGGCCCAAGTATAGGCAAAGCAACAAAGTGCTGCCTTGGTGCTATGAAAAAGACTCCTGAAATCTCCTGAACAGTTGTTCAAGCCCCTCATTGTCTGTGAGCTGAGAGCCCTGGAAGCAGCTGCTGCCACTGCCTCTGCTGATTCAGTCACTCTCAAGGCCTGCTTCCAGTTTTCTGGGGCTGTGCCTGTGCTGGTGCAGCCTGCACTGGAGTGTGCTCCACTCTCACCCAGGTACAACAGATATTTTCTGCTGACCTTCTAAGTTGTCTTTGGTGTCTGTGGCCTGAGAAATCTGGAAAATGCCTCTGCTGCCAGTAATTCAGTCACCCTGAGGCCTGCTCTGTGTTTGCTGGGGCCAGGTCTACACTGGCATGGCCTGTGCTCCTCTCTCACCCTGGTGTAACAAATTTTTCATGCCTATCTTCCAAATTGTCTTGGACTGGAAAATTGTTTCAATCTGTCTTTTTGTGGGTTCTCCTGTTCTAGAATTTGTTTAGTCATTTTTAAAGGTATTTGGAGGGGTTTAGGGTAGAGATTAGGTGAATCCCTGCTTTTGCTCTACCATCTTGGCTCTGCTGCCCCATTGTAAACATTCTTAGGTTTTCATCTCTCCCTGCTTATTCTTTCTCCTCTCTGATCTCCTCTGTAAAACATGGGAATTGGAACTAGATGGTCTTTTAAGTCCCTTCTAGGTCTCTGTAATTTTTTCAATTTCCACACCTTTGCACACTATCTCCTGTTTTCATAATAAATCCTCCTCTTCTCCTACCCTCAATTCTATCTGTTCAGTTCCCTGTAATTATTTAAATTCCAACTCACACACTACTTCTTGAATGAAAGTGAAAGTGATCTCTCTTCTAAATTTTCATAGCTCTTTGCCTGGCTCAGTGTAGAGTTGTGGAAAGTATTCCAGATGACAAGAAAGGTAGATAGTGAAATAGCACACAATACACAGGTGCAATGACAAGTGCTTGTAAATATTTTTAAATACATATTTAATAATGCTAGAAAATTCTAACCATGACACTTAGTAATTAATTTTTTATATTGTCACTAGTACTAGAGTAAAGATTAAAAGCTTCTGACAATGGTAACACATTAAAGGGGGAATTATTTTCTAATATAGTGAATATTGCCTGTCAGTTGCCCCTCAATACATGGGCAAAATATTTTCATTATTTGCCTATGATTGACAAAAAGGATTATTTCAATAATGGCAAATATTGGTAGTGGAAAATGGCAGTCTACAAGGACTCTCTGCTAAGCAATCTCAGATGGTAGAACAGAAATGTGCAATTAATAGAAATATAGGGAAATGATAATATGACACTCTGGGAAACAGAATTTATTGAAAGTTTCTATAAATATACCTTTGGCATTTTGGGGTATCTACTAATATATAGATTTTTAAAAAAATATTACAGGGGTCATTTGAGCAAGAAGATGGAGGACTAGACATTTTCTCTGATCCCTATGTCCTCTCAAATATCTCTCTTTTGAAAAAAAGAAATGATGTAGCAAAGATAAAGCAACTTCAGCTGTTTCCATGGTTAAGGACAAGTGGAATCCAAAAAGAGGTTTCAAAAAGGATCAAAAGATGCTCAATGACCCTGAGTTCACTCAGCATTCCTTCCCCATCTCTCTTGCTACTGACAGCAAGGCTACACAATCAGATTCAAGGACCCAACATACAAGTCAGGGCTTGTACCAACGGCCAACATAATACTACAAACCCACCTCCCTCTTTTCAGTGTTCTTGAGATGTAAGTTCCAGGCTACAGAACTTTTGTCAGATAGGATAGAAAGCCAGCTCAGCAGGCATCAGCATTTCAGGAGCAAAAGCATGCTGAGGCCCACAGCCCCTTAGCACCAGCACTGCAAAACTCTGAACAGCTGTTGCCTTGATAAATAACCTCAGAGCAGCAGCACAGCAACTTTCTGACCTTCTGGTGCCTTGCTAGAGAAGTAAAGAATAGAAGGAATGGTACCCGACACCAGGACAGGATTCTTTGTGCATGTGTGGAGGGAGGAAAGGTTGCACAGCACTCCATTAAGCCTGAGGTAAAGGACACATCATCAAGCTAAAGCCAGTTTTTCCCACTGAAAATTCAGCTGAAGCATATTGTTAGACTGGTGACTTATGAACTTCCCAGCAGGGAAAAGGCTGTGAAGTTTTCATATCCACCCCCAAGGAAACCACCATCAGAAGGAACCGTCAAATAGTGAATGCAGGAAAATCAGGAACAACAAACAAACAAACAAAAAATCCGACCTTATCAAAATTCTCATAAATTTAAAAAAAAAACCCACAAAGATCTTAAGCATAGGCAGAAAAATCAATCTTAGAGAATGAAATAGATTAAATGTAAAAGAACAAACAGACAAAAAAAACTTCTCAATCTGATAAATTCACAGGAGAATTTTATCAAATTTTTAGAAAACATTTAATGCCTATATGTATCAAAATATTCTCCAAAATTGAGAAAGTGTCATACCAGATTATTTTTAAGGCAAATACAGATATTATAGCTAAATTAGGGAAAGATAAAACAGAGAAAGAAAACTATAAGCTAATAACATTAAAGAATATTGATTCAAAATTTTAAACAAAGTCTTGTCAGGTTGTTGCCATTGATATCCATTGTTTTTCAGTTGTGTCCAACTCTTCATGCCTTAAGGACTATAACATGCCAACGCTTCTATTCTCCACTATTTTCCAAAGTCTATCCAAGCTCATGGTCATTGCTTTCATGACACTGTCTATCCATCCCATCCTCCGCCATTCCCTTTCCTTCTGACTTCAATCTTTCCCCACATCGGGGTCTTTTTCAGTGAGTCACATCTATTCATTTTGTGGCCAAATATTTAATCTTCACCTTTAGTAATTGTCCTTCCAATGAGTATTTTTAATTAATTTCTTTAGGTGTTGACTGTTTCATCTCCTTGCTATCCAAAGAACTCTCAAAAGTCATCTCCAGTGTCACAATTCAAAAGAATTAATTCTATGGTGCACTGAAAAACAGAAACAAAACATAGCTTTGACTCTAGGGACTTTGTTGGCAAGGCAATATCTCTGCTTTTTAGTTTGCTGTCCAAATTTTCCATAGCCTTCCTTCCAAGGAGCAATCATCTTTTAATTTCATGGCTGCAGTCTCCACCTGTAGTGGTGTTTAAGCCCAAAAATATAAAATAAGACACTGTTTCCATTTTTTCTTCTTCAATTATCCAGGAAGATCTGATGGTACCAGTGACCATGATATTTGTTTTTCATTGTTTTTTATGTTAAGCTTCAAGCCAGCTTTTATACTTTTCTCTTTTACCCTCATCAAGAGGCTTCTTAATTCTTCTTCACTCTGTGCCACCAAAATATCTGAGACTGTTATGATTTTCCCAACAACCTAATTTTGGCTTTTGATTTATGCAGAATGGCATTGCATAGAAAGTACTATGCATTTAAGTTAAATAAATGACAATATATGCTTTGTTGTATTTGTTTTCCAGTCTTAATCCAATCACTTGTTCCATTTTTGGTTCTTTTAGCTTATTAACCTACATATTCTTCAGTAATTTGAACATTTTTGGCATTGCTCTTCTTTAGGATTGGAATGTAGATTGATCTTTTCTAAGCCAGTAGCCACTGTTGAGATTTCCAAATTTTCCAGCATATTGAATGTAGTATGTTAATAGCATCATCTTTTTAGGATTTAAAATAGCTTAGTTAGAATTTCATCACCTCCATTGGTGCTATTGTTAACAGATTCCTAAGGCCTACTTGACTTCATTCTCCAGGATGTATGACTCTAGATCAGTAACCACACCATCATGGTTATCAGTGATGTTAACACCATTCATTTGTATAATCTTGCCACCTCTTCTTAATTTCTTCTATTTATGCTAAGTGTCCACCATTTATGTCTCTTATCATACCCATTTTTGCATTAAACATTCCCTATATATCTCTAACTTTTTCAAAGAGATAATTTTTATATTCTATTATTCTCTTTTATTTCTTTGCATTAGTCATTTTAGAAACCTTCTTATCTCTCCTTGCCATTCTCTGGAATTCTGTATTCAATTAGGTATATCTTTCCCTCTCTCCTTTACCTTTTACTTTCTTTCTTTCCTCAGCTATTTGTAAAGCCTCATAATATAGCTATTTCACTTTCTTGTTCTTCTTTTTCTTTGGGATGTTTTTGTTGCTGCCCCCTTTACAATATTGTGAACCTCTGACCATAGGTCTTCAGGTACTCTGGTTATTGCTTCTTGTTCATATTCATAAGGATGTTGTTTCATTCGTCCCTTTAGGGGCTGATGGTTTTCCCACCGTTCTTCAATTTAAGTCAGAATTTTCCACTAAGAGGCTCCTAATCTGACCCACAAACAGCTCCAGGTCTTGTTTTAACTGAGTGTATAGAGCTTCTCTACCTTTAGCTACAAAATATGTAACTAATCTGATTTTGATATTTACCATCTGGTGATGTCCATATGTAGAGTCAACTTTTGGGTTGTTGGAAAAGTGTTTTCTGTGACCAGTGAATTATCTTGACAAAACTCTATTAGTCTCTGCCCTGTTTCATGTTGTACTCCAGGGCAAAACCTGCCTATTATTCCAATGATGTTCTGATTTCCTATTTTAGCATTCCAGTGCCCTATGATGAATGTTACATCTTTTTGTTATTTCTAGAATATGATGGAGGCCTTCATAGAACTGAGTAGCTCGGGCCTGTTTAGCATCAGTGGTTGGCACATAGACTGAAATGGTGAAGTTTGCCTTGTAAGATAAGAAAAGAAAATAAGAAAAGAGAAAGAAAATAAGGAAAAAAATAGTCATTATAAAAGATAAAAATACATAATTTTGATTACTTGAAGCTGAAAAGCATCTGCAAAGATGGTATTCAAGCATCTTTGAAAAGAAGGAAAGTGGTTAAATTGGGGGAAGCTTTGGGTCAAAATTCTCGGACAAAAAGTAAATGAGTTAACAGTCTTCAAAAGAAGAATTGGAGAGTATTCACAACCACATCTAAAAATGCTGCAAATCTCTTATAATAAGAGAAATGCAAATCAAAGACACCCTAAGATTATTACATCACACTATTCAAATTGGCCAAATTTAAAAAAATGACAATAGGCAATGCCAGAGGAGTTGTGGAAGTATAGACACAGTAATACCTTGTTGGTGAACTGTGAAATTATACTGCCATCTTGGAATGCAATTTAAAATTATGCAAATAAATTGATAAAAATGTAAATAGTCATTAAACTAGAGACCCCATTCCTGCACTTATACCCCAAGGAAGTCACTGATAATATGAAAGTCCCTGTTTATACCAAAATATTTATAGCATTATTTTTTTGTGGAAAAAAAGAATTAGAAACAAAGTAGATGTACATCAATTGGTGAATGGCTAAAGAAATTGTGGCCCAAGAATGTAATGTAATATTTCTGTGCCATAAGAAATCACATGTATGATTAATACAGGTTAGAATGAAGAGATCCAGAGTTAAGACAACAATACACACAGTAACTACAGAATTGTAAATGGACAGAACACCTACCTACCAAAAAAAATGTTAACAAAATTTTAAAGACCAAGCAGGACATAATTGAAGACATAAGAAAGAGCAAGCGAATCCCTTTCATGGAGATTGGATTTCCACAGATGTTGCATGTTGCACACAATTTAGGAGTTTTTCAATGTATAGATCAGTTGCACTGATTTTTTTTTCTTCTTTAAGAAACAGCAATATCAACTATTTGTTATATGGGATATATCTGGGAGAGGCATGGAAAAGGAATACATGGAATTTGCTTAAAGTCATTTTTAAAGGTATTTGGAGGGGCTTGGGGGAGAGTTCAGATGAATCCCTGGCTTTACTCTGCCATCTTAGCTCTGCCCCTCCACTATTGTAAACATTCTTAGGTCCTCATCTCTTCCTGCCTGTGTTGATGTGTGAAACAGAAGATATCAATTAAAAAAACTTAATGAAGTTACAAATTAACTTCATGATCACTTTTGCTTTCTCTAATAGGAGAGAAGCTTTATCTGTAGATACATTTATGCTATTTCACTTCTTCAGGAAATGGACTCTGTCAGATGGCATATTTTACTTATTGCTAAGCTACCAGAAAGTTTACAGTCAAATTCACTGGTTAATTACAGTTCATTTTATAAGTCTTATAGCCTATACCCCTTCCCTTTCCTTAAATGATGTCTGTTGTACTACTAAAACAACTTATTGTGAATTATATTTTAATTTATTTGCCATTTCAAGTCTTCTCACATATCCTGATGTGACCAATGTCAACAGTAAATGAAAAAACCAGAGAAATAACATCCTTCTTCATCCTGAAGCAAAAACAATCATTTTACATCTAACCAATTATGTATTATATGTCTTTGGATTGTCTTCTCTGTCAATTACCCATGGGGAACAGCTGACTCCAACCAACCAGCATACTCCCTGAATGGCAGTCACCATCCAGCTGGTGCATACTCAGGGAATGGAAACTAATTTTTACATGCAATGAAGCAAAACATTACTAGGAAGGTAAATTTGCCACTGTTGCTCAAAAAAACTGATATAATTCATTCCAAATTGAAATTTGGATTATCCACACTGTTGCTTTCCCTCCATTAACACAGATAATAGAAAGTAGAGTGTTTGGATAAAAATAACTGAACCATATTCATAACTCACAACAATTTTTTTCCCTGTTAGGTTAAACAGACTCATAGAATCACATAATCTGAAAGCTGGAAGAGATCTTAAGAGATATTTTCATCCAAGCTACATATGAACAGGCAATCATTCTGTAACATTCTCTATTTGAAGACATTTCTTAATTAGGTATTTGCTTCTGAAAAAGCACATTCCACTTTTAGACCATGTTGAGTAATGGGAGAAACACTGAATTGGGAGTCAGAAAAGAGAGGCTATATCTTGGTCCTGCTATTTAATATCAGAGTCAAATTAGGCAGGCACTTATCCTGCTGGCCTCAAATTCCTCCAATTTAAAATGAGGAGTTTGTTCTAGATCATCTTTAGATTTAATAAACTATGATTCCATGATTATAATTTCTAATGAAAAAAATATAAGAACCCAATGACTTCTGTTATGTGATTTATTTCACTGTTAAGATCACAGGCCAAAACTTGCCTCTGTGTTTTCCAATCATTGTGTCTAGTACCATCTTTGGGATCCAACCATGAAAGTCTAACTCCTCTTCAATATAACAGTTCTTTGAATACTCACAACGATGATCATCCCCTAATTTCTTTGTTTTGTATTCCTTTTTATAGGGTAATCACTCCTAACGTGTTCTACAGATAGTTGAGTGAAATAATTTACAGTTCTCTTATCATTGTTGTTGCCTTTCTGTACTCTAAAATGTCAACATTACTTGTAAAATGTTCTTGATGACTTTTAGGATGGTATGAGGGGTAATTTTGGTCCATTCTGAAATTTTAGGATTCAGAAGGATTACATCACAAATCTCCTAGGCATATAAGGAAGGAAAAAAAGGTATTCAGTGTGAAGGTCAACAAAACATAGGAATAAAGCAATCAGTATATATTTTTTATTTTCCTGGGGAAATCTAATCTAGAGTATCATAGAGATCATGCTCACAAATTAGCTTGACATTGCATTTTTGTAAAGGAATTTGACTCTCTGAGGAAACTAGATTTCATCAACTGAGACAAAAAGTTAGAAGGGAAAGGCATAAGAGACCACTGGGATAGGTAGTTATACATGCTTAGAGATTATGATCCTCCTCCTCCTCCTTCTCCTTCTCTCTCCCCCCCCTCCCCTCTCTCTCTCTCTCACACACACACACACACACTCTCACACACACAAAACAAAACATATTTTAATACCAAAATTTAACTGTTAGAGTTATACAGGGTGTCTCAAAAGTTTTAGTGAAGTTGTAAACTGTTAATACTTTCACTAAGACTTTTAAGAAGAGACACCCTGTATTGCTGTAAATACTATAAAAAATGCAATTTTAGAAAGATCACTGTTGCATATGGCTGAGACAAAGTCAAAAAGTGACTGTGAAAAAGCTGAAAAATATTACTAATGATTGTTTGGGGTCCCTGACCAGCAAGGACCCCAATCTTTGTACGCAATGATGAGGTGGGAGTCAGGGAAGATACAACTCCAATTTATTGGGAGACATTATCCAGTTTTATAGAGTTTTGCACTACATGAGCAGAAGCAGGTGTAAGGGGATGACAGCATGGGAAGATCGATATCAGGTGGGAAGAATCTGGACTGTAACAAACTATGATTTCTACAAGCGTATGGGAAAAATTAGGGCTGTAGCAAGATAGTTTCTATGGGAGTATGGGAACAAAGGGGGGTGCTGTCCTACAGTATCTATGGAGGCATGGGAAGGCTCAGGCATGTAGCCAGCTGATATCAGAGCTGTATGAGCTATGTGAGGCATGGGGCAGGATGCCCTTGTGAAGTATCAAAGATGTTCCAGTAAGTAAAGTATCAAAGCATTGTTGTGTTAGGCACTGGTTCAACAGCATTAGGTAGTGGCCAGCTGGGTTCCTCCTTCTGGGCTTGAGAGTACCTAGTGGATGGACTCTGCCTGCATGAGAAGGACGACTACGGAGGAGGCCCTCCCTCCGGCTGCCTGTTGTTCCAACTCCTACTAAGCCTGTCTGGTTTTACCCAGGAAACAGGCCAGGTGCTAGGATCCTGCCAGCCCCGGGGTCGGCACCAACCCCTTACAAATGATAATTGTGTGTTTGTAAAGTAGCATGCCATACTATCCTTGAAATAATAGGAGCCCTGGAAGAACCTCCTCCTCCCCACCCTCCCCCACTTTTAGCCATCTACCACCATCCAGGCATTTTGGACAGATATTTGTTAAAGGTCATTGGAAAGAATCATATAGGATGACAAAGAATTGATAGAGTATGATTAGAACAGTTGCTGGAGCATCACATGCACTAGATACAATAGTAATAATAGAGGATATTTATATAACACACACAACAACTCTATGAGGTAGGTGCTATTATCCCCATGTTATAGATGAAATAGATGTTTAGAGGGATTGTGACTTACTCATCTAGTCAGTATGTCTAAACTACACCTCCCACATCATGTACTTCTACATTTGATAATTTGATCTTAAGTCTATGATTTCACATTTATCTTTTCTAAATGTGATATATCATATTTGGCCCATTGTTCTGGTCTCTTGCCATCATTTTAGATTCTAATTCTATCATCCAACAACACTGACAACTCTCTCAATTTTATGGCATCCATGTATTTGTGCCATGTCTTGAATGATAATATCCTTATCAGATTGATTATTCCTATCTATTGATGTGCTTTTTTGGAAGATCCACAAAGACAGTAATAAAAACACTGCAACAACCTACAGTAATTGGTTTATTGAAGAGTGCTTCCTAACAACCCAAGCTGAAGTTCATTACCTTTTTGTTTATTTGTTTGTTTTATTTCATAGACCCCTTTGACAGTTTAGGGAAACCCATGGACCTCTTTTCAGAATCATGCTTTTGAATGAAAAAAAAATGGAATCCATAGTTTTACAAAAGGAACCTATTCATTTAAATGCATTCATCAACATATTTTAAAAATTCATCAATCTCCTCCCCCCACCCATTTAAGGACCCTTGAATTAGAATAATCTTAAAGTGCAATTAATCATACTTAAGATAATGGGAGACTTCTCTGTAGAAAGCTCTAAGGGAAGGATGGCTAATCACTTTTCAGGTATTTTACAGGAAGATTTCTTTTTCAGGTATGGGTTGGACCAGATAGCTTCTGAGGTTCTTTCTAAATCTGAGTTTTGGAGAGGCAATGGTTTTATTCCTGTGTGTCAATAAGGAGTTATTACGGTAAGGAGTAAAATAATAATATAATATAAATGTGCAAAACTTTTGTCTGACATCCAACAATAACCTACAGCAAAGAAATGACAATAACCCAAAGTTTCACACATTTCATAAAAAAAAATATTTTACTGTTGTAACATGAGAAATCCTTTAATTACAGGGATCTCTGTGCAAGGATACCAGGAAATCCTATTCAATGAAGTCAGCACTTGAAAATGTGCTACCTTGTTGCTGTAATGTCTGCTTCATTTGCCTCTGTTATATTAAGTTAAGAATGATTCACATCTGGCTAGAATGATTTTGTGGAAGTCTGCTTGAAGAAGAGAAATAAACCATGATTCACTTCCTTCCAAACCTATGTTTTAAAGGTCTGTACTATAGCATGCCCTTTGATCTTCTAGAACACAGAGTCTTCTTGGGGGGAAATAAGATAGAAATAACTGACATAATTAGAAAATGCATTAGATATGATTAGACATAATTTTAAAATGCAAATTAGAAAATTATTATTATGGTAATAATCAATAACATATATGTATATGTGCATATCCATATATACCCATACATAAATACATACAATGATAAATTTTGTAAAGCACTTCACAGATATAATTTATTTTTGGTCTCATATCTCATCATGCAGAGCAACCTATATTCAAATCCTAAAATGGTAGCTTGTTTCTGTATACTATATAATTCAGTAATATTGGCCTCCTTGCTGATCCTCACACAAGACATAATGAATCTCCACTATATGCATTTTCTCTTTCTATTCTCTATACTTGAAATGAGGGAGATGGCATGCAAACAATATCAAAACAAGTTATATACAGGATAAAAAGAATTAATCTTACAGCAAGGCACTAGCATTAAAATGGTTGGGGAAACCCCCCCAAAACTTCTGGCCATGGTTGAATATTATAGATAGGACATGAAAAAAGCCAAGAAACCATGGAATGGAGAGATATTATTATGTCCTGGGTGAGGAACAGCAAGGAGACCAGTGTCACTGGATAATAAGAAATATATGGAGGGAAATTAGTAATTTAAGGTGTGAAAATGGGTTCCTACTTTATTTCTATACTAAAATGAGGTGTAGATTCACATGCACAGGGTCATTGGAAACTTATTGGGGATATTGTAGAAATGCTTCTTGGTCTAGTACCTTCCAGCCATAAGAATTTGTGTAATGCTATGTTTTTGTAATACATGTGAGTGTTAACTATGGCATCTTTAGCTTTTCTCATTCCCAACTCCTTCTAGAAGAGAGCCGTTTAGATAGTAGATGATAGAGATCAATTACTTCAGGCTCCTTTTACCCAGAGGAATTAAAAAAGAGACAACTAGAATAAATAAATGTCCTTAACTGTAGCTTCTGACATGAGCCTCAGGTTTGTAATGTCTGGGAATATTCAAAATTGGTACATACAAAACAAAATTTACATCCCTTTAACAACTGCAGCATAAAATGTCATCACCCTATCCCCTCCATGAGCTGGAGGCCACTCAGAACAAAACAACTTTCCAGTCTTGAATTGAAGATTCAGCTACATGCCCTTATGATTTTAATCTTTGACCGTCCCCAAAGTGAAGAAGACCCTGAGAAGTCAGTGACATGGATAGCGTGCACATCCTTTAGCTTTTAGGTGTGATTTAATGGTCCGCTTGATTTATTTACTACCAAGAGACTCTGATATTAGATCTACTTAGCATAAGCCTCAATGTTCATTGAAATACTTATACTTGTCCATCACAATATATGTACGGTAAATATTTTTTGTTGATGATGATAATTCTACCCACATATACCCCCATTCATCTACTGGCAAAGTTTGCTAACATGGGAATCTATCATGGTCATAAAAATTAAATCACCAAATACATTAAAGTCACATCAAATGTGTTTATACTTTGTCAAGCATATTATTATTCAGGAGACTCTCCCTAGCTTTAGCAGCAAGTATTCATGATATTTTCCACTCTAGATTAAAATTCAATAAATTATCAGACATTTACTTTTCTTGGATCTTTTTCTTTACAGCTAAGCAATTTCCCTTAAGGCTAGTTTCATACAGCAAGTTGCCAGACTCACTGTAATGGATTTATTTGGGAAAAAGTAAATTGTTTTCTGAGTTACCTAGGATAATTGCAAGAGAATGGTCATTAAGAATCGCAATGGGTTTGACCTTTACTATTCTCATTGTATTTGTTACTGGTATTCTGCATGTGGTATTTTATTACTCATAGATATATAGCATCACCAGAAAAATATTGTTAATTAAAAAGGAAGACCTTTGTTGATTGGAGGAGTCTGTGGTTATTAATATTGTTATGTAATTCCCCCAAAGCATTCTTTCTGTGACAGAATACCAATTTTCAAAGAACTAAAGTTGAGGGTCACTCAAAGATCTGGAGAGGTGCATGTGAGTGGCAGTTCGCTATCACATTACTGATAAAATATATGAGGAATATAAAAATGTTGTACTAGAGTTGCATGATTTGAAAACCTGATGGGTCAGTCATGTAAGAGATAACCAAAGAAAGACTTTTATGCCCATTAGCATTCATGAAAGGTGAAAATATCTAAATATAGGACCCTATAAAATTAGAAATTTGTGCAAATACATGGACAAAAGTTGCCCAGGATAAGAAAGCAAGAATTAGAAGCAATATGAACTTTTGAAGGGAGTACTCACATCAGTGAGAACATATATATCAACACACTGTAGAAATATTTTCTATGGAGTATTTGAAAGAAAAACTACAATGAAAATATACTGTATGATTATATTTGTCAGGATAAATATTCCTTATTGAAATATTGGCCTCAAAGAAATGATAGAATCCTGTAATTTGTGTTTCACAGGTGATTAAAATAAATCTGGTTTTGTCTACATAGTACTACTGTAAGTATTGTTTTGGCTTTATTTAGTTATTAAGTTAAAAATGGACATTCAAACAGTTAAAATAATTCAGGACTTCTCTCAATTGTGTTTTTGCTTAGCCATTTAATTCTTTTTTTAATTAGGATTTTTTATTTTTAGTTTACAACACTCAATTCCACATGATTTTGAGTTCCAGATTTCTGCCCCCCCCCCTCAAACATTTAAAACATTCAAACATTTAAATATAATTCAGGACTTCTCTCAATTGTGTTTTTGCTTAGCCATTTAATTCTTTTTTTAATTAAGATTTTTTTATTTTTAGTTTACAACACTCAGTTCCACATGATTTTGAGTTTCAGATTTCTGTCCCCACCTCTCTTCTCCCTCCCCAAGATGGCATAGAATCCAATTTATCTTCTATATATTCAATATAACTTCTCATTAAACAAAGCCAATGCAACAAAGATTAGGAGGGAAGCAGAAAATTGGGAGAAAATCTTTACAACCACTGTCTCTGATAAAGACCTCATCTCTAAAATATACAGAGAACTGGGCCAAATTTATAGGAATACAAGTCATTCTCCATTTGAGAAATGGTCAAAGGAGATGAACAGGCAGTTTTCAGAGGAAGAAATTAAAGCTATTCATAAGCATATGAAAAAATGCTCTAAATCACTGCTGATTAGAGAAATGTAAATAAAAACAACTCTTAGGTACCACATCTCTCTTGTCAGTTTGGCTAACATGAGAAAACAGGAAAATGATAAATGCTGGAGAGGATGTGGGAAAATTGGAACACTTTTATGTTGTTGGTGGAGTTGTGAACTGATCCAGCCATTCCAGAGAGCAATTTGGAACTATGCCCAAAGGGCTATAAAAATGTTCATACCCTTTGACCAAGCAATACCACTTCTTGGGCTGTATCCCAAAGATATCACACAAACAGGAAAGGGACCCATATGTACAAAAATATTTATAGCGGCTCTTTTTTGTGGTAGCAAAGAATTAGCAATCAAAGGAATGCCCATCAATTGGGGAATGGTCAAACAAGTTGTGGTATATGAATGTAATGGATTATTATTGTGCTATATGAAATGGGGAAGATACAGACTTCATGATAACCTGGGAAAACCTACATGATATAATGCTGAGTGAGTGGAGCAAAACCAGGAGAACATTATACACAACCACAGATATATTGATTCTGTGATGACTGACCATGATAGACTTGGCTCTTCTCAACAATACAAGGTTCAAAGACAACTCCAAAGGACTCATGATGGAGAGAACTATTTATATCCAGAGAAAGAACTATGGAGACTAAATGCAGATTGAGGCAAACTATTTGCTCTCCTTTTGTTTCTTTTTTTTCTCTCTTTTTTTTTTGGTTTTGTTTCTTCTTTCTCATGATTCATTCCATTTGTCATAATTCCTCTTTACAACTTGACTGTTGTGTAAATTAGTCATTTAATTCTATGCCTCAATCTCCTCATGTTCAAAATGGGGATAGTAATACTTTGGAGTCAGCATGGTTGTGAGGGGGAATTATTCGATTTGGATCTATAAGACTTGTGTTCAGACACTAGCTCTTCTATTTACTACTTGCATATTCATGAGCAAGAATCATGATATCATGTAAAATCACTGTATTTCAATTAAAGGATCATAGAATTTAGAGTAGAATGGAATTTTGCAGGTTATGTCCTATAAGTCCTTCATCTTAAACATAATGAAACTGGGTAGAAAAGGCTTAATGTTACTTGCAAAATGAACGAATATAGCAAAAACCAGTCATTTTGAACCCAGTTCTAATGACTCCAAAAATAGAGCCTTTCTCATTATACTAAGTTACTTCTGGCTGATATCACAACATTTGATTACTCTCGTTTTATTACCTTTGAGATCCTGGGCAAGTTGCTTCAGTATTTTCAATCTCTGTTTAATCATTGATGAAATGAGAGAATAGCAACTCTTTCAGATCTAAGTGCATGATTTTAAATTCTTTCCTTATAATGATGATGATGATGATGATGATTCTAAAGTGCATTAATATTGAATATGACTTTTGGAAGTCAAACTATCAAGAGCAAAGCTACCCATTAGGAAATACATTACTTAGGTCTCAAGAAATTTGTTATCAAAGAGCTATATACTTTACTGCAGAAGAGAGATCTGAAATTTTATGCTAGAAGTTAATTTAAAATTAAGCTTACTGACTGACAAGCTTGATAAGACATATTAAACACAATAGAAGACTGGAGTCCTAGAAACAACCAAGAATAGCCTATAAAACTTGGGATAATCCTGCATTGGAAAACTGGATATTTAGAAGATTTTTAAGCATTCCTGTTGGAAAGACCAGCACTGAATAGAAAATTTGACTTTAGAATACAAAACTCAAAAGAAGCACAAAATGATAAACATGAAAGAAATACCATAAAGGACAGGTGAGGTGTGTAGCTCTTAAGAACTTTATCATTAGGGCAATTAGAAGGACTCTACATAAAATGGATGTGAACATTGATGGATTTAATTATGCTAGAGTGATCTAAAATGGGTGAAAAAAGGATATACTGGGAAAAGGGTTAGGGAGAAGAAGAATGGAGGAAATTATCTTACATAGAAGAGGTGTACAAGAATAAGCTTTTAATGTGGAGGGGAATATGATAGGGGCAAGCAATACTTGAATCTCACTCTCATCTGAATTGGTTCAAAGAATGAAGAATGTACATAAAAACTCAACTTGATGTATAAATCTATCTTAGCCAAGAGGGAAGTAGGGGAAGAGATAAAAAAGGGGGGAAATGATAAAAGGGGTAAGAGATTAAAGGAGTCAGTGGACAGAATCAAAAGAGAAATTTGATGAAGAAAAAAGTAAAAAGAGAGAGAGGATCAATAGGGGGAAAAGTAGAATGGAGAGAAATGTACAGTAAGTAATCACAACTGTGAATGTAAATGAAATTAATTCACCTATAAAAGGGAAGTTGATAGGAGAATGGATTAGAAACCAGAATCCAACTATATGTTGTTTACAAGAAAAAAAATTGCTTAGAACAGAGAGACATACAAATACAGGGCTGGAGCAGAAACTATTATGTTGAAGCTGGAGAAAAAGTCAATGGTAGCAATAATGATCTAAGACAATATGAAAGAAAAAAATAGACCTAATTAAAAGAGACAAACAGGGAAAATACATTTTTCTAAAAGGTACTATAGACAATGAAGATCATTTAAGAATAAAAAGGATAATACCATTTCTCAACTGCACATGGAATCTTAAAAAGCTAACCATAGCAAAAAAAAAAAAAAAAAAAAAAACAAGAAAAGGATATAGAAAAGAGTAGAAATTTTAAATGTACCATTTTGGACCATGATACAATAAAATTTACATAAAATAAAGAGCCTTGGTAATATACTTTTACAATTAATTAAAGCTAAATAATCCAATGTTAAATGAGTGAGTCAAATAACAAATGAAAGAAACAATTAAAATTTTCATTAAAATGATAAAAATGGGACAACATATCAAAATTTGTTGAATGCAGCCAAAGCAGTACTTGGGGGAAATTTTATATATCTAAATGTTTACATCAATAAAACATAGAAAGAGTAGATCAATGAATTGAGCAAGAAACACACAAACATAAAAGGAAACCTAGGGACAAAAGACAAATTTAAAATATTCAATCAAACCCCAAAATGGAAATCCTAAAAATCAAAGGAGAGATTAATAAAATGTAAAGTAAAAGCAAATTTAATTAATAAATAAAACTAGGAGCTGATTTTATGAAAAAAAATAAATAGATAAACCATGGATTATTTTAATGTTTTTAAAAAAGAAGAAAACAAAATTACCTATGTCAAAAATTAAAAAAAAGAAAGCTGTGAAAAGGGGTGACATTAAAGCTATTAACAGGAGTTATTTTGCCCAGTAATATGCCAGGAAAATAGACAAAGTGAAATGGAGGAATGTCTAGTAATACATAACTTGCACAGATTATCAGAAGAAGAAATAAAATACTTAAATCACCCCATCTTGGAAAAAGTAAATGAATAAACAATAAAGAAGCTGACTAAGACAAATACGCAGAACCAGATGGATTTTCAAGTGAATTCTACCAAACATTTAAGAATCAATTAATTTCAATACTACATTACCTCTTTGAAAAGACATGATAAGTAGAGGAGTCTCAATAGGGAGAGCAAAACAGAGAAATAAAACTATAGACCAATTTCCCTAATGAATATTAATGCAAATTTATCTTAAAGCAATAGCAAGGAAAATACATGAATATATCACAAAGGTCATACACGATGAGCAGGTGGGATTTTTTGTTTTCTTTTTAACTTTAATACTATGTTATTTTTCCACAGTTACATGTGAAGAAAAAAAAACTTAACACTCTTCTAATTTGCTTATGTTGTCACTCTATATATCTGAATCATACAGCCATTTTGACCTTATCTTGGTACACATTGTGAGATGTTGGTCTATACCTACTTTGTATTCTATTGTTTTCCAGTTTTCCCAGCAGTTTTTTTTTTTATCAAATAATGAGTTCTTATCCGACAAGTTGGGGTCTTTGGGTTTATCAAACAGGAGATTACTATGGTCATTGATGAATGAGTCTGGTGTAACTAATCTGTTCCACTGATCCACCACTGTAATTATTAACTAGTACCAGATAGTGTTGAAGATTACTGCTTTATAACATAGTTTGAGATCTGGTATTTTTTCTAGCTCTATAAAATAACTTTTTAGTAGTTTGATTGGTATGGCATTGAATAAGTAAATTAGTTTAGGTAGAATTTTTATTTTTACCATATTGGCTTGGCCTACCCATGAGCAACTGATATTTTTCCAATTGTTTAGATCTAAGTTGATTTGTATGAAAAGTACTTAATTGTGGGGTTGTTTTTCTTAGCTTTTCTTTACTGAAGGGACTGACTAGATTGTTCCCTAGTCATGTGTTTCAACTTAACTATGCCAATTAGTTCTGGGATCCTGTCTGAAAATATACTGTACTAAGACCATGTACTAAACTCTTGCACTTTAATTTTTTTTAAATTCTTGATTTGTTTTCCAGGGGGATTAAAATAAATCTTTTTTACCAAAAACTGATCAAGCAGATTTCTGAGCATATGGAGTACAATGGTTTCACAATAACAGAGAGTCCTAAGATTGTAGAGCATAGGTCTAGAGCTGGAAGGGATGAGGGAATCCAAATCTCTCATTTTACATAGAGGCAATTGAGGTTGAGGGAAGTTAAGTGATTTGCTCAAGGCCATATAGGTAACACAAAGAACTATAAGTGGCAACCTCACTAGAAAGTTCATTTCTTCAAGAGAAAACCCAACTTTATATTTTTTCAAAGAATAGAGCACATTGCTGGTTATCTTTTGATTCAGAAGCCTGGATTTCATCAAATAAATCACTTATGACCAACATCTGGGTTTTTGAAAGTCTTCTTTCTGAGGGCCAGTTCTTCCATATCCTTTTGGAATGGGTGGAATAATATCTTAAAGAGATGTGGCTGCACTCTTAACCTATGTGTAATAGCTCAAATCTGTATATTTAACAACGAGTTAGAAAACAAGGAAACTGATTTGACTCTCTCATGTCTGATGTTTCAATCATAATATCACTAATCTTTCAGAGCTTTTCCTTTTTCATATTCATATGATTCCATCACAGCTGCAAAACATGTGTGTCTAAAATATAATTGTAGCAACCACAGGATTATCATATATTCAGAAATGGTTCCAAAAATTTGCATTCTAAATCAATTGATGAGTCAAAGAAGGTTCCTGTTTTAAATTCTCTTCTTCTTGTGCCTCCGTAGGGGCAAGAAAACTATAAATCTACCATCTGCTGTAAGACTCTCTGGTCATAAAGATTGCAGTTAAAACTCAGTTAATAGCTCAGTTCTGTCTAGAATGATTCTTTAATTTTCATTTCTTATAGGGTAAGTTAATTAAATCCATTAAAGCCATTTTATCGCTCCATAAGGTTATACAGGTTTATGTTTGCTTCTCTTCTAAAGAGTGATATTAGAGACTGTATTTGTTATTTCTAAGACACCAGAATAATTTATTTGTAACTTTTCATGACATAATGGCTAAAGACATTTTAGCAGTCAAACTGCAACTCAAATCTTTTCCCCCAGAGTGTTAAAACATTATCATCTCTGATTCATAGATATAAAACTTCAACATATATAGTCAATTATTTAATTTTGGAAGAGTCCCCTTCACATTACAGTTATTGGTTGAGTAAACACTCTAAGATTTCAAAACTGAAGATTTTAACCACATTCTAATAGTGTTATTTATAGATGCCATCATTTATTTTGACCAAGGGAAATCTGTTTCCCAATTTTGCAATTATAAAATAATGGTTCAATTATTTGCCTTAAAATATCAGGCATCTTGAAAATGGGCTTAATCAATTTAATTCTTAACTGAAGTTCCTTTACTATTAGTCATGGCAAAACCAAGGCTAATAATTGAAAAAAAAAAGGTTCGTAAAAATATTTTAAATGGCCATGACAAGAAGACCAAAGTTCTAAGAAAGCAGCTGGTTTGGTAAAGGCTTAGATAACTTCCCAAGTGGAGAGTGATGGCAGCCAAAGGCAATACTGATTTATAATACAAACTCATTTATGAAATATTATAAAGAGGGGTGATGAATGATCACTAGCATTGTTGTTTTATAAAGCAGTGAAAAACATCTTTTGGAAAACTTTTTTTTTTATCACTAACTGCACCAAGGATTGGAATGTCCAAAATGTAAACAGGATAGCAAGGAAAGGAAAAATAAAAAATAGAAAATAGAAAAAAAGATCTTTACAAAAATCTTTTCATTATGAAAGACAGTAGAATCTTTACCCTCAGAGTCCTAAAGTTGCTTCTAGAGAAGGTAGAAATAATCCTAAAGACAGTAAAGATGGTAAAAAAGTGGGGTATAACAGATGAACTGGAGCAAGTATAAATAGGGAAAATATCTTCTGTAGGTTACACAGCTATGAAGGTAATAAGGAATAAATGCACAAAGTATTTAAAGAGGTCAAAAATACCAAAGGCATGGAAAAAAATCTTGGAGCTTATAAATTGATAAAAGGCAATTTAGAAGACATTGAAATTGCCTGTGTATAAGCTTGCCTTTTTATCTATACAAATCTTTATGAGCTTCATATAACTGAAATGATGGATTTTTCAATGTGGTTATTTAAAGGGAGGAGGAAGGCTTTTATTTGCAATACACCATAATAGACTGCATTTTTACCACTTCTCAATTAACTAAAACTTATGTGGAACACAAGATCACCTAGTACAGAGTCTAACTTATCTATGAAAATATACTTGATTGCATAGAGCAAAAAGCACCTCTAAATTGTATCCTCCAACATGCTTCACAGTCAAAGTGATTAAAAAAGATCCTTGACAGATGTAACAACAGAAAGAACTTCACACTATGATTTTTGATCATTTATATCAAGGAAAGTAATGTGACAGGGAGACAGCATGCACTAGGTAAAGGTATCTCTATTATCATTAGCTATGTTTAGCAAGTTTTAAATGAAAGATGGAGTCCCTTAATATGATGAAGTCATCCATATACTCTTTTCAGAGAAGCTATGATGCTTAAATCATACTCTGGAACATTGCAGAACAACCTAAATGATATTCATAAATGCCACAAAGAGGCAGGCCAAAATTTCACATTTAAAACAGGAAAAAGTAAAATAAAACAAATATATTATTACATATTATATATATAGCACATATACATAGCATATATATTTTATTTTGGACCAACAAACACAGTAGATGGATAAGGAGCCAAGAACTTAATAGGACGGATGGAATAACTTGATAGACTGTGCATTACTTTCTGGAACACCAAACGTCTCCTTAAAATGAAACCTGATATTTTTTAATATCAATATTCTTCAGATTATGTCATAAGTCTGGAAATAATAGAATAAAACTCTTTCCAAAGAATGAAAACTATAGATCACACAAAGGACAAAGATCAACCTAAACTACACATAGTTATGTCATAGTGACTATCCCAAATTGTGCTTAATAGCACTCAATAAGTAAATAGATGCATAACCACAAAATGAAACATATGGGTCTTGAGGTGAGATGATAAGTGATAGGTAAGTAGATAGATACTTGTGCCAGACATTCAACTAAGAAATTTGGGCATAAAAATACCAGCAAACAACTTAGTCCTTTGTCTTAAAGAGTGCATATTAAAATAGAGGAATACAATACATAAAATGGGGCATGGAAGAGTAGGGAAGATCGAGGAGGGAAGAGGAATATAGTAGCTGTGGGGCATGGTGAAAAAATTGGAAGAAAGATTAAAAACCTGCATGGTTCTCTATTAGACAAAGCAAAAAATCAACTATCATAAGATTGAGATTAGGGGAGAGGTAGCATTCAAATTATTTGGTGTGATGGAAATGGTAAGACAGTGGGACCATGTTGAAAAGACTGCTTGTAAGTGATGTGATTGGTCAGCCCTGGTAATATAACAATAAGAGATAATAAGTTTTACTTGTGCAAAATGGATTCTTAAGAAACCAGAAACCTAGGGTGTATCCCCTGTGTAGGAGTCCTTGAAGGAGATGGAGATGAATTCATAGACATAATGGGGGCTATACCATTGGCAGGAGTTTTCACAACCATGAGATCATATCTCCCATAAAGTATTGAATCAGTGCTCTGAGCATCTAGACCACCAATCTCTGGCTTATCATGGCAATTTTGGTCACTATTAGATGCCACCTTTTCCTCACTAGATATTTTAACATCTGAGATCTAAGTCTCTCTAGGCACTTATTTTGAGAATTCTGAGGTGGCTTTTGAGGGGTCAGGTGGAGGAATAAGGTGGTGGTATTAGAATAGTTTCTATTGATTAACCATATCTCCAAAATACAATTAAATATAGGAATAATAAAAGAATAAATAATAGATTTAACAATATCCTCTGAAATTCTTCATTCACTGTTTAACTCTACTCTGATCCCTAAGACTACTTTCCTATGTAGTTGCTTCAAGTTAGTCTAATGTTATAATCCTGGTGTTGAAACATCACTTTAATTGATGTATTTAACCTATTTATTTCTATGTGGCTAATTTCACCATGATTATTGATAAAGCAGGGCTTTATTAATGAATGTACTCAAATGAGATAATATTTGTAAAGCAATTAGCACATTGCTTGACACAAAGTGGGCACTCTATCAATGTTAGCTACTATTGGTATGACACACATGATTTCAATTAGTCCTATATCGAATAAAGGCAAGAACATATTGACTGCCCATTCCCTCCTATTATTTTGACTATTTTTCTCCCCAGTAGAAAAGAACTTAGCACATATTGTAAAATATGTGCTCCCTTATCTTCTGCATTAACTTGTACTTTTCCTAAGCTATGGATTTGCTGATGAAAATAATTTCCTAGTACCATCTTTTAACATCTTTCTGCAACAGCTCAATTGAAGATATATTGGAAAGTGTTACCTCTCTGTTTCTAGTAGAGGAACCTTGACTATCAGTTTATTTGGCTATTACAGATAGATATTATTTTCACCCTCATTTACTAAAATCTCTTTCATAAAATTAACACAATATTTTTTTCTTTTCTTATTGTTTTAAACTTTAACAAAAATTGAAGAAGAAGAATACTGTAAAGAAAACTGGGTATCAAGAATGGTATCATCATTTTAAAATCAGTTGTGTTTTTATTACTATCCAAATATGTTTTAGAAGAAGGCAAAAAGAAATCATTTTAAATATAAAAAAGACATTGCTTTCTTATCATCTTCACCATTTTGTAGGCACAAAGTCTTGTATATGGTAGGTCTTGTGTGTTTCTATGTCTCTCTCTTGGTAGGAGCCTTAGACACTGGAGCAATAAAGATTGTCTTATTGTTCCTGAAAGATTAAAGTCCCTTTAGGCTGTAGAGAAGACTAATATCTAAGTATCTAATTATGTGTACATACTGGAAAGGGACCAGGAAATTAGTCTGAGGGATTAAGTTGGTAGAGATTTTGGAAACTGGCCTTCTACTAGGCTTATTTGAAAGTACATCTTTAAGCTCCCTTCCACCTCTCCTATCAATGGGAAAAAAAGTAAACAAATAGTACAGTAACCTCTCAACTGTGCTGTCAACTAAAGGGACTGTGGAAGAGGGATTAGGTTTATTCTACTAGACCTCAGAGGGGATAACTAGAATCAATAAATAGAATTTATAGAGAGGTAGTTTTTATCTTTATATAAGAAAGAAAAATAACTTGTTACTAATTATGGATGTCCAAAAGTGGCCTAGGTTACTTTAAGAGGTAGTAGGTAAGGGCTTCTCCTTGATGTTGTACTGGGGATGGTCTTTCCTACCTCTGAGAATCTAGCATTCTATGATTATTGAGATGTTGGGTTCCACTCTTCCCATACTTTTGAAAATTATCCACTGCCTTCTATTGAACTTCCAGATAATGATTGGCTGCCAAGATCTTAGTCCATTATATACTACTGTCTTTCACCAACATTCTACCCATCTTTGAGTATATGTGTATACATATACACACATACACATGCAGATATACATATATGTAAACATGTATACACACAGAGACAATACATATATCTATATCTATCTATCTATATGGCTAGATATATCAATATCTAGATATGGATGCATTCCCATTAAGTTAATTCAGATGAATTAGAGACATTAGGTTAAAATGAAAATGTTGACAATGAAATAAACAATGTTTTGCATAATGCTAAAGAGTTCAAGGATGTTGAAAAATACAAGATTTATGATCATGTGTAGGCCAGAAAATGGATAATCATATTTAAGTACATTCTGATTAAAAAGGAAGTAATGTATATATTTTATCTTAGAAAGTGTTGCATCAAAACATAGAAACAAAGTAAGTCATAGTATATATAGTGGGCAAATAGTCCATTATCCAGAAAACTATTATTCCAAATATTTCATTTGAACTCCTTTCTCAAATCACACCAAATAAATGAATTGTTATTCTCTACAAGCTGAAGATGAGACTCCCATTTCAAGTAAAGGACACATTCAATGACTTTTGTTAGGAGGATAAATGCCCCTCAGATGCAAGAGTTAATGATTCTAAAGCCTCATAGGTATGGGGCTTGCCTAAAAAGAACCAATGTAATTAAAATTCCAATGGTGTGTTTATGCAGTATTTGAAAGAGAAAGTGAGACACTGTTTTGTCCTGCATGGAAAGAGAAAACTGCTCTCTATAGTGTTCTGCTAACATTTCCCACAAGTAAAGTAATAGCTGACCCAAATATCTTCCTAGAGAGTGATAGCTACTAACTTACCCTTACATCTTTTCCTGTGAACTTATGGGTGACAGCTGTGGAGGCAGTAAGGAATAAATAACACAGAGAAAATCACCTGTTTTATATTTTAAACCTGTAATAATCCCTTTGTCAAGTGTTACAAGTTTCAACAAGTGGTACATTTCCGTGGTGATGGGAAGACAAGGTTTTGTAATTTTTTTCTCTGTAACAAGAACTGATTACCTCTTATTTAAGTGGCTTACCATACCTTTTCAAAAGTATAATTTTTTTTCTCAATTGCAAGTTTTCACCATGTAATTTTTAGCCTCAAACATTCTTTAACAGACACCAGGTTATTTAGAAATGCTTGGATCACTATATACCCAACTTCTAAGACATATAAGAAGCCATTTATGTCTTATAAATTTGCAGACTTAAATAACAAGAACATTTTCTTTCACATAGAGCTATTTTTGTATTTAAAAGCCAGTTGCCACTACTCAAATACTCACAAATGCCTTAGTGCACAAGAGAAATACATATAACTTTCTCATGCAAAGGTTTCTATTAAGCAGTCTCCAGTCTTCCAAGCATATACACATTTGTACTTTCAGAACTAAGAAAACAATTTTGCATCACTTCCACAAAATTACTAAGACCCAAAACTCAGAATCTATTCTAATCCTGAGAAGTTTGAGTTGAAAACAGCATTCCTATGGGAAATATAGTTCACCTTGATTCTGAGATGGAAGAAAATCATAAAGATGATTAAGTGGTTGAGAAAAAAGAAGTATGAGGAAAATTTTAAAGACTAGAGAATATTTAGCCTTTAGCCAAGAAAAAATAAAATAGATTAATAGTGATTATTAAATACATGGAGACTTCCATGAAGAATGTGATGACCACTCTTTCATCTCTAATGAGAAGAGGAAATGAGTTTACAAAGACACAGGGATGGGGGGGGGGTGATGACATATACTAATTAGAGTTGTTGAATATTTTAATGGATTACAATCTATCTTTCAGTAAATCTTTAGAAATACAATAAAGTCCTATCTTTCCTGCATGGTTTAAATGGAATCCCATCTGAAGGTAATGGAATAGTCTTGATAACATTTTTAAAGTTTCTTTCCATCCTAAGATTCTATTGTAGGGTTTCAGGTAGCAGACTTTATCACAAATATTAGCGGGTCATTATTTTCCTATATTCATATTCAAATATTCAAAGAATGTCTAATATTAAGCAATGTTCAAAGTATCACTTAGAAGTCTGCCATAATGGGATAGAAACATGGGGGTTTATTGTTTCTAAAAAAGTTATTGTCTGAAAATCAGTTCATATTTTCTATGCTGTAACAGTTTGTTCAGAGATCATACAAGCTCAGAGTAGGGGACCTTGGGGGAGTTCATAGTATGTAAGCTTCTAACTTGAGTCTAGTTAAAGTAACACAAATTGCCTATGCATCTAGATTGAAAAGTGAATGGCAAATAGGAAGGTCCTAGAGGGATAGATTAAAAAAAATAGATCAAATGATAACATTCTTGTAAAATTTTATAGTTCCAATGTCATATTGGATTCACAGTTTTGTTAATCAGAATCAAATGATATTAAATCATTCTTTAAGTTTTAAAGTTTTATAGGCCATTTATCATAACTATCACCATCACTACCATCATTGTGATTATCCTCTTGCTTATCATTATCATTATGATCATCAAACAAAAGGGAAGTGATAGGGAGTTGTAGATCCAAGTGCAAGGTGCTGTTATTCTTCCCTGGTTGCAAACATTTCCTTCTCCCCACTCTGAAAATCAATTAATGATGGTTACAAATATACTGGTGAATATAACTAAAGAAGAAAGTGTAATGTACTGTTTTGTAATCGAATTATTAAATTAATTAAACCAGCTTAAACTCAAATATGAAGAGGAATTTCACTTTCCCTCTCTAAAAACAAAAATAATAATTTGTCAGCATATTTCCAAATTACTATGCTAAGATTTAAGGATACTAATAGCTCAGAATATGACGATGAACAAGCTTCAGATCACTCAAGGCAGAAACAAAGAATGTCAATTCTATTTCCTCCATAGGGGGAAAAAACACCTAGAAGATTGACATAATTCAGGATGTGCTACTTCTCATAGTTTCTGGTTATCATTATCAGATGGTTACTGTGATCAAACTATGTTCTCTCAACCGAAATGATACTCCACGATATTTAATCACACATAATGTAAGTAATTTCCCCAGCTGCTGTTATCAAATTATTCTCAATAGGTGATCAAAGTAGCCTTGTCTAGCTTAATTTTGCAGATGCCAAGACTGTAAAAAAGCTTCCAGTAATATGAACTCAAATAGCTTGGCAAAACCAGAGATAATGTTTGCTTTTCAAGTTTTAAAGACAGCTCAATACCCAAGCAAAGGGCACTCTGGGAATATTATGTGAAAATATTGTTAGCTATAGAATTCAAAACCTGAATGAGGGACTTCACAGCACACAACAAATACTTGAAGAGGATAATTTGTTTAAAACTAAGTATATCTGTAAATGTTTTCTTGCATGTAAAATATATAGACTTTTCAAAATTAAGCTCTAGTACATATATTATTTATCTTCCTCTAAAGCAACAATGGCTACCTATTTGTAATTTTAGGCTACAAAATAATTGTGGTCCCATTGATTATTTCCCCTTTATGAAAATCCACAAATATAAGTTTTTTCAATCATTTATAGAGATGTGAGAATTGGATTCTTCCCCATTTCTCTCCCCACCAAAGTCACAATAAGGTTTAGGTTAAATATAGTTTTGGAAGGTGTAACATTGGGACCTTCTAAATGGAATGTGAGAAATGAAGGGCCCAACTATAAATCATTAGAATGAATATTACTAGTACCAGCACTGTAAAAAATATAAAAATAAAAATAAAACAAAACCACAGACAATGGAAAATGTGTTATTGGAATGGAGACAGATAAATGTCCTAATTTCAAAACTGGAATAGAGTTTATTCTGGAGACTGCCAACCACTGAGTAAACTCTAATACTGGCAGAATTTTCTAAAAGATAGAAAGCCCAGTTTCTCAGCATATGTGAAGATCACTGCACAAAGTTGGCCTCATAGTTACATTTCTCAAGGAATTTTCTATGATCTTGACATGTACATTAGATACCTTGGTGTAAGAAGACCTTTAAGGTTATATTTTGCTCTATATCAATTGTTTTTCAACAAATAAACAATAAATAGTGAATTATTGTATTCTTGACAGCATTTATTGAATAGATGCCACAACAATATGATTTGCTATAGTTACCCACTTATGTAAACAAACCTTAAAATATAATGTATGCTTGACAAAAATAATGATCTTTTCTGTCATGGAAGATGTTCAGCACAGATTTGAAAATTCCGTTTATAGGGTAAGATCTTCCAATGGCTCCTATTATTTCTTAAAGTGTCCTGATTTCCTTGAGACTCAGAAAATCCTTGGTGAAGTCCATGAAACCTCATAAGAGTATGACCAAACAAACCATTCAGGGAAATAAGGCAAATCAAGGTAAAAACAAAGAATATCTGTTTGTCCAGACCATAACCTGTACTATGTGGACAGTATATTCAGGATGAATGTCAGCACAACTATCTTGGACAGCCCTTGAAAACTGGCAAGGAGCTGGGATAAGAACTGAATAGCAAGAAATAAACGGACTGTAGCCTGGACTTTAGAAATTGTGTAGCTATTCTGTTGCATAAAAAAAAAAAACTGGTATCCAAAATGGTTAGACTATTTCACAAAACTACTAACAATGTTTTAGGGTGATTTTCTTCCCCTGGCTCCTCCAATTTTGAATTCCCATTTTTTTGTCAATAAAGATTCAATGAAATATCAAAGCACAAGAAAGAGAGGCAGTGATTGTTAAGAGCAGCCTTGTGTTCACCGAAAACAGATCAGCATAGATACATTAGCTCCTTCTACAGAAGTATTAGGTGAAAATATTAGGGAATGTCATGGATACACTTCCAGAATTTTAGTTCAGGCAAGGGTGGCTTCAGCTATCTCAGTTTGGCTCAAGTCAATTGCTAAATTTTCAAGGAGGTCTAAGTGATCTGCTGGTGAATGCTCTCTTCTCACTTTTACCTCTTGGTATTGAAGAAGAAAGAATTTGGGGAGTGTGCTAAAGGGTAGTTATTAATGACAAAAAGTGTAAATGTTGATTAGGTACAATTGAGTTGATGGAAAAGCTTTGGGGATTCTCTTACCCCAGTTTTCTAATAAGAATTTTGCAAGTGATCATTTGTTCAGGCTCTTAGGTTGTATATGATTTTCTTTTAAATGTAAATAACTCACTAGACCTTGTTCAGCCAAGATGTCAAAACACTACAGAAACCACAGTTCAAAGAGAGCAGGTGACAGATTTTTTGCAGGTTTGTAATATATCCAGATATTTTAAGCAATAAAAGGAAAAAGAAGGGCAGGGGAGAAAAAGAGAACTAAACTTGTGGATGCTTCTTCTCCTCCTCCTCCTCTTCCTTCTCCTCCTCCTTCTTCTTTTTTTCCTTTCTTTTCCTAAAAACATCTTTTCACTTATAAGTTTTCTCAGCAGGTAATACCTGGTTTTCCAAGATAATCAAATAAGCCAATTTACAGAACTCATGGTTAATTTCTAGGAACATTTCCCATGATTGCCATTGGACAGGTTTATTTGACTTATTTCACAAGCTATCTATCTATCTATCTATACACACACGCACACACACACATGTATATACACCACTTATACATACATATATATATATATATAGCCTAAAATATTTCAAATTTTAATGTTTGCATTTTATGTCCCCATTCCCCAAAGGGTCATAGCAGAATTGAACAACAGATTAAAATAGTAACCAAAATTGCGGGGATGCCCATCAATTGTGGTATATGAGTATAATGGAAAACTATTGTACAGTAGTATAATATCAATTAAGTTGGGACTTCTTTTTTACTGTTTTAGAATGATAAATTAAGTGTCTTTGATTGAGCCTTACTAGGTGCAAAGTCCCAGGCCCAAACCCCTATCTATTAGGTGCTAAGCCTATGTGGGTGTAAAGCCCTCAGGGTCCTAAGGGGAGTTGCTAAGACCAGAGCCAATAGTAGGAGCCTAAGTTCTGGTCACTCAGATGACATTTGATAACAGCCAGAGCTATTTGCAGGTGGCTCACTCATTGGAAGAATGTTGGTGTGGAGACTCTGGGCAGTTGTAGTTAAGAGCCCTCCAGTTTGTGAACTTAGATGTTGATGCCTTTCTGGTAACTGTGAATTGCATTTGGTATGTTTATAATGTATCTTTGTAATTTGTTTATATTTGCTCTGAAGTTCAGGGTGCTGGCTTTTTCCCCTGAACTAAGTGAATGATATTTGTATGTTGGATTGAAGTAAGATTGTTAACCTCTTAACATTACTTTCCTTAGTAAAGTAGATCAAAGAACCTGTGCTGGAAGCATCGTTGTTGTTGGGCTTGTGTTGATCTTTCACCCCCACAACAGCTGCTAGCCTAGTTCTTGCAACAAGTAGGTGACTGGTATGTCCTGTTTCAGGCATTCCAGGAAAGGAAGCTGCTAATCAAAAAACTCCTCCCTAGCTTCTTGCTTTTACCTTTAAGACCTCTGTTGGGGCTGGACTAAAGGATCATTTTGTGAAACTAGAAATGAAAGTAATCTTGTGGAGAAAAGACCATTCCATCTTTGAAGGTAAATTAGAAGGAAAATCAGGTAAAGTATTAAATGCACCCTAGGTTTGGGGAGAGTAGGATTCCTATAAAGAATGAAAAAATTCCATGACCTAAATTTCTCTAAGGGAATTAAGCTCAGTAAGAATGGGAATTTCTAAAGAATATTATTCTGAAGACACAAAGTAAGACTAGTTAGAGAAAACAGATGGCCAGCCCTGAATGGGACATTTGTACCCATGAGATATTTAAGCAATGAGTGGAAGCCCTCCAGCATTATGAAATCACTAATCCATCAAAGTATTAAAGTAATTAAATGCATAATTGTAATCCTTTGTAGGCTTGCAACTTAATCATAAGCTTTTAAATTAATATAAAACATATTGTTTAGGGAAATTTTTTAAATGTACATTTTCCCCTATTGACCATAATCTTTTCTCTGTTTCTATTTCATAATTTATCATGTAAGTATGAATGTTCATTCAGGGATGCTAGAAAAGAATGACATTTTGCTTCACTGACTCTGGGAATGAGTATTTGGGGATTCCCAAGTAAATTGCTTAATAATAGGACAATTGACCATAATAGCTCTACTAATTATCTCTTTTATCTTTGTTATAATTTTTTTTAAATATCAGCCTTCTTACACTCATTTGAGGTGCTGAAGTTCTCCTGATTTGTTTCTAAAATAAGTATTCCTATAACTATCTATATGATATCCTAGGATGACTGTTGTAGTTTTTATGCAAGTTGATTAGGTCACCCTTTAGACATCTTCATGTGCATGGAATACCATTAGGGGTTTTGCTCTAATTAAGAACTAAACAGTTAACTTATAAATTAATTAAAAAACCCTGACTATTGTAAAATACTGTACCAGAAAATAGAGAAGATACACAGTTAAAATGGAGAGGGCAGAGGAAAAAAAAACACAAAAATAATGTGGTGCCTAATCATGAGAGGTCTTGAATCCCAAACAAAATGAGTTTCAACTTTATTCAGCATACAATTGAAAGTCACTGAAGATATCTGAAGGACAAGATGATCAGAGCTGTAATTAAAATATTATTTTGGTAAAAATTTTATGAATGAATTGGAAAGAAGTGAAAGTGAGGGGAGACAGTGGAAGTATGAAAGTGTTAGGAGGCTCTTATGGTAATAGATGTAGTTAGTAAGGAAGACTTGAACTAGGGTAGTAGCAGTGGTAATATGGTGGAGGGTTGGCATGCAAGAGAAAATAGGGATATGGAATTGGTAGGAACTGTTAGTGGTTTCGATATATGAGGTAAGGGAGAGGGAAAAGTCAAATATCAGTGGTGGGTTACAAACAAAGGGGAAATGCCAAACAGTGTTACAATAGATAATCATTTTATAGTAAGAATAAGGTATTTATTTAGGAGAAATGTAATAAACTAGGCTTCAGATTTGTTGAATGTGAGGTGCTGGTGAGACGTTGGTGGTGAGAAATTTAAGTCTGAAGCTCATCTAGGAAAAAAGGCCTGGGGATATAGATCTGCAAGTTATCTGCTTAGAAAGCATCACAGAAGTCACAGATGTAATTCTTACTACTCATGTGAGGAAGTAGGATGGCTCATGTCGCCCTTTGATTTCTGGGAGAAAAATCTATACTAGAGCTAGCAAGAGCTAATTTGTTAGCCTGACACTTTGAGCTCTTAGTTTATTTTTTCACTCTTGTTCTTAACAGTACTGATATTTGGTGAGCAACGATAAAAAAAGAACCCCAACAGATTTTACAAAACTAAGTGCAATTGTTCTACACCATTCCTCCCCCTCCCCCAAGGCTCTTCATGGAAAAAGATTGCACTAGGTATGGGGAGCAGGAAGTTGTTAGTTGACTTAGAATTTGGAGAGTGAGTTCATCATGAATGGCAATGGGTCTGTTACATGGAAGTCAGTAGATGACAGCAATAAGTAAGTGTAAATGATGATCTTCATTGGCCTCAGGTATTAAAGATAATTGGTTAATATTGGAACAATTGTAACAAACCAAGAATTGGGAAGAACTACATTCATTCCTGTGCTAGCTACCAGCAGAGTGAGGAAAGGAGTGCCTTTAAATTTAGAAAGGTTGCAAAGCATTCAGCCTTATCAGGAGAAAACCAGACTTTGATTAGTACAAGGAGGAGGAAGGCATGATAGTAGAATAATTTAATTTGAGAATACTTTGGACTTTGTAGAGAAAAATGCAGAATTTCCAAGAAGCACAGAGTAAAGATAAGGGAAATGGGTAAACTGGTTCAGAAGAGAACCTGAAGAAAACCGGAACTAAATAGAAGAGAAGGGAATAGAGGTATGAAGAGGATGCTGCTTGCAACTAAGTTGCAGAGAATTGACAATGGCTAGGTTTGGTACATTGGTGATCTCTTGGTATAGTAGAATATATCCATGAAATTTAACTGGTTTCTGGAACTCCTGGAGAATACATTTGCTTTAGAATTGCATGCCTGGAAAAGTGGTAGATTCCCCTTCCTTGAAGGTCTTCAAATAGAGGCTGGATGACCACTATTCAGGGATATTATAATGATAATTCCTTCTTGTATGGCTTGAAGTAGAGTGGTTTTCAGTTTTCAGCTTTAGTGATATTAAAAGAATTCAAAACAATATTTAACACATTGATATTTTGGAGAGGCTGCAATAAATCTCTTCTGCAGAGATTCTGCTCCTCCCTCTTAATAAAGTGAACCAGTCTTTTGGATCTGTGTTGGAGAGAGAGAGAGACAAGGGAGGGGTACAGATGTACCCCCACAGTGTACTGTGACCCCTGAAAATTCTTGCTGCAAAATATGTTGTAGCTAACTCCTTGAAATTGATCACTTCTAGATGTACTTCCTAAACATTTGTTCTTTAAGAAAAAACATTTCTTAGGACCATAGCTTAGGAGCTGGGAGGCACTCCAGGGGTCATCAAGTTTGAGGTAACAGAATTTCTAAAAAGCAGTAATGCAATATGAAGTCAGGTTCTCTTATACACAAAGTTAGTGATCTTTCTACTGTACTCTCCTGCCTCCTTCTATGAGGGTATTTTAAAAAATTACAATAGTAAAACACAGGCCTTCCTTTCTAGGTATTTATAGCTGGTATATTCCAGATCTATCTTATTAGTAAGAGTTAGGATCTCTAAACTTTCATCAAATTTTCATAATAAATGAATGATTGCTTATCCTTTCAAAAAATGGTATAGATGCCAATTTATGTATTCACAAAATTTCAGACCTTGAGGGCAGGGGATGTTTTTTTGTTTGTTAGGTCTTTATGTGAGCAGGGCCTAGAATACTGACTTGAACATGAGTGAGGGGAAGAAAATACATTATTATGTTTCAGGAAATCTTAGAACATTTTTCAAAAATGTGTAGATCTATTCCTGGGACAATTTTATTTGAAGTGAAACATATAGGGAAGGGTGGAATATAAAATTAGGAGCCAAGTAGTGGAATGTTTTGTGTTTTAAATTCATAGCAAAACTATATTTATTATTAAATCCTTTGGGGACAATGGAAAATATAAAGTAAATGAGTACTAAGGAATAAAATAAAACAAAAAAAAACATTTGGGGTTATATTTCATTTTTTTTTGTTTTTGCTTCAATTTCATTTCCAAACACATCCACCCCTATCCTCTGAGTCATTTTGTAATAAAGATTTTTTTTAAATCACCCCCCTCCTCCAACAAACACATCAACTAAATCTGACTATATTTACAATATCCCATACCCATCGTCCTCCATTTCTGGAAACAAGAGGATAAAATGGGTTTTCTTATCTCTTATTCAGGGCTGTTTGTTTATTTTCTGTTTATTGATCATACAGCTTTCAAATCCTTTTTCTTTTACTGTTTTTCTTATTTACATTGTTATATTCATTTTATATGTAGTTTCTTCTTGTTTTGTTTTCTTCACTATGTATGAACTCACATCAGTCTTTCCACGTTTATATGAATTCTCTATCTTCATCTTCTCATATGGGACATTGATGTCCCATTACATTTATGTTCCAAAATTTATTTACCCATTTATTCATTTATCCATCAGTTGTGGAATTGATGGGTATATTCTGTTTTCCAATCTTTGCTATTATAAAAGAGAATTTGGGGTATTTATGGGACGTTTTTATATTTTTGACTTCTTTGGGATATATGTACCTAGTGATAAGATATATGGGTGTATGGATATGGACATTTTTGTCACTTTTATAACACATATTGTGCACTTAGTGAATGCTTGTTAATTGCTTGAGTCATGATCCCAAATTACTTTCCAGAATGGTCAGTCCAATCCACTTTTCCAACATAATATATTAGTGTCCACTTCTCTACAGCTATTGTATTATTTATTCTTTCCTTATTTTGTCATATTTACCATTTTGGTTCATGTGAAGGGATGTCTTAAATTGTTTTGATTATATTTCTATTATTTTCAGTGATTAGGATGAGTCTTTTTTCTGGTTGTTTATTTTCAATTCTTGCCTTTTATCACATTTTTATTCATATACTTTGATATACTTCGAGGAGTCATTCTTGGTTTTACTATATGTCTTAGATCTAGAACGTGCTCCATTAGAAGGAAGACATCAGATCTATGCAGCTCTTTCTTTAGTGCTTATAGCTTTTTATTGAGTACAGTACAGTGGGGAAATTGAAGAGTCATATGACCCAAAGTGAGAGTGGATATGGTAAGTAAGGGGCTTAATTGACAGAGCAAAGAGGAACCTGGAAAAGAGGGAAAATTTTCTGAAGTAAACTGACAGTCCATTGAAAGAGACAGCTGGTGTGGTCTGAGTAAAACACTAAATAGGGATTCAGGGAGTTTTGCTTTATACTTTGTAGGTAGATGGGGTTCACACACCTACCTGAGGATTCCAGATAGAAACTAACTCACATGGGAATGATTTTTGCCAAATTATTTCTTATGTGGGCTTGGAGTAACTTTTTTTGTTGTTGTTAGGCCCCCAATAAGGGTGGGATTGGGTGGGACACTAATAACACTTGGGGATTTCTTCTGTCTTCATCTTAAGTCACTGGATATCTTGGATATCAGATTCTTATTAGACCTAATTAGTGCAAAAAATCACAATTATTTCATTTGTTATCTTAATTTCACTCATTTTTGGAGAATAGTTTCCTGGAATATACTTTTGTTGGCAATCTAGTACATCTTCCTTCCTTGACTTTAAGCAAGCTAGATGTATGAAGCCTATTTTGACCTCAAAAACATGTATTTTAGATAATTTATCTTAAGCCTTATATGAAATAAGTCCAGTCAGTCAAGTAGCATTTAATGAGTGTTTACTATGTACCAGGCAAAGCATTCAAAACTTATGTTTCCTAAAGAATGCTGTCCCCTTCAAGGTAGTCCTCAGGGAGCACAAAAGGCAGTCCAATGTTGTTACCATTACTCAAAACCTTTTTGGAATTCCACTCTTACAATGTCCTATTGAGCCCATGGCACATTTATTTCTCTGAATGATAATAAATCTGCATCTGTTGAAAGTGGTTTGATTTTTTGAAAATAGCCTAAAGTCATTCAGAACCAAGTCTTTTGAATCAAGCAGACAATAATAGAGTAAGTTAATGCAATGAGGTCAAAACCAAAATGTCACAAACATCATTTACTTTTGTTGCTCATGAACTTCCTCTGAAGGCAATTCCCAAAGAGGAGTTTGAAGGTACTATCAATATTATTAGAATAAATATGCAGCCTTTAAACATGATTTTTGGCCTTTTAAAAATCAATAGAATAATGAAATAAAAACTGGTTTTGGAGTCTACACAGCTATATTAAATTTCTTGTTCTTTTCCTTACTACTTGTCTCTGTTAGATCACTTAACATCTTTGATCCCCATTTTCCATATCAATAAAATAAGTGGGTGAAACTAGATGATCTCCAAGTACTCTCCAAACTACAAACTCATGAGACAAAATTATAGTTCCAGTGAGGGTATTGTGCCCTATTCAGAAGACATATGGAATTTTATGTATAATTCTGTGAACTACATTTTTAGCCAGAGCAACAGGTAAAGGTTGTGGAGACAGAGTTTTGATTGGGGTGGGAAGGTGAGGGGGTATGGGTGGTTAATAAAAGCCAAAGGTGACACATTGACTAATGTTTCCCCTCAATTATAATATTTATTTTTGATGGAGAATCTATTGTTAAATATGCTGTATAAGTTCCCTTTAAAGTATAGATTAGGTTGGATAATTCTTAAGGAGCCATTTAATCTTTAAATTCTGATGGATAGATATTGTATCTACTTGTAATTTCTCTAAGCCAGGATTCGGGTATTATTCATATGGATATTATGAAAATATATCAAATTGAGGTCTAAATGATTATTAAATTTTAATTCTTTCAGTTATTTTGTTTTCAGGTAAACTATCTTTACTTTGAAGTGGGTTCTTTTGTATAAAATATTTACAAAGCAACAACTTCAGGTTTGTTTGTTTGTTTGTTCGTTTTTTTGGCCATAAACTTTTCTTTACATGAATTGGCTCACATATTGCATTTCTGATTGAAAATAAAATGCTATAAATATATCTATTATTTGCTTTAAAAAATAAAAAAAAAGATCTAGATCTGTGATTTTACTGACATAAGAATTTCCCAGTGGAAAACTCTTAACTAACATGGGTCTGCAATTGCTCTGAATAGTCTTTAAGACATGTCTGTAATATTAAGAGGTTAAGTGATTTTTTTCTTGCATCACACAATGAAAACATATCAGAGGCAGAACTTCAATTCATATCTTCCTGACCCTGGGTCAGTCCTGTGTCCACTAACCCATGATGCATTGCAAATTCACATAGAGATCCTAAATGAAGAAACTGATGAGTATGTGTAAGTGTTAATATAATTTTCCAAGGCATATGTTTCAAAGAAATTAGTAAAAGCTTCCTTTCAACATTCTGAAAGAAGATCTATCATAATTCTATCTAAAGGATAAAACCTTTTTGAAGAAATTCTATTTGCATTCAGCAAAAGCTAGAATGAAATGATTAGTTAAATTCATTAAGAAAAAAGTAATTGATTCAGTCCTATCTAGTTGTTTGTGGGGAAAAATAGGGAAGGGAGTTGAATTGAATGGGCCAATTTATATGCATCAGTATACAAACTAGGCAAAATTGAAGGTTATGGACTTTTTTTTGGCTAGGAAATGTGTACTGATTGAGAAAAACAATGACTTTTTTCATCTCTCAACTTCACTTTTCAGGAATAACCAGTTTCATTGAATACAAAAAAGAAGGAAGTTAGTAAGAAAAAAAAAAGGCAGGCAGGAGGCAGGCAAAGAGAAAGGAAGGAAGGAAGAAGGGAAGGAAGGAAGGAAGGAAGGAAGGAAGGAAGGAAGGAAGGAAGGAAGGAAGGAAGGAAGTAGGGAGGGAAAGGAGAAGGGGAGGAAGGAAGGGAGAAAAAGGACTTATTAAATGCTTAATATGTGCCAGGCATTGTGCTAAGCACTTTACAAATATTATCTCATTTGATTGTCACAACAACCCTAGGGGGTAAGTGCTATTATTATCCCCATTCTACAAATATCCCCAAGGCAAACAGATTAAATGACTTTCCCAGGGTGGGAGAGTTAATACATGGTAGAGGGAAGATTGAGAATAAAGTCTTTCTGACTCCATTCCAGTGCTCTATCCACTATGTCACCTGGCAGCAACTCCATACTTGGGATTATTCAGCCATTAAGCCATGAAAGCTAATCTCACATTTTTCCTGCTTCTGTTAAACTTATTTGGTGTCTTACTGACATTCAAACACTCAATTTTGACAATATAGCTTTACATTTAACTTGCAGGAGCTTCTCTAAGTAACATTAATAACCTTTTCTATTTTCAAATCATGATCTGAAAAGAAAAAAATACTGTCAATTCACATTTACAATATATCTTTGTGAGTTTCAAAATTTTGAACAAAATAGAGGAAAACAATCAGCCAAAATGGTGAATATTTCCTATTGTAATTCAACATAAAGAAAGAATGGATTTTTACAAAAGATAAGAACCTAGAATGCCATCTAGTAGGCCAGAAATCAATTTTAACTCTTAAAAAAATGCATTATGCTGACATTTTCATACTACAAAGATATGGGATTAAAATATGTGCTTATTTGAATATACACCAAGGAATATATGGTCATAGCTTTAGAGCTAAAAAGGACCTAAGAGGCCATTAACCCCAGACCTTTTATTTTACTGATCAAGAAACTGAAGGTTAGAGAGACTAATTTATTTGCTCAGTATCCCTTAGCTAATATGTATTTGAGAACATTCAAATACATGATTTCATATTATTTTTGAAGTTAAAAAAAAACTGTAAAACACACACACAAAAATTCTACATTGTCCACTTACTTCTCCAGGCAATTAAAGTACAAAAAGATAGTGCCTTTGAATGACTCTGGTGTCATTATGGACAGTAAGCAATATTACCACTCATAGTAGGGACCCTGATTCTCTAATCATATGGTATATCACTGAAGAATCAAATTTCCTACCCCAAAAGAGGGGTACCCTTTCATACTTGAACTCAAGGTATAGTTATGAGTGAATGCATACTACTTTAGTTACATAGCTCTCATCACTTTTTCCTCTAGTTCACTCATACTACCTCATTTGTATCTTCTTTATGTTATTTTTTCCTCCATGAATTAATCAATTGTATGTACATTTTTCAGAATGTTCTCAATCAATCCACACACATTTATTGTATGTTTAGTAAATGGCTGACATTGTGCTAGGCTCTTGGGATACCAAGACAAAAAATATGAACCCACAGTTCTCTTATACTTGCTACCCATCCCTTTCCCACTCCAGTTGGCTTAGGGACACAGCATTTGAAGTAAAAGTACAAATTCAACTCAATCAACAAATATATGGGGGAAAACTAGTTAAAAAGTAATCTAATCTCACTGAGGATTTTGAGAGACAGCTACATTAGGAATGCAAAATAGTGGAGGTTCCTTGAGAACAAAGACCATTCTCATTTACCCATTTTTATCTCCTTGTTGTTATCTAATACAATTCACTCAGGATAAATAAATAAATAAAACACCAAATCAAACCAGAATTGGTTGCTATGGATAGGTCTAAGATGACTTCAGTTTATTATGTAGCTTTTAAATCATCTCTAAATTAAAAACTAGAGGAAGTTTTCCATCATGTTAGTGAAATTGGCCTATAAAGTACAGTATTGCCATGTAATCACTAGATCACTATGATAGGGCCTCACTAAATTTGTTGAGTTGGTACAATGTGATGTTGACCCCTTGTTCTCTGTTTTCACTAAGTATAAACAAGACTAACAGATAGGGATGGAGGAGCCAAGACTGCAGAGTAAAGGCAGAGGACTCAACTGAGCTTTCCCCAAGCCCTTCAAAATATCATTAAATAATGACTCTAAACAAATTCTAGAGAAGTAAAACTAACAAAAACATTGACTGAAGCAATTTTCCAGCCCAAGACAACTTGGAAGTGTGGCAGGAAAGGTGTGTGGTACCAGGGTGAGAGAGGAGCATATCATGCCAATGAAGACCAGGCCCTAGCAAACCAGGAGTAGGCCATTAGGCAACTGAATCACTGGCAGCAGTGGCTTTCTTTCCAGTCATCTTAGACCACAGACTCCAAAGACTATTTAGAAAATCAACAGGAAAGGTCTGTCAGACCTGGATGAGAGTAGAGGACAGTCTAGTACAAGCCATGCCGCACAGACTGGGTCCCAGCAAACTGGGAATAGGCATTGGGAGCTACTGAATCAGCAGCGACAGTGTCTACTTCCAGAGCACTCATCCTGCAGCCAGTAAGTCAAGCAACTAGTCAGAAGGAGATTGCAGAGTTCTCTTTGCCAGCACTTAGGCAGAGCTCTTTGCCCCTATTCAGATCCAGGTAATAGTCCTGGTTGGCAGTCCCAGAGCAAGGAGGAGCACTAGCACACCAGAGCTTGTGGACACAGTGGAGTGGGTACTCTCCTCACAGTACCCGGGAAGAAAAGAGTGCTTGTGGTGACTCACCGACTAGAGCACGGGCCAGGAGAATAGTAAACACCTCTAAGGAACATACCACCTTGGAAGAACTGAAAACTTACAGGTCCCTGGAAGTATCTCTGAAAACAGCTGCCAAAATCCCTGAAGCTTGGTATAATGCACTCTCCACTGTGGAAGGAGAGTCCTACTTTAATAAAGAGTTAAAAATCAAGTAATTAGCTGGGGAAATGAACAAACAACAGAAAAAAAAATTCTGACCGTAGAAAGTTACTATGGTGACAAGGAAAATCAAAACACATACTCAGAAGATAACAAAGTTAAAGCACCTGCATTCAAAGCATCCAAGAAAAATATGAATTGGTCTCAGGCCAAAGAAGAGTTCAAAAAAGATTTTGAAAATCAAGTGAGATAGGTAGAGAGAAAATTGGTAAGAAAAGTGAAAGTGATGCAAGAAAATGATGGGAAAAAAGTCAACAACTTGGAAAGGGAGACACAAAAAATATGGAGGAAAATAACATCTTGAAAAACAGATTATGCCAAATGGCAAAAGAGGTACAAAAAGCAATGAGGAGAAGAATGTCTTAAAAAGCAGAATTGACTCAGTGGAAAGAATTTGTACAAAAATTCACCAAGAAAAGCTCTTTAAAAAGCAGAATTGGCCAAATGTAAAAGGAGGCACAAAAGCTCACTAAAGAAAATAATTTCTTAAAAATCAGAATGGAACAAATGGAAGCTAATGATTATGAGAAATCAAGAAATAATAAAACAAAATCAAAAGAATGAAAAAAATAGAAAACAATGTCAAATATCTCATTGAAAAAACAATTAACCTGGAAGATAGATGCAGGAGAGATCATTAAAAAATTACTTTAAAGTCATGATCAAAAAAAGATCCTAGACATCATTTTTCAAGAGACTATCAAGGAAAACTGCCATGATAGTCTAGAACCAGAGAGCAAAACGTAAATTGAAAGAATCCACCGATAACCTCCTGAAAGATTTCCCCAAAGGAAAACTCCAAAGAATATTGTAGCCAAATTCCATAGTTTCTAAGTCAAGGAGAAAATATTCCAAGCAGCCAGAAAAAAAAAAAAAAAACAATTCAAGTATTGTGGAGCCACAATCATGAAAACACAAGATTTAGCAGCTTCTACATTAAAGGATTGGAGGGCTTGGAATATGGTATTCCAGAGAGCAAAAGAGCTCAGATTATGACCAAGAATCACCTCCCTAGCAAAGCTGAGTATAATCCTTCAAGGGAGAAATAGATATCCAATGAAACAGAGGATTTTCAAGCATTCTTGATGAAAAGACCAGAGCTGAATAGAAAATTTGATTTTCAAATATAAGACTCAAAAGAAATACAAAAAGATAAAGAGGAAAGGGAAATCTTAAGGGATTCAATAAGGTTAAACTGTTTACATTCCCACATGGGAAAATGATAATTGTAACTCATAAGAACTTCCTCATTATTAGGACAATTTGAAGAAGTATATACAGACAGATGGCACAGATTGAGTTGAATATGAAGAGATGATATCTAAAAAAATAAAGTGAAAGGGTGAGATATGAATATACTGAGAGAAAGGGAGAGGGAGAGCTATAATGGGGTAAATTATCTCATGTAAAAGATACAAGAAAAAGCTTTTACAGTGGAGGGGGAAAGGGAGGAGATGAAGGGGAATGAGTCAAGCTTACTCTCATCAGAATTGGCTCAAAGAAGGAATACTATACACACTGAACTGGGCATAGAAATCTATCTTACCCTACAGGAAAGTAGGTGGCGGAAGGGAATAAGAGAAGGGGGGTGATAGAAGGGAGGTCAGATTGAGGGAGGCAGTAGTCAAAAGCAAAACACTTCTGAGGAGGAAAAGCGTGGAAGGAGAAAGAGAATAGAATAAATGGGGGGGTCTGATAGAGTGAAATATAGTTAGCAATACTAAGTGTGAAAAAAATTAAAGAAAGTTTCTCTGATAAAGGCCTCATTTCTCAAACGTGTAGAGATCTAAGTCAAATTTATAAAAATAAGAGCCATTCCCCAATTGATAAATATTCAAAAGATATCAACAGTTTTCAGATGAAGTAATCAAAGCTATCTATAGCCATGTGAAAAAAAGAAATTCTCTAACTCACTATTTGTTGGAGAAATACAAATTAAAATAATTCTGAGGTACTACCTCACATCTATTAGATTGACTAATAGGACAGAAAAGGAAAAGGAGAAATGTTGGAGGGGATATGGGAAAAAATGAGACATTAATACACCGTTGGTGGAGTCATGAACTTACTTAAGTATTCTGGAGAGCAATTTGGAATTATGCCCAAAGGGCTATAAAACCATGCATAGACTTTGATCTAGTAGTGTCTCTACTAGGTCTGTATCCCAAAAGACATAAAAAACAAAAAGGAACATGACCTATGCTTATAAAATATTTACAACAGTTCTTTTCTGATGGCAAAGCAGTGGGAATTGCCAGGATGCCCATTGGTGAATGACTGAACAAATTCTGGTATGTGATTATGATGGAATACTACTATGCTATAAGAAACGTTGAGTAGGATGCTCTCAGAAAAACAAAACATGGAAAGATTTACATGAGCTAATACAAAGTGAATGTACTGTGTACAAAGTGACAGCAATATTGTAAGATGATCAGCTGTGAATGACTTAGCTGTTCTCAGCAATAGAACAATCTAAGACAACTCTGAAGGCCTTCTGATGAAAAACTGCTATCCATCCCTAGAGAAAGAACTGCTAGCATCTGAATAAAGATTAAACCATAATTTTTTTAAAAAATATTTTTCTTGAATTTTTTGTGGTCTATGTTTTCTTTCACAACATGACTATTATGGAAATGTTTTACATGACTATACAGCTATAACCTATATTGAATTGTTTGCCTTCTCAATGAGGGAGAGGGGAGTGGGAAGGGAGAAAGGGAAAGAATTTGGAATTCAAAGTTTTAAAGCAAATGTTAAAATTGTTTTTACATGTAAGTGAGGAAAATAAAATACTAAATAAACTTTTTTTTTTTAAAAAAAGAATAACATCTAGGAATGGTACAATGAATTTGCTAAGAGTAAGGGTTACTCAAACTCTGTGTTAGATTGGGGATACCTGATGGAAATGTTCTCTCTGGGATGTATTTTTTTTCTTACTCATAGGAATAACTCAGTCATCACTTTAAAGGTAGGATGACATGTCAGGAATTGTGACTGCCTACAGGAATTATATTCTATGAATAGCATTACACTTATTTTAGCAATGTTAAGGTACTCATGTATTTTAAGGAAGCTAGGGAAACATACCTTCCTTATTAGTTTAGTCTCTTTTGCTTCTTGTGTTCATTTTCCTTATTAGTTTAATCTTATTTGCTCCTTGTATTGCTTTTTCATATAGTCTTTTGCACTGACGTATTGAACTTAATTGATCAACTTTGTTAAGAAAATGGATATTCTTTCTCCAGTTTTTAATTCAGAAATGATTCAGAAGCTACATAATAAATTTAAGCCCTTTTATACCTATCCATAATTAACAAATCCAGTTTGTTTTAATGGTTTATTCATCTGGAACTAGGGCAACTTGGTGGTACAGTTAATATAGGGTTAGGTCTAGGGTCAAGAAGATCTGAGTTCAGATCTAGATTCAGTTAATTATCAAGTGTATAACCCTGGGCAATTTACTTAGTCTCTGTCTGCCTCAGTTTCCTCATCTGTAAAATGGGGATAATAATAGTGTGTGTCTCCCAGGGTTACTCCAAGGATTAAATCTATAAAAAGTGCTTAGCACGATGTGAGCACTATATAAACTTTTGCTATTTTGATGATGATGAGGAGGAGGATGACATCATTTTTTTCTAAAACATCATATTTAACAGGATAAGGCAGTTAAAACAAGTAAGGATCCATACTGGGTATAAAAAATGCATTTCCAAAGAAAATAAGTCACATTTATGTAGTGTTTTCAGATTTGGAAATTCCTTTACTTAATCCTATGCAGGTAGTGGAGTTATTATATTTCAGTTGACAGATGAGAAAACTGATACCTGAGAGGTCAAATGAATTAGCTATAGTCACACAGCTAGTAAGTAGTTGAGGTGGCATTCAAATCTAGGTTCCTTTTGCTAAATCCTGTGCTCTACCAAATACTCAATCCTCTCTTTTAAATATAACATTTTTAAAAAAAAAACATGATTTAAAAAAATTTAATTGTACTTAACAGAAATCCTTGTGTTTTATCCATCCCAGAAGATGCCCTTCCCCTCCCCAAAGCCAACAGGAATTGGATGTCTGAGAGCTAGACAGAATATGGGTGCTGATATCTGGAATGTCTTTTATTTTCCCATATTTTGTAAGAATGATAGAGTCTTTCCTTCTCCCCCACGCAGGTGATGCTTTTGGATTTTGACTCAAAGACATTTTATAAAGACTGCTAGGGTCCATAACAGAGCATCTGCTAACTTCCTAATGCTAAACTTTTTCATTGGGGGTTGATCATGGGCCCAACAGCCACTGATCCATTGATCAATGTGACAGGAGTTCTAAACACGGACATATTGCTATGCAGAAATTGGACAGTCCAGACGATGCCTATCTGGCATAAAACAAGGATTGTCAATTGATGGGCCTAGTCTAGGGTTCCACACTCCCCCCATCTCCAAAAATAAGGAAAAATCTATTATCATTTACATCCTACTTTTGCCAATCTGAACAAAGAATTGGAAGAGAAAGGGCTCACTTATGGCAGCAGACTGAGAAGTTGGTGTTTAGAATTATTATCTCTTTAGAATCTTATTTTTATGTTTCTTGCTGTGCATTTGAAATTGAATTAAAATCTGATAACTATAAAATCTGTATCAATTGACTTACTTGAATGAATGCTGGGGAGATTGGCAAGGAGCACAACCTAGGAGGTAGGTAGATATAAATTTTTGAGAGTTTATGAATCCAATTTGATTTTTCTCCAGTGAAAATTGGATGGTGAAGGTGGAACTAAGCATGTAGTAGAGATGAGAGTTTATTATACATGTTGTTAATTGCTTAGAGAGAGCAATCCCTGGGAAGATAGCCCAACAGATTAATGGCAGTTAAGCTGCAGAGTCGGATGAGTGAGTGGATGGGTCTGTCATGTTTTTCTTTTACTTAGAAGTCAATGTGCACTCAGTTTGAAAGGGAAGACACATTAATGAAGGGGCATTAGTTGCTGGGAAAATTTTACCTACATAAAGAGGGTGGGAATTGACTTACAAAAGCAAGTGAGGGCAGGTGGTCAAATGAGACATCAAAGACAATTTGGCCTGCTTTGCTTTCCAGAGCCATTTGGTGGTTATTCTTAAATCCATGAATAAGACAAAATGATAAATAGGGAGTTAATATAAATTGTACAATAGGTCAAGTCCAGAAGGAATATGTTCCTTTAAGTAACAGTATTAGCTCAATGATTCCTTGTTCTATGAGGAGCTTAAGGTAGGATATTGACAAGAGATTCACAAGATGAAAAGACAAGAATGGCTTGTGATCTATGGCACCAAATGCAATGCTGAAAAAAAATGAAACCATTGAAACATTCAAGTATTCTTTTCCCAAATATTTCTTTTTCTTTATTGTATTTTTATTTTTATATGGCATTTATTTTAAATCAAAAGGATGAATTGATTAATATCAATGTAATCATTAGTCTTCTACTTATTCAATTATATTATAGGCATTTCTATCTTTTTTAGTAAAGTTCTTTTACGTCACAAATTCTATTTTTAAATTACTCATATATCCCAATGACTCCTTTCTGTCACCTCTACTAACCTCTACTTTTGTGACAAAGAAGCTATTTCCACCCCACCCCCCCGCTTTTTCACTTCTTGAATTTTATTGACTTAAGAAATTTGTATATGGAAACTCCCTCTATGAAGACAATTCCTAGTTGCTGAAGAACTAGAGCTTCTGGCAACACTGAGGAGTTAAGTGATTTGTACAAGGTCAGTCATCCAGCATGTATCAGAGGTATAATTTGAACCTAAGTCTTCCAGATTCCAAAGCCAGCTCTCTTTGCACTGTGCTATGATATCTCCATACATAGATATAAAATTAAATAAAACAAATGAAACCACTGGCCAGTCTACATTCTTTCCTTTGCTTCAACCTCTTACCAAGTTAAGGAAGTTGGTAACTATTATAAAAAATGATCATTTGTTAGGGGGAAAAATGTGAATGGCTAGAAACTTTGGAAAAGGCCATTTCCATAACTCCTTGTTTTTACAAGACCAAGAAATGATTGACATTTCAATTGCACAATCAACTGACAAAGAGCAATCTAGATGACACATCCAAGTTATGTGTTACTCTATCTCCAGGAGGAACAAATATATTAAAAATAGCTTTATTGTGAATCATGGTTTCCATTTCATCAAGTGTGAGTATTAGTTTTTTTTAACCTTTCTGATAATGCACACTCAACATTTTAACATTTTAATTAGGACAATGAAATCACTGTTGAACATATGATAAATTGCAATCTTGCCACAATTAATGCAGTTTTCCAGTTTCTTCCTTTGAGACAGTATCCTAAGGATATAAATATTGTGTGTGTGAGGGGAGGGGGTGCTTGTGTGTGTGTCTGTGTCTGTGTGTGTGTATTTAAGATACATAATTTAAATGTGATGATGAAAGATAACAATCTGATTTTTTGTGCCTGTTAGTCATCAAATACTGTAGTCTTCATAGAAATTAATGCAAGTTAAAAGACAACAGGGAGGCTTATAGTGGATGTTTGAAGAATGTCATCAGAGGAAGATGTGACTGGTCAGAAAGGTAGATTATCCATACGGCAAGAAGGTGAGATAAACAGTGAACACCCCAATATATTCCATTAGTATCTACACAATTTTAAGGGAATGTGAAAGCCCCCAGAACATTTGGTGAAACCTTTGTGTTGAATTTGTATTAGGAAATAGATAAGAATTGCAGTCTGAACAAACATGGTAGATTGCAATGTACATTTTTGGAGGGTTACCGAAATCACCAAGATTATAGATCAATGGAATATTGGAGTATTGGATGATAATATAGCTAACATTTATATAGGACTTAATATATATCTGGCACTGTGTTTAATGCTTTACAAATATCTCATTTGATCCTCACAGCAACCCCGGGAAATAGATGCTATGATTATACCCATTTTAAGGAGGAAGAAACTGAGGCAAACAGGGGCTAAATAACTTGCTTAGGGTTACATAGCTAGTAAGTTTCCAAGGATGTATTTGAACTCAGGTTTTCCTGACTCCAGGCCTAATGCTTCATCCACTCAACCTTCTAACTGCCGTTATATTAATGAAACTTATTATATACCAGGTGCACAATCTCAGATTAATCCATATCATGAATTATCCTCACCAACCCTTATCTAATACTTTGCCCAGGCTTGTGAATTCTATTTCCACAAGATCCCTGACACTGATCTCTTCTTTTCACACATAAATCAACTGCTTGAGTTTAGGCTTTCCTTATGATATGCCCCTTCTGGATTCCCCCTAGCTGCTAGTATGTGTGTATATACATGCATGCATACAAATGTGTGTAAGTAAAAGATTGTATATATTATGTGTGCTTATATGTGTGTGTGTGTGTGTGTGTATATATATATATATATATATATATATATATATATATATATATATATATATGTATATGTGTATGTAAGTATCTTTGTAACACATGACATTGACTATGCTACTTCCCTCTTTAAAAAGTTCAGTGGGGCCAAAGTGCCTTTGTTATAAAATAGTAACTCATCATCAAGATATTTAAAGTCCTTTACAGATTTATTCCTCACCTATCTTCATAGGTTTAATTCAAATTTCTCTTACACATTTCTCTTACAAATTTCTTTACACATTCTTCATTAGAGTCAAATTGTTCTACTTGCTTTGTTCCCATACCCAATATACCCGTTCTCACATATGCATAGGCTGTCTTGCATAACTGAAATAGATCATCTCTTTCCCTCTGCTTTTTACAATCTCTAATTTGTTACATTTGATTGGACTGGATAGTCCAGTGGATGTAAAATTAAACAACAATAAAATTGAACAAATATTGCATTGATTGAAGATTTTACAGATTAGGAACTGAGGCAAACATGGTTAAGTGACTGGCATCTTGTCATACAGCTGAGGGCAAATTTCTACTAGGGAAGATGAATCTTTCTGACTCTAAGCCAGCCAATCCTGCCCTAAAGAGCAATGTCAAATGGTTACAAACACAAAAAGAATTATTGGAAAAAAAACTTCAAATGGAATTCAAAAATCATATAAGAGAAAATGAGAAAAGGAAAAAAAATTGAGAAAATTATTAAAAGAAAGTCAGTAAGTTAAAAGAAAGTTAATTAATGGAGATAATTTTCTTTTTAATGAAGAAAATAAAAAGGAATTCAAAAGTTGAATAAGAGAGAACAATGAAAAATTCAAAAAAAAAAGCAATCCAAGAAAATTATGAAAAAAAAGCTAATATGAAAAAGAGACAAAAATCCTTCAAAACTAGAATTGGACAAATGGAGTCAAGTGATATTATAAAACATCAAGATACAATAAAGCTAGACAAATAGAAGAGAATATGAAACATATCATCAGAAAAAAAAAACTGATCTGGAGAACAGATCAAGGAGAGACAATATAAGAATTGTTGGTCTGTGTGAAAATTGTAATAAGAAAATTATCTATAAACAATATTGCAAGAAATTATTAAAGAAAGTTCCTCTGAATTTCTAGAACAAATAGGTAAAGTACAAGTAGAAAGAATCCACCAATCGCTGCCTGAAAGAGGTCCTAGGAAGAAAACTTACAAGAATGTCATAATAGTGATTCAAAATTCCCAGGTTAAAGAGAAAACATTGCAAGGAATAAGAAAAAATATAATTTAAATACTACATTAAAACAATCTAGATCTCATGATCCTTAGCAGCTTCTGTACTAAAAGGCCATAGGTATTGGAAGACTATATTTTGAACACCAAAGGGGCTGGGATTGCATCCAAGAATAACTTACCCAGAAAAGTTAAGTATAATCGTGATTGAAAAAAAATGGATCTTTGATGAACTGGAAGACTTACAGATATTTATAAAAAAAAAAAAAAAGATTAGATCTCTATGGAATTCAGTATAAAAGATACAGAGATATATAATGAAATAGTTAAAGAATAATTATAAGGCAATGATTAAGGTCAAAGTGTTTACTTATGATATATGAAAATTTTATTAATATTAGTAATTATTAGTTCTCATTATTAATAGCATTCTTAAAACTTATTATTACTTAAGTAGATTGAAAGAAAGGCTGGGGCTAAGTTGTTTATAATGAGGTGATTCTAAAAAAATTGATATGAAAAGGTTAAAAGGAGACTACCTCATAGATATGGGGTGTGAAAGGAAGAATTAATACAGAGAAAGTAGGGGTAGAGGGTTGGTAATATGGTAACTGAACTCTCATCTGAGTTGAAGAGGAATATATCTGAAGAAATATAGAAGTCTTCTAAACTTCTAGAGAGGTGAAAAACTGAGGAATAGAGTGGAGGAGGGACTTTTAGAAGGGTATATAGATTAAGATTAGGAGGGTGGGGTGAATAGTTAAGAAATTTACTTTTAGTGGGACTGTAAAAAATGATTAAGAGGGCATGGGGAGAAGATAAAATAATGGGGGATGGGGTGAAAAGAAAGGCTAAGAAGGAAAATAGTGAGTAAAAATAAGATGGAAGGAAATTCAGATATAGCAATTATAACTTTGAATGTGCATTAAAAAAAAATGGAATTCATTTGTAACAACCAAAAGTTAAGTATGCCAATAGTAGACAACCCTAGAAATGAAATAATGAAAAACAAGTACGGGGGAGGGAGGTTTTGCAGTACCACACCTTAAATTGTATTATAAGGCAGTAGTCACCAGAACTATTTAGTATAGTTGGGGGATGGAGGGGTGGATTGGTGGAACAGAATGAATATACAATTTGCAGTAGGGAATAAAAATATTAATCTTGTGCTTGACAAGCTTCCCTTCAATTTACCAAAGTTCTCTATATATTTTAGATATAAGACCTTTATCTGATAAACTGTCTAGAGAATTTTAATGAGACAACATACTAGAATTTGTCAGATGCAGCCAATACAATGTATAGAGGGAAATTGCATCTCCAAATGCATACATCAATAAAAGAAAGGAAGAGGAAATCTATGAAATATGCACATGACTAAAAAATACTAGAAAAACACATTCAAAATACCCAATTAAAACCAAAATAGAAATCCTGAAAATCAAAAGAGATATTAATAAAATTGAAATTTTAAAAATATTGAATTAATAAATATAAGGATCTGTTTTTTTTTAAATAAACCATGGATTAATCTGATTTAAAAAATAAAATTACAAGTATTAAAAATGAAAAGGTTGAATGCAACACCAATGAATATGAAATTTGAGAAATTTTAGTAGTTATTTTGCCCAATTTCATGCTAATAAAACTGACAGACTAAGTTAAATGAATGAATATTTACAAAAAATATGAATAGCCCAGATTGACAGTACATAGAATATTTAAATGACCTTATATTGGGCAAAAATGAATAACCCATAAATGAAGCCCCTAAAATTCACCAGGACCAGGCAGATTCATAAGTGAATTCTAATAAATACTTAGGGAATACTTAATCCCAATAACATATGGGCTATTTGGGAAAAAATAGGTGAAGAGGAAGTCCTCTCAAGTTTCTTTTATGACACAAATATGACTATGATACATAAACCAGGGAGAGTAAAAACAGAGAAAGAAAACTTTAAACAATTTCTCTAATAAATATTGACTCAAAAATTTTAAATAAAATGCTACCAAGCAGATTGCTTCAATATATCATTAAGATTATATATCACAACCAGGTGGGATATTTCCAGTGATGGAGGCCTGATTCTATATTAGGAAAACTATCAACATAATTGGCCCCATCAATAACAACAACAAAAATCATAGGATTATACGAATAGATATAGAAAAAGCTTTTGACACAATACAACACCTATGCCTATTAAAACAACAACAACTAGAAAGCATAGGAATAAATAGAGCCTTTCTTAAAGTGATAAATTGTATCTTTCTAATACCAAGAGTAAACATTATCTGTAATGTGGATAAACTAGAAATTTTTTCAATGATATCAATAGCAAGGCTATCCATTATCACTACTATTATTCAATACTGGAGCAGGACTGCTAGCTAAAGCAACAAGACAAAAAAAATAGCTTGAAAAACTAAAAATGAGAAACCAAAACTAATGCTTTGTAGATGATATAATGGCATAATTAGACAGCCCTAGAGAATCAACTAAAAAGAAAACTAATTAAAACCATTAACACCTTTAGCAAAATTATAGGACATAAAATTGAACCTACATATATCATCAGCATTTCTAAAGATATTAACAAAATCTAGCAGGAAGAGAAAGTAAAGAGAAATTTCATTCAACTACATACAATATAAAGCATTTGGGAGTTTACATGCCAAGATACAGGTACATTAAGAATAAAAACTTATCATACAAATAAAGACAGATCAAAACAATTAGAAAAATATGATCAATTACTTATTATATCAGTAATGCAAGATTCATGACCTTGAAGAGGACCATGATTGTGCTTGTGTAGTTCAGAATCGCAAAGTATAAAAGGTTCTCTAGGTAGAAGGCAGGGGAAGTATAACATTTATTTAGACACCAGAGGATTATATCCCCAAACCAATAACTCCAATTTGATGTAGCAATAATAGTATTCCAAGACAAGTAAATACACCTCAATGTAACAACAAGGAAATTATTTTTTTTTGTTTTTTTTTTTAATTTAAATTTATTTATTTAACATATTTGGTTTTCAGCATTGATTTTCACAACAATTTGAATTACAAATTTTCTCCCCATTTCTACCCTCCCCCCCACTCCAAGATGGCTTATATTCTGGTTGCCCTGTTCCCCACTCAGCCCTCCCCTCTATCACCCCTCTCCCCTCTCATCCCCTTTTCCCTTCCTTTCTTGTAGGGCAAGATAAATTTCTACGCCCCATTGCCTGTGTATCTTATTTTTTAGTTGCATGCAACAACTTTTTTTTAACTGAACATCTGATTTTAAAACTTTGAGTTCCAAATTCTCTCCCCTCTTCCCTTCCCACCCACCCTCCCTAAGAAGTCGAGCAATTCAACCTAGGCCACACATGTATCATTATGTATAACCCTTCCACAATACTCATGTTGTGAAAGGCTAACTACATTTTGCTCCTTTTCAACCCATCCCACTTTATTGAATTTTCTCCCTTGACCCTGTCCCCTTTCCAAAGTGTTTGTTTTGATTATCTCCACCCCCATCTGCCCTCCCCTCCATCATCCCCCCGCCTTTTATTTTTTTTTTTATCTTCCTCCCTCTTCTTTCCTGTGGGGTAAGATACCCAACTGAGTATGTATGGTATTCCCCCTCAGGCCAAATCTGATGAGAGCAAGGTTCACTCATTCCCCCCTCACCTGCCCTCTCCCCTCCTCCCACAGAACTGCTTCCTCTTGCCACCTTTATGCGAGATAATCCACCCCATTCTATCTCTCCCTATCTCCCTCTCTCAGTATGTTGCTCTCTCATCCCTTAATTTCATTTTATTTCTTTTAGATATCTTCCCTTCATCTTCAACTCACCCTGTGTCTGCTCTCTCTCTTTTACACATATATATATATATATATATATATATACATACACACATATATATACACATACATACACATTCACTTATATATATATACATAAACATATACATATATATATGCATATTCCCTTCAACTACTCTAATACTGAGGTCTCATGAATCATACACATCATCTTTCCATGTAGGAATGTAAACAAAATAGTTCAACTTTAGTAAGTCCCTTGCAATTTCCGTTTCTTGATTACCTTTTCATGCTTCTCTTGATTCTTGTGTTTGAAAGTCAAATTTTCTATTCAGTTCTGGTCTTTTCACTGAGAAAGCTTGAAAGTCCTCTATTTTATTGAAACTCCATATTTTGCCTTGGAACATAATACTCAGTTTTTCTGGGTAGGTAGGTGATTCTTGGTTTTAATCCTAGCTTCATTGACCTTCAGAATATCGCATTTCAAGCCCTTCGATCTCTTAATGTAGAAGCTGCCAGGTCTTGGGTTATTCTGATTGGGTTTCCACAATACTCCAATTGTTTCTTTCTGGCTGCTTGCAATATTTTCTCCTTGATCTGGGAGCTCTGGAATTTGGTGACAATATTCCTAGGAGATTTCTTTTTGGGATCTATTTGAGGAGGCGATCGATGGATTCTTTCAATTTCTATTTTGCCCTGTGGCTCTAGAATATCAGGGCAGTTCTCCTTGATAATTTCTTGAAAGATGGTATCTAGGTTCTTTTTTTGATCATGGCTTTCAGGTAGTCCAATAATTTTTAAATTATCTCTCCTGGATCTATTTTCCAGGTCAGTGGTTTTTCCAATGAGATATTTCACATTGTCTTCCATTTTTTCATTCCTTTGGTTCTGTTTTATAATATCCTGATTTCTCATAAAGTCAGTAGCTTCCACTTGCTCCAATCTAATTTTTAAAGTAGTATTTTCTTCAGTGGTCTTTTGGACCTCCTTTTCCATTTGGCTAATTCTGCCTTTCAAGGCATTCTTCTCATTGGCTTTTTGGAGCTCTTTTGCCATTTGAGTTAGTCTGTTTTTTAAGGTGTTGTTTTCTTCAGTGTATTTTTCAGTATTTTTTTGGGTGTCTTTTAGCAAGTCATTGACTTGTTTTTCATGGTTTTCTCACATCCTTCTCATTTCTCTTCCCAATTTTTCCTCTACTTCTCTAACTTGCTTTTCCAAATCCTTTTTGAGTTCTTCTATGGCCTGGGGCCAGTTCATGTTTTCTTGGAGGCTTTTGTTGTAGGCTCTATGACTTTGTTGTCTTCTTTAGGCTGTATGTTTTGGTCTTCTTTGTCACCAAAGAAAGAATCCAAAGTCGGAGACTGTATCTGGGTGTGTTTTCGCTGCCTGGCCATATTCCCAACCAACTAACTTGACCCTTGAGTTTTTCAGTGGGGTATGACTGCTTGTGGACTAACGAGTTCTATGTTCCATGTTTGGGGGGGAGGTGCCACCTCTGTCAGACCCGCACTGCTCCTTCCCCAAGAACCCCCAACCTGAACTGGGCTTAGATCTTCGGCAGGCTGTGCACCCCTGCTCTGATCCGCCACTTAATTCCTCCCACCAGGTGGGCCTGGAGCCAGAAGTAACAACAGCTGCAGCTGGAATTGGTTCAGAGCCATTTTTTAATAGGTTTTTGGAGGGACTCGGTAACGGAGCTCACTCTAGTCCCTGCTTACCAGCCGCCATCTTGGCTCCGCCCTACAACAAGGAAATTATAATACAGTATTACAGCAAAAAAACAAGTCTTTCTGTAACCTTCTTGCCTCCTGAGGCCTTCCTGTAAACATTCATGAATCCCAACTGTCTGATTTCCTATGTTGTCTACCCACTCAGTTCTCTGATCTCCACAGCTCTCTGTTTTCCACTTTCTGCTCTGCACTATCTTTACAGCTCTCTCTCATCTCACAGCTCTGTGAGTTCTGTAGCTCTCTAATCTGTAGATTCTCAGCTCTGTTGTCTTGAGGTTGTTACTTCTTCTCCTTGGGCTGAATTCTGACCTTAATGGCTACCTTATGGGTATATACACTCTTCTTAGGGCCCAAGAGCCTCACACCCATTCAATGAAAGGGGGTAGGCCTGGGACTTAGCATTTAGTAAGTAAAGGGTGTAGGCCTGCCTCTAATTCAGGCTCCCTTAACTGGCCCCACCAGAGGCCTATTGAATGGGTGAGAAAGATCTTTATTCACTTATTGGCATTACATTCAGTCCCAAAATTTTGATGTCCACTACATAGGCAACTTGTGTCTGAATAGGTACTAACATTTCTTAAGTACAACCAAATCTCCTCAAAATAAACACATCAGATTTGCAAAATACTTAACATAACATATCACCAGAGTGGCCACATGGCTCATTGTTGGTGCCTAGATCTTTGGATCCATTACATAGGTCAATGGGAAACTGGTGCCAATAATACCATAACAGTATGACAAAGAACAAGGATAATTCAAAAATAGGTATACAGAACAATATCACCATTGTCCCCTCAATCGAATGGGGCTTGAAATCTGGTGGTAAGGGGCAAAGGTGTCATCCTTCATAGCTTCTTCCTGCTGAAATTGAATGTAATGCTGTCCCTGTCCCAAGAGGTCAGGAGTCCCACTCAAGAGGTCAGTTCTTTAGAAAGCTGGCATTCAGAACTTTATTGATGCCAGATCCAGGGGTGACACATCATAGTCATGGACAGTGGATGATGTCCACCTTAAGCCATCAGTCCTCCACAAATGTAGGGTACTTAAGCCTGGAGGAGATAAATTTAACAGAAAGGCCAAAAAGAATAGGCAGTTATGTGCTATTATCCTTCAAATAGCATCATCTCCATTTTGAATGAGACTCCAATTATGCAATATCAATTCAACCTCATAGCCAAACTGAGGTGGGAAATGTTTCTTTTCAAAAGGAACACAATGAAGGAACTAAGGCAGGAGGATCCCATCCTAGATAGAAACTAAGATTGTCCTCACGGCTTTTTCTCTCAGATACAAACTTCCACTTGTTAATCATAAGAAATCACATTCCCTCTGAGTGGCTTCTGGCATTTATCAGCATTAGCCATGTTTCTGGAGTCTGTGAGCCCACTATCATAGCCCTATTCAAGGTAAAATGTATGAGTCAAGGGCACAATTTGGTAATTATCTTCTCCTGAATGAACAACTCTTAACAGTATTGTCTTTTCCATGGGCTATGATGTCTGCAGCATTTGGAACATTGTCTGGCTTCCATATTACCCATACCTTAGCTCTGAAATTTATTCTATCAATAGAAACAAACGCTTCCATTCCTCTACTGTAATTTTGGAAGGAGGGTCAGTTTTCACAATGAGTCTTTTCTCACAAGGAATAATGATCACTTGGACTATTCTATCATTTCTAAAAAACTCTACCGGTTCATCACCAAAATTCTGGAGTGTCACAATTTCTCTTTGATAATTATAATCTATCACTCCAGCCAATGCATGTATTCAATGAGCTGCTAATCCTGGTTTAGGTAATATCCTTCCAAAGTGATTCTCAGGGATCCTCAAAAATATCCCACTAGAGGTTTTTCTTATCTCTTTTCTATTCAACCTAAAGTTCTTTATAAAATGTAAATCGTATCCTGCTGAGCCAGGTGTTCCTGGACAAGGTAGTGGGAAATATTCCTTCACAGTCCAAAACTCAATATTTTGGATCTCAAATGTTTGCTGTTTTCTAATTTGCAGATTTGGGGTCATCATTCTGGCTAGAGGTGTACTTCCTCCTAAGAGTCTATTATTCAAGTTATGTAGGGCAGGAAACAAATTATCCTTCCAATGCTGGTATCAATTATTAGAGCTTAACTTTCTCAACTGTTCTTTCAACAACCCATTCGTTCTTTCAACTAACCCAGATACTTGTGGATAATATGGAATATGATATACCCTCTCTATACTTTTCAACACATGATATCTTTTTATTTCATTGATCTGCTTTTCTAAGGAAAGCAACTTTAAGGGGTTAACAATCTTACTTTAATTAAATATATATATATATATATATATATATATATATATATATATATATATATATATATACACACCATTCTCTTAGTTCAGGGGAAAAAGTTAGCACCCTGAACTTCAGAGCAAATACACACACAAATTATAAACACAGAAAATAACACAAATCAATAGACAGGCTTCTGTCTGACCATAGCAATAAATATGTAGTTCCCAGAGAGAAAGGCACCAACATCTGGGTTTTCAAAGCCAGGAGACGCCTTAACAGCTACCTAGAGTCTCATCTGGTGAAATCACAGGAGCTCCTTTCCTATAGTGAGCCCCAGAAGCAAAATGCTAGCCTCAGAGTATATATATACTTCTTCAGGGTCAGAGGGCATCACAACCATGTGACTCAAACTTATATGACTTAGGCTTTCTTGTGACTTACGCAGGTTGTCAAAGACTCTTGATTCAATCAAAGACTCAATTCAAGGCACTTGATTGCCTCAGTGCTAAGAAGCACTCCAAAAGAAAAAAAAACAGTGAAAAGTCCCACTTTGGTTGCCATTACACTTATTCAGTACCATAAAAGTCATACTGCCAAAAATTATTTTTAGAGATAGAAAAAAGTAATAAAATTCATCTGGAAGAGCAGAAGTTCAAGAACACCAAGGAATCAATGAAAAAATAAAATGGGAAGGAAGGCAGTCTAGTAGTTCTAGATTTTAAACTATATTACAAAGTAATTATCAGGAAAACAATCTGGTACTGGCTAAGAAATATAAATTAGCAATCAATAGTACTAAATGTTGTAAATGACCACAAATAAACCCAAAGATCAACCATTTGATGAAAATCATTGAAGAAAAGAATTCCTTAGGTGAAATGGAAAAGGAGATACAAAAACTCAGTGAAGAAAGAAATTCCTTGAAAATTAGGCTTGGGCTAGTAGAAGCTAGTGATTCCATATGATAGCAATAAACAATAAAACAAAGTAAAAATAAAATTCAAAAGAGAAGGAAATGTGAAATATCTCATTGGAAAAAAAGAAACTGACCTCAAAAGAGATTGAGGAGAAATAATTTAAAGAATTGTTGAACTGCCTGAAATCCATGATCAAAAAAGAGCCTATACATCATATTTCAAGAAATAATAAAGGAAAACTTCCCCCATTATCTTAAAATGAGAGGATAAAATAGAAATTGAAAGAATCGACCAATTTTTTTTTTCCTAAAAGAGATACCAAAAGGAAAATTCCCAATAGTATTATAGATGAATGCGTGGGCTACCCGATCAATGAGAAAATATTGGGAACAGTCAGAAATAAACCATTTAAATATGATTAGCCTCATAGGTGCTCTGATAAAGACAATAATCCAATACAATTCCAAATGGCCCATTATGAAAAACATTATTCACCTGAAGAAAGGGAATTATTGAACTCTGAATGCAAATTAAAATATAATTTTCACTTTATTTTTCTTAATTTTGGGGGAACATGGCTAATATGGATTTTTAGCATGATTTCACGTGTTATCATATTGCTTACTTTCTCAAGGGATGGGGGAGAGGATGGAGGGATATAGAGAATTTAGATCTAAAATTTTTTAAAAGAGAATAATGTTATTAATAAATTATATTTTTAAAAATAGAATTTAATTTAAAATGTAGGTTACTTTTTTCCATAACAATCCTTTTAATTCATGTACAGCTGTTTCCCTAGAGATCTTTCATTTTGACATGTTGCTAATTTACTTAAATTTTTAATCCAATGATTTCAATGATCAGCTTTTCCTCCTTATGCCTTTGTAGTACAGTATTTGTATTCAGCAGATGTACATTTGACTTTTTATAGTAATTTCAAGACTTCTGCTATAATCCATCAAAGAGAACTACTTCTTATGAGGAATTTGGGTCATTCCTTTTCTGTTCTTTCCTGATTTGAATTACCTATCCTATAAAAAAGTAATATAGCTTGATAAAATGGAAGCCAACTTTAAAAAAGTGTTTTCTGTGAATTCATAAAAAATAGTTTGTTGTACACACAGGGATATTTAATATATTTAAGCTGAAAATTTAGAGTGGACATATTTTGCAACTGTTTCATTATAGTTTTATACAATTCCCAGTGTTCTGAAATTATACCTCTAAGTAATGAGAAGCAGTTGGTTGAAGAAGGGCATCCCTGATAACTGCTCATATTTTCAAGTTTATTTTAAAAGATTAATTTAGTACTGCCAAAAACAATAACAACAATAATTACTAGCATTTATAGAAACTTTTAAGGTTTGCACAGCACTATATATCTGTTAAGCAGGATTTGAACTCAAGTCTTTCTGATTCCAAGTCCAGTCCTCTGTTGACTACACCACTTAATTACATTAGTACTGTTTTTTTTTTGAGGGTGGGAGGGAGGAGTTCGTCTTCAGTGGGATGTCCTATTTATATTTCCATGTATTTTATCTTAATATAATAATTATAAATATAAACATGTTTGATGGACATTAGAAGCAGGATAGCTCCCTTACTCTGATACCCTGTTTTAGTTTTCTGCATTGGATACAATAACTAGCATTTAATATTCAGAGGATATATTTTTAGGAAGTACGATTTCATCAATGATTCCAAGTAACGTGGAGCACCAAATTTTCAACCCTACTTCATGTGTATATATGTGTATACACACACACACACACACACACACATACATATATATAGTATATGTGTGTATATGTGTGTATGTTTGTATGTATGTATATAAAATTTAGGAGACAGCTGGAAAGAACAGTGAATAAAGTGCTAGACCTTTAATCAAGAAGACAAATCCAAATACAGCTTCAGATGTATATATGTGAGACTAGGGACATTACTTGACCTGTCTGTCTCAGTTTTCTAGTCTGTAAAAGGGTATAATAACAGCCTCTCCCTCCCAAAGTTGTTGTAAAGATGAAAAAGATATTATATTTGCAAAGGACTTTGCACATTTTAAAGTACTATATAAATGTTGGCTATTATGAATGTAATTACTTGAAAATTGAATACCTTCTATTTTTAATTCCTTCTACTTTAATTTTCATACCATGAATGATTTTATAGCTACATTAAAGCAAGGTACAAGCCAGAAAAGCCTATCAATTATTCTATTTATTTGTCAATTAACCATCTATTATTTTGTGACAGGACAATAATTATATACTTTCTCATGTTTTATTTGTTTAAGTTCATGCCAACTCTGTCTAGGCTCATTTTTATCTTCATTTTTTTTAAATTTTCCATGATGCTTTGCAAATGAACTTATAATAATAACTTACTTTCATATGTATTTTGATAATTTTAAAATACTTTATTCTTCTCATTTGGTACTCAAAACAACCCTATTAGACGTAGAACTTGGAAATTATTATCCCAATTTTACATGTGAGGAAATTGAGTCACAGAGAAAGTTAATTGCCTATGGCTTCATAGTTAGTAAGTGATGACTTTGGGATTTGAAGCCACTAAATATAGCACTCCTGCAATGTTACACCATGCTGCTTCCTTAAATCAATTTATATTTATAGCAGTAATGCCCTTAGCCACCATTTCACACCATCTGAAAAAGTGTCAAGTGTTTACTGGCTAAGTTGGTTTGTGAGCTCCTTTAGGGTTTCTCATTATGGCAATTCTTTTTATATTTGTTAAACATTTTTAAGAAATGGTGATAATTAGATATATATCTTTACTTTTATCTCCTTATAGGTTTTCAGAGTTAATAGCATTTGTAAATAGCTTATGTGAGAGCTGTTGTAATCGTACATGCTATGTTCTTCCTATCTTTATTTTTTATTATAATGTGTAGTTCATTTCAATGTTTCAAAAAATTACTTGATTGTTTGAGTGAATACCAATAGCTGATTTTGAAATCATTCCAACATCAGTAACCAGTTATTTCCTAACATGAAAGACATAGCTAATTTAGATTCTTTTAAAATGTTGTTTAGTGTTCACCATGGCCAGTGCCCTCTCATTGCTTTTTCATCTCCAACTATTAGAATCCCTAGTCACCTTGAAAATTCAACTTAAATGACCCCTTTCTTATTCTCTACCAAAGCTAATGCTTATATATGTATATGTGTATATGTACTCACATATGTGTATGCACACGTATACATACATACATATACACATGAACACACATACATATACACACATACACATACACATATACATGCACACATATCCCCTAACTTGGAGTCAGTAACATGTGTATATTACCCATTGTCTTCCCATACAGAATGTAATCTCCTTGAGCACAGAATTCTCATGGCCTTTGTCCTTTTGTCTCTTCATAACTCATGTCACTCGAACTCCCTGAAACATTTGTCACTGATCTTTCCCATTTCCTTCACAAAACTCTCCTCTCTGGACATTTGTGTCACCGTGTTTTTTTGGTTCCCAGTCTTCCTTAAACAGTATTTTTCTTCAGAGACTATTTAGCAAAAAAATTTTTATATATCTTATTTGTACATATTGGTTTGAATGTTATCTCCCTATCAGACTGTTAATTCCTTGAGAACAATAGCTCTTTTCCTTTGCTTGTTTTGTTGTTGGCCTTCTTTTGTCATCTTAGCATTTAGCACAGTGCCTGTCACACAGTAGCTGCTTAATAAATGCTAGTTGATTAGCTGGCTGACATGCTTCTCCTGTTCTGAAAATTCTCAATCTACTCTGATGTTTCTTCATCCATATGCTGCCCCCTAACTGTGAGTATATTATTTTCTCCCTACATCCTTTCTCTTCTTAATCTCATCATATCCCAAGTGTTGACTGAGCTCTATGATGGTGACTCTCAGAATGAAATATCTAATACTTGTTTCTTGGCCTCTAGTCCTACACCCCCAACTACTGATTCAAACTTTTCAAAATGCAAGTTCCAAAGGTATTTCAAATTCAAGACAGATAAGATAGAACTCATTGTCTTTTGCCCAAACCTGTTTTCTCCCTTGAATTTGCCTTATTCTGTCAAGGAAACCACAATCCATCCTTTCAATAATCTAAATTCACAACCTTAGAGGTATCCTTAACTACTCACTCTCCTTTATTTCACATATCCATTTAGTTTATTTTGTCTCTATACCTCTCACATTCATCTCCTCTACCTTTTTCCATTCATGTGTTCTCCATCTTATTTCTGGTCTCCTAAATAATCTTCTTTCCTAGAGATCCCCCCAAATCCATATAAGCATATGAATAAAAGACACATATGCTTATTATAAAGATGAACAGCAATGTATTGTATACAGAATTCAAAGTCCTCTCCCTAAAGTACAAGTATGACCAAGTCATTTTCCTGAAGAATAAACTAAAGCCACTCTTTATTGGTTTTGGGATTAAATATAAACTCTACTATTTGTCATTTAAAGACCTTACATTCTAGGTCCAACCTACATTTTCTTCTTAGCCACCATCACTTTTGCTATAATAGTAATAGTATGTTATATGACACTGGGAGCTCTTTTGTGTTTTTCTTACACATACATATGTATGTATATATGTGTGTATGTGTATGTATATAGATATGTGTATGTATAAACACATCTATATATACACATGCATGTATACATATAAACATAATATACATGCACTTGTGTATGTATCTGTGTGTATATATATACATATATGTATGCAAGTATGTATGTGGTCATAACTAAAGATGGAGTTATCAACTCATCCAAGCATTGTTATTTAATTTTGTGTGTATTTATGGACCATCTCTTTTTCTAGAAAGGTATCTCGCCCCAGTAGAGAAGATTGTTAATTTCTCTAGGAGAGAGAATATCAAAACTAAAAAATGAGGCATTTACTATTCACTTAGTATATACAAAGTATGAGAAATACAAAATTAAAGAGTAATATGGTCTTTACTCTCAAGGAACTCACATTCTAGTAGGGGAAGAAAACACTCAAATAAAGATTTGGCTTCAAATCAGATGAAAAAGATCTTATGGTCTTTAGAGCGCAATAGTAAAGCGAATCGCAAAGCCTTTTCTCTAATGTCATTTCCACTGATACAAATAATGCAATTTTCTGATATTGACCCATCAAATGTTGACATGAACTTTCCTTTTATTTTTTAATTTTTTAAATTTTTTAAAATTTAATATATTTGGTTTTCAGCATTGATTTTCACAAGAGTTTGGATTACAAATTTTCTCCCCATTTCTACCCTCCCCACCACTCCAAGATGGCGTATATTCTGTTTGCCCTGTTCCCCACTCAGCCCTCCCTTCTGTCACCCCACTCCCCTCCCATCCTCTTTTCCCTTCCTTTCTTGTAGGGCAAGATAAATTTCTACGCCCCATTGCCTGTGTATCTTATTTTCTAGTTGCATGCAAAAACTTTTTTTTTGTTTTTGAACATCTGTTTTTAAAACTTTGAGTTCCAAATTCTCTCCCCTCTTCCCTTCCCACCCACCCTCCCTAAGAAGTAAAGCAATTCAATGTAGGCCACATGCGTATCATTATGTATAACCCTTCCACAATACTCATGTTGTGAAAGACTATGTTTTGCTCCTTCCTATCCTATCCCCCTTTATTGAATTTTCTCCCTTGGCCCTGTCTCCTTTTGAAAGTGTTTGTTTTTGATTACCTCCACCCCCATCTGCCCTCCCTTCTATCATCCCCCTTTTTTAACTTCTTCCTTCTTTTTTCCTGTGGGGCAAGATACCCAATTGAGTGTGTATGTTATTCCCTCCTCAGGTCAAATCTGATGAGAGCAAAATTCACTCATTCCCCCTCACTTGCCTTCTCTTCTCTTCCTACAGAAATGCTTTTTCTTGCCACTTTTATGCAAGATAATTTATCCCATTCTATCTCTCCCTATTTTCCTCTCTCAATATATTCCTCTCTCATCTCTTAATTCGATTTTATTTCTTTTAGCTGATATCTTCCCTTCATCTTCAACTCACCTTGTGCCTTCTCTCTCTCTCTCTCTCTCTCTCTCTCTCTCTCTATATATATATATATATATATATAATATATATAAATGCACATATACATACATACACACTCACATATACATAAACATATATATGTGTGTGTGTATATATAGATATATGTATGTACGTATGTATGTATGTATGTACATTCCCTTCAGCTACCCTAATACTGAGGTCTCATGAATCATACACATCATCTTTCCATGTAGGAAAATGTAAACAAAACAGTTCAACTTTAGTAAGTCCCTTGCAATATCTTTTTCTTGTTCTTTTTCTTGATTACCTTTTCATGCTTCTCTTGATTCTTGTGTTTGAAAGTCAAATTTTCTATTCCACTCTGCTCTTTTCACTGAGAAAGCTTGAAAGTCCTCTATTTTATTGAAAATCCATATTTTGCCTTGGAGCATGATACTCTGTTTTGCTGGGTAGGTGATTCTTGGTTTTAATCCTAGCTCCATTGACCTCCGGAATATCTTATTCCAAGCCATTCGATCTCTTAATGTAGAAGCTGCTAGATCTTGGATTATTCTGATTATGTTTCCACAATACTCAAATTGTTTCTTTCTGGCTCCTTGCAATATTTTCTCCTTGATCTGGGAGCTCTGGAATTTGATGACAATATTCCTAGGAGTTTTCTTTTTGGGATCTATTTGAGGAGGTGATCTGTAGATTCTTTCAATTTCTCTTTTACCCTCTGCTTCCAGAATATCAGGGTAGTTCTCCTTGATAATTTCGTGAAAGATGATATCTAGGCTCTTTTTTTGATCATGGCTTTCAGGTAGTCCAATAATTTTTAACTATCTCTCCTGGATCTATTTTCCAGGTCAGTGGTTTTTCCAATAAGATATTTCACACTCTCTTTCATTTTTTCATCCTTTTGATTCTGTTTTATAATATCTTGATTTCTCATAAAGTCACTAGCTTCCACTTGCTCCAATCTAATTTTTAAGGTAGTATTTTCTTCAGTGGTCTTTTGGACCTCCTTTTCCATTTGGCTAATTCTGCCTTTCAGGGCATTCTTCTCCTCATTGGCTTTTTTGGAGCTCTTTTGCCATTTGAGTTAGTCTATTTTTTAAGGTGTTGTTTTCTTCAGTATATTCTTCAGTATTTTTTTGCGTCTCCTTTACCAAGTCATTGACTTGTTTTTCATGGTTTTCTCGCATCCTTCTCATTTCTCTTCCCAATTTTTCCTCTACTTCTCTAACTTGCTTTTCCAAATCCTTTTTGAGTTCTTCCATGGCCTGAGACCAGTTCATGTTTTTCTTGGAGGCTTTTGATGTAGGCTCTTTGACTTTGTTGACTTCTTCTGGCTGTATGTTTTGGTCTTCTTTGTCACCGAGAAAGATTTCAAAGTCTGAGACTGAATCTGGGTGCGTTTTCATTGCCTGGTCATGTTCCCAGCCAACTTACTTGACCCCTGAGTTTTTCAGCAGGGTATGACTGCTTGTAGAGTAATGAGAACTATGTTCCAAGCTTGGGGGGATGTGCCAGCTCTGCCACACCAGCACTCCTCCTTCCCCAAGAACCCCCAACCAGGACTGGACTTAGATCTTCAGCAGGCTGTTGCACTCCTGCTCTGATCCGCCACTCAATTCCTCCCACCAGGTGGGCCTGAGGCCAGAAGCAACTGTAGCTCTAGTTCTGTAGCTGCCTCACCTCTACTACCCCAGCAGCAGTGGCCGAACCACGAACTCCTTCCACTCCCACAGCTTTTCCCACTAACCTTCTCTGTTGTCTTTGTTGTTTGTGGGTTGAGAAGTCTGGTAACTGCTGCAGCTCACTGATTCAGGGCGCTAGGGCACCCTCCGCCCGACTCCTGGTCTGGTTGGTCCACATGGCCCAAGCTGCACTCTGCTCCACTCTCCTCTGCTCCAAGCTCCGTGCTGGATAGACCTTACCCAGAGACCATCCAGGCTGTCCTGGGCTAGAGCCCTGCTTCCCTCTGCTATTTTGTGGGTTCTATAGTTCTTCTCTGTTGTCTTTGGTGTTTGTGGGTTGAGAAGTCTGGAGACTGCCACAGCTCACTGATTCAGGTTGCTAGGGCCCACTCCTCCTGGCTCCTGGTCTGGTTGGTCCGTGCTGTCCACGCTGGGTTCTGCTCCACTCTGCTCCCAGCTCCGTGAGCAAAAGACCTCACCCAGCAACCATCCAGGCTGTCCAGGGCTGGAGCCCTGCTTCCCTCTGCTATTTTGTGGGTTCTGCAGTTCTAGAATTTGTTCAGAGCCATTTTTTGTAGGTTTTTGGAGGGACTTGGTGGGGAGGTCATGCTAGTCCCTGCTTTCCAGCCACCATCTTGGCTGACATGAACTTTCCTTTATGGGTCTTCAATAGATGTTCTTGTAGCACCCACAGGAGCAGTGACCAGGCTGCATCTCAACAGGAGTTGCTTGTCAGGATGAAGACTGAGGGCACTTATGATGTATGCATTATTGCTATGTGTGTGTATATTTGTCATTATTTGTGCATGCATATGTGTCTGTGTATAAATAATGTATACACAAAAATATGTGTGTATTTGTAATGTATATGTACACATATATACAGATAGATATATGCACCCATGCATGCACACTCACATGTATGTGTGTTTGTAATGTACATGTATGTATGAAAAACTACAGTGGATCCAACATATCACTGCATGAGTCTTAGTTTTGATTATGATACATCTATTCCTTACTATCCCATACAATTTTCATCCATAACCAGGGAGGATGCCCTCTAAATATGTTTGGTGATTTTGATCTCTGTCTCTGTGTGTTTTTGTCTCTGTCTCTTTGTGTGTCTCTGTCTCTCTCTCTGCTTCCTTTTCTTGCATACCAGTGGAACACAGGGGGCTATCCAGCACTTATCTCCCACTTTCCCAATGTGATTGTCTCATATAGCTGGTATAATAAACAATGTGGAAATTTTTAAATATCTTAATTTAAATCATATGAATACTGTGCTTTCAAAAGAAGCAGAAACTGTGGCATGCCATGTGCATACTGATAGATATCTTACCTGCTAACACCAGTACTAATAGACTGAGGTGATTATTCAAGTGGAATGGGTAGTCACAACTGATAACATAACTGTGCTACAAAGTGATTTAACTTAAAACAGTTTGACAGCATATATTTTCATGTGCATGACAGTGTTTATTAACTTTCCTTTTTTACAGCACTAGCTCAAAAATGATTTAATATGAAGGTAGGAAGTAAAACTGCTTTTTACAATGGTACCACCTTTGTTTTTTTATGATTTTTCAAAAGTGTGTATTCTGACTCATTCCCATGCTGATATTCATTTCCTTTCCTGTTATCAGTAGAAGATTTGAAAGAGAGCAGACATTTATATTAGTCTGGGTTAATGCTTCAATTTTGTTCATATTCCCAAACTAATTTAGTCATTTTAAGCTTCATATCCTCACTTAGGGTTTAAGGGCTATGATTCATTTTTTTTCCTATTCTAGAAGGACTAGAAGACAACATGAGTTTTTTTCCCCTTAAAGCCAATGATTTAGTATTTTTTTATGTCAGGGGTTTTGTTTTGTTTTGCTAGTGACATATCAAATAAATATATTTTAAATATGGACTATGAAAACTAGATGCTTCTTCAGCAGAACATAATTCTTTGAGAATTTTTGCCTACTGGGTCAAATAAAGAAATAAAATTTATAAGATTATAAAATCCAAAGTGCTACTTCATTACAAAGTTTATCTTACTAAAATCCACATCTAAAATCCCTTTCATTCAAACAATAACAAATAAATTTACTATTCTTTTGCCATTTGAATACAATTATTTTATGGCTAAAATATGTGCAAAAGCTGTTCCTACTACCAGTGGTCATCAGCTGAATCATGGCAACTGTTTCTAAAATGGCTTTGGAATTGGGGAATTTTATTATCTGACACTCATGTAAGGTAGCCATCAGCTACCCTTATAAGTGCCTGGTTCATATGTCTCAGAATATAAAATAGTGCTATTTAGTAATTAACAAACACAATAAAATATCTCTGTGATCCCATGTAATATTAATTAAAGTGGGACCTTTTAACTGTTTTAGAATGCTAAAATAATGAAGTGTCTTTGATGGAGTCTAACTAAGGTGCTAAACCCCAGGTCCAAACCCCTAATTAGTAGCTGCTAAGCTGATGTGTGTGCAAAGCCCTCAGGGTCCTAGGAGGAGTTGCTAAGACCAGAGCCAATAATAGGCTCCTATGGTCTGGTCACTCAAATGATGTTTGGTGATATCTAAAGATGGTATAAAAAGAGAGAACAGAGTTGTTTGCTTGGGGGCTCTGAGCCACAGTAGGAGTGGTGTGTGACTCTGGGCCAGCTGTTGCTAAGAGCTCCCCAGCTCATGGACCCAGATGTTGACGCTTTTTGGTAACTATGAGTTGTGATTTGGTCTGTTTCTAAAGTATGTTTGTATTTTGTTTGTATTTGCTCTGTAGTTCAGGTTGCTGGCTTTTCCTCCTGAGCTAACCGAGTGGTATTTGTATATTGGATTAAAGTAAGATTGTTAAACCCTTAACATTACTTTCCTTAGTAAAGCAGATCAAAAGAACCTGTGCTGGCAGCATTCTTGTTGTTGGACCTGTGTTGGTCTTTCACCCCCACAACTGCTACTATTTTTTTTAATTTAAATTTATTTATTTAACATATTTGGTTTTCAGCATTGATTTTCACAACAGTTTGAATTACTAATTTTCTCCCCATTTCTACCCTCCCCCCCACTCCAAGATGGCATATATTCTGGTTGCCTTGTTCCCCAGTCAGCCCTCCCCTCTATCACCCCTCTCCCCTCTCATCCCCTTTTCCCTTCCTTTCTTGTAGGGCAAGATAAATTTCTACACCCCATTGCCTGTGTATCTTATTTTTTAGTTGCATGCAAAAACTTTTTTTTGAATATCTGATTTTAAAACTTTGAGTTCCAAATTCTCTCCCCTCTTCCCTTCCTACCCACCCTCCCTAAGAAGTCGAGCAATTCAACCTAGGCCACACATGTATCATTATGTATAACCCTTCCATAATACTCATGTTGTGAAAGGCTAACTACATTTTGCTCCTTTTCAACCCATCCCGCTTTATTGAATTTTCTCCCTTGACCCTGTCCCCTTTCCAAAGTGTTTGTTTTTGATTACCTTCACCCCCATCTGCCCTCCCCTCCATCATCCCCCCCTTTTATTTTTTTTATCTTCCTCCCTCTTCTTTCCTGTGGGGTAAGATACCCAACTGAGTATGTATGGTATTCCCCCTCAGGCCAAATCTGATGAGAACAAGGTTCACTCATTGCCCCCCTCACATGCCCTCTCCCCTCCTCCCACAGAACTGCTTCCTCTTGCCACCTTTACGTGAGATAATCCACCCCATTCTGTCTCTCCCTATCTCCCTCTCTCAGTATGTTGCTCTCTCATCCCTTAATTTCATTTCATTTCTTTTAGATATCTTCCCTTCATGTTCAACTCACCCTGTGTCTGCTCTCTCTCTTTTACATATCTATATCTATATCTATATCTATATATATATTTATATATATACACATATAAACAGACATATATATACACATACATACACATACCTACATATACACATAGATATATACATACATACACATTCTCTTATATATATATATATATACATAAACATATACATATATATATGCATATTCCCTTCAACTACCCTAATACTGAGGTCTCATGAATGATACACATCATCTTTCCATGTAGGAATGTAAACAAAACAGTTCAACTTTAGTAAGTCCCTTGCAATTTCCGTTTCTTGATTACCTTTTCATGCTTCTCTTGATTCTTGTGTTTGAAAGTCAAATTTTCTATTCAGTTCTGGTCTTTTCATTGAGAAAGCTTGAAAGTCCTCTATTTTATTGACAATCCATATTTTGCCTTGGAACATGATACTCAGTTTTGCTGGGTAGGTGATTCTTGGTTTTAATCCTAGCTCCATTGACCTTCGGAATATCGCATTCCAATCCCTTCGATCTCTTAATGTAGAAGCTGCCAGGTCTTGGGTTATTCTGATTGGGTTTCCACAATACTCAAATTGTTTCTTTCTGGCTGCTTGCAGTATTTTCTCCTTGATCTGGGCGCTCTGGAATTTGGCAACAATATTCCTAGGAGATTTCTTTTTGGGATCTATGTGAGGAGGCGATCGATGGATTCTTTCAATTTCTATTTTGCCCTGTGGCTCTAGAATATCAGGGCAGTTCTCCTTGATAATTTCTTGAAAGATGGTATCTAGGCTCTTTTTTTGATCATGGCTTTCAGGTAGTCCAATAATTTTTAAATTCTCTCTCCTGGATCTATTTTCCAGGTCAGTGGTTTTTCCAAGGAGATATTTCACATTGTCTTCCATTTTTTCATTCCTTTGGTTCTGTTTTATAATATCCTGATTCCTCATAAAGTCAGTAGCTTCCACTTGCTCCAATCTAATTTTTAAAGTAGTATTTTCTTCAGTGGTCTTTTGGACCTCCTTTTCCATTTGGCTAATTCTGCCTTTCAAGGCATTCTTCTCCTCATTGGCTTTTTGGAGCTCTTTTGCCATTTGAGTTAGTCTGTTTTTTAAGGTGTTGTTTTCTTCAGTGTATTTTTCAGTATTTTTTTGGGTCTCCTTTAGCAAGTCATTGACTTGTTTTTCATGGTTTTCTCGCATCCTTCTCATTTCTCTTCCCAATTTTTCTTCTACTTCTCTAACTTGCTTTTCCAAATCCTTTTTGAGTTCTTCTATGGCCTGGGGCCAGTTCATGTTTTTCTTGGAGGCTTTTGTTGTAGGCTCTATGACTTTGTTGTCTTCTTTAGGCTGTATGTTTTGGTCTTCTTTGTCACCAAAGAAAGAATGCAAAGTCTGAGACTGAATCTGGGCGCATTTTCGCTGCCTGGCCATATTCCCAACCAACTAATTTGACCCTTGAGTTTTTCAGTGGGGTATGAATGCTTGTAGACTAATGAGTTCTATGTTCCACGTTTGGGGGGGAGGTGCCAGCTCTGTCAGACCCGCACTGCTCCTTCCCCAAGAACCCCCAACCTGAACTGGGCTTAGATCTTCGGCAGGCTGTGCACCCCTGCTCTGTTCCGCCACTTAATTCCTCCCACCAGGTGGGCCTGGAGCCGGAAGTAACAACAGCTGTAGCTGCCCCACCTCCACTGCCCCAGGGGCTGGAAGCCGAACCACAAACACCTTCCACTCCCGCAGCTTTTCCCACTAACCTTCTCCACAGTCTTTGGTGTTTGTGGGTCGAGGGGTCTGGTAACTGCCACAGCTCACTGAATCAGGGCACTAGGGCCCCCTCCACCCGGCTTCTGGTCTGGATGGTCCACACCGCTCAGGCTGGGGTCTCCTCCACTCCGTTCCCAGCTCCCAGCTTCGTGTGGAATAGACCTCACACAGAGACCATCCAGGCTGTCCTGGGCTGGAGCCCTGCTTCCCTCTGCTGTTCTGTGGGTTCTGCCATTCTAGAATTGGTTCAGAGCCATTTTTATAGGTTTTTGGAGGGACTCGGTAACAGAGCTCACTCTAGTCCCTGCTTACCAGCCGCCATCTTGGCTCCGCTCCCAACTGCTACTACTATAGTAAAATTTATTAAAATACTAAATCTCCAAATTGAATAGACTTAAAATAGAAAGACTCGATGAATACAATGAAAATCTTGAAACACCTTTTCAAAAAGATTAAAAATACCTACTAAAATTCAAAAATTTTCTCTTTGGTATTTGCATTGGCTTATTAAATTTGCCAATATTGTTATATCTATGGTAGTAATTACCATCATTTGTTTTCTCTGATTTCTGTTGTAATAAGAAAAATAAATTAGTTAAGGAATATGTATCCGAATGAAGGCCCCAGGAATTCATGATGTTAAAAATGTTTTTTTTACATTCTCAGCTTCTCAAACCACCTGCTTATACATATGTAAAATGAAGCAGGCTAAGGAACAAATGGCTAGATGCTATGTAAAAGAAGTTCCCCCACCTTCATTATGTTTGTTCATGAATTGTTCCTATGTATTTTGAATATATATGAATTATTAATTTTGATAATTTGTAATCAAAAGAGATAATATCACATTTTATCTTTGAAAAATAAAATAAGAGAAAGGAATGTAGATCACCAGAAAAAAATAGGTGAATATCCTTGGCAGTAATAGTATATTTAATTTTATCTTCTACTTAATTACAGTAGTATATATCATTACCATCATAGTTGATGGAATTGTAACATATTCACATTCCAATATGGAACAAAATATTTATAGAATTTCTTTTTTTTTGGTAGTAACTAAATCTTTAAACAAAGTATAGATACCCATCATTTGTGGGATGGCTAAATGAAATATAATACATGGAAGTGAAAGTATATTACTGCATGGTAATACATGATGAATGTAAAAAAAATGGGGAACAATGGGAGGAATTATATGAATTGATGCAAAGTGAGGTGAGTAGATGCAGAAAAACAATATACAAACTGACTACAACAACGTAAATGGAAAAAAAATAAAAGACACAAGTGATAAAATTCAGCATTGTGCAGGTATAATAAGTTTCACTGGATAAAAAAGATATGGAAATATTACTTTTTTTTTTACAGAGGAATAGGGTGAACATTGATGTGTGACATTTTTCATATGCTGGACTTGATGCATTGTTTCAACAATCCGGCTAGCAGCTGTTGTGGGGGTGAAAGACCAACACAAGCCCAACAACAAGAATGCTGCCAGCACACTGCAAAAGCACAGGTTCTTTTGATCTGCTTTATTAAGGAAAGCAACGTTAAGGGGTTGACAGGCTTACTTTAATTCAGCATACAAATATCATTCATTTAGTTCAAGGGAAAAAACCAGCACCCTGAACTTCAGAGCAAAATACAAACAAAGTACAAACATTGACAGGCAGACCTTGTCTGATTCAAATCCCAGTACATAGTTACCAGAGTTTAACAAAGTCTCAGCATCTGGGTGACAAGCTGGAGGGCTCTTAGCTATAGCTGCCTGGAGTCTCCACATCAGCACCACCACGAGTGAGAGCCCTGCGCAAATGGCTCTGTCTTCTCTTCTTGTATCATCTGAATGACCAGAAGTTAGGCTCCTATCATTGGCTCTTGAGTTAGCACCTCCCCTTAGGACCCTGGGAGGTTCACACCCACATCAGTTTAGCACCTAATAAGGGTTAGAGCCTGGCACTTAGCACTTAGTAAGACTCAATGAAATACACTGAATTACTCAAAGGAAACAAAAGCCAAACTCTTCAAGGGCACTTGGTTAAACTGAGTGCTAAGAGCCCATTTTGCTTACCAATACATGCATTTATTCATTTTGCTAAACTGGTAATTTTCCCTTTTTGTAAATAAGGGATGGATTTCTAGGTAGAGGAGTTATATATCTTATGGCATGAAGATATTAAAGTAAAATATATAAATAAAGTCAATTTTTAAGTATGTATGTATCTTAATATGCTAGTAGCAAAGATAATCATTGCTTAAAACTTAATTTAAATGAGATACACTCTTGTTTATTTGGTTGGGTTTTTTAGTTCTCTAATGGTTCACTTAATCTCAGAGCTAAAACTATTACTAGCAGAAGTCAGTCATCAGGCTTCATAAAGTTTCACAGCTCAACATAAATAAAATAACCTAAACAGAAGGCAATATAGTGTAATGGAAAGAGTATTGGCTTTGGAATCAGAAAAAATCTGTTTTAATCCCAGCCTTGCTATTGTGTGACTTTGACAAGTTATTTTCCTTTAACTAACTTGTTTTCTTTTGTTAAATATGTGTAATAGGTCTTTGTGATTTTTTTTTCTAAAATATTATAATCCTATGTACACACCTATTACTACACTAAAGAAGCCACTACTTTAGAACTGAGGAAGTGGCCAACAGGGGCTTTGACCAATAGTCCTGGGGATTGCATCAGCCTTTTAACCTCTTATCCATCAATCAAGCAAGCAAATATTTAAGTATCTACTATCTTCCAGGTACTGTGTTAAGCACTAAAGACACAAAAAGAGGCAAAAGATAGAGTCCCTACCTTCAAGAAGATTACAATCTAATGGGGAGACAATATTCATAGAAATAGATACAAAGCAAGCTCTTTCTCTGTGTGTGTGTGTATTATATATATGTGTATGTGTATGTATGTGTATATATATACACATATATACATATACATATATACATGTATATACAGGCATGCATATGTATATGTATGTATGTGTGTAATATAGGAAGTAATTTTTAGAAAATAATATCTCCAGGTTTGATGGTGAAGAATTTGACTTAAAGCTGACATAGCTGAATCTCTGATTACTTAACTTACTATTCTTTATTCTAATTATAATGAAAGTTGGCATTCATGTGGTGCTCATTACTTGCAAAGTGATTTACCATGAACTTTGCTAGAATAAGCAAGATTTTTTATTCTCACAAAGATAGGAGGTAGATTCAGCTGCTATTATTTTTCAAATATTCCTGATGAGTGAACTGAGGACTAAAGATACAAAGTGACTGGCACGTAGTCACATAAGTAATAAGTTTAAGAGGTGGAATTTAAAGTCACATCTCTCCTGATTCTAATTTCAGGATTTACTTTTTCAGTTTATGAGGTTGCCTTCAGGAATGTTTGTTGATGTTTATTTTATCCCTGCTGTAAAAGGTCATGGGGCTCTGATGAAATCCATAACTAAAATTCCCAAATTGGGTTTATCAAGCTCTGTTTTTCATCTAGTTTGAACAATTATTATAATCAAAGGAATAAACCAATTGATGTTTTTTTTAAAAGACATAGAATAACCTCATAAACTCAAATTTTAATGCAAACAGGAATGACTATGAGAAGGAAGGAAAAAATTAACTTTTAATTATGTTGGCTTCATAATTGGATTTAGAAGTTGAGTATATTGGGATCATCTAATTTAATTCATTGGGATGGATTAAAATTTGGAAAAGACCCATGAATAGAGGTGAAATCAATTGGATATATTTAGCCTGGATAATAAAACTCTCAAAGTCTTAGAGTTCAAAATAAATAAGTATCTTGAATTTGTTTTCAGATCTTGGTTGAACTAAGTTATTTCTAAGGTACTTTGTAACTCCATTTCTGTGTTTCTGTGAGACGCTCACATATTAGAGAAGTATGGGAATGTCCTCAGTGTCTGCACTAGCAGTCATCCTGGGTATGCCAGTGTGTTTACAAGAGGCTTATCTGAATTCATTTCAGGTGGATTTTTGTTGTATTTCAGTTTGGGGAGCATGGTATGGGGGAAGAGGAGATGTGAAGAAACACAGTGTTGTTGTTGATGTTTTTCATTCCCAGAGGATTGATGCTCATGAGAAACAAGGGGCTAGAGGAAGGGGTTGGAGTTTTGCTGAAGAATTTTTAAGGTTGAAATAATAACATTAAATATTTCCTAGCCCTTTTAATCAGTCTCTCATAGTTGCAGCCTGTACTATGAAGGCAGAATTTATGATTTCAAAGAGAATCTCATATATGTCTGAAAGGTTCGGAACTGCAGAATATAAGGAATTCTCTAGGTAGAAGGCAGAAGAACTAAAGCATGTATTTAAACTCCACAGTAACAGACCCACAAACTAGCGTCCCCATCTTGATATTTTGATCAAAAGCTTCCAGGCCCAATAAGTCCACCTCACAAGAGCAACCAGGAGGCCACAGAGACGCATGATAGTATAAAGCAAAATCATGTACATGCTTGCCCTCTAGGGTAAGAAGATTACCCACTGGCCTCAAGTCCTTGCTCAGCACTCCTCACTCAGCACGTGGGTCAGCTCTGCTACCGGCAGCTCCTCCGTCAGCTTCGGCTGTAGGTGTCTCTGGCTCCAACCGGAAAAGGAAAGAGAGCTCTTCAAGCTGTCCTCTCCCCTCTTGTAGTTTTTAACATCATCAAGTGCCACCTGAATGACCAAGGTGGATTGGTTCTTGAGTTGGCCCCTCCCCCTAGTGTAGACTAGGTTAACACCCAATAGGACATGGCTCTGGAGTCAACACCTCCCCTCAGCCAGCCCCATGACTCATCACATAGGAAGTTCTCTGTTCCCAGGCATGGTCACTGGGCTTCTTGCCCCAGAAGAGAAGCCCCAGCACCCAGTGAGGCTCAATGAGGTAAGCTGAGTCACTCAAAGAAAACAAAGGCCACTCTGGCCACACAGACAGAAGGAAGTTTGAAAGCTTTTCTAGAGATTATGAAGTTCTAGACAGGAAATTGAAAATATTGAGGGCACAAGTGGCATTTTCTTCACTATTGTCAAATTGAAGTTGGAGGTTCTTAATAGAACATCAGATTTGGGAAGTGATTAAGAGGATGGAGATGTGTATATAAACAAATACATATATAAATATACTCACAGATGGACAGATATGTTGATAAAGTATTTATTGCTCACTGTGTTCCAGGAAATGTGCTAATACAGATAGAAGCAAGCAAGAAAGTCCCTACTTTGAAGAGGTTTACATTCTAATGGAACTCATTAAGGGGAGCTAGAAACTGAAGGAAGAGAATGAAATAGGATTGTTGTTGGTAGATGTGGAGAAGATGTCCAGAAAGAGTTCAGGAGTGAGTGAGGTGAAGAATGCTTGAAGTCCTTCCTAAAATGATCATCAATCAGGAACTTCCAGATTTTTGAAAGTAATTATGTGGAGAGAGTCAAATATGGCTCACATACCTAACAAATGTGGACAGAAGAAAACAAGAGGACAAAAGTTTTCCAACACAAATTTCAAGATGGTATTCAAAAATAGACAATATTTTGCCTGAGGGCAAATAAATTTGTTAATTTGGAAGAAATTTACTAATTATGAATCAAATGTGTAAAGAAGCTGAGTAATATTATTATTTAGATAAAAAGAAGGGAAAGGTTGAGGAAGTACAGTGATAAAGAATTGTAGATAGAAGCACATAGCAATTAAGCTTCAAAATCCTTTGATCCTTGATCTCAAAGACACTGAAAAAATATCTTAATTAATGAGTAGTATGTAGTCATAATTAACAATGAAAATTAACTGTAAGAGCACCAAGAAAAATATAGAACTTTAGATCTTTGTAGGAACAAATATAGAAGATAAAGGGAATTTTCTAGTGAAAGCAAAGAAGGAAAAGAAAACATTCATTAAACATTTATCATGTGCCAGGCATTATGCTAAGCACTTTACAAATATCTTATTTCATCTTCACAACAACCCAGGGAGGTATGTATTGTTATTATCCTCATTTTATAATTAAGAAAATTGAGAGTGGCTTGCCCAGGGTCACAGAGTTACTAAATATCTAAGGATGAATTTGAAATCTGGTCTTCCTGATTCCAAGGCTGGCACTCTGTATACCATGCCACCTTAATCCTTCCTTATTGGCTTGTAGAAGGTGCATTATACTTGTTTTTCCAGGTGTTCAGAAAATGTAGTCTCCCTATTAGAAGAATTTGTCTACTATCTTCAGGTTACAATGCAAATAAAATGTGCCCTGAAAGGTTGGAAAAAAAAATGCTTTAAAGAAAAAAAAAGAAAAAAGCAACCTGAAAGGCAAAGAGAAATCTTAACAGTGTTCAGAAGGTCAGAGGCTAGAAGAATGTGACAAAAGAAGGAAATAAAGAAACAGTGAAGCTGTGGAGGTATGTAAATGTCAAGGGCCATCGAAGGAGGCAATAGCTCCCCATTCCCCAATGAAGAATCATAAAGATCCATAGTCCCCACCAAAGGACAGGGAACACAGTATGGATCAGAGTGTGGTTTCCTTTATAAAGGGGGCCACCAAGGCAGAGGTGCTTAGACAGATATTAGCAATAGGGAATTAACATTACAGCCTCTTAGAATCATAATATTTATATCTGGAAATCAATGCAATGGATTTTGAACAGAGAATTCAATCTACTAGTCAGCCACCTATTTTAAGAGAGACACAAGGGAGGGGAGAAAGACAAAGAGACAGAGACAGAAAGACAGAGACAGAAAGACAGAGACAGAAAGGCAGAGACAGAGGTTTGCCCAAGGTCATATGAATAATTGTGTAAACAGAGGCAGTAATTTTATCTGGATCTTCTCATTCTAAATCTTGCATAAAACATAGTGAGTCTAAATGAGAGTGCTGCACCTGGAGTCATAAAGATCTGGGTTCAAGTTTTGCTTTGAATCTTACCAGCCTTCTGAACATGGTCAAGTGAATTTCTCTGAGCATGTTTCCTCATCCACAAAGTGGGGATCATAGTGCCTGAAGTGCCAAACCATAAGTGAATGCTTTTGAAGTTCAAATCCTTTAATGTGTTTAAGATATTCTGCAAACTTTAATGCAACATAAATTACAGTTACCATTTTTATTATATTGCAATAGCTACCTCCAAGCTGTTTTTAATCATGAGCTCCAAAAGTTTTCTCAAAAATGTGGATTGATTTTTTTAAATGTGCCTTATTTTCCAGAAATGTCCCACATATCCTAAAACCTACGTCAGCTCAGATGAAGTGGTAAACAACTACTATCCAAACAGCAATTCCTGTTTTCTAGAGCAAGGACATATCTCTGGATCATGACAAAATGCCTCCCAAGATACACCAAATTTCATAATCTCTTCCCACTTTGTGACTCAGGTGGAGTGGGAGGGAGTGAAGTTGGAAGGAACTTAGAAAACATGTAAGGATTAGGGTGTTTAAGAATAGGAATATGTGTTTTCATTAGCACTGCCAATTGATGTCAGGGGCTTCAGGAGATTAAGGCATATTTGGGAAGCAAACAAATTAATGAGAAGATGGTTTCTCAGAATGGAATTTTGATTTCTATATTACAATTTAAGACATAGAAATGATGGTCTTTGACTAGGGAAGAAGTACATTGAATGTGGGGAGTTAAATATATATTTCCCTGGAGATTTGTGATTCTCATCAAGTAGGCTGTAAACTGAAAATGAAAAAAGGAGTAAATTTGGCACCTATAACTGAATGTCAGAAATCACTGAAAGTAACAAGTATGACATAGAAAAAGACTTTATGGAGAGGACTACATTATTCAGAGGAGACAATGCCTAAGAAAAGGAGCAGTGATAAAGAGTAATCTACTTTAATTCTTTTAAGGTTTTAAAACACACTTTTCTCACAGGAACTCTGTAAAGAAGGAAGTACAAATCATACCCATTTTACAATGAGAAACCTGTGGCATAGAGAGAATTATTTACCCTAGGGGCTGCTTAGATATTGAGTATAAGAACTGAAATTCAGTCTTTTGATGGTAAGCCTGGTGTTCTTACCACATGATGCCATAACCATAACGCAATCCAGGGACTCTGATATAATTATTATTATTATAATTATTATAACAACGACAACAAATAGCTACCATTTATACATTGCTTACTATGTGCCAAAGATTGCATTAAGTACTTTACGTTTATGCAAATATCATCTCATTTGATCCTCACACCAATCCTGGAAAGTATGGGTTATTATTAACTATATTTTACCGATGACGAAACTGAAGCAAACAGATGTTCACTGACTTGCCCAGGGTCACACAGCTACTAAGTAAAGAGGCCGGATTCATACTCAGATCTCCCTAACTCTACTCCTGGTGCTCCATACAATGTGCCCCCTAGTTTATTTACAAATGTGTAAATTAGGGGAATAAACAATTCAGATGAGGAATCTCAATGCATGGAAGTAACTTCACCTTAATAATTATTATTTTGGTAGTTTATTGATATATGTAGGTGCTTTAAGGTTTGTAATGTCCTTTATAGACGTTATCTTATTTTATCGACATGGCAAATCTATGAAGAAAATGCTCTTGGTATTATTATCCCGGATTTTTGATGTGGAAACTGAGGCGCAGGGAGATTAACTACTCTTAGTCATATAACTAGTTAATTCAAAAATATAACTTGATTTTCATTTTCCTCATGATCATGTTGCTGTTAAGAGTCAGAAGTGGAGACTGAACACTACTCTTTAGGGCCACTGTGCTTTTCACCGTACCATGTTTCTTCTTATGATTTTGTTGTTAACAATTCAGTCATTTCAGTTGTATCTGACTGACCACATTTGGGGTTTTCTTGACAAAAATACTGAAGTGGTTTGCCTTTTCCTTCTCTAGCTCATTTTACACATGAGGAGACTGAGGTAAAAATAGTTAATTGGCTGCCCTAGATCACATAGCTAATAAGCATCTCAGGCCAGATTTGAACTCAGGAAGATGAATCTTCCTCACCTAAGGCCTGGTACTCCATCCGCTGCACCATCTGATTGTCCCTTCTTATGACTAAAATATGCATACTAAAAGGTTTATCTTCTTCAAAAGGAATAATTTGTTTTTTTTTAAATGCTAGATTAGCATTGTATAACTCAGTGAAGTCTCTCCCCTTCTTGGATGAATTTTACCTATTAGTGTGGGTCCAAAGACAATAGCTCAAAGTTAAGAGGCCAAACTTAAAGTAAAGACATTTATTAGATTGCTTAGGAATCTGCTCTTGCTGATAGCAAATTCAGATTCCTGGGGTACAGATTTGGTTTTTTATAACCTTTCACGTCAGTTTATGACATACAGTCAATCAGTAGTGTTCTGTGGCAACTTAGGATGAATTAATAAACCATTTACAGAAGGGGGGTGGTGGGAAAAAAGGGAGATCAGTCGAGATAAAGGGCAATTGGATGGATTTTTTCATAAGGAAACATTCCCTCTTCAAGGGCAGGAGACAAGGAGATATGACCAAATATTTTTACAATTGTGAAAGAAACCTTTTTAGATAAATGTATGCAATCACCTATTTTAGGGCAGCATGTAGCTGTTACAACAGTAAAGGGTACTTTCTGCCTTGCTGTGTCTTTGCACAGTCCATTGATATTTTATATCTCCTTCAAAAGGTGATTTTCTACTGTTATACCACCAGGTGTTTGGGGAATTCTATATTGCTATCCATCAAAATGTTGCAATTCCCCCTTTCCATAATTAATACATAATATGAAGAAAGACAAGAATTGAACATTGGAACCATGATTGAGAGTATTTGAGTTAAGATTGCTGAACATAGGAACTGAATGATAGTTTAATAGTACTAAACAAAATACTTGGGGAAATGTAGATAATAATAGATGATAAATAGGGAAAGTGGTTCTGAAGTCTGGCACAGAAAAAAAATATAGTAATTAGTGTAGAATTTAGCTACATTCCTCTCTCTAATAAATGCAAAGCAGCTGATAAATCCCGGAGTTTTGTTAATAGCTACATTATTCAAATTATGGAGGAAGTAACGAATACAAATAATATTTTGTATTTGATTTTGATCAGTGAAGGAAACATTGACGGTCAATGTAGTGATGATTAGAAACTTTGGAAGAAAGTGACTGTAGCGTTTCCATCTTATGGAGGTGGGGTGGAAGTGAAGGATACAAGAACAGGCTGATTAGTGTTCTCGATTTTTGGAAAATATTAATTTTGAGGTAATAAAGGAAAAGATATTTAGAATCCCATTTTTATAATTCCACAGGAAAATTGACCTAAGAAGAGTATGAAACTCCAGAGTAGCTAGCTAGGTAACATAATGGAGTGCTGGGCTTGAATTCAGGAAGAGGAAATTAATTCTGCCTTGGCCACTTACTGGGAGACCATGGTCAGATCACTTAACCTCTCTGTACTTCAGCTACCTCATATGGAAAAAGGGGAGTAATTATAGCAGCTACTTCACAAGGATGTCGAAAAGCTCAGATAAGATGATATATGTTAGTTAAATACTTTGCCAACCTTAAAGCAATCTCTAAAATGCTAGAACATTTTTTTTGTTAACAGCAAAATTCTGATAACTCAAAAATGAATTATTCCAGTGAGAGTGAAAATTGCTAGGTATCTGTAGAGACGGAGTTAGTTACTCTGGAAATTTGTCAACCAAGTCAGATTTTACAAAAGCATATATTGAATCAGGAAGACAAAGATGACTACAAAAGAGTGATATATGGCTATAAGTATGGTATTGGGAGTGGTAAAGCTGAGGTTGATAATTCTAGGCCCTTAAAAAGTTAAAATTTTTAAATATTTTGTAAAGACAAAAAAAGTCATTTGAAGACAAAGGGCTCAGATTCAGATCTCATCCTGGAAGCTTACACATTCTCAAGGTCTATTTCCTATATTAAAAACAAAAAGGGGAAGAAATAGAGACAGATAATCTCAAAGATAATTTCAAAGATCCTGCTATAATATAAACAGCAAATAGTCACCGAACTTGTACTTGTAACTAAGGAAACTTCACTTCCTCTTCAGGCAATTTATTCTAGTTTTTCATAGCTCACTTTGTTTAGAAGTTATTCCTGTGTCAGCTGGACTGGAACCAGCCTCTAACCTGGAGTGGCCAGAGATGAACATGGTACCCCAGAGATAGGAGAGTCAGGAATCGAATGGAAGTTTATTTCAGTGTGAGAAAAACACCTGTAAGCAGAAGCACACATACACCCTCCTGAGAAGGAGGGCTTAATATGCTGGGGCAAAGGCAGATCTTATATAGATTAAAACACACACACAGACACATACAAGTGGGCTGAACCACAACACAATCATTCTTAGTAGTTCCCACCACAGACACAATGCTGTGACCTGTGAAAACAGTTCTTAAGTTGATTGCCTTAGGTCTTAAGGGCTGTTGAGCTTTGTGATTATTCAGTGGGGGTACAGAACCAGAGTTAGCATGGCAGGAACAGGAGTACAGAGGCTAGTTCAGTTACACAAGCACAGGAATTCAAGAATGGTTTGCAGGTCAGGAGATTTTGATGGATAGCTTTAGGCTGTAGCATGGGGTCTCTGGGGAAAAGGGGAGCTCCAACAAATCTAAATAGTTATTGATTAATATGAATATCACAAAACTTTTGTTGACTACCTGGTGCTGGTCAAAGCAATATACTTTGCCAGAGGGTGAGGTCATCCAGAGCACAAAGGATTGTTGTTATGCCAAGCTCAAGGTATAGCCTGCTTGCTGGCCTTAGCTCTGGGAAAACTGAGTATCTCCAAATACCTTGACACCTAACATCAAAACTAATGTTTTCTCTTTGGAACTTCCATTAATTGTTCTTGGTTTTCCCTTCTGGGTTGGAGCAGAAGAATTTTACTCCCTCTCTCAAGTGATTGTCCTTCAAATACACGAATCTAGCTGAAATTTCTCCCCTGCATCTTTTCCATTCCATTTTGTGTCTTTCTTCATATTTCCTTCAAGTGATCCACATATAAAATGGAATCAAGGTCTTTTATCATCTTGGTTTTCATCTTCTGAACATTCTTTAAGTTATTAATGTCTTTCCTAAAGGGGACACCTAGAGCAACACCAAACATTCCAACTGTGGCTTGATTAGGGCAGAGTATAGGGACTCTGTCACCTCATTATTCTGGGAATCTGTGCCTCTCTTAATGAAGCTAAATATTATACTTAGCTTTCCCCTCCTACTACATGACACTTCTGATTCATTTTATGCTTGTAGTATGCTAAAGTACCAAATATTTTTTTCAGAAAAAAAATGTCTAACCAGACCTCCCCAATCTTGTATTTATAAACCTGATTTTTTGATCCTAAGTATGAGACTTTCTTTAGATTCCTTTCCCTATTGAATTCCATGTTATTAGAAAGCCTAAAATATTCTCCCCTGTCAAGATTCTTAGATATGACCTCTGTCATTCTGCATGTTAGCTATCCCTTCCACCTTTATTTCATCTACAAATACAAGCATTCTCTCTATGCTTTTATCCAAGTCATTAATAAAAATATTAAACAGCCCAGGGCCAAGAAGAGCTCTCTGGGGCACTCCATTGGAGACCTGCCAAAATGACACTGAGCCAAAAAGATTTTGACAGGCTTTTCCGTCCTCTATCACAAACTGTAAAAACCAGTAATAGCTTTCCCCAATGTTTCCATCATTTCTATGCCAGCAACCAGTTTTTCCCTGTTCTTAAGAATTGGTTCCAATTTGATCCCTTGCTTTGTGGGTTTCCCCTTCCTTTTTGATGAATGCAATTATCACTAAGACAAGTTGGAAAATTGTTCAATGTTATGGTTTTTTTTTTTTAGCAGAGAGAGGGCTCCAGCAGATGTCTGGATAACTAAAATCCCTATGACTATAATATTATACTTCTTTGCCAGTATTGTGATTTGCTTACAAAAGTCCTCATTTATTTCCCCTTTATGTCCAAGGGGCATGTACTATGATGACAAAACTAATTCTTTATCTCTTAGTTCTCTGCCACGATTTCCCATTAAAGTTCTTAGATTTATCTCATGATGGCAGGATTTTATTTATTCATTAATATGCATACCCTTTACCTTTCCTGTTTTTTCCAATGAAATACACACATTCAGAACAACATTCCAGTAACGACTTTCATTTCACTTAGTCTTAATAATACCTGTGTGCAAGGGTATGCTGGTAAATGTTTAATAATCTACTGTCCAAAAATGTACAACACATTTATGAGTTTAATTTGAATTATTAAATGTCACTTTCTTAAGTCTATAAAACCTATATAACAACAAATCAAAACCTGGTTTTTAAAATTTTCTGATATCTAAGATATAATGCTTAAACTAAAAATTCAATCACTTCTCCAGTGCCTATATTAGATAGCTCCAGCACATCACTGACAATATGGGATATCATATGTGTGTCTTTGTATTAGGATTGAGAGAAATAATTATTAAATAACAAGTTATTGGGGAGATCCCTCACCTTTCCCCAAAATTTACCCCATGTAGACAATCTTATCTAGGTGGAGTTGTTGCTTCACCTAACTGGAAAATCTTAGGAAGAATTTAATCTAAGATGAATTCCATCCCATTGTGTTCCACTCAGGCATGTTTGGGCAGGGCAGTAGATCCTCTGCCTAGATCACCCAAGGCTGGATGTGATTTGTAAATAAATGACAAGCTCAAAGTCATATCCCTCAGCCTCTCATTAGAATACATCTACTTCTCATTATAATATTCATTCTCTCTTACTATTTATTAACCAGTCAGATTCAATTGCTACCCTCAGGAACACCTATTCTTCCAAGGGCATATAAACATTGACTGGGTTCCATGGGAGGGGTCTTTGGTATTCAAGAGTATCACTGTACTCTTTAATTAATTATATGCTCTCGTGATTAATAAAATTAACAATTACCTAGAAATCATGTCTCTCAAACCTTCTAAAACTCACAGAATCTAGTTTTTCTTACTTCTTGCCTATCCTATAGCATTTTGACTTTCCACTGATTGGTCTTTTCATGGATGTTGTCTCTGGTGAGTTTCTAATCGATGTTATCTCTGGTGAGTTTCTAATTGACTAAACTAATTGACTAAACTAAACTAAACTAATATTTTTCTCCTTTCATTTTCTCCTTTAATTCTCTCTTTCTAGTAGAATAGATTGGTAGATACACATAAGCAGTTTTCTCCCTCTTGTTCTTTTTTCTAATTTAAAGCCTTTTGATTACATCTACAAGACATCTGGCAAATACATTCTTATTAGGCTCTATTAGCTTTAAGCAGTCTCCTGCCAGGACTCTTACATTCTTATATTTTAATATGGGGTCAGAAGTCTAACCCCATTCCTGGATACCATTTGCCTAGCTGGCAAATGGTTCACTTTTGAAATTAATTTTCTCTCCTATGTCCCTCATCTTCAGTTAGCAACAGTTATAAGGGGTTGGGAATGTAACTGGTGCTATTTTGGTCTCATTTCCTTGCCCAGCACTTCCTTCTCTTTGGCAAGAATTTCCAGATTCCTTTCAGCAGTATCACTTATGCTCATATAAATTACCAAAAAGTCAGTAGTAGGCTTTCCACTTTGATAAGGATTAGGAGATTCTCTGTAAAGTCTCTGATACATGCCCTAGGCATACAAGCAGACCTCTCTACTCTTGGAATCATATTGACAAAGAGCTGCCTTTTTATTCTTGAAGAGAGATTCAAAACACCATTACTGCCCTTTTCTTTCTCTGGACATTACTAGTTTTTTTTAAGTTACTTTCCATCATAGATAGAAATAAACATACACAATCTATGTATGTGTGCACACAATGCATATATATGTTATGCAGAATATACATATTATATATATGGATATATATACACAATACACACACATACATATATATGCATAGAATATTTGAAATAGATGTATATAATCTCTTGTATATATTATTTGAAATATATATATATAATCACATGTAGATGTGTACATTTATACATGTTTCTGTGTATATGTTTATATGCATTTACATTTCTGTGTATATGTGTCTATATGCCTATCTATGGATGTATGTGTGGTATATGTGCATGCTTGTTGGAATGCTGTCTCCCCCATTATTATGTAAACTCTCTGAAGGCAGATCTATGTTTTCACCTTTCTTTGTATCCCCAGTTCTTAGAATAGCACATCTACATCGTAAGCATTTAACAAATGCTTGTTGACTAACTGACTGACTTATAGCTACTATTGCTTTGCTTTATCATTCTTTGGAAGTCATATATCTACTTCTCATAGCATTCAGCATCCTGGTTATCAGGAGGAGCCTCCATTTTTAAATGGATGGATGCTTTTCCTTTTTCCTTCCTTTCTTCCTCTGAGGGTTCTTCTTCCACTTTCAAAAATCAGGAAAAGGGTTGAGTTTCCCCTCTATTACTTCAGATCCTTTCTATTTCTGCCTCTGACTGAAGCTCCACTTTTTGGGGGGATGAGGGAGGGGAAGAATGACTGCATCGTGCTTTTAAAAATTTGTATGAAATAAAATTTAATTTATTTTAACATTCTTCTGTTTCTAAATTTTGAATTTCAAATTTGATGACATTGTTCTTAATAACATGGAACAGAGGTAGGCATTGTTAAAAACTTTCTTGTCCAAGGAAGAAATAATTTTACAAATACAACATAGATACCAATAACTTGGCTATGAGAAAAATACAAATCTAATTGTATTAGAGACCCTCAGTCTTTTTTTATGGCTTAGACATTTTTACACTGCATTGCCTAAAATACCTTTTTATTGTTTTTTTTAATTGGTAGCCATAGCCATATTCCTTCCCTTTGACTCAACAATATCATAGCTATTCTTTATCTTTCATTTTTTTAACTATGCACTTCTTTTCCCAACTTGTATGATTTGCTAATTCAATTTAATATTTATTTAATTACCCTTTATGACTTGTCTTGGTAATTGTTGTCTTCTTTTCTTTTTTCTTTTATTATTTCTCTTTGGAGCTTTGCTTTTTAGGCATTGTTTTAATTCAGATTGAGTCCTTTCCCTCATTTCAGATCAAGCCCTCCTCCAACAGCTCAACTACTCTTTCTTCAAATTATCCTTAAATACTTCCTTATTTCTCCAAAACTTTTTGCTCTGAAATTTAATCTCTGGTTCTCTCCACAAATCCAATCCCCTCAAAATCACTGCTATTATTGCTTTTTTTAATACTAGCCATCTAGTATTAAGTTAGCACCTATGATGTGCCAGGCATCTCCTGTTCTGTACCACCATGTAGTACCTTATCTTATATGAATCTAAATTAAATATGTGCCTGGAGACTTTTGTCCTTCCAGATTTTTTCAGTTTCTCCCAAATTTATATCCTTAAATACAATACCCTTTCTCTTCATATCCAAAGTCCTCCAAATCTACAATTTTCTTCTCTTTGCTTTTCCTATCTAAAATTAGAATTGGCTGCTTTGAGAAGTAATGGTTTCCCTTCTCTCAGAGGTCTTCAAGCAGAAGGTCAATGTCCACTTATCTGGTAAGTTGTAGTGGGGATACTTTTGGAGAATGAATCAAAATAAAATCCCTTTTACTTTTCAAATTCTGGAATTTTGTGATTCTTCAACTCAAGTCATTCTGTGTTTTTTTTTCCCCCACCACTACTCCTACAACTTTTCTCCATAGAAACTAGAAGTAGAAAAACAAAATATGTTCCTGGTCCATTTTCTATGAAGAAAGAAATGATGCCCAGAAAATATCTTTTAAGCCTCGGTTGGAGGAGAATTGAGCATTTGCTATTCTAAAACTTGTAGACATACATGCTTTAAACATGGAGGATGGATCAGAAACAAGTCAAGTTAGTTAACATATTACAGCAAAGTTTTGCTAGGCCTTCATGATATACTAGAAAGTCTAGTGGAAAGAGAGAATAGGGAAAAATAGTTTGTTTTTATGTTCTTATTCAAATTATGTTCTTATTCAAATTCAATTTTTTTTAAAAAAAGAGTAGGACTGGTAATAAAACATGCAACTAGTGTAATTTCCAAGAGAAACACATGAATGTGTGGCAGGAAAAGATTTCCAGACACATGTCAGTCAGATTTATGAATGGAATTTCGTTGTCTAATGTAACTCAGATGCTGCTTTCATTATTCAATATATTCTTGAATGTGAAAGAACTAATGATGTTCAGCAACATGCTACCATTTAACCCAAGTATTAGAAAGGAGTTCACATCAAAATTCAAAGGAATCAACCAATATTTTCGAGCACTTCTTGTAGGCAAAGTGCTGTAAAAGGAACTAGGTTAGGCATACATTTAAAATATGACATGGCTCCTGTCCTCATGGCATTTACAAACTAGTTTCATAAAATAGCTTACCTCATTACTTTGGTGGATCTGTTATTTTATCAATGTGTTTTTATTCACTTTACCATTTCAGGACAAATCTCTAAAGTGTCTTATCTTGTGATATTGTTGTTTATCTCTTACCATAAATTCCCTGTAGGAAATCTACCCAGTATGCTAGAGTCCTCCCTATTGTTCTTTTAATAATTAAGAAACCCATCTGCTTCCTTCCATACCCGTTTCATAATCATTTCACCTCTTTTTTCTAATAGAGAACACTTCTCATGAAGAACTATCATTGATATAATCACAAGTCCCATATATGCCCACCACACATCTTTTCATTTCCATTTCACTCTTTAAAATTTCAGTTCTTCTGAGTTTGTGATGCTCTATCATTTTTAAAAATATAGTGTGACCCAGAGATAATGGAGACAAAAACTGGTTATTGTTGCACTGAGTAGTTTGGAATTATATCCCTCTACTGAAGCAAAAATAGTTTGATGTGTTAAATCCATCAGGCCAAAAAAAAAAAGAAAGAAAAAAGAAAAGAAACAAAAGTATACAATGACCTCCTTGATTATTTTAAAGTATTTTTATTTACACTGAATGTTTATCTGCTCCTGGGGTTAATTTTGGATTCTTTGTAACATATATAATAGTATCCTGTCTAAATCATTTAGTACTTTCTCCTTTTACTCCTTTAGTCAACATGGCGTAGAGGAAAGATTGCTGGAATAGAAATCAGAAAACTTGACTGGCTTTTTGGCCATGAGAAAGTCATATAGCCTCAGTAAGCCTCAGTTTCCCCATCAGTAAAATGGGAACAATTATCTGTACAATCCTTACCTTTAAAGAGTTGCTACTAAAAAAAGAGAAACTATAAAATACTTAGTCTTGCATGGTAGTTCTTATCATCATCATCATCATCATCACCACCATCATCATCAATCACCATTAGTGTAGCAGTAGAGGAGAAGAAAAGAAGCAGTTGCAGCAGCAACAGCAACAACAGTAGTTGTAGTAGTAGTATTAGTAGTAGTAGTGATAGTAGTAGTAGTATTAGTAGTAGTAGTAGTAGTATCATTTGGATCCATTTTACTGAATTTCCATTTTAGGTCATGAAGATATTCTTGACAAGATTAGAGGGCCTAATCACATTTCTCCATGGGAGATGTAGTTAGCTATAATAAAGAAAGTATCTTGTGGGATTTGAGAATAGCTAGTAACAGATCTGAGAGTCCCCAGGATTTTTAACGATGTTGCTGTGGATAAGGCTGTAAAGGCAGCTTGGGCAAGAGAGCTTTAGGAGAGGAAAAGGTGTGGAAGTAGGTGATAACTACAGTGTAAGTTACGGAGCAGCCACTCAATGTTAGAACTCACCATTACAAAGACAGCTTGTGAGCATTCAGAGCATTGAGCATTAGGTAGAACAGTGGATAAAGAGGCTTCACATTTACTATCTGTGTGACCTTGTGACCTTAACCTCTGTTTGCCTCAGTTTCTTCAATTGTAAAATGGGGATAAAAATAGCCCTGTTTTCATGGCTATCATTGTTTTTGTTGTTAAGCATTAGCCTTTCTTCCTCAAAAAACAAAAAGAAAAACAACCTGGTTGTGCCAAGCCAAAGTAACTTCCTTTTTATGAAAGGGTAAATAGATTTTTAAATCAGGACAATGCTTCTCATTCTATTATTACAGCTGGAGAGGTATGCACTAGACTAAAGCACAATTAGGTGGATTTCAAACAGATTGATTTAATAGACCGAAGGAACATTTATTAATGGATCAATGTCAACACACAGAGAGTTGTCCAGTGGAGTGCTAGAAGTACTTGTCTTTTTCCCTTGCCCTGTGCTATTGAATATATATACTGTGTGTTGTGTTTGTGTGTGTTTGTATGTGTGTGTGTGTGTGTATATATACATAAATATATATAGTACACACATATATTCATACATATATACATGCATATGTATACATATACATATGCAAACACATGCAGATGCTCATAGACATATGTGTTTTATATGTATATGTGTGTGTGTGTCCTGGCTTGACTATAGCTAAACTAATGTTCAGTTTTGAGACATATTTAAAAAGGACTTTGACAAGAGCTCCAATAGAAAACGAAGTACACGAGAACTGTAATTATTATTCTATTATTCATAGTACATGCATGAAGTAAGCAAAACTAGAAAAAATATATTATGATATCAATATTTTTATTGTTTTTGTTTTTGGCAGGGCAATTGGGGTTAAGCGACTTGCCCGAGGTCACACGGTTGGTACATGTGTCAAGTGTCTGAGGCCAGCTTGGAACTCAGGTCCTCTTGACCTCAGAGCCAGTGCTCTACTCACTGCACTGCCTACCTGCCCCATCAATATTTTTAAATTAACAATTTTAAAGGCTTTTGTAAACTGATAGATGAAATGAGGAAAACCAATAGAGGAGTTTATACAGTAACAACCACTATGCTAAAACAACATCGAAAACTATATGAACTATGATCAATAGTCTGTTAAAATTGAAACTTCTTCTGGCCCCTTGAACCACTCCCTCCTCCTCCCCAGAGCCTACCCCCACTGCCTCTAATCAGTGGATGTAGTAAGTTTTTAAGTAGCCAGTATAAAGTGGCAATATTAGGAAATGCAATATTAGGAAGTAAGATTGCAAAGGGGAACCTAGAAATCACATACAGACCATCCCAAAGATCATAGTAGCATAATTCACAAATTTCATCATATGTGAATCAAAAATCACATGCTGGTAACATGTCCTCAGTCAGGAAGTCTCCTAGGTTCTGCTTTTTGTGCTATGCGATATAAACCTCACATAAACTTCCACCATCTAAGTAAAATCAATAAAACCCAAATGTCGATAACTCTGAGATAACGTGCGTATACTAACTTTAAAGTTTTATCAACCATTTTGACATGATTCAGGTATATTAATTAACTAATTCTAAGGTGACACAGGTAGTTTGTTTCCCCCAAAACTCTATAAATATGAGACTTTAAACTCCAGTCTCCTCAAGCACTCTTCCATGCCCTTAGTATCCACACTGTTCAAGTTCTACTAACTCCAATACATGGTTATTTAAGTGACTTATCACATCTCTATACTCTTCTTATACAGCCTGCATTCTGTTACCAGCCTATCCCCCAACCTCATGTTGTCTGCCTTCATAGCACAGTTTTGCCACTTGTATTTGTACTTTCCATGCCTGTCACCTTGGCACTCTCTGTATCTTATTAAAGTGTGATTGCTGCCTTGTTTCCTATTGCCATTGTAGTCTTCTCAGAGAGTACCCAAAGAACCAGATGTGCTTGCTCCATTTCGTAATTTCATAAATTAACTAGCAATTCAAATGCAATGACCATTCATGACTCCATGGGACTGATTATGAATTTGGCTGTCAATTATTGAGAGTTGATTGATTAAAGTGAAGAATGAAACTTAAAAAATACAGCTATTGAAGGAATTTGTTTTGTTTTACTATGAATATTTGGTAGAAGAAATTTGTTTTTCTTTTCTTTTTGTTGTCAAAGGGATGGATGTTGTAAGGGAGAGAAAATAGATTTTTTTTAAATAGAGAGATAGGGGATGCTATAGATGCAAAACAACCTATGTACATTCAGATAAAATCATTGTACTATTAGTTTTACTTAACTATTTTGCTATAAATAAGTAGGAATAATGTGTAATACGTGCAATATGAAAAAAAACATTGCATTCAGAAAGCCTATCTACACACTAAGATTATAGCCATCTATAATTTAGCAATCTTCATAAACTTGCTATGATTGAAAAATTGTACCAACCCATAGCCCAATGTAGAGACAAGCTTCTCCGAATGTTTCTTTACTGACCCTTAAATGACAGATATGTAGTCTAATGTTGGCATCATATGCACCTTTCCAGCTTGGTAGAGTATGACAGACTTTAAGATTAACTAACATAGCTTTAAGGGTTATTTAATAAAAAGAGGCATCAAAGTTTTAGTAAAGGGTCTTCTATATAACATAGATAACATAGATGCATTTTTATTAAATTAAATTGAATTGACAACCTAGAGTTTTTCCAGTGAATGACAACCAAAATGATTAGGAGTCTGAAAACCAACCATGTGAGCATTGATTGATAAAAATATAACCCTGTAGCTTTAACAGGAAGTATTTGTCTTTAAGTATTTAAAGGCATAGTAGTAACAGTAATAATAATAATAATAATAATAATAATAATAATAATAATAATAATAATAAATTACTTTTCATAATCATTTGAAGTTTGAAAAACATTTTAAATATAATATCTTATTTGATCTGAAATATTCTGCTCACTCCCAGAATACAAAATTAAGGGGCACAGGTTGAAAAGAGACAAATTTTGCCTCCTTTAAGTAAAATCTTACTAACATTTAAGGCTAATGAATAATAGGTTTCATTAAGAAGAAGTAGATTCTCCTTCACTGGACACCTTCAAGTGGAGGCCAGATGACTACTCATTGGGAAAGTTGTAGTGGGGGTTTCTGGATGGCAGATGATATTCTTTCGCTGATCTGGGTAACATAAAACCAGCTCCTTGCTTTGTTACAAGTATTTCAAGCTTTAAGTAACATCAAAAATATGTTATTTTCAAAATCATATTGTATCCTTTATTTAAAATATTTAATTTCATATCTTTCCAGAATTTAACTATTAATAGGTAACAGCTCAAAGAATCTGCTTGGAGAAGATGCTTCAAATAAACATAAAAATAAAACCTATATTTCTCATAATTGCAGCCATTAGCTTTCCATCACTTCCTTTAAAGGAAATCTCTTCATTTGTTTCCAAGATCAGGTTGTAACTTAAAGAAAAAAAAAACTTCACTGAGATATCTCCCTAATGTGTTTATTTCTACGCTCACAGAACCAGAAGATGATACAGAGTGGGAATAAGGATTTTATACCCCCTAAGAAAGATTTTAAAATTTCCTCTCTCTCTTTATACTTGAACTGTGCTCTGAGAGTGATGCTAACCTAGGCATAGTATCTTCTTCCATCTTTCAAATATGTGATACTAAGTATTTTGTCACAAAACAAATATTTACATATCATGGAGAGCAAAATTTCTGACATGAAAATGTGTGTATTTATAACAAGGCAAATTAAAAATCTTCCTTTTTCATCCTTAAATTGCATGTTGTATGCTGGATAAATACCTACCCTGGCAACCTTGATCCTGAGAGACATGACAGCTTTCACTGAGGCTGCTTGCCCAGAGCTTCACCTTTCTTTTGGATGACTAAAGGATCATTTTTGTTTTGGACTTGGCCTATGATTTCACTGCCATAGAGAACTTCAAGTAATACAATTACCCTTTTTGTAAAATTTATTTTTAGTTTTCAACATTCATTTCCACAAGATTTTGAGTTACAAATTTTCTCCCCATCCTGACCCTTCCACCCACCCCAATATGTCATGTATTCTGATTGCCCCTTTCCCCAGTACGCCCTCCCTTTTATCACCCCACTCTCTCCCCCTATTACTTTTCCCCTTACTTTCTTGTAGGGCAAGATAGATTTCTATACCCCATTGCCTGTATATTTTATTTCCCAGTTGTATGTAAAAACAACTTTTTTTAAACATTTCTGTTTAAACATTTGAGTTCCAAATTCTCTCCCTTCTTCCCTTTAAATACCCTAGTAATGAGAAAGGTCTCATGAATTACAAACATCATCTTTCCATGAAGAAATGTAAACAAAACAGTTCAATTTTAGTAAGTCCCTTATGATTCCACTTTCTTGTTTATCTTTTCATGCTTCCCTTGATTTTTGTATTTGAAAGTAAAATTTTTTATTCAGCTCTGGTCTTTTCATCAAGAAAGCATGAAAGTCCTCTATTTTATTGAAAATCCATATTTTGCCCTGGAGTATTATACTCAGTTTTACAGGGTAGGTGATTCCTGGTTTTAATCCTAGCTCCTTTGACCTCCAGAATATCATATTCCAAGCCCTTGATCCCTTAATGTAGAAGCTGCTAGATCTTGTATTATACTGATTGTGTTGCCACAATATTCAAATTATTTCTTTCTGGCTGCTTCTAGTATTTTCTCCTTGACCCAGAAATTCTACAATTTGGCTACAATATTCCTGGGAGTTTTCTTTTTGGGATCTTTTTCAAGAGGCAATTGGTGGATTCTTTCAATTTCTATTTTACCCTCTGGTTCTAGAATATTGGGGCAGTTTTCCTTGATAATTTCTTGAAAGATGATGTCTAGGCTCTTTTTTTGATCATGATTTCAGGTAGTCCAATAATTTTTAAATTATCTCCCCTGGATCTATTCTCTAGGTCAGTGGTTTTTCCAACAATATATTTCACATTGTCTTCTATTTTTTCAATCTTTTGGTTCTATTTTATAATATCTTGATTTCTCATAAAGTCACTAGCTTCCATTTACTACATTCTAATTTTTAAGATTGTATTTTCTTCAGTGACCTTTTGGACCTCCTTTTCCATTTGGCTAATTCTGCCTTTTAAGGCATTCTTCTTCTCATTGGCTTTTTGGAGTTCTTTTGCCCTTTGAGTTAGTCTATTTTTAAGGTGTTATTTTCTTCAGTATTTTTTGGGTCTCCTTTAACAAGTCATTGACTTGTTTTTCATGGTTTTCTTGCATCACTCACATTTCTCTTCCCAGTTTTTCCTCTACTTCTCTTACTTGCTTTTTGAAATGCTTTTTGAGCTCTTCCATGGCCTGAGACTAATTCATATTTTTCTTGGAGGCTTTTGATGTAGGCTCTTTGATTTTTTTTTTTTTACTTCTTCTGGCTTCATGTTTTGATCTTCTTTGTCACCAAAAAAAGATTCTATAATCTGAGTCCTTTGATGCTGCCTGTTCATTTTCCTTGCCAATTACTTGACTTTTGACCTTTTTGTCAGGGTATAACTGCTTCCAGAGTGGAGAGTGCTTTGTCCCAAGCTTCAGGGGTTTTGCACTGCTGTTTTCAGAGCTACTTCTATTCTGAGGTGGTGTGAAACGCCTCTCCTGGCCTGTGATTTGGTCTCTGAGTGCAAGCACTCCTTTCTACTGTGTAACTTCCAGGAGGGATCCCTCTCTGTAGGCACTACAAGCTCAGCCACATCAATGCTCCTCTTCCCCCAAGGACTGCCATCCAGGACTGCGACCCAGATCCAAGCAGGGCAAAGCAAGAGAAAGCTGCCTCAGGGCCAACAAAGAGATCCCTACACTTCTATTGTGAACAGACACCTGATTCCCTCCAGTGTCTATGGACCTGTAGCTACAGAAACAGCCACAGTCACCGCTGCTGCTGCTGCTGCTTCCGCTGCTACTGCAGCCACCTTCTCTGCCCTGGGCCTGGGGCCAGAACATGCACTTCTCTCACCCGGGTCCAACAGTTTTCCCACTGACCTGCTAAGTTGTCTTTGGCATTCATGGGTTGAGAAGTCTGGAAATTGACACAGCTCAGTAAATCAGGGCCGTGAGGCGTGCCCTGCCCAGTCTACTTTGGCCTGGTTTCTTCTGTCATGGCCCTCACTGGTCTGTGCTCCATTCCCAGCACAGTGCAGTAAACCCTTTACAGCAACCATCTAGGCCATCTTGGGCTGGAGACTTGTTTCCCTCTGTCATTTCCTGGGTTATGTAGCTCTAGAATTTGTTTAGAGTCATTTTTAAAGGTGTTTGAATGGATTTGGGGAGAGCTCAAGAGAGTCCCCTGTTTTCAAGCTGCCATCTTGTCTGTCCCCTCCTGCAAGACCTGCAATTCCCTTTAAAAGTGCAGAGCAGCATCCCTTTTTTACAGATAAGTTAAGTGAGGCTGTGACTTGCTCAGAGTAACACATGTAGAAAATATCTGAATCAGGAATCAAAATCGGATCTTCCTGACTTCAAGTCCAGCACTCTATTCATCCTATCTCCTGGCTATCACAATGTAAAGTCTGAGAGAATTTTCTGGAGCACTGAGAAGATAAGTGACTTCTATCATCACAAAGTCAGAGTCAGAGTTTAAACCCAGGACTTTCAGATTCTAATGCTACTTTTCTATCCACTGATCTTTGCTGCCTCTTAAGTTATCTAAAATGAAGTAATTGTTCTCACTCATTTTCTGTTTTGAAGCTATGGACTTGTTTCTGCTATTCCTTTTCAGAGATTCCTACTCTAAACAGAATTGAATTCACACACTCTCCCCAATGCCAATGAAGATGGTAACATTCTTTTTCTTCATCCTGTATGTTTCTTTTTATTTTTGTTGTCCAAGGAAGCCATTTGGGATCAAGGACTGGATCTCATTTGTAATTATAATTTGTCAAGAAGCAGTTTTCTGTGTGCTGATCTTGGCCTTTTTTTTCTTGTTTATTTGTTTCATTCAACTTAAATATCTAATTTTTCTAAGCCTCAAGTTCCACATTCATAAAATGAGAGGCTTGGATTAGATGACATTTGTCAAATGTCCTTTTAACTCCAAAATTATGTGAGTCTATGAAATGCAGTGAGGGATGTTAATTGTTTATCATGGCTTGGAAACAATATTGACTTTTTACTCGGAGATATATTTTTTCCTTGTTTCTCAGGACCAAATATAGTTAGACATGTAACAATTTTTTTAGAACAGATAAACAATCCATGGACCATTGTTGAACATTAATGATAAAAGATGTTCTAAAAGGGGGAAAAGTAATGGATCTGAAAACAAAGGTTCTGTGTTCAAATTCTACCTTTTATGTGTGACCTTGACCAAGTTTAATTTGTAAAATGTCAAGGTAAACTACTTGTCCTCCAAGATACCTTTCAGACAAATCCATATCTATGAACCTTTAATTTTATGACTTCTAATTCAGATAAATGTGTTTAAAATTTTCACAATGAAAATAAGCTCAAGTCCAAACAATTATGTAAGACTTGGGGAAAGAATAACAGTAATATGATTCCACTTTTTGGCAAACCATGATCTTAAAATGCATTTTGGGTTCTATTGAATTCTCAATCTTGTATAATAACTTTTTGTTTCTGACTTGTTTTAGAAAATAAAAAAGGTGACAAATATTTATTTATATTGGAACTTCCTTCTATTAGGTGCACACAGTCACCACAAAAATCATAGGAAACTTAAAGCACAAATTGATGAATAGAAGGAAACAGAGGATAAGAAATAAGACATTTTGAGATAGTAAAAATATTTTTTATATACTAGCCAGACATAATTTCATTATAATCTTCTTAATAATTATGGAAATGATTCATTTTATTTAAATCTTCAAGGATTTAAATGTAACACCATACACTCATGAGCTAATGGGAAAATTATGTGAAGCATGAAGCAACTGATGAGGGGGCTTATCTGTATGTTGTTAGTATCAAGGGAAAGGATGTCCAGCAATTTATGTGTTCAGAGGTTATTGTAGTCAGAGCTATTTTTGAAAAAAAATCCTAATTAGTTGCTCCCAGCTTCCTTTACTTCCTGCAACATTATAACCCATGAGATCTACTCTGTTAATTAGTTTTCTCGGTGGGAGTTATTTCTACTTCTGTTTCTTTCTTTTTTTATGCTATAGACAATATTTTCTCTTCACATGATTATTACAGATTTCATTTATCATGAGCCACCTCTTCTTGCAGTGATATTAACCTATTCATTAAAATATGGCATATAAACAAATAATTATGCTTCATGATAATTTCAATGAAATGTTAATATTCTGCAAACTTATATTATTGGTGAACCTGGATACCAAAAATAACTGGTTTTATAATTGGGGAACATATCATATTTATTCATGAGGCATACATATTTTAAGCTATTTCCTTTGAATTTTCAAGCATGAAATATAAACCTCCAGTAGATAGAAGGAGAAATTTAAAAAGAAAAGCTTCTGAAAACTACTGACTACCTTTCTGGATTGAATTTGTTTTACATTCACAAGTGTAATGGAACTACTCTTACGTTGCCCACCCTCTTTGTCAGGTTAGCTCCCCAGAGGGCACGTGGACATTACGTCTCTCCTCAGGACGCTAAGGCTATCCCTGAGGCATTGTAGTGTCTTTCTAATATAGTATAGTTCACGAGTCCCTACCAATATGTATCAGCTTTTGCTTATCAGTTTATATCAATTAATAAGCTAAAATTAGATTTTAGAAAGGAATATTTAGTAATCACATAAGAATAATTCATACAAAAACACTGATGCCTCCAATCTCCAAAGTCTGTGAAACTGTCTTCAACAAGTACATACAAAGTCTAGTAAAAATGGCTCAAGTGGAAATCATTTGTCTCTTTCTGGGTAATTTAAGACATTAAGGTATTTAAGATATTAAGATATTTTTGCTTGAAAATGTCCAGGTTATTCTCAGTTCCCAATAAAGACATAGTAGTTGATGAGTAATGCTAGGCCACTGATGAAAAAGTCCAAATCTCTGGCTCCTCTGAAATTAACTTGGATTCCTTCTAGTCAAGGTAGAAATATGTGGTATGAGACCAAGACTGAAACTGATGTCATGACTATACCTCCAAAAAATTTCTTTTCAAGGTTTCAGATAAAAGCTTTCATTATTCAGCTTCTAGATGCTTAAATCCACATTTCCAAACTAGATTTCTGGTTTTATAATTTTATACAATCCCCAAATATTGTGATCAAATAAATCAACCAATATGAACAATTCCTATTACACCTAAATGAAATGTCTTTGAATTAATGGTTCATTGATTCAGTGGGGGTGTCTAGGCCTTGTCCACTTGTAATTTCACAGCTCTATTTTACTGATTTAATCCAGATGTGCTTTCACCTGATAATGCTGTTATGCCTAAAAGAAATAGGATGATTTAATGACTACTCCCATCCTTGCATATATTTATTTCAAAAAATTCAATTATTTTTTCCATGCAAAATTTCAAAATTATAAACCCATATGGTCATCAAAAATTTAAAACAAATAACTCATATATAAGAATTCTAAATTATATGCAATAATTTTACAGTTTATTTCATAAAAGAAAAGTATATAACTATTTAGTTATTATTATGTACTAGCTACTATACTAAGTTCTGAGAATACAAAGAAAGTCCTGAGAGCCTCTGTCCTTCGAGAAGCTCACAAGTGAATGAGGGACAGGATGCAAATAGCAATGGACAATGAAGCTATATACAAGTAAATGTCCATCATTAGTTTTCAAAAGATATTAATGACATCATGGAGTGGTATCTTGACTCATACCTATCCTGGATTTAAGTGAGGGAGAGTTGCACAGGTGGTCAGCCTCAATCTCTTTCAGAGTCATGAAAGTCTGGTGGCAAGACAAAAATCAAGGCTACTAGCAATGTGTAATGGTAATCAGGAAAGTACTTTTTGCTGTTCTTCTCTTAAGTGCCTTTAATGATTCTGGCCATTGTTTGAATGGGGCAGGTAAAATGTATCATTCTGTCTTGGAGTGTTTCTCAGGCCTAAGACAATGTAATGGTAATCAGGGCAGGACTTTTTCTTGTCTTCTGCTTTAGAATGCTGAGGTAATTAAATACCTTTGATGAGTCTTGCCTTTCAAATGTAATGGCCAGCAAAATGGGATTTTTCACTGTTCTTTGTTTGAGTGCTTCTCAGCACTGAGGTAATCAAGTGCCACAGAGCCCTGAGAAAGGTATATAAGATGTAAGGTTGGCATTTGACTTTTGGGGGCACATTCATGAAAGGAGTGTTGAGACTCTGGGCAAGCCATAACTCCCCTCCGGCTTTGCTAACCCAGACCCAGTGGTTCTTCTCTGGTAACTATGTATTGTGATTTGATCAGACAAGGTCTGTCTGTTGATGTTGGTAATTTCTGTTTGTATTTGCCCTGTTGTTCAGGGGGCTGATCTTTTCTCCCTAAACTATTTGAATAATATGTGTATGTTTGATTAAACTGAGACTCTTAACCCCTTAAATTTACTTTCCTTAGTAAAGCAGATCAAAGAACCTATGTTGGCAACCCTCTGTGTGCTAGTTGTTGGTGGTTTTACATAGCCACAGCAGCCTGTGCTGGCAGCTCTTGTTGCTGGTCTTGTTGGGTCTTACAACCCACAACGGCTGCTAGACAAATTGTTGCTACAAAATAGCATAGTTATGAAGCATCTGCAGATTAAAAAGAAAGTATGGAATTTTGGGGTACTGAGATGATGGTTGAATGTTTCCCAGTTATTGTGTTGCTCTTTGTACTTGTGTGTACTTGTACTATGGTTCTGTGAAGCCCCAGAGGCCTGAAGGAAAACAGGCAAGTGACAGTGACAGGAGTGGTTTTCCTGGAAGCCAAAGCAGAGTCCCTGTAAGATAACCTCTCCTTCCCTCTCCCTAACCCATTAGCACTCCAGAGGAGACAGACAGGAGAAGAGGCTGTGGGAGTTGAACAAGCAGAGGCTTGGGAGAGGTGTGGATGGAGGGAGCCAGGGCTTGAGTGGATTATTAGCCCTACTCCAGACTGTGCTGAAAGGGTGAATGCCTTGAGATTACATTGTATATGGAGTTTTGAAACAGGAAAGGAGAATGACCATGCAGACTCAACAGGAGTGGCAGGTGAGGAGAAAGAAGAAATAAAGTGGCTTCCAACATATTGACCCAGACAGAATGGAAGACTGCTTACATGAGAACTTTGGAAAGGTGAGAGCAGTGAGCTGCCTTATAGCCAACTTTGGTGAGGTGAGCACAAAGGTTGGAAACTGTCTACATCAGGATTCTGGCAGAATCCAGGAGTGGGGAGCAGGGGCTGGATGATCAGGAACCCAGGAGGTGGAGTTCAGGCCTAGGGCAAGATGGAAACTTTGCTGCAAGGTGCTGAGTGTGCTTTTTTGCTGCCTTCACCTGGGACTGTTTGAGACCCAGGAGGGAGGGGTGGAGTTGTCTATGGTGGGTGGAGGGAAGTGCCTTGGACCCCCAGGGACCTCACCCTGTTGGCTTTCTTGTACAGCCACTACTCAGGACTTGGAAGTAGGGAGCTGGAACAGTGTGGAAAGAATAGACCCCCAAGAGAACTTTATTTGGACATTTTTTTTGGTTGCCTTGGGATTTTACTAAGTACAGCATGCCAGTACCTAAGGGTGTCAGGAGGAAGCCTGCAAGGGCTGTGTGGGGAAGAAGAACTTTACTTAGATACTCTGTATTGACTAAAGAGATTGACTTGCTTAACCTAGGGGTGGATGGTGTATTGTAAACAAGTATTTTGGGGATGATACTGAATGATATGTTTTGTTATAGTTCCCTGATTGATTGGATCACAATGTATGATGCTTCTATTTGTTCCAGGATCAATGGCCATTTAATTTAAATTTTTGTTAGGCCAAGGACCCTGGAGGAGTAGAATATGTAATGGTAATCAGGGAAGTACTTTTTGCTGTACTTCTCTTAAGTAATCATCTTTAATGATTCTGGCCTTTGTTTGAATGGGGCAGGAAAAATGTGATCTCTTTGTCTTGGAGTGTTTCTGAGGCATAAGACAATGTAATGGTAATCAGGGAAGATTTTTTTGTTGTCTGCTCCTTTGGAATACTGAGGTAATTAAGTACCTTTGATGAGCCCTGCCTTTCAAATGTAATGGCCAGCAAAATGGGATTTTTCACTGTTCTTTGTTTGAGTGCTTCTCAGCACTGAGGTAATCAAGTGCCATAGGGCCCTGAGACAGGTATATAAGATGTAAAGTTGGCATTTGACTTTTGGGGGAACATTCATGGAAGGAGTATTGAGACTCTGGGCCAGCCATAATTGCCCCCCCCCCAGCTTTGTTAACCCAGACACATTGGTTCTTCTCTGGTAACTATGAATTGTGATTTAAGCAGACAAGGTCTCTCTGCTGATGTTTGAAATTTCTGTTTGTATTTGCCTTGAAGTTCAGGGGGCTGATCTTTTGCCCCTGAACTAAATGATTGATATAGGTATGTTTAATTAAACTGAGCTTGTTAACCCCTTAAAGTTACTTTCCTTAGTAAAGCAGATCAAAGAACCTGTGTTAGTAGCCCTTCTGCATGCTGGTGTTATTGGTCTTACACAGCCATAGTAACTGCTAGCCAGATTGTTGTTACACAATGGCATGTGATGCAGTGGATGACCTTGGTGTCTTTGATACCTGACCAAGTTCTTAGTGCTTCACAGTGCCTGCCTCAGCTGCCTTCATGCCCATTGGAACAAATTGTTTGTATCCACTCATTCCACCAGGGGAATGCTTTACATACTTGGAGTAGACATCCCCCTACCTCACTGACAGGTTTGAGATCTGTCAGTTGCCCTCAACTTTGTTTAGCCTGTTGAGATGATTTTACTGGAGTATGGCCATTGCACATGCTGCTGTTTTTTTAGAGCCACAGGTCAAAGTTCAGTGACAAGTGGATACCAAAGATGGATGAGCAACTATCAAAAGGTCTCTGGAGGCTCTTGGAGGACTCTGGAGGTACTAATCCTTTTTGAATGCCCCATATACACCAGGATAAGTAGGGAATATTCAACAGAGGGAAGGCAAAAGAATTAAGAAGGATTGGGAAAGAGTTCCTAAAGGAGATGGGATTTAAAGAAAGCCAAGAGCTAGAATGAAGAGGACGGGATTTCAATTGCATAAGGGATCACTTAAAAATGAGACTTCACTTGCCTTTGTAAACTAAAAATAAAAAAATAAATTTATTTAAAAAAATGTTGAAGTCAGTAAATGGAGCTTTTTGTTCAAGGAATCAACTAGGTCAATGCCACTTAACCCCACATATTGGGGTATGGGAGAGGTGGGATGTACAGGGTAAGGTTACTGGAAAAGGAAGGACAAGGAAAGGTAGATAGTTTATAAGGATTTTTGAATGCCAAAGATATATCTTTATGTTTGTATTTGATCCCAGAGATGATGAGAAGATACTGGATTTTATTGGGGAATGGGTTATCAATTGTGCCCCAGAGAGCTTGCCCAATGCCACACATATAATAAGTGGCAGAAACAGAAATCAAATCCATGCCCTGACAATATTTCATACCCTAAACTCTCTCTATTTCACCCATTTCCTCAAAACTTCCCATTAAAACTAATCTTTATAATTCATAAATTATTCAAAAACATAGAAAAAGAAGCATGCTATCTAATGATTTTGGAAGCAAATATTGTATTGAGTTTTTAAGCCCGACAAAGATAACACTAAAACAATAAATTGCAGACCAATTTTCCTAATGAATATAGATATACAGATAATGAATAAATTATTAAGAATACAACAGAATACAAAACATTATTATTCATCATCATTCAGCAGGATTTATGCCAGGTATGAAAGACTGGATAAACACCAGAAAATCTATTAAAATAATAGAACATTAAAACAAACACAAAATCTAAACCAAAATGACTATAATACTAAATGCAGGAAAAAACCATTGATAAAATTAAACACGTATTCATGATTTGTATATACATACATATACATATATATAAGTATATATACATATAAATGTATACATGTACACAAACACATATATTATTGATTAGGAGAATAATACAGGGTTATTGTAAAAATCTTAGACTACAGAGCCATGAACAAAATAGCACACATATACACATATATGTGTAGCACAACAAAGTTACACATGCATACACACATATATACTATAAACATACATGTATATACATGTATTTTTGTGATTCTACATGTATGCATATACATATATAATTGATATAAAATAAAAATAACAGCTTGAGAAATGTGTATGACAAATTTGACAGGTAAGAACCTGACACCTAAAATAGATAAGAAATCAAATGGTAGCATATCCTCTGAGCATAGGATAGTCTTGGAGTCAAGTGGCCCTTGCTTTAAATCTCCCCCTAGATGACTATCAGCTATGTGATCCAGAGCAAGTTACTAAACATATAGATACCTAAGTTCTTTTACCCTAAATGCAGAAGCTGGACCAATTCACACATTATAACTCCATATATATATGATAACAATTTGCACAACAAAACAAAACAAATTTAAAACCTTCTAGGTCAAAATGGGTGCATGGTCATAATATAAGAAAAAAAAACTGAGAACAACAAAAACAGTGTTCCAAAGAGGAATCAGATTATTAACAATCACTTACAGAAATACTAAATTTCACTCATAATCAAAGATACAAATTAAAACAATATTAAGGTACCTTACACTCATTAAATTAACCAAAATAGTTGAGTAATGAATCTTTAATTTGGCAGGGTTGTGGAGAAAGACCTATACTTATTCATTGCTGGTGGAATTACCAACTTGCAGGATCTTTCTATCAAGCAATGTTAGCCATAGGCAAGAATAATCACAGATATAATTACAACTAGGCAGAGACAAGATGGCAGAAAGAAGGCAGGGACCCACCTGAGCTCTGTCCCAAACCCTTTCAAAGACCTTTAAACAATGCCCTAAAATAAATTCTGGGGTGGCAGAACCCACAAATATATGAGGTGAAACAATCCAGCCCATGGCAACTTAAAAGTTTGGCAGGAAAGGTCTATCACAACAGAATGAGAGTGGAGTACAATCTAGTGAAGGCCTTGCCAGTGCAGACCAGGTCCAAGCAAACTAGGAGCAAGCCTTAGGAGTGAATGAATCAGCAACTGTAGCAGATGCTTCTGGAGATCTCCACCTAAAGATGGTTCAGATGGTTGAACAAGTGGTCAAAAGAAGATTACAGGGGTCTCTTTGCTGGCACTGATGGAAGAACTCTGTTGCTTTGCCCATAGTCAGATCCAGGTTGTGTTCCTGGGAGACAGATAGTTCTAGGGCAAAGAAGAGCACTAGTGCATCAGGGCCTTTTACTGCATTGGAGCAGGGACCCTTGTCACAGTTGCAGGGCAGAAAGGAGTACTTGTGGTCACTCATAGAGCAGAACACAGGCCAGGAGAGTAGTAAACACAACTCACCTTAGATAATACCACCTTGGCAAACCTGAAAACTTACAGGTCCCTAGAAGTATTACCGAAAACAGTTACACAAAACCCCTGAAACTTGGGACAGTGTGCCCGCTATCCTGGAAGCAGAGCTCTACTTTATCAAAGAGTTAAAAGTCAAGAAATAGGCTAGGAAAATCAGCAAATAACAGAAAAAAATTCTGACCATAGAAAGCCACTATGGTGACAAGGAAAACCAAAACACACACACTCAGAAAAAGAAAACAAAGTCAAAGCTCCTGCATCCAAAGCCTCCAAGAAAATATGAATTGGTCTCAGGCCATGGAAGAGCTCAAAAGGTATTTTTAAAATTACATAAGAGAGGTAGAGGGAAAATGGGGAAGAGAAATGAGAGTGATGCCAGAAAATCATGAAAAAAGGATCAACAGCTGGTAAAGGAGGCACAAAAAATAATGAAGAAAATAACACCTTAAAAAAAATACACCAAATGGTAAAGGAGGTACAAAAATCCAATGAGGAGAAGGATGCCTTGAAAGACAAAATTGGACTAATAGAAAAATATATGCAAAAATCCACTCATGAGAAGAGCTCCTTAATAGTGTAATTATCCAGATAGAAAAAAAAGAGGTAAAAAAACACTGAAGAAAAGAAATCCTTAAAAAATAGAATTGGCCAAATGGAAATGGATGTAAAAGACCTCACTGAAGAAAATAATTCCTTACAATTTAGAACTGAGCAAGCGAAAGCTGATGAATCTACGAGACATCAAGAAACAATTATACAAAATCCAAAGAATGGAAACAAAAAGAGAAGACAAGGTGAAATCTTAACGGAAAAGCAACCAACCTGGAAAACAAATCCAGAAGAGATAGCTTTAAAGTTATTCGACTACTTGAAAGGCATGATAATGAAAAACAGCTTAGACATCATCTTTCAAGAAATTATTAAGGAAAACTGCCCTTATAATCTAGAACCAGAGGGTAAAATAGAATTGAAAGAATCCATTGATGACTTTCTGAAAGAGATGCCAAAATAAAAACTCCTATGAAAAAATTTAGCCAAATTCCAGAGCTCGCAGGTCAATGAGAAAATATTTCAAGCAGCCAGAGAGAAACAATCCAACTATTGTGGAGCTACAGTCAGGATAACACAAAGATCTGGCAGCTTCTACATTAAAAGATCATATTCTTGGGGTCAAAGGAGCTAAGATTACAATCAAGAAATGCCCATTCAGAAAAACTGAGTATAATCCTTCTGAGAGGGAAGTGGATTTTCAATGAGATAGAGGACTTCAAAGCATTTCTGATGAAAGCACAACATCTGAATAGAAAATCTGACTTCCAAATAGAAGTCTCAAGAAGCATAAAAAGGAAAAGGGGAAAGGGGAAATCATAAGAGACTTAATAAGTTTAAAATGTTTACATTCCTACATGGCAAGATGATACTAGTAACTCATAAAAACTTTCTCATTATTATGTTAGTTACAAGGAGTATATATAGACAGAGTTTCAGGAGTGAGTTGAATATGATGGGATGATATGTTTAAAAATAAAATTGAGGAGTGAGAAAGAGGAATGTACTAGGAGAAGGGGAAAGGGAGGGGTAAAATGGGGTAAATTATCTCACATAAAAGAGGTAAGAAAGAGCTATTAGAGTGGAAGGGAAGATGAGGGAGTTTCAAGCAGGGAATCTTGAATATTACTTGTATCAGAATTGGCTTGAAGAGGGAATAATATACACACTCAATTACATTTAGAAATCTATATTACCCTACTGGAAAGTAAAAGGCAAAGGAGATAGATAAGGGTGTGTGCTCATAGATGGTAGGGTGGATTGGGGGAGGCAATAGTCAGAAGCAAAACACTTTTGAGGAGGGACAGGGTGAAAGTAGAGAGAGAATAATGTAGAGAAAGGGAACATGATGCAGGGAAATACAGTTAGCAATTGTAAGTGTGGGAAAAAAATGGAGCACGTTTCTCTGATAAAGGTCTCATCTCTCAAATATATAGAGAAATGACTAAAATGTATAAAAATAAGAGTCATTCCCCAATTAAAAAATGATAAAACATATAAATAATCAGTTTTCAGATGAAGTACTCAAAACTATCTATAGCTACATGAAAAAATGCTCTAAATCACTATCGATTGGAGAAATGCAAAATTAAACAGTATTAAGCTACTATCTCACAGCTATGATATTGACTAACAGGACAGAAAAAGAGAATGATAAATGTTGGAAAGGATGTGGGAAAATTGGTGGAGTTGTAAACTGATTCAACCATTATGTGGAATAATTTGTAACTATGCCAAAATATTTATAGCTGCTCTTTTCTGATGTCAGAGAATTGGAAACTGAGGGGGTGCCCATCAATTGGGGAATAGCTGAACAATTTGTGTATATGATTGTGGTGGAATATTATTGTAATATAATGATGAGCTAGACACTTTCAGAAGAACCTGGAGAGACTTACATGAACTGATGCGAAGTCAAATGAGTAGATCTGGGAGAACATTGTACATAGTTACAGCAGTATTGTAAGATGATCAACTGTGAATGACTTAGCTATTCTAAACAATACAATGATCCACACAACTCTGAAGGACTTATCATGAAACATGCAGTCCATCCCCAGAGAAAGAACTGATGAAATATGAATACAGATCAAAGCATACTTTTTGTTTTTGCTTTCTTTTTATTGGGTTATTCTTTTACAATACAAATAATATGGAAATTTTTTTTGCATGATTACACATTTATAATCTATATCAAATTGCATGGCTTATCAATGAGGTAGGTGAGAAGGAGGAAGAGAATTTGAACTCATTTTTCTTTAAAAAAGAAATGTTGAAAATTGTTTTTACATGTAATTGGGAGAAAATGACATATTTTAAAATATTAAAAAAGAAATAATTATAACTATATTCAGGTAATTGATAAACATTTATTAAGTGACTAGTATATATCATGTACTGTATTAAGTGTATGGATATAAAAAAAAAGTCAAAGAAATTCCATCCCCTCATGAAGCTCACCATCTAGTAGGCCAGATAATCCATAGTAATATACCATAAAGAGTTATTGCAAATAAAGAAAATATTTTAGCAGCAATTTTTATAATTAAAAAATGAAGTAACTTAAATATGTATCAATGAAGGAATTGTTAAAAATTTGTAGTACATTAATGTAATGGAGTAGTTTAATGAATTCAAGATCAACAGGAAAGAGGAAAATAATGAAGTAAGAAAAGAACTTAAGCTAGTAATATAAAGTGAATTTTTTAAAGCAAAAGTTGATGAGCACTGGACTGGAAAAAAATATAGAAGAAAATAGTTAACTTGGAGTTAAAATTTAAGGTAAGTACAGGGAAGATAGAAAGTGTCTAGCTTCTAAATCAATTCAAGGCACCGGATGTATTATGATTCTGAAAGAACTTGTGGATGTGTTTACTAAGATACTGTCATTGATTTTTTTTTAAGTTGTGGCAAATGAAAGAGGTGGTGTATGACTATAAATGGGAAAATTTCTAATTTTTAAAAGTTTTTAGTAGAGTGTCTTACACATAGCAAATGCTTAAAAAATTTTGTTACCTTTCAAAAATAAATATTTGTTTCCTAAAGGGAAGAAGGGAGAATTTTAAAGAAGAGGTTAGTGAATTTGCCTGTCCTAGATGTTTTCAGAAAAGAAATTATTATCAAAGGAAGTATTTGGTAAGAATCTTAAAAGGTGTTAATACTACCACTTAGGAAAAGTTCCTTAAATATGAATTATTCCAAACTAATGTCAATGGTATTTTCCATAGGATTCTTAAATTTATTGGTTAACAGAATGTCCTATATAAACTATGTCCTGGATTTTATCAAGATATTTGACAACATTTCTTACAAACCTATGAAGAAGTTGTTTTCATAGACCTGGGCAATCCAATATCTGCATGAATTTTGATTTAACTGAATAACCAGATAGAGTAATAACTAATGGAATAATCTTATCCTTGTGTAGGACCAACAGTGGAATACCACTGTGATATCTCATGTTCTCTAATTCTCTTCAACATCTTTATCAGTGATCAGATTATGTAATAGATGTCCCACTAATCAAATATGTCAGGGAATAGAAGACAGGAGACATTGCTTTTTAAGGGCAAATGCAAAGTCACAAATAGGTAAAAATATGTAAGATGCCTTGAAAGCTGAACCAACAAAAATATTTCTGTTCAATCTGATGATTGTTACATCAAGAGATGAATAAAATAGGGATTCTCACCAAAAGGCAATGACCAAAAGAGGCAGATAATCACCAAAGACATCTACCATTGCTAAGGAGGATATCCAACATAGAATTAAGGTTGAAGAAGGATTTCTTAGAAATGAAAATACTGTCCAGATGCCCCTGTTTGTATATGACTTTTTTTTTGCTGATTCAATAAAATTCTGAACCAATGAAGAGCCTCTTAAATGCTATACATAATTATTCAAAATTTGGGGCTATGTTCTTACGTACAACATTGTGTCCAGAATGACACCAAGTTGGGAGCCTGGATGCCTGGGAGAATGATAGCTTTCTTGACAGTAAGTTGTGAATAGTGGAGAGTTTGAACAGAAATGTAATATGAGAAACAATACATTGGAGAAATGGTGTCAAAAAAAAGATGTTAGATAACAGAGTGAACAGAAATGAAGATGGATGAGTAACATAGAAAGGGTAATATGGAAAATATATAATAAGACATCCAGACTTCCCTGTAACCTAATTGGAGTTCTGGTATTTGGAGGAGTGATTCAGAATGGCTAATAGGCTTTGCCTGTAAGGTTTTTATTTTCTGGGGGGAGGGGGACAGAAGTAGGAACTCTGATGGAGAAAGCAAGTTCTCACAACAAGCAGAGGATACAAATTTTTGCCATGTGAGTTAATTTATAATAATAAAGGGACAATCATCAACCGAAATCATACCTGGGTCAACGTTAAAGAGCCTCTATGTATTGGGTAAACTGTATCATTCAGTGAAATGGTAGAAAATGTACAACAACTCACTACAAATTGCAAAATTTGTCATTACCAAACACCTAGCAAGACATGACCTTGTAACTATATATCAGAACATCACTATTTTTTTAAATTAATTAATTAATTTTTAGTTTACAACGTTCAGTTCCAGAAGCTTTTGCATTCCAAATTTTCTCCCCCTCTTCCTCTCCTCCCCCCTCTTCCCTCCCTCCCCCTTCTTCCCCCAAGATGGAATGTAATCCAATATAGGGTCTACAAATACCTTCAAATTAAACATATTTTGACATGAGTCATGTTGTAAAGAATTAGAACCAATGGAATGAACCACGAGAAGGAAGAAAGAAAGCAAAAAAAAAAAAATAGAGCAAATAGTTTGCTTTAATCTGCAATACTATATCTAAATCATGAATGCATTTTGACTTTATTTTGGTATGCAGTATAAGATATTGGTCTATGCCAAGATTCTACTATACTATTTCCCAGTTATCCCAGCAGTTTTTGTGAAATAGTGAGTTCTTATCCCAGAAGCTAGAGTCTTTAGGTTTATCACATAGTAGATTACTATAGTCATTAACTACTGTGTCTTGTGTACCTAACCTATTCCTCTGATCCACCATTTCTTAGCCAGTACCAATTAGTTTTGATGATTGCTCCTTCATACCACAGTTTAAGATCTGGTATGGCTAGGCCATCTTCCCTAGCATTTCTTTTCACTAATTCTCTTGATATTCTGGACCTTTTGATCTTCCAGGTGAATTTTGTTATTATTTTTTCTAGCTCTACAAAATAATTTGTTCATAATTTGATTGGTACAGCACTAAATAAAGAAATTAATTTAGGTAAAATTGTCATTTTTATTATATTAGCTCAGCCTACACATGAGCAACTGATGTTTTTTCCAATTATTTAGATGTGATTTTATTTGTGTGAAAAATGTTTTGTAATTGTGTTCGTATAGGTACTGGGTTTATTTCAGCAGGTGTGAAAATGTTTTGTAATTGTGTTAATGTAGGCCCTGGGTTTGTTTCAACAGATATTTTATAATGTCTACAGTAACCATAAATGGAATTTCTCTATCTCTTGCTGTTGGGCTTTGTTAGTAATACATAAGACTACCAAGGATTTGTGTGGATTTATTTTATATCCTGCAACTTTGCTAAAGTTATTTATTATTTTGAGTAGTTTTTTCACTTGATTCTCTAGGATTTTCTTACGATATCATCTGGAAAGAGTGATAACTTAGCTTCTTCTTTCTCTATTCTAATTCCTTCAATTTCTTTTTCTTCTCTTATTGCCAAAGCTAACATTTCTAGTACCAAATTGAATAACAGGGGTGATAATGGACATCCTTGTTTCACCCTCAATCTTACTGGAAATGCTTCTAGCATATTCCCAGTATATATAATCTTTGCTGATGGTTTTAGGTAGATGCTACTTATCATTTTAAGGAAGACTCCATTTATTCCTATTCTTTCCAGTGTTTTTAATAGGAATGGGTGTTGTATTTTGTCAAAAGCAAATTGAATTGAATTGAAATAATCATATGGTTTCTGCTAGTTTTGTTGTTGATATGATCAATTTTGATGATAGTTTTTCCAATATTGAGCCAGCCTTGCATTACCAGAATAAATAATATTGGATCATAGTATATTATTCTTGTGATAAGTTGCTATGATCTTTTTGCTAATATTTCATTTAAAATTTTTGCATCTGTATTCATTAAAGAAATTTGTCTGTACTTTTCTTTCTCTTTTGACATTTCCTGGTTTAAGTATCAGTACCATATTTGTGTCATAAAAAGAATTTGGTAGGACTCTTTCTTTGTCTATTTTCCCAAATACTCTATAAACTATTGTAATTAATTGTTCTTTAAATGTTTCATAGAATTCACTTGTAAATCCATCTGTCCCTGGAGACTTTTTCATAGGGAGTTCATTGGTGGCTTGTTCAATTTCTTTTTCTGAGATGGAATTATTTAAGTATTTTACTTTCACTTCCATTAATCTGGGCAATTTATACTTTTGTAAATATTCATCCATTTCCCCAAGGTTGTCAAATTTATGGGCAAATAATTGGGAAAAATAATTCCTAATTATTCCTTTAATTTCCTCTTCATTGGAGGTGAATGCATCCTTTTGATTTTTGATACTGGTAATTTGGTTTTCTTTCTTTTTTTTAATAAAATTGACCAAAAGTTTATCAATTTTATTGTTTTTTTTTTATAAAACCAACTCTTAGTTTTATTTATTAGTTCAATAGTTTTTTAATTTTAATTTTATTAATCTCTCCTTTGGCTTTCAGTATTTCTAATTTTGTATTTAATTGGAGATATTCAATTTGTTCTTTTTCTAGGTTTTTCAGTTGCATGCCCAATTCATTGATCTCCTTTTTCTCTATTTGATTCATGTAAACATTCAGAGATATAAAATTTCCCCTAAGAACTGCTTTCACTGCATCCCATAAGTTTTGGTATGCTGTCTCATTATTTTCATTCTCTTGATTGAAGTTATTGATTGTTTCTATGACTTGTTCTTTGACCCACTCATTCTTTAGGATTAGATTATTTAGTTTCCAATTAATTCTTAATCTATCTTTCCATGGCCCTTTATTCCATATAATTTTTATGGCATCATGATCTGAAAAAGATGCCTTTGCTATTTCTGCCTTTCTGCACTGGATTGTGAGGTTTTATGCCCTAGTACATGGTCAATTTTTGTGTATGTGCCATGTACTGGTGAGAAAAAGGTATATTCCTTTCTCTCCATATTTAGTTTTCTCCACAAGTCTATCATATCTACTTTTTCTAAAATTCTATTCACCTCCTTAACTTCTTTCTTGTATATCTTCAGGTTAGATTTATCAAGTTCAGAGAGGGGGAGGTTGAGGTCCCCCACTAGTATTGTTTTATTGTCTGTTTCTTCCCATAACTCCCTTAACTTCTCTAAGAATTTGGATGCTATGCCACTTGGTACATATATGTTTAGTAATGATATTATTTCATTGTTTATGGTGCCTTTTAGCAGACTATAGTTTCCTTCCTTATTTCTTTTGATTAGATCTATTTTTGCTTTTTTCTTTTTCTGAGATTAAGATTGCTACCCCCGCTTTTTTTTTTTTACTACAGCTGAAGCATAATATATTCTACTTCAGCCATTTACCTTTAGCCTATGTGTATCCCCATTTCAAATGTGTTTCTTTTAAACAACACATTGTAGGATTATGGTTTTTAATCCATTCTGCTATCTACCTTCATTTTATGGGAGAGTTCATCCCACTCACATTCATAGTTATGATTACTATCTATGTCTTTCTCTCCATCCTATTTCTCACCATTTATGCTTTTATTTTTCTCTTCTCCCTTCCCCTCCTCAAAAGAGTTTTGTTTTTGACTATGGCCTCCCTCAATATACCCTCCCTTCTATCAGCTCCCCTCCCTTTTCTTTCCCCTTTCCCTTCCTACTGCCTGTAGGTCAAGTTAGATTTCTATACTTAACTGAGTATGTTATTCCCTCCTTGAACCAAATCTGATTGAGAGTAAAATCTCAAACACTGATTGTCTCCCTCCCTTCTTTCCCTCTACTACACTGTGTTTTTATGCCTCTTAATGTGATGCAAGTTACCCTTTTCTGCCTCCTCCTTTCCTCTTCTCCCTTTACAATCTCTTTGCAATCCTTAATTAGTTTTTTTTTAATCATCACATCACTTATTTTATACTTATGCCCTCTATGTATATCCCTTTTAAATGCTGTAATAAATATACAGTTCTCAAGATTAATGAGTATCATCCTCCCATATAAGGATGTAAATAGTTTGCCCTTATTGAACAAAAAGGTTTTTTATTTCCTGTTTACATTTTTATGCCTCTCTTAAAAATTTTCCATTGAGCTCTGGCCTTTTATCAGGAAGGTCTAGAAATCCCTTATTTCATTGAATATCCATCTCTGTGCCTGAAAGATTATGCTCAATTTGCTTTGTAGTTGATCCTTTATAGTAGTCCAAGCTGCTTTGCTTTATGGAATATCATATTCCAATCCCTCTAATCTTTTAACATAGAAGCTGCAAGGTCCTGTGTGACCCTGACTGTAGTTCCTTCGTATATGATTTTTTTTTCTGGCTTCTTGCAGTATTTTCTCCTTGATCTGATAATTCTGGAATTTGGCTACAGTATTTCTCAGAGTCTTCAGTTTGGGATCTCTTTCAGGAGGTGATGGGTGGATTCTTTTGATGCCTATTTTGCCCTCTGGTTCTAGGACGTCAGGGCACCTTTATGATTTCTTGGAAGATACTGTCCAGGCTGTTTTTTTTCATCATGGTTTTCCGGTAGAACTTAGATTTCTGGTGGATTCTTAGATATTCTCTTCTGGATCTATTTTCCAGGTCATTTATTTTTCCAATGAGATATTTTATGTTTTCTTCTATTTTTCATTCTTTAGATTTTGTTTGACTGATTCTTGATGCTACTAGTTGCCCAATCTTAATTTTTAATGAATTGTTTTCTTCAGTTAGCTTTTGTATCTCCTTTTCCATTTGGCCAGTTTTTCCTTTTAAGGAGTTATTTCCTCCAGATAAGTTTTGTATGTCCTTTTCCATTTGGCAAATTTTACTTTTTAAGGAGTTGTTCTCTTCGGTGATTTTTTTTTTTCATTTTCTCAATTGTATTTTTCAAATCATCAGTCACTTCTTCTTCTACCTCTCTAATTTGGCTTTTAAATTCCTTCTTGAGCTCTTCCAGGAATCCTTTTTGGGCTTGAGACCAGTTCATATTCCCTTTTCTCTTTCTCTTTCATATTCCCTGTCCTCTTTTGAATTTGTATTTTTATTTTTCCTGTCCCCATAGTAAGATTCTATCATCTTTACTTTTGTCGTTTGCTTCTTGTTCATGGTGGTTGCCATTTTCCTGGCTTTTAAAGTGGATCTCTGCTTCTGGGGCCAGGGGGCTCTGCCCCAAGCCTTGTGCTTGTTACTGTAACTAGCTTTGTGTGCTGTGGCCTCTGGTTCTGTCAGCTAGAACCTATATAATGCTGCAGCTTCACTGTTGCTGAGCTGCAGTTGGTCGGTGTGTGTCAAGGTCAAGACTAGGTGAAGTCTTTCTCAGTTTCTGCAGGAGTTACACTAAAGCTCCCAGAGTTGGGTGTGGGGGAGGGGTGGTCTGGCTGCTGGAGGTCCCCTCCTCCTCTAGAGCTGTGCTAGATCTCAGGTAGGCTCAGTCACTGCTGCAATGCCTGACTGCACTTGTGTCTGCTGATTCCCTTGGCTGTGCAAAGGCACGGCTGTGTTCCTGGTATTGGTGCTTGTCGGCTCCACCCCTCTGGGGCTCAGGATCTCGTGTTGGTCTGCTGAGGTGGGGTTTGCTGGGATGCCTCCTGTCCTGCACTGGACCACTTCAGCCACAGAAAGAGGGACCCTTCCTGTCGATCTCCCTAGCCTCCTGAGCTAAAAGACTGCTGTACTCCTTCTGTTGCTTCCACTATTCCAGGATTTTTCCTGGGGCAATATTCTCTGGGTTTTTCAAGGTCAACAAGGACAAGAAGTGAGAGCACTTATGGTTTACTCCATCATCTTGGCTCCCGGAAGTTTAAGAGAATATCACTATTTTGAATAGGGACTATAAGTCTGGGATTGGGATGAGCCAAACCACTTCCTCCTAGTAATCCCATGTCTGAGAGAAACCTGAACTGTTTATCATAAAATGAATAATTTATGATAAAATGAATATAGGAACAAGGAAAATGCTTCATTTTTTCCTTTCTTCACTTTTACCCCTGCCTATAAGTAATACATATTATTTCCTCAGTATTGTTTTAATTCTTCTTGTAACTTTTAAATTAATTCATTTCTTTGAAAGTGTTTTGCTTTTGCGTATTAATCTATGATCAGTCACAACTGCTTGTTTTTCCTTTCAAACACCTTCACCTAAATAACTCAATGGGGCAGCTAGGTAGTTCAGTGGATAGAGGGCCATCAGGATGACTCCTCTCTCAGAGTTCAAATCTGGCCTCAGCCACTTATTAGCTATGTGACCTTGGGTGAGTCACTTAACATTGTTTGCCTCAGTTTCCTCATCTGTAAAATAATCTGGAGGAGGAAATGAAAAACCACTCCAATATCTCTGCTAAGAACACCCCAAAATGGGGCATGAAATCAGACACAATTGAAACAACCTAAACAAAAAGAACTATGTCATGCTTCATCACTCTTATTCCAAGATTTCTTCATGAGTTTATATTCTTAATACACAGTTCTATTTTCACACCATACACCTTTTTGCTGTCCTGCTTATTTCGAAAAACATATAATCCTTCTGAAACATGGTCTTCATTTCATTCCTCATTTCATTGCAGCAAATCTCAAAGGTCAAATTAGTCTCTTTATGTTAGTGGCTATAATTGATAACCTCTATGGTTGCTTTGAATGTTCTCTATACTCATATTCAAATGTTAAAGCAAAAATCCAGTCCAAACCTAAATAGAAATTATGTATGTCTTATTTGTTCATGAATACATCTACAATATATATTTTATCACCTTAAATGTGGAGAAGGTTTTTTATCATTCAGCACGAAGGAAGAAAAATCATGACCTAAGAACAAAATTGTTTTGTAAAACATTGTGAAACAATGTTTCATTTTAATAAGGTGTTCAAAGTCCATATCTGTTATTTATATTTTCAAATATAATACTATTGCATATGTTAGCATATTTTTATTATTGTGAGGTGTTCTTGCTCTCTAAGAAATAAATTCTTTACTCTCATGGAATTTCCTTTAATTTAAATATAAATAATGCTATTGCCAAGAGAAGTTCTCTATTGGGATTTTAAAAATTCACTCATTTTTAGGGGGGAAGTGAGCAAAGGAGTGTAGTCCAAGAGGATTCTATATTTATATTAGCCAAAACCAGTAGTAACTCCCTTCCTCATCCCCCAAAAAAGAACAATCATAACTCTATTTCACACCCTAGTACTATTTTTTTTGTGAAAAATCTGTTAAAGATTAGACAGATGTTTCTTCATTTCTGCCATGCAGCTGCTCCACATGATATGTGGTGAATCAGATTATCAAATGTTATACTGCTATCTAATTCAATTTTGTGTAATAAGCCTGATCTTTGTACTCCATTCTAGCACATTTCAGATCAGGAATCTGTAACTTCAGCTACCTTTATAAAAAGAAATTTTCCCCCCCTTAGGCTTTCAAGATCATATTCTGAAACAGATCTCTTCTCTTTTCTTTTCAGCTAAGATACCATGGTTTCCTCTATTTTTCAAAGACTTGGTGCCAGATTCTTGACTTTCAATTTTCCTTCCATGTGCCTTATTTCTAGACACCTAGGTATCACTATTCTTACAATATAAATCTCTTTTGTGACACTAACTGCTTCCCTAAATTGACATATCTAGCTATACTGCAAGACTCATCCATTCTGATTCCACACTGTCCCAAATCCACATTCTTACAAAGAAACCTGCCTATGTCACTTTCTTTACAAATGAGTTGATTTTCTTTATAGATCATTTATTTTGCTATTGACATAAATTGGTATTTGTTTTTAAAAGATTCCTCATAATGTCAAATCCGTGATAAGAATATGTAGCTATAACATATCAGAAACAGGATAATATAAGTATAAATCTCCAAATCATAGTATTTAATGCTTGGTTAAACTATATTTTCTGAACAAGTAAACAGATACTATACTATATATACTATCAAATGAAAGGTCAAAAGCAAAGATGTCATATTTGTGATACCTGTAAACAAAAGAATAAATATTACACAGAAAGCATAGGAAAATGGAAGGAATTGCTGCATCAATTTTTTTAATAAAAACCTCACCAATATTTTGCAAGTAGCATTCAAAGTTTGAGAGTTACTTGTGAAATTAACAAGTCACATTGAAGTTAAAGAAGTCTCAGCCAATTTCTACCAGTATAGGAGGGATTATTTTATTAGCAGTAACATTAAATGATCTCTTCAATACAGGATCAAAATTGTAATGACAGTCTAGATTTCATAATGACCTATCCAGGATGAATTTTTTTCTCAACTTATGATATCATTGGTGTAGACAACTTTTGGTATAGAAATTCTCCTTATGTGGTTGGGCAAATCCCCTTTAATTCACAGTCTTAGAGTGTTTCCTGGGTTCAATGTGAGGTTAAGTGAATTTCTAATTACTTCAAGGACTTCACTTCTTCACTGCCCCTCAAATACATGTGATATTATAAAATATATAAAATGTATTACATATATATGTATACATATATGGAGAGAGAGAGAGAGAGAGAGAGAGAGAGAGAGAGAGAGAGAGAGAGAGAGAGAAAGAGAGAGAGAAGAGATCTCAGAATTATGTTGGAAAGAGACAGAAAAACAGATTCTGGGAAGGGAAGAAACAGAGAGAACCCACCTTGGAGGTAAGAAGAGTTGCATTAAAGGCTTAGTCTTATATTATACTTCTAAACAAACATCAGTGACTATAGACATAGGTATACACATAGATAAGTCTATGTCTATATCCATACTATCTCTGTGACTATGGGACCATAGGATCGCAGATTTAGAGCTGAAAAGGACCTTAGTGCATCCACCTTCTCATTTTACAGATGAGGAAACTAAGGCTCAGGGTTATTAGGGGACTTTTTTAGGGTTATAGAACTAGAAAGAATCAAGTTTATGAACACAGGATTTTCTGGCTCCAAGTCTAGTACTCTAGAGGTGGTGAGGGTCTGTACCTTGTAAGGGCAAGTTTATTTAATATATTGGTACACCCCAGATAACACTTTAAAACAAATGGTTTGTCAATCTGCAACGATGGACAATATTTCTACATTTCCCAACAATGATGGTATTACGAGTCTCGAGATCAATATCTTCATCTATAGCTATATGTATAATCAATGATGTTTGTTCAGATGTATAGTATAAGCTTAAATCTGACTTCTCAATGACTGGCCCACTTGCATAATTATGTGACTTTTGCCTATGGATTTAGTAGTAGTAACAAAGACTATATATAAAGTTCATAGGTAGCTAGGTGGCACAGTGGATAGAGTGCAAAGCCTGGAGTCAGGAGGAACTAAATTCAAATCCAGCTTCAGTTAACTTACTAGCTGTGTGACCTTGGGCAGGTCATGTCACCTCTATTTGCCTGAGTTACATCTTCTCTAAAATGGGGATACTATAACGTTTATTTCTCCAGGCTGTTTTGCAGATCAAGTGGGGTAATATTTTTAAAGTGCTTTGCAAGCCTTAAAGCACTATATAAATTCTAGTTCTTAAACCCAATACATTTATATACTGATACAACTATAATGATGCAACTATACAACTATAAGTATACAACTTAAACAATTATATACAACTATATATAAACACTATACACTTAAACAATAGACAATGCAAGAAGAGAATTGATAGATTATTAGGAAAATATTCAAATATATCCATCTTTAAAATTACAAAATCATGGTATCTTTCATGGTTTTGTTTAGCTAAAGAGCATTTCTTTCTCCCTTTTTAATGTGCAGTGTCTAAAGGTAAAGTTCAGTCTTCTACTATTTCTCTTCAGAGGTTTCACTTAATCATCACTTTCTCTAGAGGAACAGTCATACCTTTTCTATGCAGATTTAATAGAACGACTATTTTATATTAGTGAGTTCCCTCCCCCCACATATGAATCATTGGGGAAGGTAATTAAAGTTAATAGAAATTGCTCTCATTTTGAAGATGCCATCAATTTGGAATCACAGGGGAAGTAATTAAATGTAAGAGTAGCCCTGACTTATGAATGAGCATGCAGATTACAAAACCACAGCATTTTGAAGCAGGAAGGACCTAAGAGGTTAGTAATTTAACTTGTACTCAAATCAAAATCCCTCCTCCAACACAACCTTTACTAAAAGATCTCCAGTGAAGAGAACTCACTGGCTCCCAAGGTAGTCAATTTAATTTTGAGATAGCACTAATTATATGGAAGATTTTCCTTATATCAAACTTAAATTGGACTCTCTGCAACTTCCACACATTGTTTCTTGTTCTGCCCCGGGGATCAAAATAAAATAAATTTAATTTATCTTCCTTATGACAGCCTTCCAAATACCTGAAGGTAGCTTTCGTATCCCTCTTATCTTCTCTCTTCTCCAAATATAATACCCTTGGTACCTTTAACCAGTCCTAACAAAGCTTGGATTCAAGCCCCTTCACTAGGTCATTCCCTGTCCCATGGATATTCTCTAGTTTATCATGCCAGTTCTAAATGTGATATACAAAATTAAACAGAATAATCTGAGTACTATGGGATTGTCACATTCTGGTCCTATATTTATAAAGTAGTCTAACTTCATGTTAGGGTTATTTTTGACTGCCATATACTATGATTGATGCATATGGTGAGACTGTAGTAAATCCAAATTCCCAGGTCTTTTTTCAGAAAAACTGCTGTCTTTTTATTCCTCGCCCATCTAGCCCTTGTGAAGCTGATTTTCTAAAGAGTGATAGACTTACCTTCCTTTTAAATTGTATCTTATTAAATTCACTGCTATGTGCTGTTAACATATTTCTGGAACCCAATTCTGTCATCAAATGTGTTAGCTAGTCTTTCTTAACTTTGTTTCATCTGTAAACCTAAGTTTCTATCCATTATTTTATCTAAATCTTTTATAAAAATTGATAAAACAACATCCTGATTTTTTTTAAAATAATGAAATAAACTAAATTGTTCCTTGTGCCAAAATCCTCCTTAATCTACTTGGATTAGGGCTAGACAATCTCCACAGTGACTAACAGTTCTAAGTTCATTGATTTTATGTTATCTAGAGAGAAGCCTGGTATGGTAGAGAGAACATTGGACAGGGAGCCAGAAGCCATCTGTTCTAATCTATCCTTCACTACCAACTTACTGTGTGAATTTAGGCAAGTCACTTGTGGTCTTTGACCAAAATAGTCTCCTTATTAAAGGGAAGTATTTGGCTTAATGTGGCAGTACCACCATCTTGCCAGTCATGCAAGCTGACAACCTCAGTGTCACCCTTGATTCCAGTCTCCCTAAACTTGCTTATACCATCTATTGCCAAATCTTACCATATAGTCGCCTTTTATCTACATTCACAGCCACCAGCCTGGTACAGACACTCACCACCTCTCACTTGGACTACAGCAATAGCCTTCTAGTTGGTTTCCTTTCTTAAATCACTTCCCATTCCAATCCATCATCTACCTAACTCTGTTATTTGTGATTCCTTTTCTGATCACTTGAAAGATTTGTTTCTAAATTAAATTGTTAAATTTAAGCACTTTGTGTTTTAAATTTTGCATTTTTTTTCTGGGGGCAGTCTGTGAATCAATCAATTGGTAATTCATTTTCTGTATTCAAATGTTCTGGGCAGTTGTCTTCTATTATTTTTTTCATCATAGTTTAAGGTTTTTCATTCTGTCATGTTCTTCTGGGAGGATTATGAATTTTAGTTTGTCTCTTCAAATATCCTGTTTTTGAGATCAATATGTTTTGCTTGCAGTTGGAGAATATTTTCTTTTAATAATGTATTTTGCTTTTCTTTTTCTAGATTGTCCTTCACTTACTTCTGTGTATTTGCATTCTCAATCAATTATTCTCTCTGTCTCTGTCTCTGTCTCTGTCTCTCCTTCCTTCCTTCCTTCCTTCCTTCCTTCCTTCCTTCCTTCCTTCCTTCCCTCATATTATAGCTTCCAGTGTTTTTGATTCTACCCATTATTTTTGCTGTGCAGGCCATATACTCTATTCTCATAATTCTGAGTTCTCTTTTAAACCGTGAAGGAATGGTATGTTGTGATTTCATCTTCTTCTCAAATTCCATAGAGTCCTCTGTCTCATTAAAAGTTGGATCATTTTGCTTTGTTTGTTGGAGAAGCCTTAAGTCATTTACAAGATCTGAAGTCCATATTTTCTTCTATTGTTACTGTTTAACCTGTTGATTTGTCTGTTTTTCTTCAAGGTTATTTAATTTTCTTTTTCATGTAATCTTTGCTAATTTCATTCCCCTATCACTCACTTTCTGACTGTCCTCTTATTGTGGCTTCCTGGGTCTGGATCTCAAGCATCTTAGCCTCCTCCCACACTGGGCAATTCATGGTTCAAAACCTTAAGTTTCCTCCCCAAATGACTTTTGGACAGTCAGAACCTGGCCCAGCTGGATATCATGTTCCTTTCCTAAAATTTAGTTGAATGTTGCACAATCCCTCTCACATACAGTGTGCTGTTATTATACATCTGTTACTTAGTTCTTTGGCTGGGCACCAGTAGCTCAGAGCTTTGCAGCCCTAGTGCTATGGGGTTATGGCCCCTAGCAGGCTTTTGCTCTTAAGGGGCTGTAGCCTTCCTGGCTGTCTGTCATGGCCAGGCCAATTTTCACCACCTGGAGATGTGGTCTTCAATACACTGAACAGAAGGAGGGGGGATAAAGGTATTTTAATGGGTTTTGATGTAAGCATTTATTGTGTCTTTGGCTCTGCTACTGAATCTTCACTGCTATTAGTGTGGGATATGGAAGAGGCATGCAGAGTGAGTTAAGGGTCAGTGAGCATCAGTTTATGGGTTTAAGAGGATTGTTTTAGTACTTCTTTTGGACCAGGCCTTATGTGGCATGGACTCAAGATCCTTCACCACCTTGGTGGCCCTTCTATAGGAGGTGTCAATATAGAGTACTAGGAGTTATTGTGTTCCTCACTTCCTCTTCCCTGAATAAATGGGATGAAGTTGAGATCCACACAGATCATACCTAACTTTTTCTATGAGAGTCACTCCTCTCTTTGCCAGCTTCACCTCTTTTTTTTCAGTGTTATTTATTTATTTATTTAAATTGTAACATTTTGATTTCCCCAATAAGATGTAAATTGATTTTAACACTGATTTTTAAAATTTTTGAGTGGCAAATTTTCTCCCTCCCTCCCTGCCCTCAGTCCCATTAAGAAGGCGAACAATTTTAAATAGGTTATACATGTGTAGTCATGAAAAACATATTTCCATGTTATTCACATTGCAAAATAAGATGTGGACAAAAAACCCAAGAAAAATAAAGAAAAATAATGTTTTGATCTACATTCAGACTCCATCAGTTTTTTTTTATAGTACTTAGATTTTTTTCCAATTACATAAAAAGACAATTTTCACATTATTTTTATAAGATTTTGAGTTCCAATTTTTTTCTGTCTCCCTCCCTCCCTTGCCCTCTCTCCAAAATTCCAAACATTCTGATATGGTTACATGTGTACAATTATGTAAAACATATCTCCACCTTACTCTTATGAAAAAAGAAACCAAAAAAATGAAAAACAAAGAAAGTGAAAATAGTATACTTCAATCTACACTCAGACTATATCAGTTCTTTCTCTGGATGTGGATAGCATTTTTCATCATGAGTTTTCTGGAATTATCTTGGATAACTGTATTGTTGAGAAGAGCTACGTCGGGCATAGTTAATAGTCACACAATGTTGCTGTTGCTGTGTACAATGTTCTTTTGATTCTGCTCACTTCACTCAGTGTCATTTCACATAAGTCTTTCCAGGTTTCTTTTTTCCTGAAATCCACCTGCTCATTGTTTCTTATAGCATGATATCATTCTATTATAACATTCATATACCACAACTTATTTAGCCATTCCCCAACTGATGAGCAACCCCTTAATTTCCAATTCTTTGCCACCACAAAAAGATCTGCTACAAACATTTTTGTACAAATGAGCCCTTGTTCACTTTTAATGATAACTTTGGGATACAGATCTGTTAGTGGTAGTGCTTGGTCAAAGGTTATGCATGGTTTAAAGATCTTTGGGCAAAGTTCCAAATTGTTCTCCAGAACAGTTAAATCAGCATACCACTTAACCAACAATACAATAGTGTCTCATGTTCCCACATCCACTCCCACATTTGTAATTTTCCTTTTCTCTCAAATTAGCCGATCTGACTGAGCTATTGTAATTGACATTTCTCCAATCTATAGTGATTTAGAGAATTTTTTTCATATGACTATAAATAACTTTGATTACTTTATGTGAAAAGTGGCTGTTCATTTCCTTTGACCATTTATCAATTGAGCAATGGCTCTTATCTATATAAACTTGACTCAGTTCTCTACGTATTTGAGAGATGAGGTCCTTATCAGAAAAACTTGCTGTAAAAATTGTTTTCCCAGTTATGATTATTATGTATTTTCTTCCATTTTCCTCTTGTTTATACTACTGTCTCTCTCAATTCACCCTGTCCATTCTCAAAGTGTTTTGCTTCTGACTTTTACCTCCCCTACTTTTCCCTCCCATCTTTCAGCCCTCTTCCCCTTTTCTCTTATCCCTTCCCTCTACTTTACTCTATGGTAAGATAGATTTCCATACCCAACTGAATATGTTTATTATTCCCTCATTGAGCCAATTCTGATGAGAGGAAGGTATAAGTGCTCCCCTGCATCTCCCCCATCATCCCCTCCTCTGTAAAACTCTTTCGAACCTCTTTCATGTCAGATAATTTACCCAATTCTATCTCTCCCTTTCCCTTTCTCCCAGTGGATTCCTCTTTCTCACTCCTTAATTTATTTTTTAATTATCCCTTCCTATTCAACTCACACCTGTGTTCTCTATGTAAACTCATTTTAGCTGCCCTAATAATGAGAAAGTTTTTAGGAGTTATAAGTATCATTTTCCCAAGACATGTAAACTGTTTGATTTTATTGAATCCCTTATGATTTTTATTTCCTAATTGCCTTTTTTGTGCTTCTCTTGAGTCATACTTGAAAGTCAGAATTTCTATTCATGTCTGGTCTTTTCATTAGGAATGCTTGAAAATCTTCTATTTCATTAAGATGTCTATTTTTTTCTCTGAAGTATTACACTCAGTTTTTCTGGGTATGTAATATTTTGTTGTAATACTAATTCATTTACCCTCTATAATATCATATTCCAAGCTCTTTGATCCTTTATTTAGAAATGGTTAAATCTTGTGCTAACAAGCCTGTCACTCCATAATATTAGAATTCTTTCTGTTTGCCTGCTTGAAATATTTTCTCCTTTACCTAGGAGCTCTGGAATTTGGTAAGATGTAGTTTCTTTCCTTATCTATTTTAATTAGATCTATTTTTGCTTTTGCTTTATCTGAGATCAGGATTGCTACCCCTGCTTTTTTTTTTTTTTTTAACTCAGCAGAGCATAATGTATTCTGCTCCAGCCTTTTACCTTCACTCTGTGTGTATCTCTCTCTTTCAAATGTGTTTTGGAAAACAGAACAAAACAAAAAACTCATTTTTTTGCATTCTGGTTTTTAATCCACTCTGCTATCTGATTCCATTTTATGAGAAAGTTCCTCCCATTCACATTCACAGTTACAATTACTCACTGTATGTTTCCCTTCATCCTACTACCCCTTTTATGTTTTCTCTTTTTTCATCCTTTTCCTCCTCACCAGTGTTTTGCTTCTGACCACCACCTCCCTCAATCTTCCTTCCCTTCTATCAGCCTCCCTCCGTTTTGTTTCCCCTTTCCCCTCCTACTTCTGTCCTCCTTTTTATCAATCCCCTTCCATTTTCCCCCTTTCCCATACCATCTATGTAGCAAGATAAATTTTTTCTACCCAACTGAATGTATATCTTACTCCTCCTTTGAGCCAAACCTGATGAAAGTGAGGTTCAAACAATGCTCACACCCCTTCTTTCCCCCCACTGTAATTAATAGGTCTTTTGTGCCTCTTTGTGTGATTCAATTCACCCTATTCTACCTCCCCCTTTCTTCTTGTCCCAGCATAATCCTTTCACCATTTATTTTTTTAAAACTATAGCATCAATGTCAAATTATACCCACATTCTCTGTCTATGTATACCCCTTCTAACTGCCCTAATAAAGGTACAGTTTTCAAAAGTTGCATGTATCACCTTCCCATGTAGGGAAAACAGTTTAAATTGTATCGAATAACACTTTGTTTTGTTCTTCTTTCCTGTTTACCTTTTTATGTTTCTCTTGAGTCTTGTATTTGAAGACTGAATTTTCTGTTCAGCTATAGTCTTTTCATCATGAAAGTATAAAAGTTCCCTGTTTCATTGAATTTCCATCTCATCTTTTCCCTAGAAAGAATATGTTCAGTTTTGCTGGGCAGGTGATTCTTGGTTGTAATCCAAGCTCCCTTGCCTTCCATAATATCATATTCCAAATCCTCTGGTCCTTTAATGAAGAAGCTGCTAACTCCTATGTTATCCTAATTGTGGCTCCTTGATATTTGAATTGTTTCTTTCTTAATGCTTGCGGTATTTTCTCCCTGACCTGATAATTCTGGAATTTGGCTACAATATTCCTTAGCTTTTTCATTTTGGGATCTCTTTCAGGAGGTGATTGGTAGATACTTTTAATGACTATTTTACCCCCTGGTTCTAATATATTAGGGAAGTTTTCCTTGGTAATTCCTTGAAAAATTCTGTCCAAGCTCTTTTTTTGTTTTAATCATGGTTTTCAGGTAGTCCAATAATTCTTAAATTATCTCTCCTGAATCTATTTTCCTGGTCAGTCGTTTTACCAATGAGGTGGATTTTCTTCTATTTTTTTATTCTTTTGATTTTGTTGGACTGATTCTTGATGTTTCACAGTCATTAGCTTTCACTTGCCCAGTTCTAATTTTTGTGGAATTGTTTTCTTCAGTTAGCTTTTGCACCTCCGTTTCCATTTGGCCAATTCTAATTTTTAAGGAGGTGGTTTTTTTGGTGTTTTTCCTTTTGGACGTTTGTGTTTTTTAAGGATTTGTTTTCTTCAGTCAAGTTTTGCTTTTCTTTTCCAAGCTATTGTCTCTCTCTTGCATACCTCTCATTCTTCTTCCCAATTTTTCTTCTACCTCTTTTATTTGATTTTAAAAATGCCTTTCAAGCTCTTCCAGGAAGGCTTTTTAGGCTTGAGACCAATTCATATTCCCCTTTGAAGTTTTCCATGTAGCCATTGTGATAATGTTGTCCTCTTCTGAGTTCATGTTTACATCTTCCCTGTCACCATAATAGCTTTCTATGTTCAAGGCTCTTTTTTGTTTCTTGTTCATGATTTTTGCCTACTTTGTGGCTCTTAAAGTTAAGTTCTACCATTGTATCACAGCAGGCACTGTCCCAGTCTTCTTGTGCTGGAGATCAGGCGCCTGGTCATTGGCTTTATGTGCTAGGGCCTCAGGTGTTGGCTGCTTGCTTACTGATCTGTGGTGGCCTAGTATAGTCATTTCTACATTATGTGGCTGGCAATTTACCTTCTGCACTGGAGGGGCTGGAGGCCTCACAGCTGGCCTGCTGTTACACTAGCCTGCCAATTCAGGACCAAGGGGCTTAAGTTGTTGATCTGTGCTATAGCTAAGTGCCTCCCTCTGGGCTTGCCTGAACATCATCTGCACTGGTCTGCACTGCCCTTTTACCCAAGTGAGACAGACTTTTCCTGAATTCCTTTTAAGTTATCTCAAGCTTGAAAATTGCTGCACTCCATCCTTTTGTATATTCTGTTGCTTCAGAATCCATTCAGATGCTTAATTTAACACTTTCTGAGGGAAACTGCGAAGAGCTTATGCAATTTCCTGGCTTCTCTTTGCCATCTTGGCTCTGCGCTCCTTTATTGTTTCTTGATGTGTTATAAAGTCATTGGCTTCCACTTGGCCAATTCTAATTAATAAATTATTTTGTTTGGTGAACTTTTGCAATTTTTTTTTTCCATTTGACCAACTCTGCTTTTTAAGGAGTCATTTTCTTCAGTGAATTTTTGTACCTGTTTTTCCATTTGACTAGTTCTACATTTCAAGGCATTCTTCTCTTTACTAGATTGTTGTGCTTCTTTTCCCATTGTGTCTATTCTGTTTTGTAAGGTGTTATTTTCTTCAGGTTTTTTTATGCTTCTTTTACCAAACTTTATCTTCTTTTGTTCATAATCTTCTTGCATCACTGTATTTCTTTTACAAAGTTTTCCTATACTTCTCTTACTTGATATTTAAAATCCTTTTTGAGCTCTTTCATGGTTTGAGAAATTCATATTTTTTTCTTTGAGGCATTTGATGTAGCAGTTCTCACTTTGTTGTCTTCTTCTGAGTTTGTGTTCTAATTTTCACTGTCACCATAGTAACTTTCTATAATCAGAATTTTTTTTTCTACTGTTTGCTCATTTTTTCAACCTATTTCTTAATAGTCAACTCTATGCTAAGTGTAGCTCTTTTTATGGAGTGGAGGGGGCACTGTCTCAATCTTCAGCTTATGCAGCTATTTTCAGAGATAATTCCTGGGACCTGTAAGTTTTCACCTATTGCAAAGTGGTATGATCTAGGGAGAAGAGTGTACACAGTAATAGCAACATTGTAACAATGATTAGCTGTGAAATACTTAGCTACTCTGATCAATATAATGATCCAAGACAGTTCCAAAGAATTCGTCATGGAAAATCCTATCCACTTCCAGATGGAGAACTAATGAACTATGAGTACAAATTGAAGTATACTTTCTTCAGTTTACTTTTATTTTTTTTTCAACATGGTTAATGTAGAAATATGTATTACCTGATTTCAATTATATAATTGATATCATCTTGCTTGCTTTCTTAATGAGTGGAGGAGGAAATGAGACAAGGGAGAGAATTTGAAACTCTAACATTTGAAAAAGTAAATGTTTAAAATATAAAAGTAATAGATTTTTAAAAGAGAGATCAAGACTGACACAATTCTTATATTAGGCAAAAATAAGTTAGAATTGAAATGGAACCACCTGATCCAGGTTAAAAGAAAGAATACAAGGACAAGGGAAAAATCCTCCTTTGGCAATGAAAGTAATGAATGACTTGAAGATTTATGAAGCTGGAGATGATGAAATGAAGAGAATCGTTAATAAAGCTTGGATAGGGTCATGAGAGAAACAAGCCAAAGGAGAGACCAAATTTTGAGAAAAAAAATCAAACAAACACAAAAGGGTCCTTTCTATCACAAATGTGGAAATATTGTTCTTAATAACACACTATTGTTGAACTACACAAATACGTATGGCAAGAATATTGTTTATATAGACTTCGTCCTAGGAAAGGCTATATATTTTTGAGAGCTTGTTTTAGAAAATGTATATAAACTGTAATGTATTTATTTTTAAAATAAAAATTTGAAAGGTAAATATATAAAAGAATCCACTACAACCCCCTGAATCCAGAAAGTATTCATTCTGGGGAAAATGCCCACTCACTTGTCAACAGAGTAATCATTTTAATTGTGATACACATTTTGTTTCTTTACTTTTAGCACAGAAAACTTTTAGCCATCAAAATTGTGAAACTTAGTCCTTTTCAAAACACAGGTTACTCCCTGAGAGTTAGGTGCGGAATCTGGCCATATGTGTTCTCTATCTCAAACGAATCAGCTACAATTCATGTGTAGCTGCGGAGACTTGTGGTATCCTGAGGTGATAAAAGAGTTCTGGTACTTCTAAATATCCTTAACCTTTTCAGGAAGCTATTTTAATGCTGAGGAAATATCAACGGTGATTTTCAAAACTGTGTGCTTACTAACAATGATCTTTTTGCACGTGCTTTTCTGGCTAGTGTTCCTTTCATTTCATTTTATTTTTCAGTTTTGTAAAGCATTAATTATGTTGCTGAAGAGTAATATGTATCGATCATAAAGAGCTTCTTTTGGAGTTAGGAAGACATAAATTCAAGCCCCAACTTTGACACAAACCAGAAGTATGAACCTGGGGAAATCATTCAGTCACTTACTGCTCATAAACAACCCTCTATGACTATATAAATTGCAGAGCAGATGCTGATCTGCATTGGGTAGTGGGAATTTCCTCATGGGAATTTCATAAACCAAGGGCATTAAATTACATATGACAAATTCTTTTTTAAATATACTTCATCTGAAAACAAATGAAAAATCCATATAGCATAGCATATGTGATATAAGAATATGGCAGAGTAAAAAAGAAAAACAAAGCAATATGTTACTGTTATATTCATTCATTTAGTTTCTAAAATGATTGTACCTTGACCTTAGTATTACAGTTATATCTTTTTTGTAGGACCTCGTACCTTTGCAATGAGTTGCTGAACATTAGCTTAGACTGGAAATTCAAATCACTCAAGGTGGGACGAAATGATAGATAACCTGGCAATAATTTCTTTCCTTCTCCTATAATAAAATTCTGAATTAGAATTTGTAAGACTCAGACAGGGACAGAATCTACAAGAAGCAGTTGGATTTCATTTAAAAAAAAATGTGCCAACAGAAAGCCATTTTGTAAGTGCTAGTTGGAACCTTATCACTCAGTGATTGCTGTAGGCTGCTGAAGGATTATTACTTCCATAATAATCATTCTGGAATCTATTCAACAACCACTGGATTAGCATGTAGCCTAGATTAGTTCTGGGACTGGCAAACAGCAAACACATCATTTTTGCTATCTCTGAAGCATAGAGGTAACAGAGCATCTCTTTTGGGGGTGGTTTTTTAAATTATCATTTTTACTTCTTATTCCCAACCAGGATTTATTTTTTTTTTCCTTGTTCTTCCTCAGCATTAGAGTCAGAGGCAGAGTTTCACATTTGTGTCACTGGCAAGTTGCCCACACTCACATACTAAGTGAACATTCTTTGTTGTTTTTCCTTAGCAAATGCAAATGAAAATGCAAATGCAAACTTTCAGCCCAGCTCCAATCCTCACTTACATGGAAGGTCAGATTCCAAGAGAAAGCTATTATGACTATGCTGGGTTATAGAAATAGCTTGGTGGGTATATGATGGTTATTTAATACTAGATAGATTATGAACACCCACCAGGGTGCTTCCCTCATGCTAATTAGTTGATATAAATCAATTAGCCTGACTTGATTAGCTTTTAGAAATGACTAATATATTGCTATAATTGGTACAAACTATCTCTCAAAAATTCAGTGATACAGTCTTTCATCAGTATTTGCAGAGCCCAGGGGAAAGTGGGCTCAACCTTTGGAGCTGTGGAGTCAAACTTAAATAGAAATGAATAGATGATTTTATCTTAATAAAATAGATAATAACACAGTTAATTTAGATCTTAAATAGAAATGCCACTAGACCATACATAAGGATGGTTTGGGCAGGGCCAGCCTGTTTGACACCTCTAATTTAGAGTACATGTGGAAAATGAGGTCATTCATAGTTGTTTGGAGTCTCTTTGCTGGAATCCTCAAGATATCTCCTTTGGGTTTGATATAGTTTCTTTTTTTTTGGCTCTGTATAGAACCTTGAAATTGTGCTCAGTTTGTGATTATCTTTGATGCAGGAATTATTACCTGCTATTCCACATATTGTGGGAACACCAGTGAGAAGATAGGAAGTTTAAAATTCTCCAGGCCATTCAGAGATCACAAAGTCCTCCTCCAAACCAGGGTGGAGAGAAGAGTGGGGAGTAAAGGTAGGGCAAGGACTCCTAATTCCCAAAGTTGTTCTTTCTCAGGTGAAAGGAGTGAATATCTGATTCCAACTAAGGAGAAGGGAAAAAGATTACGTGATCTATCTCTTAGCCAATCCAAACAGACTTCCAGTCATACTTAGGTAGATGCACAGACTTTTTTCAGCAAGGTGAACAATTCAGATTTTATTCCTACCTGATAAAGGAATCAAGGCTGAATGGGTTGATTTAACCAAACTGGTACATTTATCCAGAGTCTAAGAATTTTCAAATATCTTGTTCTCTTCAGCATTATCTAACAATTGAGAGACATTACAGTGTAGTGGAGGTAACATTGAACTTGTTGTCATGGGACCTGTGTCTGAATCCCAGTTCTCCCACCTATGAGACTAAAGAAATTATTTATGTCCTCTGGTCCTCAGTTTTTTTTTTTTATCTGTAAAAGGAAAGGGTCAGACTGGATAACATCAAAGGCCCCTTATAAGCTTAGATCTACAACGCTAAGAAGGTTTAAAGTACAGGGTTAGCTCAGTTCACTGAGAGCCAATGACAAATCTTGTATCTACTATTTTTTCTCCAAAATTGGGGGAAGGGAACAAAACACTCTACTCAGTTAACCTATTTCACCTTGGAGAGAGACTAGAGGCAAAAAAATCAGTTTAATTGTTCAAATGCCTCACAATAAAAATAATAAGCTATACTAAAAAAGTGTATTCTTTAATGCTACAGAATACATACAAAATTTAATCTCTTAAAGTAGTATTCATATAAAATAAATTAGAATCACATAATTCTTCATACCCTTGTCTGGTCAGACTCTCATTCTAAGTGACATCTCCCTGTTTGATTCTTACAAAAGATTCTGGTTGATTGCATTTGTAAGTCAATGTCAAAAGTGATATAAGACATCCTTTTGTTATAAATATCTCTTAGCTGTCCCTGTACATCAAGAGAGCAAAAATTATAGGAATTAAAAACATTATAGGAACTAAAAATGCAATTTTGAAGGACCAAAAAATTGTAGAACCTGTCCAGAATTATTATTTGCCAAAAGCTCTGGTGATTCTTGGCTGGTGTTACAGAAAAAAACAGAGCCTTTCCATAGTATGAATATAAAAGTGTTTGGAGCCAAAACAGAGGATGCTTTTTTGTCCAGAACCCTGTGCGCCATGGACAGCTAGACTGGCTACAGCACATTGCTATAACTTAGTATGCAGAATTTTTAAATATGGTTGTTCATAAAAAAATCTAATTCTTTCAGAAATTAGAACATAACATTGCCTATTTCATTTCTTAATGTGAAGAATTCTGGAATCTGACTCCACCCCAGATTTGGACAGCACTCCAAGGGAGAGTAGAAGATAGATATCTTCCACAATACCGTAAGTATTCCACACCCTTTAGGATATTGAGTGTACCAAGCTACATTTGCAGCACTAAATGATGGATTTCAATGTAAATGTCAGCACATAAAAAGGGAGTAAGTTTTTATATTTTTTCAAGCCAAGAGTGTTTATCACTTTTCAATAAGACATCTTATTGCCCTATGAAAGGATTTATGTAACAAAAATGATTTGCATAAGCATACACAATGCACATATGCATATATATACTCATGTGTATATGCATATTTAAATATATGTACGTATAATCTACATATATATACACCATTCATTATATATGTATGTGTATGCATGTAGATATATATGTATGCATGTCATTTTAATAGAGGGTATTTATATAAGAACAAACCAGTTTAGTTGTGTGAGGCAGCTGAACAATTAAATTGACTCATTGAATCAAGTCTCTGTCCAAGGTACAATAGGTTATGTGAAAATGAGTATCTTCTTCTTCCTCTCCCTCTATTTTCGGAGAAAAATAAATTAATAGTTCAACATCTCCTCATTGTCTCTCAGTGAATTTATATGTGTATACACATGGATAAATACTTAAACACACATACGCATGAATGTATTTATGTGTATGTGTGTGTACACACACACACACACACACACACACACACACACATACACACACACATATATGTTCCAGTGCATGTTTATATTTTAGGGTATATATTTATATATCATTATCATGCCCTTCCCTTACACTCCTAAAACTGTTAAAGGGAAGATGGCTAAATAAACTATGTATTCTTGTCATTGAAAACCCTGTACATCACCCTATTAATCCTCTGCTAAACAGAGTTGGCTGCTACTTCTTCCTTTTGCATAGATCATGTATGTAATACTTATATCTTTTTATAGAGGCAGCTGGTAGCACAGTGGATGCCCTGGACCTGGATTCAGGAATAATTGAATTTAAACTTATTCAGACATTTACTAGGTGTGTGCTCCTTTGCCTCAGTTTCATCAGATGTCAAATGAGGATAATAATAGCACCTATTTCACAGGGTTGTTGTGAAGACCAAATGAAATATTTGTAAACACAAAAAAACAAAACAACAAAAACAAAAACCATACCTTAAAATAATACTTAACACCCAGTATTTGTTATAGACTTATTCTTTTCTTTTCCCCTTATGAGAAAAATAAAAGGTCTCAGAAACCCCTTGGTGTATTTACGAAATCCTATCCCTGCCAGAGTAGGAGCTATAAATATTTGGAAAACCATAAAACTCTTAATGAATTCCAGTAATAAGCTGTAGATAATCAACTATACACTATCCTCTATACTCTATATTTGAATATCTTGCCTTTAGTCATATGATCATTCACTCACTACTATTGCCCAACAAGGGCTTTGTCCTATCATTAGCTTTCTTAGCTCTTCCTTACCTACTGCTGAATGTTCTGGAGAAAATCAAGCCACTTTGACAACTGGATTCACTAAACATTTATACTACTAAATAACAGTTGAACTGTCAGCACTGCATGGCAATCCTTTTATTCTTCTCTGATCAATTTTCTGTCACATTCTCCACAGTACCTATCCTCTATCTTCTATGACTCTGCCCAAATACACTATACTGCCTCTGTTCTCCCTCTAGAAGAACTCATATTCTAATCTTCTGAGAAACAAGAAACCCCATGATTCCTTACTCCATAACTCAAAATCTCTTTATATCATCTCCCATTATATTCTCCTTTGCTTTACTCTCTGAGAAAGAGGAAACTCTTTCCTATATCAAAGTTAACTCCACTTGCTCTGTTTGTTCCCTAACACCATACCCTCCTACCTCCTCCAGATATTTGCTCCTTCAGTTATCCTTCCCCCACCCTTCATATTCATTTTATCCAACCCCTCATTTGCTTCCCAGTATTAAAACAAAAAGTAAAAGCAATAACCAAAAAGTAAACAAACAAATAGATCAGATACTTTTCCTTAGCTGTTCCTCACTGAAGTTATAGCATATTTTAAAAAAAATATATATTTTCCTTTTCATAGTCTAACTAAATGAAAGAATAATAATATTTGTTGTTTCCATTTCCTCCTTTTGTACTCAAACATTGACCCATAATATTTAATTTCTGACCTCATTACTGCACTGATACTGATTTCATGAAGGTTGCTGATGATTTATTATCTGCTAAATGAAGTGGTATTCTCTCAATCATCATTTAACTTGGTCTCCTTTCTAAACCTTTGGACATTGTTACCTACCCACTCTTTGAAGATTCCCTCCTCTGCTTCTCTCTTTCAGTTTTCCTCCTTCCTTTCTGACCACTCTTTTGTCATTTTCTTTACCTTGTTCGTAATCCATCCCTTGCCCATTAAGTGTGGATTTCATCTAAAGCTTCAAAACTGGAACTCTACAATTCCTTTTCTATACTCTTAGTGATTTATTCACCTACCATGGATTCAATTATATTTTCTATATATATATGGCTCCCAAATCTACATATCAAACCCTCATGTCTCTTCTCGATGATAGCCTTGCATTGACAACTGATTGTTAAACAGTTCATGCTGGTTGCTTCTTAAGTATTTCAAATTCAACATGTCTGAAACTCAACTCATTATTTTTCTTTTAAATTTACCTCTCCTCAAGCCAATTTCATTAGAGATTTCCACTCTCCTTCCAATTACCCAGGCTCAAAAATAGAAAGCTTTCTTTACTCTGCCCTCTGGCATGCCAAATCAGCTGCCTACAGATTGTCAGTTCTACCTAAATCAATCAATGAATAAGCAAATATTTATTGATGCGTATTAAGCACTGACACTAGAAGCTAAAGTTGTGAGACAAAAAATGAGACAATTCCTTCCCTGAAGGATATTGTATAATTGTGGGGGCAAGGGAGAAATCATGTACGCATATAAGTATATAATGAAAATAGGAATGGGGTAAGAACTGGACCTTTAATTTCATTGATTTAAAGAATCCCAACATGAGAAATCCACCCTTCCCATTAGCATCTTAACTATAATTTAGAGTCTAAGAGAGATACTTAGAGAATTGAGAGGTTAAGTGATTTATTCAGTATTTCCATCACCATTTCTGTCAGAGACAGGACTTGAACCCAGGTCTCTTTGGCTAAACACATTGTTTACAAGCTACAACAAAATAAATAAATTATGAGTACAGAGAATGCAAAGAAAAAATTGTGATTGAATAACAACATTTTTTATACCAAATGGGTCATATAAAATTATAGAAAGAATAAATTTTTGAAAGAGAAAAATAATTATGAAACAACAAGCAAAAATTTATAGGATGAACCTAAAGTAATCCTCAGCAGGAGAAAAATTGTTTCCCTGAAATCATACATTAAGGAAATAGACATAGGATTCATGAACTGAAAAGTCCATTAAAATATGAAAGTTAACAAATAAATATCAACTCCCTCCCCCCCACCAAAAGAAAAGAAACAAAGATGCAGAGAAAGGAGATGAAGTTATCTCGTGTGAAGATAGGGCAGTTTGGCTGGACTACTGAGGGCAGGAAGAGGTTTGATTTATAATAAGGCTAGAGCTTAGGAGTTTACCTCACCACACACATAAAAATAGTCACCAAATTGTCAATTCTACCTTCAAAACATCTCATGCTTTTCTTCTCTACTCACAAGTGAATTCTCTATTTTGCATCTTCATCACATCTTGCCTGTTATAGTTGAAATAGCCTCTACATGTGTCTATTTGACCTAAGTCTCCCTTTTCTCTAATCAATATTTCAAATGCTGCCAAAGTAATTTTCCTTAATGAAATAAAAATTACATTCAATAATGGACAATGGAAAGAGAGATTAAAAGAATTTGGAAATTAAATAATCTAGTCCTAAAAAAAGTGCATCAAGGAATAAATTTTAGAAACAATACATGATTTCATTAATGAAAATGAATGACAGCAATGAGAGAATATACCAAAATTTATGGGATCCAGCCATAGTGGTACTTAGGGGAAAAATTATATCTCTAATTGCTTACAACAATAAAATAGAGAAAAAGCAGATCAATGAGTTGGTCATGCAACTAAAAAAAACAGAAAAAGAACAAATTAAAAATCCCTAATTAAACATTAAATTGGAGATCTGGAAAATCAAAGGAGAGATTAATAAAATTGAATGTAAGAAAACTATTTAATTAACTAATAAAACTAGAAGCTGGTTTTATGAAAAATATAACAAAAAAACTGCATCAATTAATTTGATTTAAAAAAAGGAAAGAAGAAAACCAGATTACTAGAATCAAGAATGAAAGGGGGTGAACTCAACATCAAAGAAGAGGAAATTAAACAATTGTTAGAGGTATTTTGCCTAAGTATATGTGAATAAATTTGACAAAACAAATGAAATGAATATTTACGAAAATACAAATTATCCAGATAAACAGAAGAAATAAAATACATAAATAAGCCAGTCTTAGAAAAACAAATTAAAGAAGCTATCAGTGAAATCCCTAGATAAAAATCCTCAGTTCCAGATGAATTCTTAAGTGAATACTCTTCAAAATATTTAAATAACAATTAGTCCCCATGCTATATAAACTATTTGGAAAAACAGGTAAAGAAGGAGTCTTACCAAATTCCTTTTATGACACAGATGTGGTACTGATGCCCAAACCAGCAAAATCCAAAAAACAGAAATAAAAATAAAGACCAATTTTACTAATGAATATTGATGTAAAAAATTTAAATAAAATATTAGCAAAGAGATTATAGCAATATATCACAAGGATCATGCACTACAACCAGGTGAGATTTGTACCAGGAATGCAGGCCTGGTTCACCATTAGGAAAACTATTGGCATAATTGACCATGTCATTAACAAGGCCAGCAGAAATAATGTCTCAATAGAAGAAAAAGTCTTTGACAAAATACAGCACTAATCCTATTAAAAAAACACACTGGAAAACATAAGAATCAATGAAGTTTATCTTAAACTGATAAATACTATTTATCTAAAACCATCAGCAAGCATAATCTGTAATGGGAATAACCTAAAAACCTTCCCAATAGAATCATGGATGAAGCAAGGATGGCCATTATAACTTCTATTATTTAATATTGTACTAAAGTTATATTGTACTTAGTTGTAAGAATAAGAGAAGAAAAAGAAATTAAAGAGAGCAATGAGGAAAAAACTATTACTCTGTGCAGATGATATGTTATACTTAGAAAATCCTAGAGAAACAATTAAAAAACTATGTGAGGCAGAGCCAAGATGGTGGCTAAAAAGCAGGGACTTGCTTAAGCTCACCCACAGATCCCTCCAAACACCTGTAAAAAATGGCTCTGAACAAATTCTAGAGGGGCAGGACCCATGAAATAGCAAAGGGAAGCAGGGCTTCACCCCAGGAAAACCTGGATGGTTGCTTGGAAGGGTCTATTTCATGGAGCTGGGAGCAGAGCAGAGCACAGCCCAGCATGGGCTGTGCTGGGGCAACCAGACTGGGAGCCAGGAAAAACAGGGCATAGGCCTTGAATCAGTGAGCTGTGGCAGGTACCAGACTTCTCAAGCCACAAACACCAAAGGCAACAGAGAAGGTTAGTAGAAAGATTACTGAAAAGAGGTCAGCCCTAGCCCTGAGGGCATGGAAGTGGTGCATCTCTGGGCCTGCTTCCAGAGCATCAGTTGTGGTTGCTTCTGGCCCCAGGTACACCTGGTGGGAGAAATTAAGATGTGGATCAGAGCAGGAGTGCAGAGCCTGCTTGGATCTGGATCACGATAAAGCTTAGCAGTTCTTGGGGGAGAAGGGCTGGTGTGGCAGAGTTTGCTGCATAGAAGTAGCTCAGAAAACAGAAGCATTTGGCTCCTAAAACTTGGAACAAAGTACTCTATACTCTACAAGCAGTCACACTGACCAAAAGCTCAAGGGTCAAGTAGTTGGCTGGGAACATGGCCAGGCAGAGAAAAACGACACAGTTTCAGAGTCAGACTCAGACTTTGGAATCTTTTTTTGGTGACAAAGAAGAGCAAAACATACAGCCAGAAGAAGTTAACAAAGTCAAAGGGCCTACATCAAAAGCCTAAAAGAAAAATATGAATAGGTTTCAGGCCATGGAAGAGCTCAAAAAGGATTTAGAAAAGCAAATAAGAAAAGTAGAGGAAAAATTGGGAAGAGAAATGAGAGTAATGGGAGAAAACCATGAAAAACAAATCAATGACTTGCTAAAGGAGACCCAAAAAAATACTGACAAAAATAACACCTTAAAAATTAGACTAACTCAAATGGCAAAAGAGCTCCAAAAAGACAATGAGGAGAAAAATTCCTTGAAAGTCAGAATTAGCCAAATGGAAAAGGAGGTCCAAAAGACTACTGAAGAAAATATGAACTTAAAAATTAGATTGGAGCAAGTGGAAGCTAGTGACTTTATGAGACACCAAGATATTATAAAACAGAACCAAAGGAATGAAAACATGGAAGACAATGTGAAATATCTCATTGGAAAAACCACTGACCTATAAAATAGATCCAGGAGAGATAATTTAAAACTTATTGGACTAGCTGAAAGCCATGATCACTAAAAGAGCTTAGATATCATCTTTCAAGAAATTATCAAGGAGAACTGCCCTGATATTCTAGAGCCAGAGGGTAAAATAGAAATTGAAAGAAACCACTGACTATCTCCTGAAAAAGATCCCCAAAAGAAAACTCCTAGTAATATTGTTGCCAAATTCTAGAGCTCCCAGATCAAGGAGAAAATACTGTAAGCAGCCAGAAAGAAACAATTTGAGTTTTGTGGAAACACAATCAGGATAACACAAGATCTAGGAACTTCCACACTAAGGGATTGAAGGGCTTGGAATATGATATCCTGGAGGTCAATGGAGCTAGGATTAAAACCAAGAATCACCTACCTACCTAGCAAAACTGAGTATAATGCTCCAAGGCAAAATATGGATATTAAATAAAATAGAGGACTTTCAAGTTTTCTCAGTGAAAAGACCAGAGTTGAATAGAAAATTTGACTTTCAAACACAAGAATCAAGAGGAGCATGAAAAGGTAAACAAGAAAAAGAAATCATAAGGGACTTACTAAAGTTGAACTGTTTTTCTTTCATTCCTACATGTAAAGATGATGTATATAATTCAGGAGACCTTTCTCAGTATTAGGGTAGTTGAAGGGACTATACATACATATAGACAGAGGACACAGGGTGAGTTGAATATGAAGGTATGATAGCTAAAATAAATATAAAAAATAAAATAAAATTAAGGGATGAGAGAGAAATATATTGAGAGAGGGAGAAAGGGAGAGATGGAATGGGGCAAATTATCTCACACAGAAGTGGCAAGAAAAAGTAGTTTATTGGAAGGGAAGAAGGAACAGGGGAGGGGGAATGAGTGAATCTTGCTCTCATCAGATTTGGCTTGAGGAGGGAATAACATGCACACTCAATTGGGTTTCTTACCCCACATGAAAGTAGGGGAAAGTGGATAAAAAAGGGGGGAATGATAGAAGGGAGGGCAGACATGGGGAAGAATTAATCAAAAGCAAACTATTTTGAAAAGGGACAGGGTCAAGGGAGAAAATTGAATAAAGGGGGACAGGACAGGATGGAGAGAAAAATAATCTTTCACAACATGACCGTTTATGGGAGTGTTTTGCTTAATGATACGTGTGTGGCCTATGTTGAATTGTTTGCCTTCTTAGGGAGAGTGGGTGGGAAGGGAAGAGGGGAGAGAATTTGGAACTCAAAGTTTTAAAAGCAGATGATCAAAAAAAAAGTTGTTTTTCCAAGGAACTGGGAAATAAGATATGCAGGCAATGGGGCATAGAAATCTATCTTGCCATACAAGAAAGTAAGGGGAAAAGGGATGGGTGGGAGAGGGAGTGGGGAGACAGAAGGGAAGGTTGACTGGGGAATGGGGCAATCAGAATATATGCCCTCTTGGAGTGGGGGGGAGGATAGAAATGGGGAGAAAATTTGTGACTCAAAATCTTGTGGAAATCAATGCTAAAAACTAGAAATATTAAATAATAAAGTATGGAAATAAAAAATACTTGAAATTATTAACAACTTTAGCAAAATTGCAGAATATAAAATAAACCCACATAAATCATCAGCATTTCTATACACTAACAACACTATCCAGCAGCAAGAGATAGAGAGAGGAATTTCATTTAAAATAACTGTAAACAATATAAAATACTCAAGATTCTACCTGCTAAGACAAACTTAGGAACTATATGAACACAATTATAAAACACTTTACACACAAATAAAGTCAGATCTAAAGAATTGGAAATATATTAATTGCTCATTAAGGGAGAATGAGTCAATATAATAAAAATGATAGTTCTACCTACATTTATCCATTTATTCAGTGCTATAGCAATCAAACTATCAAAAATTATTTTATAGAGTTAGAAAAAATAATAATTTTCATATAGAAGAACAAAAACTCAAGCATATCAAGGGAATCAATGAAAAAATGTGAAAGAAAGTGGTTCAGCTATGCCATATTTCACAGTGTATTAAAAAGAAATAATCATCAAAACAAATTGGGACTGGCTAAGAAATAAAATGGTGGATCAGTGGAATTGATAGATACAAATTACATAATGGCAAAGATCTTAGTAATCTAGTATCTGCTAAACACAAAGATCCAAGCTTTTGGAACAAAAACTCACTATAGGACAAATTACTGGGAAAACTGAAAAACAGTATGCCACAAACTAAGTATAGACCAACATCCCATACTCTATACCAAGATAAGGTCAAAATGGGTACATGATTTACACTTAAAGGGTGATACCTTAAGCAAATTAGGAAACCATGGTATAGTTTATCATTCACATTTATGGATAAGGGAAGAATTTAGGACCCATTAATATCTAGAGAGCATTACAAAATGTAAAAATAGAACATTTTGATTGTATAAAATTTAAAAAATTGCACAAACAAAACCAATGCAACCAAAATTAGAAGGAAAGCAGGGAGCTGGGGAAATTTTTTTTCCAACAAGTATCTCTAATAAAGGTCTTGTTTCTCAAGCTTGTAGAGAACCAAATCAAATTTATAAAAATACAAGTCATTCCCCAACTGATAAATGGTAAAAAGGATATGAGCAGATGGTTTTCAGATGAAGAAAACAAAAATGTCTATAGGCAGATGAAGAATTGATCTAGATCACTTTTGATTAAAGAAATACAAATTAAAACAACTCTGAGGCACCATCTCACACCTATCAGAGTGTGGCTAGTATGACAAAAAAGAAAAATGTTGGATGATTAAGAGGATGTGGGAAAACTGGGACACTATTGCAGTGTTAGTGGAGTTGTCAATTGAACCAACTATTCTGAAGAGCAATTTGGAACTATGCCTAAAGGGCTATAAAACTGTGCATAGCCTTTGATACAGAAGTACATTGCTAGGTCTGTTTCCCAAAGACATTCATAAAAGGGAAAAGGAAATATTTATACAAAAATATTTCTAGCAGCTCTTTCAGTGGTGACTTAAAATTAGAAATCAAAAGGATGCTCACCAATTGGAGAATGGCTAAACAAGCTGTGACAGATTGTAATGGAATATTATTGTGCTGTAAGAAATGACAAGGAGAATGATTTCAAAAAAAATGAAAAGATTTATATGAACTGATGCATAGTGAAATGAACAGAAACAGGAGAACATTGTACACAATAACAGCAATGTTGTTCAATGAAGAACTGTGAATGACTTAGCTATTCTCAGAAACACAGTGATCCAAGACAATCCCAAAAGACTAATGTTGATGTATACTATCCACCTGTGGAGAAAGAACTGATATTGATTGAATACAGATTGGTGCATGCTATTTTTCACTTTCTTTGACTTGTTTAGTATTCTTGTACAAAATGACTAATATTGAAATGTTTTACATAATTGCACACGTATAACCTATATCTAATTGCTTACCATAACAGGAAGGGGGAAAGGCGGGGAAGAAGAAGGGGATAGAATTTGGAATACAAAACTTTAAATATAAATGTTTTTAAAATTGAAGAAATGTAATTTTCCTAAAGTATAAGTTTAACCGTGTGTTTTCTAATGTAATAAATTACATTTGTTCCCTATTACCTTTATAACTACGGATACGCTTGATTGGAAGGAAGAAATGAAACAAGCATTTATTAAGTGCTTACTACATATCAGGTGTTATGCTAAGTGCACACTGAGGATATAAATAGAAGCAAAAAAAAAAGCTTCCCTGCTCTCAAGGAATTTTGATCCTCATGAGGGAAAATAGTAAATAAATGGGAGCTGGAAAATGAAAATAAGGGATAGGAGGAAGAGGGAGTGGTTTTGAAGTCAATAAAGTAAGGAACAAGACCAGGAGGAAAATGAAGGTAGGCTAGTCCATACCCTTTCACAAAATGGAAACTTCAAGGAGTACTCACTATTAGGAGAATGGGGCCATATTTACAGAGGAATATTCCAGAGTGGGCAGGCTGGAGGTGTTGTATGCTGTTCCAGGGCAAGGAGACCCTAGGCATTGAGGGATGTTTTAGGAGGAACCAGCAGTAGAGAGGGTATGCTTTTGAACTCCAGAAAATTTGCACAAACCTGGAAGGATAATAAAAGTAGGTCAGCTTCAGCTCTTCCACAAAAATGGATGTTTCTGAAGAAGGGGGTTAGGCCTTGGGGATGGATGTTCCAGCGTAAGCTGAGTTGCAGGAAATGTTCTCGGGCCCCAGAATGAGCCAATAGTAGAGACAGAATGGTTTTGAAGTCCAGAAATTTAGGTACAGGGACACGAGGAGAATGTCATTTAAAAATCTGGCATTTTAAGTTTCTTTTAAAGCCCTTCACAGCCCATTTTCTCATAACTTTTATTTTATTACTTACCTTCACATGCTATATCCCAGCCAAAATGATCTTTTGCTGTTCCTCATACATGACATTCCATTGCCTATTTCTTTGCCTTTGTATAAGCTGTTCAAGGTGCCTGGAATGTACTCCTTCCTCATTATGAATTATTTAGAATCTCTAGTATCTTCCAAAGGTCAGTTCAAATGCTGTTTTCTGCAAAAATCTGATCCAAATTTCCCTGCTACTGCTGTTTTTTTTGTTCCTAAAATGATTATCTTGAACTTATCTTGCATTTATTTTGCATATGTTTATTTGTGCACATTCTCTTCTACTATTGAGAGAAAACTCCTTGAGAACAGGTAATGCTTCATTTTTGTCAATGTATTTCTAGCACCTCCCAGAGTGCCCAGAATTCAGTAAGCACTTAATATATTGGTTGATTGATTGATTGAATATGAGAAGAATAATATACATATATAAACATAAACAAAAAAGAGGAAAAAATTCTTTGCTGGTGACATGATGGTTTACTTAGAACATTCCAAAGAATCAGCTATTAATAGCTTTGCTGAAATAGCAGTATCTGAAAACAAACAACATTTCTGCATGAGAATAATAAAATTGATGATGAAATGATATAAATAAAAATCTCAATAAAGTATCTAGAAAATGTGTAAAATATTTTGGATTAAAATTGGCACAGCACATTTGGGACTGATAAGGATACAATTACAAAATATTGTTTTAAAACAATGAAGGAGCTCTTAAATAATCAGAGAGTTGTTCATTACTCAGGGTTGGACTGTAGCAATATAATAAAGTGGTGATATTATCTAAATTGCTAGATATCACCTTGCTACAACACATCAAAAATGAAATATTATGACAGAGAAGTACTTCAGGGAATGTTATCAAAGAAGTAAACAAAAACATAGATGGGCTGGTCACAGAAATAGAACAAAGGATGAAAGATGGGAAGTCTTCATGTTTCACTTGGAATAAAAACATGCAATGATGACTCCATCACCACATTCAGTTACATAAGATTGGCCCATTTTAGCAAACTTATGGGTAGATATGGACTAGAGTTACAACCATTTTATGGATGGGGAAAATGGGACAGACAGTGGTTATGTGACTTGCCTATTGTCACACAGCTAATAAGTATCTGAGTCAGAGTTTCAATTCAGGTCTTCTAGAGCCCAAGTACAGAGCTCTATCAACTGTACACCATATCTACCTACCTACCTCCCTCTATCACAGTACCATTGGGGTATTGTGTATACTGCATCTTCCTAGATGTCTGTTAGACAAAATTGATTTTCATAGAGTTTCAGAATGTGCTTACGTGGGGTGAGTGGCCTGATGCCTTTGTTGGCAGAAGCAGGAGTTATGGTGGTGTGTCAGAAAGTAGAAAGAAAAGTAAAGAATCACAGTTTTATGTTATCTACTGAAATAAATGCTCATACTCTGAATTTGTGATGTCTTTACAGCGACAAATGAGTTGATACACATTGGAGGAAATGTTATAGGTATAGAGCTCCATGACACATGTTGCATAAAGGAGGTTATCACCACATAGATGAAGAGTTGAAGGAAATTTGAGGAGCTATTTTATAGAAAAGAAAATGGAGACCCATAGAATGGAAGTGCCTCATCTAGGGTTCAATGGGTAATAAGTATTAGAGGCAGGATTTAAACCCAGTCCTCTGGTTCCAGAACCATTATTGTTTCTACTGAACCAAACTGCTGGTTAACAAACATGAAGGAGAAGTATGTAAGGTCTAGATAGACTGAGATTTCTTGTCTAGACTGCAGCAGTTTTATAGTCATACCTCATACAATTAAGATTCTGACAGGAAAATAGCAGTATTAGTTGATATGAAGCAGTATTGATATAATTATTAGTACAGCATATCTATTTAGAAATAAGTGTCTTCATGATATAAAGTTACAGATTGAATGGCACTAGTTTCTCTAATATGCAATACTTCCAGGAACTAGATTTACACAAGTGTGAAGAATTCCGCTACCAGTGGAGACTGCACTCACTCTATGACCTTAGACTCATCAATTTGGAGCTGGTAGACAAACTGAAGATCATCTCATACAACCCCCTAATTTCACAGAAGAAGGAAATGAGGCCCAGAGAAATTCAATGCTTTGCTCAAGATGACATAGCTGGTATGCAACAAAGCTTGTATCAGAACCTAGATCCTCATTCCAATTTCAGGGTCTGTCTCCATCATGCATCATAATGCTGTGCAAGAACTGATTTTAGTAGAAAAAAATCACCACCCTACCTTTAACTTATTGGAAAAACTTTGAACTTATTTAAGGTATTTCTTGTACAATATACATTATCTTTCACTGGATACCTTAATCAAGGCAGCTACCACTTACCAGGAGCATAAAGAACATTATCTTCAATGGCATTGTTAAGAAAACAAAACCTTAGGGCATCCTTCATTCCATGAAGAATTATGCAAATAAAATTTTATTAAATAATTTATACCAATGGAGATGATAATTTCAATAATTTTACAACCTGGAACCAGCCTAGATTTCCAGACTTATTTTACATTGGCACCCTTTGCGCACACTACAATCAAGTCAAACTGACCTTAATGTTCTTCACATAAGACATTCTATTTCCCACCTCCATGCCTTAACTCTTTCCTTATCTCTACCTCCTAGAAACCCTAATTTCCTTCAAAACTCTGCTTAAGGGCCAGCTCTACATATGACCTTCCCTGATCTGACCAGTGGGTCATGCCTTTCCCACTGAAATTAGCTTTTATTTTCTCTCTGTATTTTGTATTTTACATTTCATGTATTTACATATTTTTCCCTTATAGGATGCAAGCTCTTCAAACACCAGCAATGTTTTATTATTTGTGTCTTTGTATTCCCAGGGCCTCAACTAGTGGCCACTCCATAGTAAGTACTCAATAAATGATCACTGTTTGACTGGAATGAAATATCCTTTTGATTCTACTTGAATTTTAAAAGTTAAATGTTGGTGTATTTCTTGATAACTGAGTTTTTAATGTGAAAGTATTCATTAAGCTTCCTTAATGTAAGGCTTAGTTTCTGCCAAACTGCTTTCAGGTTTCCCAGCAATTGCCAAATGTTGAGTTCTTATCCCAAAAGCTTGGATCTTTGGCTTTATCAAACAGTAGATTGCAATGGTCATTTAGTACTGTGCATTGTGTGCCTAAACAATTCCACTAATCCATCATTCTATTTCTTAGCACCAGAATGTTTGGATGATTACTGTTTTGTATAGAGTTTGAAACCTGGAACTTCTCGGTGTTCTTCTTCAACATTTTCTTCATTGATTCCTATGATATCCTTGATGTTTTCTTCTTCAAGATGAATTTTGTTACTACTTTTTCTAGGTCTATATAATAATTCTTTGGTAAGTTCATTGGTATGGAATGGAATAAGTAATTTAATTTAGGTAGAATTGTCAATTTTATTATATTGCATCAGCCTACCAACAAACAATTCTAATTTCTCTAGGTGTTTAGATCTGTCTTTATTTATGTGAAAAGTGTTTTGCAATTATGTTTATATAATCTCTGGGTTTGTCTTGGAAGGTAGCCTCTCAAGTCTTTTATATTGTTTGCAGTTCTTTAAAAAGGATTTCTCTTTCTGTCTGTTCCTTCTGGGTTTTGTTGGTAGTAAATAGAAATGCTGGTCATTTATTTTGGTTTAAATACTTCAACTTTGCTGAGGTTGTTAATTATTTCCATTCATTTTTTAGGTGATTCTCTAGGGCTCTTTAAGTATATCATCATATGATATTCAAAGAATAATATTTTTATTTCCTCATTGCCTATTTTTATTCCTTTAATTTTTTTTTATTTTCTTATTGCTATAGCTAGCAGTTCTAGGACCATATGGAAGAATAGTAGTGATAGTGCAAATCCTTGCTTCACTTCCTGATTGGGAAGACTTTGAGTTTATCCTCATAACAATGCTTGCTCTTGGTTTCAGATAGATACTACTTCTCATTTTAATTAAAGCCCCATTTCCTTTTTTATTTTTGCTTGCAAATATTTTTATTTAAATGCCATTTTTGAGGATGCTAGGTTTTAGATCTTATTGAAGGCAGCAATATCCATAGATTGCACATAGTCTCTAAAGGCATTTATCTGTTCCTCTAGCATATCTGTCCCAACTTTATCATCTTCAACTACACGTTGTATCTGAAGCTTCTCGATGCCATATCCCACTGGAACTAGTTTAGAAGATCCCCAGACCAAGCCATCTTCCTGAAAGCTTCAGACACATTCCTCCAATTTAGCCATATCTGTCTCATCATCCCAAGGTTTTACATCCAGTAAGATGGAAGACTTGGCAAAAATTGCAGGGTTTTTTTGATTCCTTTGATTCATACCGAGCAAGGTGTTCTTCTCTTAGTTTCTTTGCTTCTTCCTTCATTTTCCTCCTCCTCCTCAGACCCAAAGAGATCAATGTCATCATCATCTTTGCTATCTGTAGCTCCACTTCCGGTGGTATCTTCTATATCAGTAGGCCCATACTTGCCCAACTCCTTCTTTATTCCTGGCGAGTTCGCCTTTTGCTTCTCGTAGGACTTGATGTGGTTATACCAACGGAGAGCATGGTACAGGTCGGCAGGTGGGGGGCGGGAGACGGCTTCAAACACTGCGATGTCAGCCTGGGACGGCACAGACCCTTCGATGTAGCTCTTGTCCCCTAGGAAGTCATTGAGGTGCTGCAGGCCCGCAGGTGTCTTGAGATCTCCGAAGCCCATGGTGGTGGTGATGGCGGTGGGAGGGACCGGGAAGAGGAGGAAGAGGCGGCGGCCACGGAGGAACTTAGTGCAGGGTAGGGAAGCAGCGCAGCGTGTGAACACGCTAGCGCCGGCCACCGACTGAAAAAACGGCTAAAGCCCCATTTCTTGAAGTGTTCCATATGCTTTGTAGTGTTTTTAATAGGAATAGATATTTATTTTGTTAAAAAAAATACCTTTTTCTGTATCTATTCATATAATATTTTTTGTTATTGATATGGTCAATTATACTGATAGTTTTTCTAATATTGAATGATCCCTTTATTTTGGGTATAAATCCCACTTGGTCATAGTATATGATGTTGTGATACAGTGCTATAATCTCCTTACTAGTATTTTGTTTAAAAATTTTACATCAATATTCATTAAGGAAATTGACTATAGTTTTCTTTCTCTGTTTTTGTTCTTAATGGTTCTTAATGGACACAAACCATATTTGTGTCATAAAAGGAATTTGGTAAGACTCCACTAATTTTTTTTCAAATAGTTTATACGGTATTGGGATTAATTGTGCCTTAAATGTTTCTTAGAAATTTTACATTTCACTTGTAAATCCGGTCCTGCCTGGGCCTTTTTCTTAGGGCACTCATTGATGGATTGTTCAATTTCTGTTTTCTAAGATATTGTTATTAAAGTATTATATTTTCTCCTACTCTGAGGAGTTTATATTTTTACAAATATTCATACATTTCACTTAGATTGTCACTTTTACTGGAATACAATTAGGCAAGCATAACTTCTAAGAATTTCTTTAATTTCATTTTCAGTGTTGGTATATCCACCCTTTTCATTAGCAGTCTTTTATCATCTTACCCCCTGCTTTCTTGTTTAGTGAGACATATTTATATCACCAATTAAATATATATATATGTATATATATATATATATATATATATATATATATATATATATATATATATATATATATATATATATATATTGTCCACCCCACACCCTATCCCGTCCACTCTAAAAGTTCTTTACTGTATGTTTCTTTTATGTAAGAAAAAAATTCCTTGTTTTTCCTCTCCTTTCCCCCTTTCCCAAGCAACACTCTTTCTAGCCCATCCATTTTCTTACATCATAACACCATAAGTATCTCACTCCCATACCCTCTTTCTAATTACCTTATACTGATATAATTCTTAGAAGATACATATATTATCTTCCCTTATAGAAAAGCAAACAGTTTAACCTTATTGAGTTCCTAATGATTTTTCTTTTATATTTACCTTTTTGTACATCTCTTAAATCTTGTATTTGAAAGTCTAATTTTGTATTCAGCGTTGTGTTTTATTTCCCCATCAGGTACACTTAGAAGTACTCTGTTTCATTAAATACTTCTTTTTTCCATTGATTACTCATTTTGGCTGTGTAAGTTATTCTTGATTGTAATCATTTCTGGAACATCATATTTCAAGTCCTCTGCTGTTTTATTGTGGTAGCTGCTAACTCTTGTGTGATCCTGAATGTAGCTCCACAGTATTTGAATTATTTCTTTCAGGTTGCTTGAAGTATTTTCTCTTTGATCTTAGAGATCTGCAATTTGAATATAATATTTGGCATGGTTTCATTTAGGGATTTTTTTTTTCTGGAGCAATTGGCAGATTCTCTCTGGTTCTAGGACGGTGGGAAAATTTTCCTTGATAATTTCTTTAAATATGATGTGTAGGCTGTTTCTTTGTTCATGTCTTTCAAGTAACCTACTAATAATTAAATTATCTTTTAAACCCATTCCCAATGAAAGTAGGTTTCCAGAACTAACAGCCCTCCTCTTTCATCTAATTCCTTTGCAATGATTCTTCCTCTTGCACCTCAATTGTATAAAATAATTAATCTTTTTAGCTGATCCTTAATGGCTTTGCTTTTTGAAGTCCTATCATGCCAAGGTCTACCCCAATCTTTCCTATGAACTACCTAATTACTAATAACAGTCTTAGACATATGTTCTTTTATAAACATAAAAGGTAAATGGTCTGTCCTTACTGAATACCTTGTAATTGGTCTTTGGTATATACCTTATGTTTCTCTTGGTTCTTATATGTCAAATCTTCTATTAAGTTCCATTTTTTTAAAAAAGAAAGTCCTGAAAGTCTGACAATTCTTTAAATTTCCATTTTTTTATAATTCAGAATTATGCTTAGCTTCACTGGGTATGGTATTTTTGGCCAGAAGCCCAGTTCTTTTGCTCTTTGGTATATAGTATTTTGTGTCGCCAGTGCTAGGTCTTATGTGATTCTAATTGTGCCACCACCATATGTAATTTTTTTTTCTTGTTGCTCATAGTATTTTATCCTTGAGCTGGAGGTTTCTGAATTTGACTATAATATTCCTGTGGGTTTTCCTCATAGGATCCTTTTCAGGTGGTGATAGGTAGATTTTTTTCTATTTCTACTTTCCCCTCTTCTTCTAATGATTCAGAACAATTTCCTTTAATTATTTCTTGTATTACTGTATCAAGATTCGTTTTTGATCATTGCTTTCAGGCAGTCTGGTTATTCTTATATTTTCTCTTCTTTATCCGTTTTCTGGAGCAGTTGTTTTCTTATGAGATATTTCACATTCTTTTCTATTTTTTTCATTGTTTATATTTTGTTTTATTATATGTTGATCTATTATAACTTTGCTGGCTTCCCCTTGCCCAAATCTGATTTTCAAGGAATCATTTTCTTCCTCAAGATTCTGGATCTCCTTTTCTAATTGGTTGACTTTATTTTCATAATCTTCTTGTTTTTCTTGGAGTGTTCTTTTTTTGTTGCTGTTGTTTGTTTTTCTTCAATCTCTCTCATTTGATTTCTAAAGTCTTTTTAAAGTTGTTCTATGAATTCTTTTTGGGTAGGTGACATTTTGACATTAACCTTTGGGGGCAGAAGAGTGTTTCTTTGTTTCAGTATCCTCCTCTGAAGATGAAACACAGTCTTCTCTATTCCCATAGCCCCTCTCTATGATTCTTTCTCCTTTGCCTGTGCATTTTTTTCAGTAATAGTTTAGTTTTTATAATCACCTCTAGTTCTGGGACATGGGAAATGGTGCCTCCAGCCTTAGATCCTCCTTCAATTCTCCCCTCTGACCTTAAAGCCAAAGATCTCCTGCCTCCTGTAAGTGCCCTGAGGTGCTATTTTTACTACTGCTTTCTAAGTTAGTTCTGGAAGTTTTTGGTGCTTGCAAGTTGCATGATCTAGGGAGAGGTGTGTTTAGTGCTCTGTTGGTCTGCAATCCACTCCTTATCTAGCAAGAGTCCCTGATCCCTTGGCATTTCAATCAATACACTTCCCCAGGGCCCCTCCTCTCTTGGGACTAGAAATGATATTACCCTTCAGGGCTTCCACTCCTCTTAACCCAAAGGTGCCCAAAGTATAACCCAAAAGTGGGTTTGGCAATGGAGTTGCTAAATAGCATGTGATCCTGCATCCAGTTCTAGCACATGGGCATCCTGTGATCCTTGACCAGTTACAAGGTCCCCTTACTGTCTCTGGCTTGAGAACTCCTGAAGCTGCTGCTGCTGTCATTACCACCTTATCTCACTACTGGTATTTCATCCATGCAGGCACTGGGCTGGCTTCCACCCCAATGTTACAGATCTCTCTGACCTCCTATGTTGTCTTGAGCTAGAAGAATATTTCATTCTGTCCTTTTTTTGGCTCTGCCACTCCAGAATTCAACTTGAGGCATTATGTTAAAGTTATTTGGAGAGTAATGTATGGAGAGCTCAGCTAAGTTCTTTCTCTACTCCACATCTTGGCTCCATCTCCAGAAGTCACATAGTAGACTCTTAATAAATATTTATTGACTATTGACTTATTAAAAGCTAAACTATTATTGAAATAATGTCTTTTATTAATCCTACATAAAAAATCTAAGAAGAAAATTTTCAAATAATCATTTTTAATGTAAAACTTCTTCCTTTGACTTTAAAAAGATCTTATCAGTGATTTCTAACTATATCCACGTGTACAAATAGGTTTGATAGAATAGAGTAAATGAAAGTCATACTACTCTTTTATTGGAAGAGGCATGGAATCTATGTTTCTAGAAGTTTTGTTTTTTTTCTGAAGCAATTTTTCATTTTTTTTTCAAATTGTTATTCTAGCACTGAGTAGAAATAATCTAATTAAAGTCTCTTTGACAGCTAGCCAAATACAATTTTGTTCTAGCTATCCAAGGTACTTTAGGGCATTATTATAGTAATACAATTCTATGGATCCAGTACCATCATTTAACAAGTAAATTAGGCCAAAGATACACTTAGCCATAAAATCAATCATTTAATCAATAAACATTTATTAAGTATCTTCTATGAGCCAAGCACTATATTAAGTCCTGGGGATACAAAGAGCACACTGAAACCATCTAGACCCTAGAGCACCTTAAATTTTATTGAAAAATAGAACTTATAAATTAATTGAAAATGAAGAGGTGATAGTACCCACAGGAATCAAGAAAGTCACTATTTCAGAACATTTCATTTGAACTAACCTTTAAAGAAAACTATGGTTTTAGGAATCAGAGATGAGAAACGAGTCCATTCTAATCATAGTGTAGGACCAGTGAATAGGAATGCAATTGGAGAAGGGTGATGAGATGTCCTGTGTGACAACAAGGAGGTTCATTTGGCTAGACTTGTCACTATCATGGAGAGATTTAACGTAGAAGCCTAGACAAGTAGTTTGGAACCAAGCTATGAGTGACTTCGCATTACAAACAGAGGAGTTTGTGTTTGATCCTAGAGGTACTAGGTAGTCATTGGAGTTAATTAAGCTGGACAGCAAGATAGCCATTTCTGTGCCTTATGAGAATCACTTTGGCCAATATGTAAAGGTTAGATTGGAGAGGAGAAAGACACACAGCAACTAAATCAAGAGTTATTAATGTATTAATGTTAACATCACCTAATCAAGATAAGGACTTGTTTTTCTCCCCCATATGGTACAATTTTGAGCCAATGGAATGATACAATTTATGACTCGATAGTTGATAATGTCACAATTTTGTTCATATAATTTATTCTTCTCCATTCACTACTCAAAATAAACCCTTAGCATGGTCAATAAAGTTGTTGCCTGACTGTGTATTAGCGCAGAGTAGGATAAAGAAGCATGGTTGGATATCAATAAATAATTGACTACTGTTTTCTCATTTACAATGTTCATCATCAATTTCCTTTTGTCAAACAGCTTAATAGCAATGCCCCAGCTGGAGCTGGAAACCACCATATCCTACACTGCAGGAATCAAATTCTGTTATGATATTGAGCTCATGAACTTCTCTGGAAAGTGAGATTGCCTGAGGAGCTCAGAAGGCTGGCTTCTCCATGAGTGATATTAGTAATAATTAGTATGCACATTTGTCTGCAACGGGGTAGCTCAAATGGAAGAAAGAGAAGGATAAAAAAAAGGTATAGAGTCACTCAGAATGAGTGAGCCAATAATTGATGGCAAAAGAAAGCAGAGCTTTGTAATTCTTATTAATGCTTGCATATTTTGTCTTTAAAAAATGATTCCTGGACTTGAAATAGGGAAATAAAAATGACCAATAGGTAAATGTTATCCTCAAGTAAGAGCAGTATGAGTAGTCACCCAGAGGGTATAGAAGCCACACACCTCTCACACAGATTTATAGACACCTACTCACTCAGATTTGGCTCTCGTACTAGCAGGTTGACATTCCCTGAGCAAAACCACTATCCTCTGGTTACATTTAAATTTTCTTGAGGTTCTTCTAGAGGCAACTATGGGGAGAAAAAAATGCACTTACCTTATGCACTATACCACCTTGAGTCTCAACCAATAAATTTCTATTTGTATAACCAGTCATTCAAAATAATGCCTCTTTTTGATCTTAAAATAACTACTTAGCCATAAGCAACTAGTTGGTACAGTGGATAGAGTCCTGGGCCTGGAGCTCCAAAGACTTGAGTTAAAACCCAGACTCAGACATTTATAACTGTAACAACAATGCTACCAGCAGCTGCTGTGGGGGTGTAAGACCAATAATACCTACACACAGGAAGGCTGCTAGCACAGGTTCTTTGATCTGCTTTTCTAAGGAAAGCAGCTTTAAGGGGTTGACAATCTTACTTTAATTAAACATACATATATCATTCACTCACTTCAGGGAAAAAAGCCAGCACTCTGAACTTCAGAGAGAATACAAACAGAAATTACAAGCATACATTATATAAACAGAACAAAAACAAATCAGTAGTCAGGCTTCTATGTGTCCATAGCAATACATACATTTAGCAGAGAAAGAAGCACCAGCATCTGGATTTTCAAAACCAGGGGGCTCTGTTATGGCTAGCAGGAGTCTTGTCTGGTGAAATCACAGGATACCCTTGCAGTGAGTGAGCTCCCCAAAACAAAATGCCAACCTCAGATTTCATATACCCTTCTCAGGGTCAGAGGGCCTCACAACCATGATTCAATCAAAGAAACAAAAGACAACAAAAAGTCCACTTTGCTTGCCATTACATTTGAAAGGCAAGACTCTTCAAAGGTACTTGATTACCTTAGCAGTCTAATAGAGAAAACAAAAAAGTCCCACCATAATTACCATAACAATAACTATGTGACACTAGGTAACCTTTGCCTGTATCAGGTTTTTCAAGCAAAAATGAGGAAAATAATAGCATCTCCCTCACAGGGTCAATATGAGGATCAAATGAGATAATATTTGTAAAGTACTTAATATAGTACCTCATACATAGCCAGTGCTTAATAAATGCTTGATTTCTTACTTCCAATATGACAAGAAAAATAATATCATATATACACATATATTAAAGTAAGTATATAAATAATAAAATACTTCACAATTAAAATGTATATGTGGGTCACATTCTCTAACCTATAACACATACACTGTATATAGTAGAAATACATATTGTTGTTGTTGTTTTTTTTTTTTTTCAGGGAGGAGAGAAAAACAGGAATTAGCCAATAGACTTCTATCTTCAGAACATGAATAACTCTATGTGCCTGTCCTACTCTGTATGGAAGAGGCCAGGACCCCCTCTACCAAACAGGCAGGGTGACATGTAATGGAAAGGCCCCCCTCATCGATTTGAACTAGATATGGATGGTTTATAACTGGCCTTACCCTGCTAACCATATGATGAAGAGATGGACTTTTGACTGGCTGCTAGTCAGTCAGAATGATTCATCCTGGTTTTTAGACTGATTAGTTTAAATGTGAAATATATGTTGTTAACCTCTGTAAAGGAAGAGGTCTTGGGTCATATGGTGCATGTCTCATGAATCAATAGGTCTCTTCACTTCCCTCCCAGCTGTGCTCCTACAGACTTCATCATGCTCTCTGGCAATCTCATCATCCTACAATATCACATCAGTCCAGAACCTTGCACCTTATTAATACTCCTTGCTCCTGGGGGCATTCACCCCACTGGTTGGAGAGGGTGGAGAATGGAGAGTAGAGATCTCTTTTCAGATTCTCAGTTTAAGGAGGGTGACCAAAGCAGCCATTTCTCCATTTCCCACTCAGCTACACTCTTCTGGACATTATCACTGTCAGAACTAGTAGAAATGCATGTAAGTCAAAAAAAAGGCAAATTTCAATTTGACTTAAGGGGAAAAAAATCAACTATTAGAGCCACTCATAGAATGGTCTGCTTCAGTAAGTAGTGGACTTCTATTCACTAGAGGTCTTTATATAGAGGCTGGAGGAGCACTTTTCAGTTACATCATATCAGGGAATTGTTTTAGGGTCTGTGTTCACTGCAAAAGTCTTTTGAAACTCTGAAATTCTATTATATTCTCTAGGGTCTCATCTATCTGTGTATTTCTAATGTTCTTGGATCCTGTAGGGGAAATTCAATGACTGAATTCAAGCTTTGAGCACAGGGAAAATATCCTTAATCAGGGCCCCATTGGCCCTGCATGTACTGTGAATTCAAAGGCATCAGTGACTGCCTGTGAGAGGCATCAAAAATGCTGCTCTCTAGATTAGTTCCCAAGTACAGTAATTGCTTCCTGATATTACATATGCTATACTTCTTTTAAGAAAAGAAATATCATAGATATTGGTAGCCAAGTGCTGCTCCTAAATGCATTATGATTGTCCAGTCCATCAGCAGAAATGAGTTTGGGATTAAACTGTCAGTATAATTCATAGCCTTTCTTCCTCAGGTAGATCAGTACTTCATTTAAGCCTACCTAATGAACACTGTACAGAACAAATTACTCGTACAATGATAGACTATAACTGATAATACTCCAAAGGGTGCAAATTAAAGGATTCCTTTTTCTAGAAAGGTTTTAGCCAAGCTTGAAAGATTGAATATTACCACACGTATGCTGATGTATTCAACGTGGTAAGTTAGGAAACATTAGCAACGAAGCCATTAATGATGTAAAAATAGAAGAAAAAAAAAGATTAAAGGGTTTTTTATGAGAAATTCAACTGGAAAATTCTCAAGGTGAGGGCTCAAAGAGTTAATGAAAATGATTTGTCAGTAAGTTCTAATTTGTCTCCATCTTGGCTATTTGTTAACCCGAGAACTAGCTTCCTTTTACATATCTTCCTTTTAAGATTGCCCTGGATAAAATATTAATGTAGACATCCTGGCTAAAATCCCTCAAAGATGTGACATAACATGTGAAGTTTTGAATTAGGCACATCAATAGCTAGGTTATGCTAATGACCTGGTACTTTGAAAACCCTAATGAATAAATAACCATTTATGAAGTTACCAGGAAAGAACTTTCATTATGACACAAGAATGTGCATAGTTGGGTGATAGCATGGAGCAGCGTTTGGCTATTAGATGAATTTAGAAAAGGAAAAAAAAAATAATATGAAATAGGTAGTTTTGGAAGGCTACAGGAAGGGGATAAGATATAAGCTAGGTCACAAAGAACCATTTTTGCATATTATCTCTACCATTAGAATGTGAGCTTCTTGAGGGCAGGTGCTGTGTTTTTTCTCCCTTTCTTTGTATCCCCAGTTCTTAGCACGGTGCTTGGCACAATTTAGATGCTTCATAAATGTCTAGTGCAGTGGTGGTGGTGATGATGATGATATGATGAACATGATAAATATGGTGGTCTTGCCTCAGGGAAACCTTCATTTATTAATAAGGAGTAGTGCTTTCTCATTGATGCAGATAACACCCCCCTTTGCCTTCTCATCCTTTACAATTCTAATCTGTTGTTGTTGTTGTTTTTTTCTTTCCTGGAAATTCTCTTTGAATACTATTGCAGACTCTCAGTGTAATGCCTTGCTTCTCCATCTGTTGTTTCTTACTCTCTACATATGACCACATCAGTATTGATAAATTGCAACCATAAAGTTATTAAATGATATGAATATTAACAGTCTAAAGTTATAAGGGTGTTTTTTGAAGTGTACAGGTTGCTATATTCAAGATCATAGAATTTTAGAGATGGCTGTGATCTCAGACATCATCTGGTCTAGTCCTCTCATTTTATAGAGACTTTAGGTTGGTGGAGAGGAAGGGAGCAAACAATAACTTATTAGGAGCTGAGCCTACTATGTCTGAGGCACTGTGCTAAGAGCTTTACACATATTTACTCATTTGATCCTCACAACAACTCTGTGAGGTAAGTGTTATTATTATCATCCCCATTTTATAGTTGAGGCAGGCATAGGCTAAGTGATTTGCCCAGGGTCACAAAACTAGTAAGGGTTTGAGGTCTTTTTTGCACTAAAGGGTTCATGACTCTAAGCCCAGTATTCTATCTACTTTGCCACCTAGCTCTTTTCTTGAATATCTTGTTGAAGATCAAATAGCAAATAGCAGAACCAAGATTTGAATCTAAATATTCTGAATTTAATTCCAGTATTGAGGTTTTTGTTTTCCCACCTTTCCCTATTGCCATATCACATTCTCTCTTTAGGTAATTAGGGGAAATATCTCCATTTAATAGATTTGGAAAGTGAGATAGGGGAAAGGTAACTTTATGGCCAGAAGCACACCACATAATAGAAGCAGTAGGATGCTTTCTTTTCTTTATACTATGCTGCTGATTCATTATCATCATCTTGTTATATATTAGAAACAATTAAGTTGACATGTAGCTCACTCAATTTCACTGATCACTATGCTGCTGATGATTTATTTTTCCAGGATTGTAAGAGATGGAAGTGGAGAAGAATTGTATTTCACATATAAGGGATAGCTCATATAAAGGTGGGGCACCTAGGTTGGGCAGTGGATAGAGTACCAAGCCTGAGTTCGAATCTGGCCTCAGACAATTAATAGCTGTGTGACCTGGACAAGTCATCTAACTCTGATTTGCCTCAGTCCTTCATCTGTAAAGTGGGCACACACTGGAGAAGGAAATGGCAGACCACTACAGTATCTTTACCAAGAAAAACCCATGCACAATGGCCATGGGGTCACATAGAGTCAAACACAAATGAAAGACTGACTTTCTCCCTGTTTAAACAGATGACATTTATTCCATTTCCCCAGTATAAAGATATGGACATGGGGAATGGAATAAATGTCAACTTATAAGGAACAGTGAGAAAGTCGGTGTGGCTGAATTGCAGAGTTCTATAAAGTATGAAGTTCTAAAGTATAAGAAGATTGGGAAATTAGGAAGGGGGAAGTTGCATTTTAATTTCAGTTTTAGAGGATGGTATTTATGTTTGAGACTAATGGAAATACAGAGTGACTAGAGTTTACCAAGCAGTAGGATCACTTGAGTGGATCTGACCTTAGAGAATTCATTTTGGTGTTTATGGGAAGATGGATTAGACTAGAGTTTTTGGCAGGGAGAAAAGGAAGAGAAATGGAAAAAAGGCTTGAGGCTGGAAGGCTAAATATGAGGCTATTGAAATGGATCAGTGATATTAAAAATCTGAATTATGATGCTGCTATGTGCATGGACAAGAGCAGGAGTATGCTGATAAGTGTTTAAGAACCAGCTCTCTGAGGGGAAGAAATATGTGTAGGACTAGGTGGTCTTTACAATGAGGGTCTTCTCACATATATTTATATTGCTGTTGTTTAAAAAGGAAAGCTGTATTGCTTGCCACCATGATGTTATGCAAAATAAAATTTTCTGATGTCTCATTGATTATTAAAATATCCTTCAACAATACAATTTCAAATAATTATATATTATAAACTGTCCATAAATGTGTCCTAATGTTTTTTTCAATTTAATGAGCAAAAATGAATTTTATTTGGCATTGAGATAAAATATTCGTTAAAGTTTCCATTAGTTATAAATATCTCTTGCAACCTAATCATCTTGGGGTTAGAGTAGGTCTTTTTGAGTCAATGGGTGTTTTGAAAGAGGAGGAAGAACAATAAATGGGGAGAATAGAATATATATACTTTATAGAGGTAATCCAATAAACCCTCTGATTATCAAGTACTTTTTTTGGAGGATGAGGCCAAGGCAATTGGAATTAAGTGACTTGCCCAAGGTCACACAGCTAGTAAGTATCAAGTGTCTGGTCTGAGGCCACATTTGAACTATCCACTGTGCCACCTAGCTGCCCCTTATCAAGTCCTTTCTTAAATTTGCACAGCCTGCTCTATCCATCCCTAGTGATTGATATGGTGGAAAAATTTCACCTCCTCTTCTGGGTGAAGGAGCAAGCATGAGGAAATTTGCCTTGGATACTCTGATAAGGTTTACTTAATGCAAGTAGTTGCAACACAATAGACAGCTACTTACCAGAGATTTAGATGAGCAAAACTTAAAGGTATCTCATACATTGTAAAGAAAACACTTTTAAAATTTCTTTCAGTAAGAAACATTTTTTAATAAATATAAATACTTGGTATGGTTGACTCTGAGTTAGCAATACCAAAATTTATAGTTTTCTCACAAGTTTCCAAGAAACATATCCCTAAAAGTGAAACAATGTCAAGCTTATGGACTTTAAGCAAAAGCCCTAAGAAAATGAATTGCATTGTTAAATATGTGAGTTGTGTGATAATTAAGCACGAGAGCTCCAATATCTTAAAATCACATTAATGTGCATGCCTTAAATAAAGACCTTCGTGACCCCCATCCTGTGAATATTCATAGAGTTCAATAAGTCTCAAAATTCCAATTTGTTACTACTAATGTGGTTCTGAAATTATTCCAAATTTCTACTTTTTAAAAAAAATCTGACTAATGATGTTAAGTGGTCTATTTTTCTAACATCTGAATGGAGTATATCACTTTAAATCTGTTAATAAGTACATATTTCCTTTAAAATGTATCTGATTCTCCTCTTATCCTGTAGGCTGTGAGAAGTGTTTAATTCTGACAAACAGCTTCTGCAAAGGTAAAATGACCAGTTCCCAAACTACTCAATATACCATTTTTAAAAATGTCTTTAAGATCCCAAGTAGTGTTTTAGATAACTTTTTGGATAATTAAATTATAAATGTAGATTTGGAAGGATCAATAGAACAATTTCCTCATTTTACTGTCAAGGGATTGATATCAATAGAGCTTAAATGTCTTGCTCATATTTTCACACTTGTTGTTTGTCTTTGGTTTTAAAAGAGGACCAATGACATCACAATGTTGAGGTCAGGGTACAGTGTGTTCAGCAGTGGCTGATCAGTCCAATATGAGTTCAGAAGGCTCTAACCACATGTTGGACAAAAGAAGTTGATTAGAATATTTGTGATGGAGATGTCTCCGGATTTATGCAGCTCACATTTCTTTGTACTGCTGCATTTCTCTTCTCACTGAATATAGTGCCTTCCTTAATGTAGGCACACCATTTTGGGTGGTCCTGTGCCAGTGTCTTCCATATCTCACAATTGACACTAAATTTCTTCACAGTTATTAAGGTCTGTAGGAAGATTCAAACACATGTCTTCCTGACTCCAAGTCCAGTACTCTATCCATAAAACTATGATGACTTCAACTCAAAATTTCCCAACTTTTTGGGTATAATTATATAGCTATAGTCTCTCTTATCTTAGAATCAAAGAAACTAAAATTGGAATGGTTCTCAGAGACCATACAGATTTGAGAATAAGAATCTGCTCTCTACTATATTAAATATACACATATACATAAATTATATAAATATATGTGTACATGAATATGTATATATTTCCAAGCTCACTCTCCCATCATATACAGCTGAATTGTTCTTTCTAATGTTCTATTCTTCATGTGCCTTTTTCATTTAAATAAATATTTTTTATCCATGTAGGGAAATAACCCAAGATGGCTCTCCTAATAAAAGCAGAGGATAGCTTAAAAAGGGGATTTCAATTTGGATGTCCCCTAAAGTATTTTAGAGTCCTATATATGTCCATTTAATAGAAACAGTTCAACTTTGGGACCTTCTAGTGCTATGGATGAGACTAAAGAGTTGGAAATACAAGGGAAATAATTGGATTTTACTTTCTTCTCTGAATGAGGGTTGTGAGGAGAGAGAAGACAATCTAATAGGGCCTTCCACAAGTAAGAAAAAAGAGGAAAAAAATGGTTTTGTTTTGTTTGATTTTTAAAGTGTTGAAGGAATGTTTCCTAAGATATAATTAGGGAAAAAAAGTTTAATTTGTGTAGCAGAGGAGCTAAGACAAACTGAGATCCAGATTTATATACAAGGAACATATAACATTAATTTTTAACATCCTCTGTAGCACATGATCTAGGGCTCAAATTGAGGAGAAGAAGGTCAGACTAAATTACATTTGGAAGACCAAGGAGGGATTTTAATTATTCCAAATTGCTCACATCACATATCACACACACACACACACACACACACACACACACACACACACACACACACACGATAAAAAATACTGCAACAGCAGTTTTGACAACATTACTATTGATATTATCTAGCTTATCGATTTATTAATCAATAAACTACACTAAACAAAGCTAACTAAATTATTGGTGGGAAAACCAGCTCAATCTAGTCTCATTTGATCAATGAAAAACATTGTGAACAAGCTTGGTGTTACATAAGCACATAAGGATGACCACTGCTGTCATGAAATAAAACCATATACAAATTGTTGTTTGTCCCAAAAAATTTACATGCTACCTAATTGGGGGCATTCTAAACATGACATCTTTCTTCAGTGACCAATAATTAGAGATAATATTGGATAAATCTACTTATATCAATCTTAGCATTCTTACTACGGGGTGTCCCTAAAGTTTGGACACATAGGCGAAATGCATATTTTGAAATACTTGGAATATTTACAGACTTTAGCACCCTTGACTTCTTTTTCTGCAGTATGCTAAAGGAGAGGTTGCACTCAATGAAGATCACAGAAGCAACACACTTGACTGAATGCATAAAGAATGAATGTGCTAAAATTGACAGCAATGTAAAGTTATTGCATTGAGTTCACATGAATCTTGCAAAGCACATCAACCTTTGCATCACAAATGATGGAAATAATATTGAAGACGTTATTTGTTAATATTCCAATTAAATAAAATGTTGTTGAAAATTTCATTCATTTCATTTCTTGAAAATATGCATTTTGTCTATGTGTCCAGACTTTAGGAACACCCTGTATAATGGAAACAAAAAGGAGAAAGCAAGCTATATTTAAATGTAAGGATGGACATATGATATGCTAGTATAGACACATGCAAAATTCATGACACCAAATATTTCATGAAACACTTGGTCATTTCATGTTGAAGTTCTCATGATGAATAGTTTTAAAAATCATCAAATTTGTTTACATGCCAATATTTACTAGATAAAATAGAAAGTCTATAAAGAGCTATCTGAGACCCTCTGCATTAATTCAACATGTATGCACACAAATATAGATATATAGATATATAGAGATATATACTCAATGACTTCAACAAATTGTGATCATAGAGGAGGATTGGAAAATATGGACCTTAGAACTGGAGTAAGGAGGAAAGATGGCTAAAGGCTCAGTGGTCTGAGGAACATTGATAGATGGACAGACAGATGGATAGACAAATACATACATACATACAAAGATAAATTTTGACATAAATGTATTTATCTCATTTGATCCTCTCAGCAACCCTGGGAGATAGGTGTTATTATTATCTCTATTGTATAGATGAGGAAACTCAGGTAGCCAGAGATTAAGTGACTTGCCCAATGTCACACAGCAATATACATGCACACCTATATATGTATCTGTTTGCATGTACATATGTATATAAGTGTGCATATGTGGGTGTTTATGTCCTCTAATTTGGAAGCCTTTGAATATAGCAAGGATCAAATAACATCATAGAAAAAACTATTGACTAAATTTAACATAGAACAAATAGCCGGTTACCAATGCAAGCATCATTCCTAAAGCTTCTATATTTTTAGTCAGACCATCTATTTGCAGAGGAAAAATCAAAATCTGCTACAAATTAGAAGAAAAATGAAATGTGATACAGAAGTGTTTTTGGGGGGGAGGGGTATGCAGTGCACCACAATACATGAAAAATGGACACAGACACAGACTACTTCTATTTCCTAAGGAAATTTATTCAATTAAATCAATTACCAGAAAGAGAACAAAAAACAAAACTAACATAAAAAAAGAATGATCTTTTACTGGCAAACCCTTGGTCTCATTTCAAGTAGAAAACTACGTAAGCCAAAGGAAACACCAATTTAGAATATCTTTAGTTTCTAAAAGCTTATCATGGAAATGGTGGAAGATTATGAGCAGTATTATTACATAAAACATCAAGATTCAGTGGAGGGATATAAACAGTGTACAGAAAACTTAGCAGGAAACCCTGTTACATTCAACCATCCAGAGACCATTTAAAATAAAATGAAAGACAACAAATAGATGAAAAAATGGGAAAGATTTGCTAAGTGCACTCTAATGAATGGTTTTGTTTATCAAGGCCAGCAGAATCTTCACATCTGATAACTAATGTCATAATCTAGAATGTGTTTCATGAGGCAATAGAGATGGCACTAAGAAAAGTTAAATTAGAGGACCAGCTGGGCTAGAACACCTGGAAAATACATTCAGAAAAACTCTGTGATAAAGGAGGCACACTTTGATAGACTCTGAGGAGTTGATTCTCAAAATATCTAAAAGATAGTTAGATATGGCATAAAAGCAAAAATTATTGACTCAAGTGCTTCACTGTGGTACATATATAGAGTGTCTCAAAAGTTTTAGTATAGCGCTAAGTTATTAAAGCTAGTGCAGTTTTAAGCTTTTAGAGTTTAAACCTGTACTAAAACTTTTCAGATACCACAAAATATTAACAAAGCTCTTTATCATCATCCTCTCTGATGTAAGGCTGATTTGATCTTAATTAGGAGAAAGTATCATATATTAGTTACCAAAAAAAATCACCCCAATAGGTTTTCCAAATACAGGTCAATACACATTTCTTTAATTTTTTCCAAGCATTCATAGCCTGTATCATTCAAAATATATAAACACTTAGAAGAAAAGAAATACTAACTAAACATCAAAGGGGGAATTTTACAAAGGTTTATTCCAGTGATTATTGAACAAATCAACCCTAATGAACATAATAGTTATACTTCTATCATTGAATTCCAGAAAACCTGCAATATACAAAATAGATATAAAGTATTTGAGGATGACAGAGTATTTATATCTGAATATGAAACTTATTCTTTTCCTGTTCCTCAAGACCTCTAAAACTTTCAAAGTGAGATTTATACATAAGTGATAAAATCATTACAACTGTCTTCATGACTGAAGACACCAAGAACCCTAAAGAGGTGAAATCATAATTATCTAACAGCATAGTAGGCTAATCACAGCTGATATGCTTACTCAACTCTCTAACTGCCTACTGGCCTACCAAGCTCTGGCAATATTGTATAAGCCAATCCATTTGTTTATAAGAAAACTCAACTTATACTCCTACTCCTTTCTCTTTACCATGGAAAACCAAAAGGCATATTATTTATTATTATTATTGTTGTTATTATTATTATTATCATTATTATTTATCCAAGACTGTAGTATTGCAACTCTGTACAGCAACAGAACTCATCCAGATAACTGAAGAACAAAGGAGACTGAGAAAGGATGTCAAAACATGTGTGGATCCAATAGGCCTGAATCAAAAGAACTGAACAATATCTCCTCAGGAATCACTTGAGGCCAATGAAATATGAATTTCATAGTGTATGAAGAGGCTGAGACAACTTTGAATCACAGCCCACAGGGAAACTGCCATCAAAGGAAAGGATCCAGAAAGTGAGCAATATAGGAATATAAGGGCAGGGGAGGAGAATGACTGAATTACCAAAGATCTCATGTGGATGAAAACTAATTTAAAAATCTTCAGCAAAAGCCTATATACCAACAGAGAAGATGTTATTAACACAAGGGAATATGTGCTCCTGATCACTTAAAATGAGTCCAGAGATATAAAAATAAATATTTCAAGAAAAGGGAAAAGTAATACTTGATAAGGCAAAGGACCCTATATATTCTGAACAGAGGATGGAAACATCTCTGTTGGAATCTTCCATCTCTGATGGAAACTCCTAAAGTTGAAAAAATAAAAGAATATGAGAGAAATGGAGGAAAATATTGACCTAATTCTGATAACTTTAAATGTGACTGGGATAAGCACTTCAATTTAAAAAAAAAAGTGACAGCCTGGACAAGGAAACAAAACCTCACAATCTGTAGCTTACAAAGATAAAATAGAAAAAAAAAGATGTAAATAGAGAATTAAAATGAGTGTCTGGAAGAAAAGTTGCTATTCATCACATAAATGCCAAAAAAGAAGATATTACAATCATGCTATCAGACAAACAAAAAAAACCTTTAAAAACATAAACAAATAAAGAGGAAAACACATTGGGCTGAAATGATCTATAGATAACAAGCTAAAATCACTATTTAATTTATACTATCCAAATGCTTTGGGATCTAAATTATTTGTTTAAAAAAAACTGAATTACAAGAAGCCATATCCAGTAGTACAATAGTGTCAGGAAATTTTAGTGCCCCTATTTCAATTTTGTCAAAATCTAAAAGAAAAATAAACACAATTGAACATATAGAATTGAGCAAATTACTAGACAGAGTAGAAACAAAAGCTTGCAGCCTCTTTAAAATGAATTGCTAAAAAAATATTTTTCAGCATTACATGGAACTTTTACCAAAAAAAAGACCATGTGTTATAATAGATAGATATTGTAAATATGTAAATAGTCACTAATAGTAAGCATATCCTTTACAGAAAATAAGGCAATAAAAATAGTAATCAATTTATTAAGTACAAACAACAGATAGAGATTTAAATGGAGATAACAGTCAAACCCTAAAGAATAAGTTGGTCAAATAACAAATCAAAGAAACAATACTTATGAGAAAGACAATGATAATGATGAAACTATATGTCAAAATTTCTGGCATACAACTAAACAGATCCTCAGAGGAACAAATAATGTCTCTACAATATAGCTTAAAAATAGAAAAAGAGAGGTATAATGAAATGAATATGCATAAAAATTAGAAAGTCAATAAATAAACCTAAAACAAGCACAAAGAGAAGATATTGAAAATTAATGGAGAAATAGATAAGCTAGAAACCAAAAAGAAATATAGAAATGCTTAATACTAGAATTGGTTGTTTGAAATGACTAACAAAATTGCTAAATCACTAGACAATCTGATTACAAACAAATGAGGCAGATAGCATGCAAACTACTATATAAAATAACCTATATACAAAATAGGATATACACAAAATACATAAAATGTAACTAAAATGGCTTATACAGGACAGAACATATGAAATGGCTAAAATTCAAGAGTAAAATCAAAACATGCTCTATCAGTCACATGAATTCAAAGAGAAATGTCAAAGGAGTTTCAGAAAATTCTTGAGTAATGCAGAATTGTCTATGGAGATGGTGTGGTGGTTATGATAGCTATTCAGAATCAAGTCATTGTAAGAAATTATAGAAGGGTAATCTTTATGGGGACTGTATTATTTGACTAATAGAGTGCACAACTTATCACTCTACAATTTGCAAAAACCTTCTGGTGCTGGATGCCTAGGAAGACTTCACCCAGTATCAAGAATTATACACCAGAAGCCACCTTTCATAAACTATCAGAAAATAAGTCCTTATACTATTCTTAAGATATCAGCAAATAGATTATAGTAGAACAAAGCCATTATAACAGATAGATCTATTACAAACCTTTGTCTGGACTCAACATTGATTCATAAATATTAAAGAGCAAAATTTTAATAGCTGTCTCTTTAACAAATGTCCATAATTCCCACACTATGTTGAATGAAACAATTTCTAAATATAGAGTTCTAGCAGAAGAATACAAAACTATGTGGGAACAGGATCAATTAACCTCATCTTTTAATGTGATTTCTGGAGCTCTACAGTCATAGCCATAAAAGGAAACAAAAACTTTTCTTGTGAAAAAAATGAGGAAATTGGATTAAATGTTCTTTACATTCTCTTTCCAGTTGTGAATTATTCTCATTCTACCTTTCATATTTTCTCAGTGGCATTTACAGAACATAAAATATGAGGCAATTTTAAAGTACTGCTCACATTTTCAAACATCAGGCAGTATATAAATACAGCTTAGTAGGGACCTGCTGCTTTAGCTGTGTCATTTCTGGTCTCCTGCTTCTATGACTCTAAGATTTAAGAATGAGCTTTTGAGTCAGTGGCATCACCTTCCATCAAGTCATCGTAAGTTACTTATTGTCCTTAACCCTGTATCCCTGAACATTTTTCATGTCTCCTTTCCAAGCAGACTTCATTATTCCTTTCACCAGATTTCACCATTTATTGCACCTGAAATGCATTTCCCATCTCTATGTGTCAAAGTTACTTTCTTCTCACCATCAAATACATACCAACCTTATACTTGCTATAAATCATGGCTTTCAAAGCACAAAATGCTCAGTTTTAAAATACTTAATCCAAATCCCTTCCATGTTAATCTTAACTCAAGTTCTTGCTGTCCTATCAGGTCCCTTGTGTTATAGGTGTGTGTGTGTGTGTGTGTGTGTGTAGATGATAGCTAGCTACCTAGCTAGCTAGATAGTATTTTTTGCTTCATCTTAGACTTAGAAGGAAGGAGTCTTGGAGGCCATCTAATCCAACTTCGCATTTTATAAATAAAACAAAATTAAGGCCCAGCAAGGTTATATACCTAGCCAAAGTCACACAGGTAGTAACTCAAATCACTTGACTCCTCATCTAGTACCTGCAACACTTTGTCCCTCAAGTTTTTAAATTTGATTGGCTCTACTTTAGATGCAGTTTCACTTCTTGTTATGTTTAGTTCAATGAGAGTACAAAGCTCTTTCATCATATCTCGAAGGGTATTTGTGTAATAATAATAATAATTTGACAATTATAATATACTTTAAAATTTGAAAAATTATTTACATTCATTGTCACAATCAAGTCTTAGAAAAACCTTTTGGAGTAGTTACTGCAGGCATCATTGTTTTAGGCTTACATGTAAGGAAATTAAGTTTGGGAGAAATGGAATGATTTGACCACAGTCACAGATCTCTAAATATCAGATACTGTATTTAAACCTAGGTTTTCCTAACTGTAGTAAACTCTTCTGCATAAGATGCATGGTATCTTAAGCTTCTGATGTCAGCATACACGATTTTCTATATTTGAGCCAGGAATCAATATGGCTGAAGGTCAGCTATTAATACACTTTTGCTCTACAAGTTTGTTTTTGTTTCATCAGCTTCTATGTGGTTGCCAAATTCTTAATTTTATATGTTTCAGAGTTCTTCAATTTCCTCTTACAAAAAACCAATTGCCAGCTTTCCATCAAACACCATGCACAAATATAACTGTTATTGCCAAAGTGATCTCAAGCATCTTGGAATATGTATGAAATTCTAAAATAGAAAGCACAGGATCTGGATAAAACTGACCACTTAGAGTTTATTCGTTAATAAGTGTTAATCAAGTAAGGAAAGTAGTAATGATATAAACTTGCTGCTCAATGATTTATTTAAAATTAATATTATTTTAGTCACCTGTTTGCTTATTAATTTACTATTTATCTGTTTTTAAAATTTTTATTTATCTGTTATTTTATTTATTTGGGGACGATTAGATACATTTCAAGTCAGAGTGCAGTACTGCTAGGTCCCTATTAGTGTGGCTAATGAATTCTCTGAAGTGGTCACATGTATTCCAATTTTCACTATTTGAGGCTACAATTATATAAAATAAAATTGGTTCTAGCCCAGTGGAAATGGGCAGTACAAACTGAAATAGTGCTACAATTTTAGGTGAATTTGTTATTTGTGCTAATCAGGATCTAGCAGTAATGTCAAGCTGGTAAACAGAAGAAAAGAAAATGGAACAAACTATTAAAGGTGAGAGTTTAAAATGTATGTGTATTCAAAAATAAATCACAATAATCCTTTAGAGAAATATACAAGAATATGTTAGTCCTTTCATATGGGCCGCTTCAATTTGTGAGATGAAAAACAGGTTAAATCAAACTGATAAGAAAATATTTCCATGAAAAGAAAATATCTAGCTTGGAGATAAAAGTTGTAATTCAATTGGTTAATAAAGAATAGGAAGCAGCAGAACATACATTTGACAGAATAGATTGTGGTGAAAATTTTAAGATAATTTCATGAGTAGACAAACGAACTAAAATCCTATAAATTCATTTTAATCAATTATTAAATAGAGTATATAAAAATACTTTAGGGTTTTAGGAGGTAATTCCCATTGCTATATTTTGTTAACATCTCTAACTAGCTCACTATATTTTCCCGATGCATTCTCTATTTGATGGAGCAGCATCAGGAAGGGCTACCGCTCAATGTAGAATGGTCATTCAGTTATTATAATTATTACTATTGTTGATAACAAGTATAGTTCATATTTATATAATTTTATTCTTCTGGACTCTCCACTTAAATGCTATCCCAGATTTCCCAACTTGTTTACATCTTTAAAATTTGGATTTCTGAAACTGTTTTCATGAGTTTCTGGGAGTTCCAAATTAGAAGCTGAGTTATGAAGCCATAATGGTTTCCCTGGTCATATAAGGAAGCACGAGCAGGCTTGAGCAGAGCACCTCATTCCCATAGGCCAGCTTCTCTGCCTCCTTCTGCTGCGAACTGATTCGCTCTAATTATGGACAATGGCTGAAGCTACTCTGGTAGGGAACTGATGGGACATGCTAGGAAAACCATAAAGCAACCAGAAGTAACTGTACTTTCCCACTTTCTTGCCTGCTAAAAAGGAATTAATTCAAATGTCAAATCACTGTCTGGTGGAACATTTCTTTTCCTTTTGAGGGGGCTGAGCTCATGAGGAGAATTTAAAACTGTTCCCCGTTCCCAGCAGCTAAAGTAGAGGTTTCCTTATAATTAATATCTTTTTCAGTTGCTTAACAGTATTGTTATTGTTTAATCTGTTCTCCCTCTTTGATATAAAACAAAATCCAGCAGCTACTAATTCTTGATCTAATGTGATTAGAGCTGGTAAAAGGGATTTAGGGAAGGGGTTTGGATATCTGTATTGTAGCAGGATAGGAGAGACAATCCTGTTTTAATATAGCTGAAAAATAAAGTGAGTGAGAACAGATATTCACTCCTTTCAGAAGTTCCAAATGCAATTCAGGCACATGGAAATCATACCCCTAGGCAAGCCCAGGTTCCCATCTACATTTGTAAACAGTGGGAGAGTAAATAGTTCATTCCTCTACAATTAGTAGACCAAAGCCCAGCAGAGAAAAGGAATTCAAGCCTGAGAAAGAAGGTGATCCAAGTTGAAAGGAAACTGTCCATAAATTTTTTACGGTAACCAAAGTGAAGAGGGTCTTTGACAACCAATAATTCTACTCTGTAACTCCCCCCAAATTCCTGCTGGGACACCCTCTTAAAGAGACACCTCTCAAATTCTCTATACCTAGGAGCTTCCCCATTCAGTGTTATATTTGTATACTAATTTAGGGTCTTTGAAGATTTTAATTTTTTCCCCTTATCTGTGGTAATCAGTTAATCTTTTTTTTTTTTACTTATGTTACATATATTCATCATGAGGATGTAATTTATGGTCAGAGATGGTAAGAGATTTTCTGAAGCTCATAAATTAATAAGGATAGGAATAGAACTTTGGGCCAAGCATTCTGGCTCCAACTCCAACACTCTTTCTATTAAATCCCTCATAAATTCCTTATAAATCTGCCATATACTTATCTTTCAAGCATTATTTCATATCATTACTACTCATATGATCTCTGCTCCACTCATACTTGCCTTCTATTTATCCCCATTTACAAAATTTTCTCTCTCACCTCTAAGAATGTGTACAGATGGTGCCTCATGTCTATAATGTACTTTCTCTTCACCTCTATCTCTTGGAATTATTAACTTTTTTCAAGGCACAGTTCAGTTGACACCTTCTACATGAAGTCGTCACTGCTTCACTTCCTGCCATAGTCCCCAATTAGTTAAAAATGTTTTCTCCTTGAAATAACTTTGTATTTTTTTACATATACTCTCTATTTACTCATCTAGGCATATCCAGTCCCCTATCATGCAAGCTCTTTGAAGACATGGAATAATTTCATTTTTTCTCTTTGTATCCGTGTCCTTAACACAATGCCTTGTACATAATAGTAGGTGCTTAATAAATGCCAAATTTATTTGAATGGGATTTGGATCAGAAATATGGGATACATGATAATGAATTTTGGGGAAGTATATGGTATGATGAATGAGAGTCAAAAACAATCATTTTGTATTCATTCTTGCTCGGGCTTTCTTCAGATGCAAAATATAGGGCAAATGCACATATGTAATTGAAAGGTACTTCTCTAGTAACCTGACAAATGACGAAATAAGTGGTCTTAGGACATATTTTGCTGGAAAAAAAATTCTGTCACTCCACAAATTATGTATTATAGCTTCACATAATAAAAACTCATCAAAAAGTCATTAGGTGTAGAGAAACTACACTGTCTCTGCATATGTATAGTTCCTTATTTATGAGGTCAGGAAAGACCGATTCCGGATTTACTGCCCCAGGAAACCCTGTCACTTGCCAGTCATGAAATGTAATAAATGTTGTTTCTCACTGTGCATGGTACATTGTCCCTCTGACTCCAGTAAAATCACAGACTCACAAATGGAAAGAATTTTAGAAAATAGATAGGACTTTAGAGATAATAGTAAATATTTTATAATGTTTTATATGTATTATTTTGTTCTATCCTCTTAACAATGTCTGTTAAATACTGTTCTCTCTCTCTCTCTGTCTCCCTCTTTGTCTCTCTCTCTGTCTCTCTCTCTCTCTCTCTCTCTCTCTCTCTCTCACACACACACACACACACACACACACATACAAATTTGAAAACTGAGGCAAAAACAATTTAGATGGTTTGTCCAGTCATACACATAGTAAATTCTGAGGCAAGGTCTTACTGATTCCAATTCTAGTGCTCTATCTACCATGCCACCTAGCTATGCTTAAAAATGAAAAAAGAGAAACAGAGACATTGAGAGAGACACAGAGACAGACAGAGAAAGAGACAGAGAGACAGAGGCGGAGACAAAGACACTTACAGAGGCAGAAACAGAGAAAGAGAAAGAGAGGGGGAGAGAGAGAGAGAGAGAGAGAGAGAGAGAGAGAGAGAGAAAGAGAGAGAGAGAGAGAGAGAGATTACTTATTTTGACTAGATGCTACCTATCTCAGTATCTTAGGTATGTGAACTATTAATCATTTAAATTTCATAATAAGTCATAATAACTTATCAAGTTCATCGTTTCTCCTTCCATATTGCCTCTTGCATTCAGCATCTCTTTTCTACTGGCATTGCACATATCCTAATTCAGGTCATGGCTTCTTATTTGAACTATTATTACAACTTATGAACTGGTATTCCTGCCTCTTTTCTATTCCTTAAACAATGTATTTTGCTGTAATCATGACCCTCTTGCTGAATGAATAAGTTATAAACTCCAGAGCCTAGAATTCCGAGCATTTCATAATCTTACTCCATATACCTATTGCAATATATCATAGTATATACCCCTTTATGTATTCTCCACATTTTCCTGTATTTGATAATTTGGTCAACAAGCAAACAAACACTTTGTCCTTAGACTATTTTTCTGCTTCTTTTGTTTGAAGGTCATGTAATACCCAGGTGTACCTCACAGCCTCTGGATTTCATACACTCCCTAGCAATCTAAATTCAAAATCAAATCTAAGGACATGATTTTAATTACTTCCTTCCCTCTCTGTATCTGCCAGGATCTCTCTCTCTCACTCTATCTTTCTATGTCTCTGTCTTTCTCTGTTTTTTTCTGTGTCTGTCTTTATTTCTGTCTCTTTCTGTCCTCCCCGCCCCCCCCCCCATCTCATTCCCTCACTGAACAGGTGATGGCCTTTGGAAACTCAAAAGGAACTTCATGCACAAACAGATACCTGAAAGGGATTTAACCCTTCTCTCTCTTCCTCTGTGTCTGAGTTCAAATACTACCTAATCCATAAAGGCTTCTGTATGCCTTCTTTCACTCCTCCCATGAGATAAAAATCACAAGTTAAAAGTGAAATTCCCCTCCTCAAATTTCTCATAGCTCTTTGCCTGAATACCTTCTTTGCATATATTTCATTCTCCCTTACATCACAGTGTTCCTTTCTGCAAGAGCAGTCATCTGCTTCACAAAAATTACCTCTCTTCTCCTTGAATGTCCCAGATCTTTAAGTGCCAAGAAGAGAGAAATATGAAAATGAAATGGCTTAGAGGGAGCATCAGAGGGTTGTCAGAGGTAACACTCTGGTAGGACTTTCAAGTACAGTTGGATACAATATTTTGAGTCTCTTGGGTTTTTTTTGTTTGTTTCTGGCATATATCTGTTTCATATAAACAAAATAACTACAGGTAGAGACCCATTCCAACTGGGGTCCTCAGATTTTCCTCTAGAACAGCCTACAGAAGCCATTGACTCCATGATCCCTGGTGTTATATAGGAGTTAGGCTGCAGCCTCTTCAGATAGGAGGCCAAGAATAGGAGGTAAGAATAGCCACTACTAATGAAAGTGGATGGTGTGCTCAATTTTGGGGAGCTGTACTTCTCTGCCCCCTCAACCCTGTCCTTTACGTCTCCCATATGGGTGTGATTTTCAACTCTCCACCTCTCTTGAAGCCCCACACACTATGCAGTAGACCCAGACAGCTGTGTTCAATCAAAATCAACAAATCAAAAAGGTAAACTTGGTGTGAACAAAGCCTTAACTTGTGAGAAATAAAGAGCTATGATTACTGGATAAAGATAAATGGTGCAACTCAGGAAACAGCATATGATTGGCCAAGTTGGATGCCCCTCTGAACCCATTTGCAGCATATTAAACCAGTGTGGCATCTTGTACCCTAGTACCAGGATTGTCCAGTGATGGTAAAATCCATAGTGAATCACTTTATGATGGGATTTGACCTTGTGGGGAAAGGGAAAAAGCTCATTTCCTTTCTCCTTCCTTCCCTCCCTCTTTGTATCTGTCTGTATCTCTCTATCTCTATGTCCCTGTCTTTGTTTTTCTGTGACTGTCTCTTTTTCTATCTGTTTTTCTCTGTTTCTATCTTTCTTCTCTGCCTTTATTTCTGTCTCTTTCTGTTCTCTTCTCTTCCCCAACCCATCTCACTTCCCTCACTGACCAGGTGATGACCACTGGAATTCAAAAGTTTAGAAGATAGGGAGTTCCCATTGGTATTTGACTTGTTATACCAGAAGCAGCAGTGGATGATGGCAGTCTCAGGGTCACTATAAAGAACTTAGAGATGCATTGAGGGAAAAAAAAGATAAACTTAGGAAAGTTAGCTTCAGAAAGAGGGACCATTTAGGGTGGTTAGATTGCTGGATTTGGACTCTAGAAAGACAAAAGTCCTCAGAACCAAGCAGAATCTTATACTCAAGGAAAACTTCATGAAGATTCCGTGAAGGGGAAAATGATTCCCAGGATCCTGACTGGTAAGGTACTCCTTTGGCATATACAGTGTGCTTACAGTGAATGTACTTCCTTTTTGCCAGGGATGGTGCATGTGTGTGTATGTGTGTGTGTGTTTGTATGTGTATGCACGTGCACATGCATGCACATTTTTATGCATCCTTAAAAACTGCTTGGTAAATACCCTTTATAAAATACAATTGTCTAAAAATCAATGGGAAACATACCAACAGAGACCCCAGACAACAGGACTACAAACATCAACCTCTTAAGTTTACCCCTAGAATACTGAGGGATAAATAAATACTTTCTTTAGACTGGACCCATGAGTGAAAATGCAGTTTAGGGGCTGTAATATGAGGGCAGAGTTTATAATTTCAAAGAGGATCATATATATGTCTGAAAGGTTCGGAACCGTGAGATATAAGGAATCTTCATAGTAGGAGGCAGAAGAATCAAAGCATATATTTAGGCTCCACAGTAACCAACCCACAAACATGCATCCCCCTTTTGATATTTTGATCAAAAGCTTCCAGGCCCAATAAGTCCGCCACACAAGAGTAACCAGGAGTCCACAGAGAAGCGTGATGGTATAAAGCAAAATCATATACATGCTTCCCCTCTATGGTAAAAAGATTACCCATTGGCCTCAAGTCCTTGTTCAGCACTCCTCGATCCACACATAGGTCAGATTTGCTACCGGCAGCTCCTGCTTCAGCTTCAGCTGTAGCTGTAGCTGTAGCAGCCTCTGGCTCCAACGAAAACTGTTTTTAACCATCCAGCTTCTGCGGGGGTGTAAGGTATTCCCGGGGAAAGCACAGGTCCTTTTGATCTGCTTAAGCAAGGGAAGCAAGGTGAAGGGGCCGACAAGCTTACTCCAATACAACATACAAACAGCATTCAGTTAGTTTTGGGGAAAAAGTCAAACTATTCAAGGGCACTTGTTGACTAATTGCTAAGGAGCCCATTTTTGGTTACCAACACAGGGGCATGGTCCCTGAAGGGATGCCTATACTCTGAAACAAAAAAGTCTTCATCTTTGAGAGCTTCTGCCCCAGTTGAGAGAATATGAGACAGAACAGAGAAGAGAAGCTAAGGGTTGGAAACATAGATTCTGCATAATGAATTCTTATGGCTAAGAAGTGAATGAAAGACTGAGGAGCCTGTATGGGACTGGAAATTAGAGAATTTGATAAGTTTTGAATTAAAAGTAATTAAAATCATGTCCTTAGATTTGATTTTGAATTAGACTGCTAGGGAGTATATGAAGACCAGAGACTGGGAAAGATATAGGGAAAGATGTGACATGACATTTTGCATAGCTGATAGAGCTCAAACTTAGGGTAGTTGATATACTACATTAGTAATAAGGATAATAGTATTTATATTTATAATATAATTTTATAAAAACATTATTGCAATATAATTATATAACATAATTATAATCAATATAATATTATGATATAATTTTAAGATATAATTTATAATAGTTTTAGGGTTTGTAAAGCACTTTTCAACTTTTAGCTCATTTTATCCTCAAAATGACCCAGAGAGGTAGTTACTATTATTATCCTCATTTTACAGATAAGGAAAAGTGAAGCAGACAGAGGTTGTGATGTCCCAAAGTCCCACAGCTGCATTTGAATGCATGGTCACACAGCCACACAGTCTGAGGCTGGATTTGAACTTGGGTCTTTGTTTTTAGTTCTCATACTTCATATGCTGTGCTACCTATCTGCCGACATAGCAAATGGTCTAAGCAACACCTCTGCTCTAGAAACTTGTGGTGTATTGTAGTAGGTACATAAATGTGACATTGGAAAGCATTACAATAGATATCTATATTCGTGTTCTTCCCTCCATTACATTATAAGGTCCATGGAAGCACATCCTATGTTTTATCTCGCTTTATAATTCAAGCACCTAGCAACTAGTGCAGAGCCTTGTGTGTAGTAGGCACTTAATGATTTTTTTTAACTGAATTGAACTGAATAAAACAAATGATTACTCACAATACATGGTATCTTCAATTCCCCAAAGGAAGTATTTGTGGGCACTTTACTCACATGATGCACTTACATACATAATATGTCCTTACACAGTTGAAGAGAAAGGAGGTGAAAGGATAAATCCAAAGAAGAAAAGGAAAAAGATATGGAGGTGGAGAGAGAGGGAAAAAGCAAATTATATCAACTTGTCCCTGACTTAAAATATCCTCAGTATTCTAATGAGAATATGCATTCTTCAGTAAAATTGAAAGTGCTATCTAGCATGGAAAAATAAATGGTAAGTCAAATAAAAAAAAAAAAACCACAAAGCTTTAGAGAGGGGCATATCTTTTTTTAGAATAGAAATTTCACATTTGCTTTACTGCTAGACTTTAGAAAAGCAATAAAAAGTGAAATGTTCTGCTTATTTATTAACTATCATCAAAGAAAGGAACTGCCTTTTTCCCCAATGTTTCCAGGGTTCTCTTGCTGTCAAATCTCAACTCCTTTGATAATACTGAAAATATAATAAAGAATAATAAGAAAGAAGAAAAAAAAACAATGTCAAGTTTATCTTCTTTACCCTGGTGTCTTCAAGAAGGGAGAGTTAACTGCTGAGCCCAGCAGTGAGCAAAGAATTCATGCTGTGAGCAGCTGCCTGCTTGGGAAAAAACATGTGTTTAAAAATACCTTCTGGTCCAGGTAATTTGGACTTTATAGTCCAATAAGCTTCAGCTGCTCTCAAGGACAAGACCTAGCAAAGGAAGTTGTCTAAATAGAGATTGTCTTAGATAGCCAAAGTGGCCCAAATCACACATTGCTTGGATCTGCCCAGGGCTATCAGATCAATGGGTTTTGATTGAACAAAAATCAATTTAGTCAAACAACCATTAGATGAATTTACTTCCTCCTCAACCTCCGTAACTGAAGGGTTATTTTACAAAATCCAATCTGTTATTTGTTTTTAGCACTAGGTAGACACAACTTATGTTTTATTTTCTAAAACTACTGTTAAATTCTGTATTTTTAAGCAATGTCCCAACTTATTGTTTATGTTTTAAAACCTGTCTTATGCATACTATACATAGAAAACTCTATTACTGTCCTATTTGACCTTTGTCCCTAAAAGGAACTCATCATATATCCAACATATGGAGTCACAGGATAAGAATGCTCAAGGTAAAATCACTTTTAGAAATATATTTGGTCACTAATTATTTTAGTTATCTATGAGGAAAAATTCTCAAGTATAGATTTCTTTCCCTTTCTTGTTTTTTTTTCATTTTTTGCATGTTTAATTTATATCTTTTGTTTTCACATCAGGTTCATACCCTACTATATCCCTTATCCTGAAAGTCCTTTACATTTTTTATTTTTAAATATCATTTTCCTCCCCTCACCTTTTTTTCCCCTGAAGGGAAAGCTTCCTGGTTAAGGCATGTTTTAAGGAATGAATTGATAAAAAGGCATCAATAAACATACAAAAATTAAATATAAATTAACAGCATATGGGAAAGAAATATATGGAGAAAAAACTGCAAAATCAATCAATACATCAAACATTCCTGGCTGTCTATGAATTGTTCTATACTAACAGTCCTCTTGGCTAAAACTCTTCTCCAAGACCAAGCTTGATCATTAAAATTACAAAGTGAGTAAGTTTTGTTTTTATTTTTGTATTATTGTGAATATTATTTGTATATGTGTGTATATGTATATACATACATATGTATATACATGTACATACATGTATATACATGTGTGTGTATTTACACATACACACATTTGTGTGGGTGTTTACACATACACATACATTCCCCAATCCTTTTTGCTTCATCAAAATTACTAGATAAGACTTCCTTTGTTTCCCTAAATTCTTCATTTTTTATCATTTCTTATGATAGCAATTTTCAAAATAATTGTTATAGTAATATTTGTTTAGCTATTCTACAATTAATGAAGTTCTTTGATACCTCAATAAATGGATATGAATATTCATATACACACATATATACGTATATGTAGGGATATGTCTCTCTGTCCATCTGTTTGTCTGTCTGTCTCTCTGTCTCTCTCTCTCTCCCTCTCTTTCTTTCTCTCTCTCTATCCTATCTTCATGCCTTAGCTTCCTCTAGAGTATATTCATTGTATAATGTCTCTTAAATGTCAATGGGCTTGCTCATTTCACTCTCATTTAAAAAAAATCTAAATTGTTTTTCAGAATAGTTACAGTAGTTTAAAGATGCACCAACAACGGATGTATTCCAATTTGCCTGCACACCCTTCAATATTGACAATTTTCATCCATTTTCACCTTGTCATTTTTTTCTGGGTGTAAAGTAAAACCGCACAGTTGTTTTAATTTGCATATTCACTTCTTAGCAATCTGAATCAATATTTCATAGGGTTGTTGGTGGCTTGCTATTATTCTTTTGAGAATTGTTGATTCACATCATTTTATGATTGTATTGGCTCCTGGGATTTTACATTTGCATGGATTTCTTATGTACCTTAGATTTCAGACCTTTCACTGAGTTGCTCTAGCATAGAGAGTAGAGAAACTATTTGGAAGACACAAAATCTGGTTTGTGCCAATCCATAATTTGCCCAGGTATATTTCTGAGGGATGCTGACCTCTTAAGAGGAGAATTTGGTTCCCCATTCTAGCATTTCATGTCTCCTCACCTTGAGTTCAGTGTGTCAATGAATGTTTTAAATTATTGTAATAGTTACTGACTGGAAGTTTTAGAAAGTCTTTATAAAGGGGGAATTAAAAACAAGACACCCATTTTACAATATGAATTGTATATAGAAAAGAGCATATATTCTGACACATAAAACAATGATAAGCATAAAAGAATCACCATATACATTCCAAGAATGACTTAAATATGATTTATTATCTTACCTTACTACTATGAGGACACAAAGAAGGGAGACTAATATTTCAGCCTTGAACCATCTAACAATTTTTGTAAGACTATTAAATTAGGACAATATATTCAACTCCTTTTTTAAATCAGTCAAAGGACAAAGCTGGATCTTTCTAATAATCTTTCTCTGATGTGAATTGTACCCTTCCTTTCAGCTTTCTCTTTCTGTTGCACAAGCACTCCATCTCCTCAAATGATCAGATTCTAGGGAAAGAGAATCCATCAGATGTCATTGCTTGCAGAACCTTTAGTCCTCATAGGAATCATACTAAATATGAAACATTATAAAGTCCGTATGCCATGGGGTCCCTGCCACCATATGTTAGGGTAGAGGAGTACCATTTTCTACCCTTTGTTGAAATTACATCTTATCACTTGAAGGACTTATCATCAGCAAGAAACTATCTCTTTTTGTAATGTGTTGAATGCTACATCATCCCCCCTCCTATCTCAGCAACCATTTAGGAGGGTCTCATCACATCTGAAAATTCTCCTCAGCACCCCCTCCCCCTAGTACACTCTCTCCCTCTCAGTTTAGAGAGGGTGGGGCATAGGTATCTGGGAACTCTTTCCTAATCATATGTTTGAGGAAGGCTCCTAGGGAATTTACCTTACCATTTTCTGCTTGGCTGCTCTCCTGGTCTTCATGTTCTCCAAAAGCTCATCATCCTGAAAGATGACACCAACTCTGACACTCACCCCAATTCATACTCCCTCTCTCCCTGTGGTTGGCAAAGGTAGAGGGAGGACATTGGAGAGCACTTCATAAGTCCTCCATCTTTTAAGGAGCATGACAATGACACTCACATAGTTTCCCACCCAGCTGTTCTCCTGGGCTTCTTGATCTACAGATACTTATCCTGCAAAATGAAATGAACTCTGAAACACACCTCCTCAGATAATTTCCATCCCAGATCTGAAGACTTTATCATGCCTGTGAGCCAGGTACCACCACTCCCTTTCCTACTTTTTCAGTTTCTTTTTATGTGTTGTCTTTCCCCATTATATTGTGAGCTCCTTGAAGGCAGGGATTGTTATAAACCTTTCTTTGTATCCCCAGTGCTTAGCACAATGCCTGGTATGTAGTAGGAGTTTAATAAATGTTTATTGAGTGATTTTGACTTATACGTTGTTGGAAGATATTTCACCAGTGCTACAACATGGTCCTCCAGAAGAAACAAAGGAGTAACAATAACTATGCATGCTGGGGACAGGGGCAGGGGAAGGTGGGAAGAAACTATTTCAATATACACATTTTTTCTCTCTAATCAACGATATCATCCCAGCTTTATGGAGATTTTGAATAAAGCTATACAAGGGCACGCGATTACAAGATCTACTTTACATTTTACCAATCCCTCAATCAGTCAAAATCCTTTTAGTACATACTGGTTCCAGATGTGTTAAGTAAGGATACAAAAGAAAAGAAATGAAAAAAATCTATCCTTTCTTTGATTAAGCAGCCTCCCATAGGCATAGTTTCTTGAAATCATCTCTGTATTTTTGCTCAGATTTTTTTAATGATTTAAGACAAGTACTCATTTAAATCATACGTGATATATGATGTTAGTTTAAATTTGTTTTTTTAATTAGTCAATCCTTTCCAAACAGAGAATCCTTCCATAAATAGTTTATATTCTCAGGTTTCTCAAAAAGATAGAGTAATGAAGTTAATACTTTTTGATTTTTGCTTACAAAGTCTATCCCAATGACCTACTTTTTAATTTAATCAGCACTAAAGTGTTCATGAGTTCTATTTACTAAAATTAGAAGGACTTTCCTGCTAACCTGCATTTTTAATGTAGTACTTTGAGGTTTGCAAAATACTTTACTTTTGTTGACTCGTTTGAATTTCACAACAACCCTGTTAGATAAGTATTTGAATTCCTTGTATAAATCCAATTTGGATACAGTAAAGCATTTAAAATGTATGTGCATATATTGCTAAAGGATTCTTTGTTATTATAGGATTATAGTATTACAAGTAGAAATATATTAGTATGGGATTATTATAGGATTTTTAATTTATTTTTTGCATTAATATCCATGAATGATCTTTGTCTATACTTCTCTTTGTTTTTTCCCTTTCTTTTTAAGGTAACATAGTCATAGTTATTTCATAAAAAGCGATTGTTAGAGTGCTGGGATTTGTTGTTTTTTTTTTGAGAATAATTTGTGTAGCATAGGTATTAATTGCTCTTTAAGTCTTTGATAGAATTCACTTTTAAAGATGACTTTATCAGCTTTTATTTCATATCTACTTTATAACATGTCTAATTTGTCTCTTTCATATTGTATTCATATTCTATTTTAGTATTGGTTTTTTATTTTTGTAATTAATAATTCAATTCAATAAGCATTTATTAAACACCTACTATATGCTATGAACTGTCCTGAGTCCTGGAGGTAAAATAAGAAAATGAGAGTTCCCATATTCTAGGAACTTTGAGTCTAATGGGGGAAGACATCACACAAAAGGCAGCTCAAAAGCCAGGGATGGGGAAAAGGGAAAGCACCAGCAGGGAGTACCCAGTGAGGGGGGTGGGGATATGATGTTCTATGGAGTTGAAACCAAGCCGCAATACTAATGGGAAATTCAGAATTACCTGTAAAGTTCTGTATCAGCAACTGAGGCAATCAGCAGAGTGATAATCTATTTTATTCATATTTTATTTACAAAATAAAGGAATTTACCTGAATTGTATAGCACGGAAAATGTAAGAGAATATTCTTCTCTTAAACATGGGGCACACTATTCCATAAATATAGTTGGTATCATCAGGAATAATATGCATAAAAATATAGGATTCTAGTTGAGTGCAATGATATAGGCAACTTACGTATTGGTTGTACAAACTCGGACTGCTACCACTGCAAACCACGGTGTCATTCCTCCTCCTCCTCTTCCCTCTCCTCCTTCTCCCACTCCCCCTGCTCCCTTTCAATTAAAGCTCATACCCCCGCTTTTCTTTATAGCTTAACTTTAGACTAACAAGGCTAACTGACTGATAGAACTTGCTAGTTTACATTTAAATATAATTTAATGTTTGGTGTTGAACTTAAAAACCAAAAGCAAAAAAAGAAACAAAACAGTTCCACATATGCAGCCACCAAACAAAAAGAGTATGTATAACTGTGATTATGGATTTTAAATCATTTATTTTTTGTTAAAGATATTAATAAATTTCATATATTTGTTTCAAAACTATACCACTTTTCTTTTTGTTTCCTTCTGTGGCTATACAAACATACACACACACACACACACACACACATATATATATATACATACATATATACATATACATACATAAACACACACATATTCATATATATATATAATCTTCCTATTAGATTTAAGTTCCTTGAGGGTAAGGACTCTCTCCTTTCTTATTTGTATAGCTAGTGCTCAGTAAAATTCCTAGAACATAGTAGGTGCTTAATAAAGGTTTATTTATTTATTTTTCACTTATATATATATACATAAACATATATATATATATATGCATATATATATGCATATTCCCTTCAACTACCCTAATACTGAGGTCTCATGAATCATACACATCATCTTTCCATGTAAGAATGTAAACTAAACAGCTCAACTTTAGTAAGTCCCTTACGATTTCTCTTTCTTGTTTACCTCTTCATGCTTCTCTAGATTCTTGTGTTTGATAGTCAAATTTTCTATTCACCTTTGGTTTTTGCACTGAGAAAGCTTGAAAATCCTCTATTTTATTGAAAATCCATATTTTTGGATTCTGTGAGGACCAACCCTGACAGACTTAGCTCTTCTCAGCAGCACAAGGTACAAAGACAACTCCAAAGGACTCACGATGGAGAATGCTATCTACATCCAGAGAAAGAACTATGAATTATGAATGCAAATTCAGGCATACTTCATGCCAGCCTCTTTTTTCGCTTTTTTTTCTCTCTTTTGTTTTTGTTTTTGGGTTGTTTTTTTTTTTGGTCTTGTTTCTTCATTTCATTAATCACAGTTCTTCTCCATAACTTGACCAGTGTGTAAATTAATTAAATGCACTATATGGTATTCCATGCTGTCTCGGAGAGGGAGCGGGGGAAGGAAGGGAACTCAAAATTATGTAGAACCGAATGTTGTAAACTAAAAATAAAAAAAAAAATAAATTACGAAAAGAGAGAAAGCAGCCAATTCGATACAGGTTTTACATGTATAGTCATGCAAAACAGTTCCATAATAGTCATATTGTGAAGGACTATTTTCCCCTCCATCCTATCCTGTTCCTCATTTGTTCTTTTCTCTCCTTTCACCCTGTCCCTCCTCAAAAGTGTTTGCTGCCTTCCCTTCTATCACCATTCCCTTTCTTATCCCCTTCCCCCCTACTTTCCTGTGGGGTAAGATAGATTTCCATACCCAATTGAATGTGTATGTTATTCCCTCCTTAAGCCAAATCTGTTGAAAGTAAGGTTCACTCGTTCCCTTCACCTCCCCCCTCTTCCCTTCCACTGTAAAAGCTTTTTCTTGCCTATTTTATGTGTGATATTTTACCCCATTTTTCCTTTTCCTTTCTCCTTCTCCCAGTACATTCCTCTGTATATTTATTCCCTCCAACCACCCTAACAATGAGAAAGGTTTTGTGAGTTACAAATATCATCTTTCCATGAAGGAACGTAAACAATTCAACTTTAATAAATCCCATATGATTTCTCTTTCCTGTTTACCTTTTCATGCTTCTCTCGAGTTGAAAGTCAATTTTTCTCTTTAGCTCTTGGGTTTTTTCTCTTTCTCAAAAATGCATTAAATTCCTCTAAGTCATTGAATATCAATCCCCCCTCTCCCCGCCATTGATTGCACTATGTTTTGCTGGGTAGGTGATTCTTGGTTTTAATCCTATCTCCTTTGACGTGCAGAATATCATATTCCAAGCCCTCTAATCTCTTAACATAGAAGCTGCTAAATCCTGTGTTACCCTGATTGTGGTTCCACGATACTTGAATTGCTTTTTTCTGGCTGCTTGCAATACTTTCTCCTTAATCTGGGAACTCTGGAATTTGGCGATACTTTTACTGGGAGGTTTTAGTAGCAATTTAGATTTGAAGATTTTTCCCACCCACCAATAGGCCATGTGACCTGCTTATGTCACAGGAAGCCTAAGTCACATGTGGTGGGAGGAACTTCCTGACAGGAAAAGGAAGTTATGTCACAGGAAATGGAGAGAGAAAGAGAGAGAAGTTATGGCTACTAATGGTTGCTAATGGCCTCCCTCATGATGGTTAGAACTGAACAGGCTGACTTAGCTGTACTGTGAATTTGTTTAGGGGAAGACCCCAGAAGGGGATCTGAGAGGTTTTGGGATGGCGAGGCTCCATGTTGTGATATTATGTGTGGAATGTTTTACTGCTCTGATAGATTGGGTAGATGGCTTGTGGGATATGGTTCTCTGGTGTCCGAATAAATGGTTTACTTCTTTTAAAAAAAAAATCCATATTTTGCCTTGGAGCGCGATACTCAGTTTTGCTGGGGAGGTGATTCTTGGTTTTAATCCTAGCTCCATTGACCTCTGGAATATCATATTCCAAGCCCTTTGATCCCTTAATGTAGAAGCTGCTAGATCTTGTATTATCCTGATTGTGTTTCCACAATACTGAAATTGTTTCCTTCTGGCTGCTGGAAGTATTTTCTCCTTGATCTGGGAGCTCTGGAATTTGGTGACAATATTCCTAGGAGTTTTCTTTTTGGGAACTTTTTCAGGAGGCAATTCGTGGATTCTTTCAATTTCTATTTTACCCTCTGGCTCTAGAATATCAGGGCAGTTCTTCTTGATAATTTCTTGAAATATGATATCTAGGTTCTTTTTTTGATCATGGCTTTCAGCTAGTTCAATAATTTTTCAATTATTTCTCCTGGATCTATTTTCCAGGTCAGTGGTTTTTCCAAGGAGGTATTTCACATTGTCTTCCGCATTTTCTTTTCTTTGGTTCTGTTTTATAATATCTTGATTTCTCATAAAGTCACTAGCTTCCACTTGCTCCAATCTAATTTTTAAGGTAGTATTTTCTTCAGTAGTCTTTTGGACCTCCTTTTCCATTTGTCTAATTCTGCCTTTCAAGTCATTCTTCTCCTCAGTGGCTTTTTGGAGTTTTTTTGGCCATTTGATTTAGTCTATTTTTTAAAGTGTTATTTTCCTCAGTATTTTTGTGTCTCCTTTAGCAAGTCATGGATTTGTTTTTCATGGTTTTCTCACATCATTCTCATTTCTCTTCCCAATTTTTCCTCTACTTCTCTAACTTGCTTTTCCAAATCCTTTTTGAGCTCTTCCATGGCCTGAGAGCAGTTCATGTTTTTCTTGGAGGCTTTTGATGTAGGCTCTTTGACTTTGTTGACTTCTTCTGTTTCTATGTTTTGGTCTTCTTTGTCACCAAAGAAAGATTCCAAAGTCTGAGTCTAAATCTGAGTCCATTTTTACTGCCTGGCCAGGTTCCCAGCCAACTAATTGACCCTTGAGTTTTTTGTCATGGTATGACTGCTTGTAGAGTATAGGATACTTTGTCCCAAGCTTGAGGGGTTGTGCTGTTTTCCGAGCTATTTCTACGCAGCAAGCTCTGCCACACCAGCACTCCTCCTCCCCAAAGTTCCACCAACCTGGACTGTGACTCAGATCTTAAGCAGGCTCTGCACTCTGCTCTGATCTGCCACTTAACTCCTCCCACCAGGTGTGCCTGGAGTTGGAAGCAACTGCAGCTGTAGTTCTATCCTCAGAGCTGCACCACCTCCACTGCCCCTGGGGATGGTGGCTGAACCGGGAATTCCTTTCACTCTGTCCCTGCAGCTTTTCCCACTAACCTTCTCTGTTGTCTTTGGTGTTTGTGAGTTGAGAAGTCTGGTAACTGCCACAGCTCACTAATTCAGGGCTCTAGGGCCTGTTCCGCCTGGCTCCTGGTCTGGTTGGTCCAGGTACTACCCACGCTGAGCTCTGCTCCACTCCACTCCCAGCTCAGTGCCATAGACCTTACCCAATGACCATCCAGGCTGTCCTGGGTTGGAATCCTGCTTCCCTCTTCTATTATTCCATGGGTTCTGCAGCTCTAGAATTTGTTCACAGCCATTTTTATAGGTTTTTGGAGGGACTTGGGGGGAGCTTAGGGAAGTTCCTGCTTTCCATCTGCCATCTTGGTGCCTCCCCCCAATAAAGGTTTATTGAATTGAATTATTAATAACAAAAATAAAAACCAAAATTAAAGTATGAAATAGAATTTTAATCAAATCAACATCAGAAAATGAAATCAAACATGTTATAAAATAATTTATTAGGTAGCCACAGAAGAAAATAGATATAAGTAACTGTATAGATATAGATAAGATATATAGAGATATTTCTCAATTCTCTCTTTCTCTCTCTCTCTCTCTCGCTCTCGCTCACTCTCTCGCTCTCGCTCTTGTTCTCTCTCTCTTTCTCTCTCAGCAGTATTGCTGACATTTCAACCCCCTCACCAATAAAACAAATAAGGACAGTAAACCAAACGAGTTATATGCAGTGACCAAATTTATGTCTCTGTCTGCACCTTGAAAACATCATTCTCTGTCAGGAGGTGGTTAACTGCTTCCCCACTGTGATCCCATTGCCCTTCCTGGAACCTGGGTCACCTAATGAAGGCAATTGAGAAGTACTATACAGGAGATGATACAAGTAAGTCACGATTTGCACTAATGGAGGAAATGTATACATCAGTGAGATGGAAATACATTGAAATAGTCAAGTATCTATATAACATGGAATTCAGGGCAATAAGCTACATATACTTACAAAGGGTGTGTATGTTTATTTGTGCATGCAAGTATATACGTATGCACACAGCATGCACAAATATGCCTATACATATGTACGTACGTATATTACACAAATTCCAGATGACAGAAGTAATTTACCAAAGTCACAAAGCAAGGTCCATTCCATTCTTTTAGAAATTGAGCTTGAACTGAAGTGGAATCACATAGAACTCGATTTCCACAGGTTAACAGTCTGAGAGGCTAAATGCATGTTAGTTACAACAGAACAAATTGGATCATTGCATTATCATAGTTTTTTTTAAAACTGGAAAGCACCTTAAGTTGTTATTGAGTCAAATGAGCCTTACATATGAGAAAACTGAGACTGAGAGGGGTGAAGTGACTTGATCAGGGTTATTCAGCTAATTAATAGCTGAAGTGGGGTTTAAACTCAGGTCTTCCTGACTCTAAGCCCAATGCTCTAACCACTATAGTTAGTTTTTATTGTTTATACATTTCAGTCCTACCCAATTCTTGTGACCCTATTTAGGGTGTTTCTGGAAACGATACTGGAATGGTTTGCCTTTTCCTTCTTCAGCTCATTTTACAGATGAGGCACTGAGAAAGATGAGTTTTCCTGACTCCAGTTCCTGACTCTTACCACTATACGACACAGCTGCCCCCACTATAGGTTACCAGCTATTTCTAAACAAGTCCATTGTGAATTTTGACTGATCTAAATTTCCATTTGGATTGTTAGTGTACTAGAGTGTATTGTAGATGGTTTAATTTATTCTTTTCACAGAACAACACAGATTAGTGTAGTGTGTGCCATATAATAAACAATAATCCTTGCTGGTTGACCAACAGAAACTTTTAAAAGTTAGAAGGCCTTTAAATGTGATCATATATCCTTATCAAAGAGAAACACATAATTGAGTACATTAATTAATCAATAAGCATTTATTCAAAACCCACTATATGCCAGGCATGGTGCAAAATGTTGGGGTAGGAAATACAAAAAAGAAATAAACTCTACATTAAAGGAACTTATGTTTCGTCAAGAGAAACAAGTATATATCTATAGCTCTCGCACACTATTAAACAATTGATATTGATATAGATAGATAGATAGATAGATAGATAGATAGATAGATAGGCAGTTTGATAAGTAACTTAGTAGATATCCTATGAAGAGAGTAAATACCAGGTAGTTCAGTCCAAAGTAATGAGGAAAGAAGGTCACTCTCATTTTGGAAGATCAGGAAAGGTAAATACCTAACACAGCGCAGTAGGTTAAGCCCTAATTACTCACATGACCCCAAGAACAAGGGAGAGTTAACAGTGAAGTTCCTTTGGACAAAGTTGCTACCTCTGTTGGGGGATACCAATTATAGCCTCTGCCTAAAAGAACCTTATATTAGGATAAGCAAGACACATATACAAATAACTGATACAATTATATGATAACTGCATTAAAGCAGTGAAAACACACTGGTTCAGGAGTCATAATATCTGTATTCGACTCCAGATCACCACTTAGTTGGGCCACTCAATTACATTTCTTTGACCTATTTTTTTCCCTCTCTGAACAATGGAGATAATAACAGATATGTGATCAAACTTACAGTACTATCCATAGAATAAGGCCTTTGTAAAAATTTAAGTGGTCTATTATTTGAGGTCTACTTGAGGTATCATGATCTAACCAGGGGATAGTGTTTGAAACCTAACCCCCGACATACACCTGGGTAACTCTCGTCAAGTCATAGAATCTTGTTTTCTTCATGTGTAAAATGGGGATATTAACACTTAAAACAATTTACATTGAGAAAATCATTTTGTACATACTTTGTACTTGATAAAAGGTAGCTGCTATGAGAAGGGGAATAGAAAGAGGTATGAGTTCAGATGGGGCAAGATACTCCAGGGATTACAAAGCAATAAAAATCATTCTGGTAAGGTCTGAGCAGTTTTCTTCTGCTCGGGGGGCTTTTGTCTTCAAGAGAAATAGTTTAGTTGTAAGTTTGAGTTCAGGTGAACTGGCACTAAGAATTTGTTGTCTCCCTCCTTCCGTAAATTGCAATGATCAAATCTCAGCTGCAGGTGTTTATTAATAATTCAGGGAGAGAATTAAGTACTATTTTTCCCCCAGACTGAAGCTAACAAGATCTTTGCTTAGCTATTTGCATCTTTATTTCCATCCTCTGAACATGCATTTTCCACTTAACCTAGGACATGCCACTCAGTTCTTAATGGCACTTTTACAACTTCACAATTAACAAGTTCCCAGCATTACAACAAAGAAAAACTCTGTCAAATGCAAGTTACCAACAATCTCCTGATCCTAAAATAAACTAAACAACTAGGGAAGCTTTCCTTAGTGGGAAGAGGAAAGGAAAACAAAAACACATACTGTGTGTCTGAGGAAATTACTTTAGGGTTATTGGCTCATGCTAGTTCTCAGCATTGGGGAAAACATGTTTGTCGCAGCCCTTAGTAATTGGTGACATTTCCCATATCTTATCTGCTTTCTAAAACATACATTTTGAAGTCCATATACTTAATTTATTGGAGTGTGAACATTTTAAAATTCATTTTACATTGGTTGTAGTTTCCTCTCCCCAATACATCCCCCCCACCACCAAAAATAAATGCATACCAGGACATTTACTTGACTTGTTTCATTATAAAAATAGCTTATATTTCTATAGCAACTTCTACATAACATTTCATTTGATCCTCACAGCAAACTTGTGAATAGATAGCTCATTATCATCAAAGTTTTAGAGATGAGAAAACTGGGACTTAGTTTCAGTGATCCATCCACAAACTCAAAAACCTAGAGTGTTAAAATTGGAATTAGGACATTCCAAGCATAAAGATCTTTCATGGGAGCATGGAATGATATACTGAGAGCTGGAAGGAACCTTAAAAATCATCTATGTCAGTGGTGGGTCAGATGAAAATGTTGAGGGTTGAGGAGATGAGGCCCAGGAACCCTAAAATTGGAGTTCCCAGACAAGATAGTTGAAGGGGGAGTGCCCTCAAGGACCTGAGTACTGGAGAATGAAATTGCGGACTCAAGCATTCTTTAAATCAAGGTAGTAAAGATTTATTATCCTTTATAGTGGGAAAGAGTTCTTAGGTTAACCTGCAACCTTACAGGGTTGCAGCTAGTTTTTATAGGAGATTTTGGGGTGAAACATGCCAAATACATTAATTCGGTGTTTTGGGGTGGGATTAGGGAGTGGTTAAGGGATGGTCACTTCTTAAAGGACCATGCACTTTTTGTATCTATTGTTCAGGTATCTTACACAGAGTTCACTGGGAAATAGCCCAAGTGGGGGCTACATGGGGGTGTGGTATTAGGCCTGAAACATTGCTAAGCCAGGTAACGGTCAAGGCCAACTGGAAATATCCAGGCTGCTTCCATCAATGTCTAGTTAGACAAGATAAATATAAGGGAGTATACATATAAGTATAAATATAAGGGAGTATATATGATAGGCCAGTGAGTAGTGAATATCTCTATGACCCAGTACATAGCCAGTTAAGCATGTGTACAGGGATTCCAAACTAATAAATTCTATAGGTACAGCTGGCCACAGTAACAGGAGGAGAGATAAGTGTTTTGCTAGGGCATGCTGAACTTGAACTGGAGAGGAGCTGCCTGAGACAGTATTTTGAGGCTAGGGAAAAATGTGATTTTAGCACTTCATGTGGTTTTAAAATTGGGGTCCAGGTACAGTTACCCAAGCAGAGGCTAAGGCTATGTGATGTTAGAATTAGGGTCTAAGCACAGGCACCCAAGCACTGCAGAAAGGCCCCTGGTCCTTAGGGTGCACCCTCAAAGTAGGTGGAAATGCATTTTGAATGTTATTTCCATTGATAAATCCATATCCATTTGTAGTGCTGAACCATTTGATAGTCAGCCAAGGACTTTCTTTGCTGTGCCTTCAGTAGGGGATCTAGGGATCACAGCACCTGCAGTTAACCTTCATAAGGGTTAATTACCTGAATAGGGGGATGAGGCATTGGTAAGATGCAGCTGGGGAGATAAAGCTATTTTCAAAGTTTTGGCTTTAATTGCCTATCTGTGAGTAGCTTATTGGTAGTTGTTGCTGCTTTTGTCCCTCTCATATCACCGTCAGAGCATTTGCTGCCTTATATAGGCTGGCCGGCCTGTAGCATTGGTGGCCATGGATCAGCTATAGGTGGTAGTGGTTGTCCTTCTTCATTAAAGAGGAGCAAAATGACATAACTATGGCTTATCAGACCAATACAAGCTCAGAAGGCTCTACCACAGGTCAGCTACGAATGGTCCACATGAACATTTGAAGTGAAGATGTCTCTAAATTTGCACATTTTGTGTTTCTTTTATGGTAGCAGTGGCAAGGATTGTAGGGTTGCTTCTCCACAAGTGTTGCTGCCCAGGCTAATGGCTTATAGTCAAGGCCTGGAGAAAGTAAAGTGTAATTTGTGTTCCTAGATTGAGGAAGCTTCTGTTGTTAATAGAGAAAAGTCTCTTTAGTTCAAAACTTGTCCCTTGAAAGAGAAAGAAACCTTCAGTGACTTTCATGCAAAAGGAATGACAGAGATCTCCGCCAGGAAAGGAAAACAAATATAGATGTATATATAATATAGATTTGTAGAGAGCTATAACTCTGTATGTATGTACCCAGATGTCTATACATGCACATATACATACATGCATGCATATGTACATACAGACACATATATACATACATATATACATTTACACACATTTGTATCTGTATCTATGTATCTAGCAACTGTTTCTATTTTGACCAGAAACCCTGAGGGTCTTCCTTTCCCAGATTGATTTTATTTTTAGGTTTTTTTAAAACAAAATTACCTTAAAAAAAAAAAAAACCTAGGCAAAATAGGCCATTCTTTGCCTCATTTCTTAACTACCCTCAATCACTGAAATGGCATTGCTTCAGTCAACCTGAGACCTGAGAAAGACCTTCAAAAAGTCCAAGTTCTCCTACTGCTTCTGAGGTTATCTCCAATTTTCCTGATCTATATCTTTTTTGCCAGGTACTGTGGTAAACTCTGGTGATATAAAAGAGGCAAAAAGCAGTTCCTTCTGTCTGTCTAGATATTTTTCAACATCTCTTCATCGATTTATCCAGACTTGTGATCCCACCATTGTGGAAATTGCCTCCACTGGTGAAAATTGGCTCAGTATTATTTAGAGAGCTAAGGGGTTAAATGACTCCTCATGATCACACAGCTAGTACTTGAATCTAGCTCCTCTTGGCTACAAATCTAGACCTCCATTAATGTGCCATGCTATCTCAGGTGTAACATCAAATTGTATAAATACAAAACATGAAGTTTAAACTTCATGACAGTAATGCAAATAGAGTTCCTAAATTGCTTGTGTGGTGATCGATTCTTCCACTTTCACTCACGGACTCATAGGATCACAGACTTATAGCTCAACATGACCTCAGCAGTCATGCAGCCCAAGCCATTCTTCATACTTGTAGATAAGCAGACTGAGTCACGGGGAGATTAAGTCACTTGCTCACAGCTAGTAAGTGTAAAAGACAGGATTCAAACTTGATGGTATTCTGACTGCAAATCTGTGATCTTTCCACTGTGTTGAGCCCACTCTGAGGCCTGGTAGCTCAATGTGATGCAATAAGTTAGTTATGCATTGAGTTAAGTTGCTGTCTCAGTCAATCTCTCTTTTACACAGAACATTAAAGCTTGGATCACACAAAAAGCAGGCTTATTAATACAGTTTCCAATTTAATTTGCATATCACTTTATCCTGGAAGACATTACTATTTTTTAATGTTAGCAAATAGGTAGAAAATGTCATCCAAATAAAAGTTATGTTGTATATCACTGCAAATAATTTGATAGTTGTACTTAGAATTTATATGCAATTTAGAGATTAATTAAAACACTTTAAGGAAAAAAAGAAATTTAGTAGAAAACACTGGGATAATTATTTTGCTTTCATATGAAATTTCACACTTAAATGAGCCATATTTTTTTCATAATGCATCTGCAGTTCTCCACTCCGTGTCTTATAAGATATATTAAGCCTAAATGACTCAATTTTGCAGAGCCAGATCTTTCAAACAATCACATAGTGAATTTCATGTGAGTTAGGCTGGCCAGTTTGGTGGAAAGGGTAGAATCAGAAGCAGGAAAACCCCAATTTTCAAATCCTACTTCTTATATTTTCTAGCTATGTGAATGTCTAAAAGTCATTCAAATTTTGAGCTTTAATTTCTTCATCTATAAAACAGAGATTATAATAACTGCAGTCCTATCTCACAAGACAGTTGTACAGGTAAAAGGAAACTAATTTAAAGTGTGTGGTTTTTTTTCAGCTATTTTTATTATTATTCAGAATACATAGCACTTCCTATGTTCTAGGTATTCTAAGTGCTTTACAAATATTTTCTTAATAATACATACTAATTGTTGTTAATATGAGGTGATAGTATTAATCACATTTTACAGTCAAGGAAACTAAGGCAAATAGATGTCAAGTGACTTGCCCAATGTCATCAAGCAAGTATTTGAGGCTAGATGGATTTCAGGTCTTTCTTTCCAGTGCTTAGTACAGTGCCTGGCACATGCTAGGCACTTAATAAATGTTAATGGATTGATTAATTGACTGATGTCTGACTCCGGTCCTACTATTCAATCCACTATTATATCACCTAGTTGCCCGTATACATTTCTAAATACCAAAGCAAAATATTCGCCTTTATTACGGATGGGTGAAAAGGATCTTTTTTGTAATTTTATTAATATAGGAAACTCCCAGGTGAGGAAATATACTCTGCCAAAACAGGTTAGGACCCTCTCTGAAATTTATAATCTTGGAGGTTTGCCTAGAAACCTGAAAGGCTAAGTGACTTGTCTAGGGTCACATAGCCAGTACATGTTAGAGGCAGTGTTTGAACCCAGGTCTATGCAAATTATCTATCCACTACCCTACACTGCTTTCACATAATCTTTCTTATTATAACAATTCAATGAGTGATGCTATTTCCAAGCTTCAACTCTTTCCCCACCGAAAGCTACTCTGTTCCTACTGTTTGTAATTCAGTATAATTAACACTTTTCCTTAGTTCACATTAATTATGGTCTTCAAGTTACCACAGGAAGCATGGTGTATCTGTATTATAGTACAAAGGTCACTTTTCCCAGGTTGAGGAAAAGATGTGTCCTGTTGAGCCAGAAAAGAATCACTTATTCATCCTATGAGACTAAGAATGAAGATGGACTCTAAATGTTTCTAAGAAATTGTGATTTCCAGATGAGTAGCCAGTCTACTACTGTCGAAACTGAGCACACCATCAATATAATTCTATTGTCAATTGGCATTGTTAGCATTCAATTCTTTTTATTTTCTTTTTTTTTCCCATTAAGCTATCCTCACCATGGTAGCATAATGATCTGAAATAGATGAAATGAGTAGGGGCATAATTCTATATTCTTGAACTTTGTAAGTGCTTTGAACTTTCAGAAAGAAAAGTGCTCTAAAATGTATTCATCATCACCACCATTATTGTTATTCAAAGCTGATGTGACTGAGAAGGCCATTTCCAAATCTGTCTTCTCTTCACATTAACTATTCTCATTCATGACCTCTGGGGACAATAGCATGCAAAGTGGGGTGGCCACATTGGGAAGTGGATCAGTTGATTGGCTTTAATAGCTCCCTGAACTTTGGCATCTCAAACAAAATGCTGCTTCATTCTGCTACTGCAGGTATACTGGAGGTAATAGAGACTAAAGAGGTCTATGGATTTTATTTTCCTCCTGGGTGAGATTAGAGGAGAGTGTTGTGAGGAATCTTTGTTTGGCCTAAAACTTCTATTACCTAAGGTATCACTCATTTCAATGGCTAAATTAACAGGTCTAAATATTTATATTTTACAGTATGACATGTTATGAAAACATAAAAGTATAATATTGGATGTACTTATATAACACCAAAACTCTTGGTTATAAAGAATTTTAAATCAATAAAACTAGTTATTAGGCAAAATAAACATTAGAGAATCAGGGTTTCATAGAATCATAGAATATTAATGGCGGAAGAGCTCTTAGGCATTATCTAATCCAACAACCTCATTTTATAAATGAGGAAACTAAGGCCTGTTCATAATGGGGAAATGACTTAGTTTTATTCATTACATTTTAATTATTTTATTTAATGGAAATAAATAGCTCAATTAACTTGCAGTCAGAGAACCTCAGATTGAAGCCCTGCTCTATTATTCTTGGTAGATCCACAGCTAAATTATTTCCCCTGTCCTAAAACTGAGATGAAATCTATCTTTTTACTTGGGTCTTAGAAATAGAATTATAATTTCATGAATGTAGAGAGCTCCTGTTAAAGAGATTTCTCTACCAGTGTAAAATTCACTTTCTCTTAAACTTATATTTTTAGAGTTTCTTAAAGCACTCAGAGGTTAAGTGACTTATTCAGGATCACAAAGCCAATATGTGTCTATCAGAGGAGAGACACAAACCCAGGTCTTCGTGGCACTGATTCTACTATGCCACATTGACTGTTATGGATATATGACCTAGATAAAAATAAGGCTTATTATAAACAAATCAGAAGAATAGGGAAGAAGATTCCTCCCACCTTAATCTATAGGCACACTAATCAACTTACAGAGAAGCAATAAATTGGTCCAACCTCAAAATGTCACTGAACCCCTCTGAATAGACAGATAATAGCTCTATGCATATTTATTGAAGGGATGAAAGAGAGAGAAAGGAACTACATGTAAAAAAGTAATATAATAACACATTTATTTTAGCAAAGAACTCAAAACAAAGAGGGGGTGTTGAACATTTAGGGAATGGCTAAAACCACCACTGGCATATGAATATAATAAGATGTCACATAATGAAAATAATTTATATTAGGGTCACTAGGTGGCACAGGAGATAGAGTGTGGGGCCTGGAGTCAGGAAGACTCATCTTCCTGACTTCAAATCTGGCTTCAGATACCTGAGCAAGTCACTTAACCCTGTTTTCCTCAATTCCTCATCTGTAAAATGAACTGGAGGAGGAAATGGCAAACCATTCCAATTTCTTTACCAAGAAAACCCCAAGAGAAGCCATGAAAGCTAGACATGATTGAAAATGACTAAGCAACAATAAAATAATTTAAAATATATTGTTATTAATGTTATGACTGTATTACAATATATTATTTTTATCAGTGTTATTCTTACTGTAATGAGTTGATAAAAAGAATGAATTCAGAGAAACCTGGGAAAATTAGTATGAACTAATACCAAATAAGGTGAGCAGAACCAGGAGAATGATTTGTATAATAAGTATAATATTGTGAAGAAAAATGCAATGACCAACTCTGACTCCAGAGGACCAATACTTGATGGAGAAGTGATGAACACGAGATGTAGCATTAGACTTCCATCTTCAGACATGGATCATGTATAGATTTTTTTTTTCTAGTAGATTGTACTAATCTGTTAAAACTGAGGTTTTTGCTTTCTGGGGTTGGGGGAGAAACTCTGGGAAAAAAAGGGAAACTAGTGATACTGATCCAAAAAAATATAGGAAGAAACAAAGGAGCATCAATGAAGCATTTAAAATAAAATCAAGTACAGATTAGGAGGTTCAGAGAGCAACACAAATAAGTGAGATAAGTTTAGACCTAGTATGCTGAACTGAACATATACTTATAATAACTATATACAATGAGACTCAGTTTCATATATAATCATGCCTTTATGTCCTTTTCATGTGGGAATTCTCATGTTTGTTGGTGTTTGTCCAGTTCAGAATAATAAAAAAAATTAAATGGACATTAACATTATCATAGTTACTTGCAAATTGGCTGGCTAGTCTACCTTCATCTTATGGATAGGGATAGGAGAATGAGAGAGGAAAATAGTGTCTACTATGTGTCAGGCACTGTGCTAAATGTTTTACTGAACCTATGATGCCATTTATATAAAGAGTATTCAGTAAGAAATTCACTGTGTATGCAGATCAGAATCATCTTTGGAATTTTTGGTCTTAGACAGTTACGTAGAGCATTGAGAGATTATATTGCTTTGGCCCAGGGTCCCAGAACCAGTATGTGTCAGAAGCAGGCTTGAATTCACGTCTTCCTGTCTCCAAGGCTATCTCTGTCATGTCATGTTGCCTGTCTGCTTGTTTCTTAGAAAGTCTAAAATGCCTTATTTCTCAAAGAATCCAATAAATGTAACTTTAGAAGAAATTTGTAAAACAATTTGAAGGACTATTATTGTAGTTTTCTCAAAAAATGAATATGCATCACACTAAAAATCTGATTTAGGAAAAGCTGGTACATTTTCTACTTTACCTTTCTTCTTTAGCCTTTCCTCCTTCCCAATCCTTCTTGGGAATGGGTAGCCTTAATTGATAGGGTCTTCTATATGTTGGTTGTTGTTAGTCTTTCCTTTTCAAAGAATATCAATAACATCACAGTGTTGGAGTCAAGGTATGGTGTGTTCAGGTGTGGTTAATAAGAGCAACATGTATTTGGAAGGTATTAGCACAAACTGGGCACAAGTGGTCCATTAGAAAATTTAGCAGGGAAGTGCCTCTGGATTTGTACAGTTCACATTTCCTTTGTGCCTCTAAAATTCTGCTTTGCTTGTGGAGTACAGCCCCTTCTTTGATGTTGACACTCCATTCTGGAGGGTCTTGTGCCAGTGTTTCACATGTCTCATAGTCAATAACAAAGTTCTTCAGAGATACTTTGTAAGTGTCCCTATACCACTTCTTCTGACCACAATGTGAGCACTTACCTTGTGTGAGTTCTCTGTAAAACAGTCTTTTGGGTAAATGTGCATTTGATATGGGAACTATATGGTCAGGTCATTAGAGTTGTGCTTTCTGCAATACAGTTTAAATGCTTGGCAATTCAACTCTAGAGAGGACCTCAGTGCCCAGTTCTTTATATAAAACCAACATGATCAGTCATTTCAAAGATGTAGAAAGCTAAATCCCTCTTTAGCCATAAAACAGAAGAGTCATGTATGTTATTTTTTTTATTTCTTTGGACTTTTCTTTTAAGTTACTTCATTTATATCAAAAAGTACAATAAGTGCAATGGTACTGTATTTTAAATGGAGGGATCTTAAACATTCTTCTTTTAAAGCTACTGCAAGGCCCAAAGGGAATTTCTGAATAAAAGAGAACCTGGATAGAAGGTAATAGTATCCTTGTAGGAGAAAATAGCATCAAACCAAGAAAGTGAAAATCTAGAAGTAAAGAAAAAAAGTGAATAAAATAAAAGTGAACAAATTAACATTGGACCACACCATTGAAGTAAAGAATCTACTTTACCTCTGAAAGAGAGAATTGCATGCCTCCTCTCTTTGTAAAATTACACATTTTATATACATGCATATATTTGACTATATGCTTTAACTCAAGAAATTTTAGTTTTCTATTTGACTCATAAACTTCCCATAGCTCATATATTTATTGTGGTTGCTATATTTATTTTTCAAAAGATATACAGATGAGCTTACGTTTCTTCTTCCTTAAAAATAATAGCTTTTTGATTTTGCCTACAAATTATGTTTCTTCTTGTAAAAGAATGGTTTAGTATTTTTAACATAATTGTTTTAGTCTTATTAGCAGGAAATTGTGATTCATTAAATTAATTCAGTATAAATGGATACATATTTACTTACTTAAAATAACCAATGGTGAACAAATATTTTCTGGACAATATAATTAAGCTATATTGTTATCACTTATATTCAGTGTCTAAAAATGACAGATAAGTTTTGGCCATCTCTCATGTGATTAAAATCACTGTCAGAAAAAGTATGAAGTTAAATTGCTATATTAAAATATTTGCTTTTAAAATGTATTCATATTTAATTTCTTACTATTTTTAGTGATACAATAAACAATATAGCATAAATCTTTATAGGTACACACACAGAAAGTATGAAGTTGAATTGCCATATTAAAATATTTGCTTTTAAAATATATAATTAATTATAATTAATTAATTTACTATTTTTGTGACATGATAAACAATAGTAGACATTTTACATAAATCTTTATAGGTGCACATGTGCACACGCGTATGTGTGTATGTCACTGTGTCTGTGTGTCTGTGTTCCTGTGTGTGTATGTGTTTTCAATAATGATCAGGACCATAAGATTAAGGACCAGATGCAGGACTGAGAAATATGTCTGCCAGAAGTCTTTCACGTCACGTATTTTGCCAACAGGACTAGGCAAGGAGGCCAGAAGTTATAGTGGTGAAATAGACCTTTTAAAGGACTGAAAGGAAATGGTGAATCTGTGCACTGGGGAAGAAGAAATTTATTGTAAATTGTTAACATAGACTCTAAGAAGGGAAAGTAACACAGGGTGTATCTGCCTATTGTGGCAAGGCTGCTGAAAATGATAGAACAGTAGGATGCAAGGGAAAAAAAAAACAATCAACGGTTCAGGACTAAAGAAGGAGTCAAAAACAACTAAGAAGAGGAAGCAGATCATAAGAAGAATCTGAGTTGGTGCTCAGTTTGTCACAGCCTCTTATGCACCTTTGGGCTTTTAAATTGGAGTGTATATGACTAGCCCTTCAGATCTGACAAAGCTAATAATAAATTTCTCTTTGGTGCACTTTTGCATCATCCTAAAAATTGTGAGGGATATTGACAGGTATTCTTTTTGGGAGATGTTAGAAACAACATGGTATAATGCAAATTGAGCTTGCTTTGGAGTCAGGAAGACACACAACGCCAGTCTCAGACTCAAAGTGGCTTTGTGATTCTGGGTTAGGCAACTATCAGTGCCTCCAGGCAAACTTTAAGACCTGAAGTGGTTAACAAAAAGTAGCAAATCTGCATCTATAGAGCGTGTTTCCTCTTCAGAAGGCCCTTGTACCACTGAAAATGGGTTGAGGGAGATTTTTTTTTTACTGGGAGTGATGGAATTGAATTAGAGACAAATGGATACATAAATGAAAGTGTCAAATATTTTGTTTAAAAATGTTAATATTTAATGTCCTAACAGCAATAAGTAACAATGATCTTTCCTCCTTTAGAAAAAAATAAAATCTTATATATCTTGCCTCAGAGTATCTGCCAAGAAAAAAGGGAGTGGGTGGGGGGAATTTGATTAGTCTTTGAGGGCTTTTCAAGCTTTAAAATTCTCTTGGGTTAGTCCTACCTACCATATCTTAGAATATTAGAACTTGAGAGAACCTTAGAGATCATTTAATCTAATCTTCTGCATAGTAAAGATGAAGAATCTCACATTCTCAGTTTAAATAAGATGAAAATGGTTACACTGCATTAGTGATAGAATTGGGGATCAACCCCAAATTTCTCGACTGTGTGATTATACCACACTGCCTTCTTCTGCCTACAAAATTTAGTGTTGTGAAGATCAGGGAACACACATATGAAATGCTTTGAATTATTATAGGATATTGATGAGAAATGTTATTGTGTTCCAAAGGCTAAGCACAGTGCCTAAAACATAAGAAGCACTTTATAAATGTTAGTTGACTGACTGACAGAAAATATTTCCAAAATGTATTCATGCCATGCATATGTATAATGTTTCTGTGCACAGCATAATATGTATGGAATGGCAAGTAGTTCTCATAAGTTATTGGACACATCAACATATGAACTATCACAGTTTGGAAATTTTCCACTTCCACGGTGCCTGAATTTCATGATTCAGGGGGAGGGGAGAAACTGTATAGTTTGAAAATCATCTTGCTTATATGTTGAACGTGCCATTTTAGCCATTTTTATTTTTTCCTTCAAGGAAAATTATTTTGTTAGAAAATTCCATGAAATATTAGAACATTGTAGTTTTCTTTAAAGTTTTTTGCAGATAAAGAATATGTTTCAATAGGGTACAATAAGGCACACATTCCAAAGAAAAGATAGATTTAAAAGTAATTATTGTCATAGAATCTTAGGATTGACAGTGATAAGTTAACAGGTTCTGTCATCTATTCTCCTGAACTCAGTTTAGAAATCCCTTTTCCAAGCACTTTACCTAACTCAACTTCAAGAAAATATGCATTAATTGTTACTGTTAGAAGTTGTAGAGAAGACACAAAGATTAAGTTTTGTCGCCTCTCCTCATGGACCTTGAAATCTAATAATTAGTGATAGAGTCTAATTAGTTTGATTCATTAAAAATAGTTTGATAATTCCTTAATAACATGGAATAAAGATTAACTAACATGGTGACAGTGTCAGAGAAATAATCAGATATATAGACACATATCCAGTGGAAATATGAATAATTAATGAACTAGTTAATAAATGAGTGAATAAAAAAATGAGAGGTTTGTGTGTGCAGAAAAATGTGTCAAGTGATGGATAAATTTCCTACTCTGAAGGAATTTATATTGTAATAAAGGAAGATGATACATATAGTAGATTTAACTGTCAATCTAATAGAAAGTCTTGTGGATCATATGACAAAGGAAATTTTAATGTATTTTCTTAGTGTCATTTCCATTAATAAAAGTATACCAGTTTTCAATGTTGAACTATTTGGCAAAGCCAAGGACTTTGCCATCATTGTGTTTTCTTCTTGGGATTTCAGGAACTATAGATCCTGAGGAAGTGGTAGCTACAGGACCTAAAGAGGCCCTGGCCTGGTCAGGTCTGCACAGGATTTATATAATGGGTGCCAAGGTAGGCTGTAAGCAAGGTCTATGGAATGGGAGGCTTAAGTAAATTGTGAAGCTGTTTCTGCGCATACCTATTTATCAGTGGCAGTTAGTGGCTATAGTGGTTTAGATGGCAGATATCTTCTCCACAGGGATTGTTCCCTTAGATGAATATTTATGAGGCCAGCCTGGAAGTAAGACACCAGGTTGTACTATATTCAAATACTTTGACCCTTGGGTATGTAAGAAGTCAATTAAACACTCTGGACTTCCGGTTTGGGCTCCGTTGTTAGGACTTCAGTTGTAATTAAAAGTCTTTATTTTTAAGCATTTTGTATATATTTATATATGTGCATGCCATCCCCCTTGATAGTAATTTCCTTAAGAGCAAGTTACTTTTCATTTTCATCTTTCTGTCCTCATCACCTAGTATAGTGAATGCCTTCACATAGTAGATGCTTAATAAATGCACGTTGATCATCTCTTTATCATTGTTAAGAGATATGATTAAAATTATATAAATGAATAAATGAACTAAAGAGTGAGTGAGAATGAATGAATCAATGACTAAAACATTTATATATGTTATGCTAATGGATACTATATACATAGTATAATGTATAGTATATATACTTTGTATATCTGTGCATATATATTATATATGTGTATGTGTATGTGTGTATTTCGAAGAACTGTTCTAAGTCCTAGAATCCTAGAGATACAAATAGAAGTAATGCACTTCCTGTCCCCATGGAGTTCATATGCTAATGGAGATTAAATTAAATTAAATTAGATCTCATAGATATAAGATTCCATACTTGATCATCTGATCCTTTGTTCTCACTGGGATTTCAGCTTTTTCACTAACCTATGGGAAAGACATGAAGATGAGTTTTTAGTTCATGGTTTGTTATATACTTATTCCTCTGCATCACTAGCAGAGCACTGGATAGAGAATCATTAGGACTAAGCTCAGATCTAGGCAGCAGTATTATTATTTATGATCTTGGGCAAAATCCACCTAATCTCTCTGTGCCTCACTTTCCTCATCTGTAGAACGAGGGACTTGGATTAGATGATTTCTAAGTTTCCTTCCAGCTAGACATTCTATGATATTACTGTTCTTTTTTCAAAGCTTTTAACATAAATTATCTCCTGGTCATACTGATGTTGCACACATTTGCTTACTCATAAGCATACCAGAATCAAATCTTTTCCACAAATAAGTCTGTAAGCTCTGCTCTTTCTGCTGACATTTTCATATACAGCTCTCCTATAGCAGATGGCTGACAAAACTAATCAAGAGATTTTGAATAAATCAACAAAAATCTTTGGCCAAGATCTGTAGTTATTGAAAAAAAAAGAAAAAAAATGACAGAACCATATGTCCCAGTACACTGAATACCATTCTGATGGGATTCTTGCACAACATTTAATCATCTTGTTCCATATTACTGTATAATCCTTCACTGTGTCAGCAACTCAGTACCTTACACTGCTAAATGCAACCTCCATTGTGGTTTAATTTGGGCCCTGAATTAAGGAGCAGAAAAGTTTTCATTCTTGCTTTGGCATTGGTTTTACATTTGTGAACTGTAACATGTATTTTTTTTTCACCATAGATATTAAACACAATGTGTTGCTATTAGCTTGCAGAAGATATGCTTCAGGGTAGATTCTAATATAAGATGAACCGCACATGATTAGAGTTCTGTCAAAACACATGGTATTATCCTGGTTATGAGCTTTCAGCCTCTAGGACATATTTGCAGTGAGAGAACATGGTATGTATCCATTAAGCAATACCTTAAATGAATTTGACTTGCTGAGAAAAGACTTAAGTGCATTTAAAAGGATATGTCCATGATTATAACTTAATTTGCATGTGTAATTATGTAATTCTAATTTGCAATGGCAGTAAAGGGGGAAATAAAAAAATATGGTTATTATTTTCAGCAGATTGCATTTGATCTTTTATGGTGTCCCGAATGAATTAAATATGAAACCTGTAATAATTTGGAAAACGGCAGTACTATTTTCCACCACATCAGTTATTTTATTTTTAGTTTCAAGGTACTGTAACTAAATACCTTTAAGTAAAGGTCAACTACAAAGCAAATATACATTAACAGACAGCATATCACAGTAGAAAGAACCCTGGCTCTATACTCAGAAGACCTAGTTTGACAGTGTTGTGTAGTAAAAAAGACCAGAGAAACTGGCTTCAGATCCTGCCTCTGATGTTTACTGCTGACGGTGCTTTCCATGAGCCACATAACCTCTCTGGACCCCAGTTTCCTAGTCTATAAAATGAGGGTGTAGAACTAGATGGCCTCTGAGATCTGTTTTAATTCTAGAACAACGTTTTGATAATGTCTAGTTAAAGAAGATGAGTGGTGAGGTTGGGGAGAAAAGTTTAAGTATTCTATATTAATTTCTATGAGAGTGTAGTAGATAATGGTCAGCATTGGAGTTAACCCAAATTGATTTGGGTTCAAGTACTGCCTCTGGCATATACTGCCTGTGTAATTGACAACTCTCTGAGAGTATAAGTGATAGATAAGTTGCCCTTCTGTAGCAGAGTAGCAATTCCTATCAGGATTTCTTCAGCACAGTTTAAATCATAACTTAATAGCTCTCTGATCCCTACACCCATTGCTCCTCCAAAAAGTGGCACTTTATAAAGAGACATATTCTCAACATAGAATTCAAACTATAGGCTTGTCCCACTATGTACCCCCAGGATCCCTACAAATCTCTATGGCATGATGGAAAGACTTTCAGAGTAAAAATGGACCAGGATTCTTATTACTTGTGTGAATTTGAGAAAGTAGCCTAATATCTCTAGGCTTTAATTCTTCATCTACAAGGGAATTGAACTAGATAATCTTTTAGCTCCTTTATAGTTTCAAATTCTATGCACTGAATTATCAAATATCAGCATAGATTGCATTTTTCCAGAGGGGAAAAATGTTAGAATTATGGGGTTTGTATTATATCCCAATGATTCAACATAATAAATTTTTTTAAAAATGAACAAATGAACAAAAGAATAAATGAATAAAAGTGAATGAAAAAAAAACAAACTATGTCAACATCTCATCACTAATTTGGCTAGAGTGTAATGACTGTTTTTAGCCACAGTACCCCTCTACGATGGTCAAAATAATTTTATAGAGGTTACCTTTTATAGTGACTAGAGGGAGTGCCCACATTGACGAAATCACAGATCCTGGAAGCATTGAATCGCCCATATGGCACATGCTGGCTAACAAAGCATATTCCTTATAATAGCCTTGGAGGATAGATAGTGAAAGCATTACAATACCTGTTTTACAGATGAAGTCACTGAAACTCAGATGAAGTAATTTAACCATAACTATGCTGTTTCATAAGACAGGACAAGGACTTCCAGTAAGATTCTCTGAATTCAAGACTGGTGTTCTTTCTTTCCTCTCACGTTGTTTCACTTTCAGTGTCATATATAAAGCAGAAATGCAAAAGCGATAAACTTCACTAATAATTGAAAGTAGTAAAATAATAATTCACAGCCTATAAATAGACTAGCATACTTTACATATTGATTATACACTGGGCCCTAAAGTGCTATAAATTGTATATACAGCACATAAAAACATTACTATCTACCCCATCATAAATTTGACATAAAACTAATTTTCTGGCTAGGCTAAACATTAATTAAGCACTCAGTTTAACAAACATTTTAGTCCGTCTTATGAGAATTTGGATAGGCTTTGATAGGATATCATAGGTAGTCCAAGTAACCTAAAAAAAGCTTTCCTTAACTGATACCTTTTTTCTCTTTCAGTAAATTTCCCAATAGCATGAAGAGATATTTGAGATATTCTCTCTGACCACAAAAGCACTCACTTTTCTCTGAGGTAGGACATGCTCAGTAAATTGTGGATGACAATGTTTTTGCTGTTGATCAGATGCTGGTATTCCTCTCTCAGAAACATATCTTTACCAGAAAATGTCCAAGCCAGAATTTCTATTTTTCATCCTCTGTTAGTGATTCAGTCCATTTAAATTCTATTTAATCTCTGATTAAGTTTGGGCCATCAGGAAACAATAAGTGTCAGCTGTCGGAGCAAATTACACTTCATTGGAAAGTCATAAAACAATTATGAGGTCATTAGGGCCTTTTTAAAAGGAGCTTTGAAAAATTGCTTATTGATTTCTAAGTTAAGCATGAGATCACACACATGTAATGTTTGTCCACATTGGCTAGAATCACTGAATACTGGGCCTGGGGGGAAGTGGGGACAGGGAGAGGCTAGTGAAATTTCAGAAATCCCCCTGTGCCAATGTAAATGAACATCTTCTTCAAACTTACAGACTGGAGTGAGTACAGAGAAGTTAAGCAACTTGATCAGGCTCACAGATCTGGCAAGCATCAGACTTGAGACTTGAATGTGAGTGTTCCTGACTCCAAGGTCTATTTGCTATCAGTTATATCACACTTCCTTTCATGATTATTGAGGGATAGCTATTAAATAGTCATCGTAAAAGAGAAAAGGGTTGATCTATGAAGTAGTGAATAGTAGATATTGCTTGTTTTCTTCATTATCAGCAAGTTAAATTTCTTACAACTCCCATTTTATAGGCATTTCACAGAGAGGTAACATAGAGAATTAATTACCAGACCTGCAGTCAGGAAGGAGTGGATTCAAATGTCACATCTGGCAATTTCTAGTTATGTGGCCATGGGGAAATCACTTAACCTTTCTGAACCTCATCTTCCTCAGTAATAAAAGGGGGATAATTAGAGGTATAGAATGTATCTCATAAAGTTGTTTTGAGGTCCAAATGGTGTAACATTGGTATGTAAGGCCCTTAGTAAACATACAGTTCCATAGATATGTCAGCCATTGTTAACTGGGATGAATAAGGAGAGTTCATGGCTCTATTTAATACTAGATTTCAGAAGTCAGGCAGATTAAGAAATTGCCTATCATAAAGCACATCTATTAATCTACTCATCTATTAAGCACATCTGTGGGATCCATGACTAGCAGTACCAGAAACAGCCCTTCAGGGTTATCTGTGGGGATTCGTCTTGCCAATGGGAGTTCTCAATGGGAAAGTGGGTCTAGAGGGAAAGTTAGACTGTGGTGGCTTTTTACATGATAACTTTTGGGTCGCTGACATTTGCAACAAGTAAGTGGAGCTCATTAACAATAATGCTGAAAGGATGATGACAGTCAAAATGTTATCAAGCCTTCCTGTGGCTCTTGCTCAACAGCAATATACTACACAGGTATGTACTGGAGCCAGTTCTGACTTTCAAGCTGATTGCAAATTTTCCAATATACTTAGATCTCAGAAACTATCAATCACTATGAAAATAGGCTTGATGTTTTATTTTATTCATTGTCTGGACCCGAGAAAGTGTTAATGATGCAGATTAAACTTAAAATTCTGTGTCTTCATCTCTGCCACTCCCCTCTCCAAAATGTAGTTGTTAAACAGTGCACACCCCTATATTTCTCCATAACCATACATCCATTTCTTGATCCAAGCAGGAATGCTACAGATGTGTCAGGGAACAAAGTCTTCACCAGATTGGAAGCCTGGTGACTGTAGGATAACAGCAACTATGATAATAATGATGATAATAATAATAACAATGATAATTAACATTTATATACTTTCAAAAATTCATATCTATAGTTTCACTTAAGCCTCACAAAAACCTTGAAATTAGATCATTTTTGTGAGAAATAAGTTTTGCAAGAGACACACTGGTATGAGAAACAATGTGGCGCAGTATAAAGATTGCTGTGCCTAGGGTCAGGAGAGACTTAGGAGACTCAGGAGAGACTTAGGAGACTTAGGAGAGACTTAGTTTCAAAATCTGCCTTTGATTCTTAATGATTGTATGATGAACAAGTCAGTTAACCTTCAATAGGCCTCGTTTTACTCATTTGAAAACAGGAATAATAGTATCCCTAGTATTAGTGGCCTCAGATCAGTTTTGAAGATTGTATATAATGTAGATAAAGTGTTTTGCATACCTTAGATATTAAATAAACATCAGACACCATTATTCTCAATCATAAAACAGACTTCTTCTTAAAATAGATTCAGGTTCCACAATTTGACCTTGACCATGGAAAAACTCTTTTCTGTTCCATCTCAGTGACTGCATTTCATATAATGAGGTTAAAATTCAATTCCGTATATTATTAAATACCTGCATTTACTCAGGCATTGCCATAGGGACACAAAGACAAAAATGAAATAGTTTCTAATCTCAAAAGACTAATAGTCTGCCATGAGGATATATTTATGCAGGAGGCAGATAGGTGGCTCAGTGGATAGGACACTGAGCCTGGTCAAATTTGGCCTCAGACACTTACTAGCTTTGTGATCCCAGGCGAGTTGTTTAATTGCTGTTTGCCTTCATCCACTGGAGAAGGAAATGGCACACGACTCCAGTATCGTTCCCAAGAAAACTCCGTGGACAGTGTGGTCCATGGGGTGATATGTAGTCAGATATGACTGAATCGACAACAATAACAACAAATTATATGCACACAGTTAGTGGACATAGTACTGCACCTGCAGTCAGGAAGATCTGAGTTCAAATATGACCTCAGATATTTACTAGCTGTGTGATCTGAGGAAGGCCACAAAACAAAAAAAACTCTGACTCAGTTTCCCCATCTGTAAAATGAGAGTAATAATAACACTTACCTCCCACAGTTGTTTTGAGGATCAAATGAGATAATAATTGTAAATCACTTAGCACAGTCCTTGGCACATAGATAAATGTTGAGTGGTGACAATAATGATTTAAGTAAAGTCAAGATAAGCAAAAAGTAACGTGAGCATTGGCTGGGGGAATCAAAAAGGATTTCTTGTAGGAGATAGTGCTTGAAGTGATCCTTAATGGTAGCTAGAAGGCAGAGCCTTGTAGCAATGTAGGCCAGTTGTGTAAAGGCACAGAGGTGAGTTGGACTATTCTGTACTGGATCATCTAATAGTTTGGCCATAGCCTAACATATGTGAGGAAGAGTAATGTGTATACAACCCAGAGACTTTGGAGACAGATTGTGAAGGCCTTTCAATGTCTAATTGAGAAATAAACAGAAAAGAAATGTGAGGGGAAAGAAAAATAATATCTTCCTTATAACCACTATTTTATTTCTTTTAGACCACAGATACCCGGACTAGTTCTCATTTTTCTGCAGATGTAATATTTTTAGTAGAAAGAGAAAAAAAAAGAAAATTAAATCAGTTTTAATAAGCCATGCCCATTTAAATCAGATCATCTGGCTTGCTGCAACTCTTCAGATTTTGCCTGCTGTGAGTCAATCAAATTTCTGCATTTAGCTTAAAATAAAATCTAATCAAGTTATAACTGGTTCTTTTTTTATGCTACAAATGTAATACACACTTTTACTTAATGAAAAGGAATATATTATGTAATTCAACTAAGTTCCAATAAGAAAAGTATAGGAAAATCCTTTTAAAAGTCTTCTGAAGCATCGTGATTTGAACTTTCTATGTATATAGAAATACTCTTGTGTTAGATTATACCACAAACGTAAATAGTATGAATTAAAGTAGGAAATACATATTTTCTACTTGCTTCCCCCGCCCCCCAAAAAAAACAAATACACCCTATATAACCCAGTTATAAAAATAGAGTCATCTGAGCTAGGATATAGCATGCCAGGGCTCATGCACTCTGAGAGTTAAGTGGATAGATTTCCTGTTACTTTAATGCACACAGATGTCAGAGCTATTTCTATATAGCCAGCTCTGCCACCCCAGCACTCCTCCTTCCTCAAGAACCACCAACCCGGAGCTGACACAAATCTTCAGCAGGCTCTTCACTCCTGCTCTGATCCGCCACTTAATTCCTCCCAGCACGTGGGCCTGGGGCCAGAAGTAACTGCAGCTGTAGTTCTGTAGCTGCACCTCCCCTGCTGCCCCTGGGGCCAAACTGCGAACTCTGTGCCCCGAAGCTTTTCCCGCTAACCTTCTCTGTTTTCTTTGGTGTTTGTGGGTTGAGAAGTCTGGTAACTGCCACAGCTCACTGATTCAGGGTGCTAGGGCCTGTTCTGCCTGGCTCCTGGTCTGGCTGGTCCTGTTGCCTCCCACGCTGAGCTCCGCTCCCCTCCATGCCGTATGTGATAGACCTCATCCAGCAACCATCCAGGCTGTCCTGGGCTGGATCCCTGTGTCCCTCTGCTATTTTGTGGGTTCTGCAGTTCTAGAATTTGTTCAGAGCCATTTTTTATAGGTTTTTGGAGGGATGTGGTGGGGAGCTCATGCAAGTCCCTGCTTTCCAGCCACCATCTTGGCTCCTAATGAATACAGATGGATGAACTCAGCAACATGGCTTCCAACTCATCTCAGCTTCAGTATGCTAGAGTACAGGTAAAGTGTAATCTTTAATAGTAGCTGGGCTGTACAATACAAAGTCAACTTTTCCTATTTTAATCCTTTCTTTTATCTTGTGTCCAAAGTATTTAATGGACACTGTCACTTCTGCCAGGTAAAGCTATAAGCCACCTTTTCAGAAATTTCAGGTGAGATATGGCAAACATTATTACTATAATGTGATTCTAGTGTATACCTTGTCCTATTACATTAGATGAAAGAAATAAAAGATATGGGTGAACTTCATAACAGGTAAGGAGTCCTCCCTTCTTAGACCTCTCTTCATTCTGAATAAATGAATTTGAATTCTATACATTCAATATCTTCTGTCAAAGGAAATGCCTACCTTTTTATGAGTCATTTGGTTTTTGTTCTCAAAAGGTAACTATTCCATTTCATTCCTAGTTCTTTTTTTCAAGTGAATATGGAATTGGACTTTAAGAAAGTGTTGAAATTATACAGTTGAATAACTGTGCATGTTCTAGTTCATTGCTATAATAACAGTCATAATCATCCCCTCTTACATGGCAGGTTAGGAAAATATGTTTGTGTTCATGTATATTTTAATGCAATACACAAATCCCTCTCCATGCGGTGGGAGAGGAGAGTCACTCTTGGCTTGGTATTGTCATGGTGCTAAAAATAAATATTTGAGGACACATCCATTTTAAAGCAGGCACACCAGTGGACTAATTTGATAGAACTATCAGGTTTTTTGTTCCTGTTTGGGGTCTATTTTGAGATGTTATGAAAAACAGCTGCTTAGGAAATGGATATATCACAAGAAGAAAAGGATTACAGAATGATATCAGCTAGGAAGAAGCTGTTGAGGTGGAAAACTGACAAAATTAAGACAAAATGAAACAAATTGCTGGTGTGCATGTTTTTTTTTCATTCTTACTTTTAGGGAACAACAAAACAATAATGTGAAAAAATCAAAGAACGAACATATCCTATCTACATCATTTGTTCAAAAATACATCAATCTTGAAACAATTTTAACAGAAATAATTTTCATATAACACAGGTACAAAAAAATTAGAAAAGCATAGTTGATGGGAAAATGTGCACACATGCATGCAAATCCACACACACATTGGTGCATCCTCTTTATCCAAGTGGGGACAGTTAGGTTGCATAATGGATAGAATGCCAGGCCTGTAGTCAGAAGATTCATCTTCCTAAGTTCAAATCCATCCTCAGATACTTACTAGCTGTGTGATCCTGGGCAAACGACATAACCCTGTTTGCCTTAGTTTCCTCATCTGTAAAATAAGCTGGAGAAGGGAATGGCAAAGCACTCTAGTATTTTTGCCAAGAAAATACCACATGGCTTATGAAGAATTGGCCATGACAGACAAATGGCTGAAACAAAGTTGTCTAAGTATTATCACCTGCAATTATTGGAATGATTTTTATTTTGACCTACACCTGTGATTTCACTGTTATAGGGTACTCTAGTGGTGGAGCTACCCTATATCAATGGATAACACATAGTTTCGTAGGGTTGTTTAAGTGCACTGAATGTTTCAGTGAGTTAATTTGGCTTATGTAGTACATGTCAGAGGCAGTTGTTCAACTGAGGTATTCTTGACTCTCTGGCTAGTATACACTTTTTGTGTATACTAGGGTTTTGTTCTGAAATAAAATGTCAGAATATGAAAAAAAAATCAGTGATGAAGTAACCATTTATAAAATTAATTTTCACTCAAAAGTCCTTTCCCATTTAAAACAAAGATCTATCCCTTCCCTCCCATTGGGCAAGAAGGGGCTATATTGTTGAAAAAAATAAATAACAGAATAGATTATTTTGTAATTCATCCTAGATATATTATGTGTTCGAGTTTATTACACAGAGGTATGACACGATTAGATATTCACTTTAGCAAAATCATCTTGCAGGTATATAGAGGATGTCTTGGAATGGAAAGAGGCTTCTGTTATGATAATTAGGGTGGGACATTTTTGTTTTCTCTTTTAGAATGCTAAAGTAATCAAATAACTTTGATGAGTCTTGCCTTTCAAATGTAATTGCAAGCAAAGTAGACTTTTTGTTCTCTTTTGTTTCTATGTCAGAAGCAGGAGTCTTTGACCTCCATAAGAAACAAGAAAGCTTAGTTCACATGGGTTTGAGTTTCATAGTTCTGATGTGCACTGATCCTGGAATGTAAGATCTGAGGTTGGCATTTTGTTTTGGGGCGCTCACTCTGTGGAAGAGTGTCCTGTGATATTTTAAAGCATTTAATAAACATTTATTGTGGTCTGACCTACAAAACTAACATGATACAATCACCTCTCTGTCTCTGGCAACTATGCTTCATTTTTTTTAATATTCTTTTTCTATTATTTATTTAATATTTTTAGTTTTCAGCATTGATTTCCGCAAGATTTTGAATTACAAATTTTCTCCCCATTTCTACCCTCATCCCCACACCAAGATGGCATATATTCTGATTGCCCCATTCCCCAGTCAGCCCTCCCTTCTATCACCCCACTCCCACCCATCCCCTTTTCCCTTACTTTCTTGTAGGGCAAGATAGATTTCTATGCCCCCTTGCCTGTATGACTTATTTCCCAGTTGTATGCAAAAACAACTTTTTTTTTGAACATCTGCTTTTAAAACTTTGAGTTCCAAATTCTCTCCCCTCTTCCCTCCCCACACACCCTCCCTAAGAAGGTAAGCACTTCAACAAAGGCCACGCATGTATCATTATGTAAAACCCTTCCACAATACTCATGTTGTGAAAGGCTAACTATACTTTGCTCCCTCCTATCCTGTCCCCCTTTATTCATTTTTTCCCTTGACACTGTCCCTTTTCAAAAGTGTTTGCTTTTGATTACATCCTCCCCCTATCTGCCCTCCTTTCTATCATCGACCCTTTTCTATCCCCTTCCTCCTTCTTTCTTGCAGGGTAAGATACCCAATTGAGTGTGTATGTTATTCCCTCCTCAAGTCAAATACAATGAGAGCAAGATTCACTCACTCCCCCTCAGCTGCCCCCTCTTACCTTCCAGTGAACTGCTTTTCTTGACACTTTTATGCGAGATAAGTTACCCCATTCTATCTCTTCCTTTCTCCCTCTCTCAATATATCCCTCTCTCACCCCTTAATTTGATTTTTTTTTAGATATCATCCCTTCATATTCAATTCACCCTGTGGCCTCTGTCAATGCATATATATATATATATATATATATATATATATATATATATATATATATATATATATATATATATATATATTCCCTTCAGCTACCCTAATACTGAGGTCTCATGAATCATACACATCATCTTTCCATGTAGGAAAGTAAACAAAACAGTTCAACTTTAGTGAGTCCCTTATGATTTCTCTTTCTTGTTTACCTCTTCATGCTTCTTTTGATTCTTGTATTTGAAAGTCAAATTTTCTATTCAGCTCTGGTCTTTTCACTGAGAAACCTTGAAAGTCCTCCATTTTGTTGAAAAGCCATATTTTGCCTTGGAGCATGATACTCAGTTTTGCTGGGTAGGTGATTCTTCGTTTTAATCCTAGCTCCATTGACCTCCGGAATATTTTATTCCAAGCCCTTCGGTCCCTCAATGTCGAAGCTGCTAGATCCTGTGTTATCTGGATTGTTTTTCCACGATACTCAAATTGTTTCTTTCTGGCTGCTTTCAGTATTTTCTCCTTGATCTGGGAGCTCTGGAATTTTGTGACAATATTCCTAGGAGTTTTCTTTTTGGGATCTTTTTGAGGAGGCAATTTTTATTTTACCCTCTGGCTCTAGAATATCAGAACAGTTCTCCTCAATAATTTCTTGGAAGATAATATCTAGGCTCTTTTATTGATCATGACTTTCAGGTACTCAAATAGTTTTTAAATTATCTCTCCTGGATCTATTTTTCAGGTCAGTAATTTTTCCAATGAGATGTTTCACATTGTCTTCCATTTTTTCATTCCTTTGGTTCTGTTTTATAATATCTTGATTTCTCGTAAATTCACTAGCTTCCACTTGCTCCAATTTAATTTTTAAGGTAGTATTTTCTTCAGTGTTCTTTCAGACCTCCTTTTCCATTTAGCTAATTCTGCCTTTCAAAGAATTCTTCTCCTCATTGGCTTTTTGGAGCTCTTCTGCCATTTGAGTTAGTCTATTTTTTAAGGTGTTATTTTCTTCAGTATTTTCTTTTGGGTCTCCTTTAGCAAGTCATTGACTTGTTTTTCATGGTTTTCTTGCATCACTCTCATTTCTCTTCCCAATTTTTCCGCTACTTCTATGACTTGCTTTTCCAAATCATTTTTTGAGCTCTTCTGTGGCCTGAGACCAGATCATGTTTTTCTTGGAGCCTTTTGATGTAGGCTCTTTGACTTTGTTGACTTCTTCTGGCTATATGTTTTGGTCTTCTTTGTCACCAAAAAAAGTTTCCAAAGTCTGAGTCTAATCTGAGACCATTTTCACTGCCTGTTCATGTTCCCAGCCAACTACTTGACCCTTGAGCTCTTTGTCACAGTATGACTGCTTGTAGAGTAGAGAGTACTTTGTCCTAAGCTTGAGGAGCTGTGCTGCTGTTTTCAGCGCTACTTCTATACAGCAAGCTCTGCCACACCAGCGCTCCTCTTCCACCAATAACTGCCAACCAGGATTGTGGCCCAGATCCAGGCAGGGTATAGCAGGCTTTGCACTCTCACTCTAATCTGCTGTTTAATTCCTCCCACCAGGTAGGCCTGGGGCCAGAGGCAACTGCAGCTTGTAGCTCTGGAAGCATCCTGAGAGTTGCACCACCGCCACTGCCCTGGGGGTGGTGGCTGATCAAGAACTCATTTCACTCACTCCCAGCAGCTTTTCCCACAAACCTTCTCTGTTGTCTTTGGCATTTGTGGGTTGTGAAGTCTAGTAACTGCCACAGCTCAATGATTCAGGGCGCCAGGGTGTGGTCTGTCCAGCTCCTGGTCAGGTTGGTCCTGGTGTGGATCCCGCTGGGCTCTGCTCTGTTCTGCTCCTAGCTCTGTGCGATAGACCCTTCCCAGTGGCCATCCACACTGTCCTGAGCTGGAGCCCTGCTTCCCTTTGCTATTTTGTGGGTTCCGCAGCTGTAGAATTTGTTCAGAGTCATTTTATAGGTGTTTGGAGGGACCTGGGGACAAGCTTAAGCAAGCCCCTGCTTTCCAGCCACCATCTTGGCCCCATCACACCATGTTCTGTGATTTGACCAAACAAGACTCCAGGTAGCTACTGTTAAGAACCCCCCAACTTTGAAAACACAGATGTTGGTGCTTCTCTTTTTGTAACTATGTATGTCATATCTTGACCAGACAAAGGCTGTCTGTTGATCTGTTCATAGTTTCTGTTTGTATTTCCTTCTGAAGTTCATAGTGTTGACTTTTCCCCCTGAACTAAGTGAATGATATATGTATGTTTAAATAAACTGAGATTGTTAACTCCTTAAAGTTGCTTTCCTTAGAAAAGCAAATCAAAGAACCCATGCTAGCAGCCCTTCTGTGTGCTCTTTTTGTTGCTCTTTCACCCCCACAACAGCTGCTAGCAACATTGTTGTATAGCTTGTGATAGTGACCATCTAGGAAACCATTTCAATATAACAGTCAAGAGACAATAGGAGCCCGAACAAGAATAATTGCTATATGATTACATACATAGAGTTGAAAGAGAGAGATGTTGTAATATTAGAAAAAGCAAGATTTAGCAATGACTTGCATATGTTGCTTCTGAGAATATAAAAACTTAAAGATGAAACCCAGTTTGTGAACCTATGTGACTATAAATATGGTATTGCCCTCAATAGTAATAAGGAGGTTCAGAAGAGGAATGGTTACAGGGAGGGGATATTATGCTTTGGCTATGTTGAGTTTAAGATGTCTCTGGGGTATCCAGTTTGAAATGCCAAAAAATCAGTTAAAGATATGGTACTGAAGCTTATGAAGAGAAACAAGTAGTGGTTATATAGATGTAAAAGTACTTGGAGTTGAACTCAGGGAGGATAATAAAATCAAAGTGAAAGCTTTGTAGAGAGAAAAGAGAGAGGAATCCATGACATAACCTTGGGGGTGGATGGATGGTATATCATAGTTAATAACTTGGCAAAATTATTGAATGAGCAAAGGAAATTGAGGAGAAGTTAGTTAGGAAGGAGAATAAGGAGAGAGTAATGTCATGAAAATTCAGGAGAGGGAAAGCATCCAGGAGGAGAAGAAAATCAACAATGGCAAATGCTACAGAGAGGTCAAGAATGGTGAGTAATAAGAAGAAATTGTTAGATTTGCTTTTGGATATTAAGTGAATTGTTTCAGTTGAGAGAGACAGACAGAGAGAGAGAGAGAGAGAGAGAGAGAGAGAGAGAGAGAGATTTGCTAGGTGGTGGGAGCACAGGTTAGGATGAATATGAGACATGTTTAGAAGTAATAAAAGTTCAAAGAAAGGAAAAGTAATAGAAACATGATTAGATAAAGGGATTTCATACCTCTTGATCATAGAAATGGAATATCTGCTGCTTATGGCAAGATTAAAATCATCATTTCCATGTACAGTTCAGTACAATGGTAGAACAGGCTACATTTGTTGTGTAGACTGAGGAACTGGAAAGTTAAAGTATTTTCAGGAACATCAACATGCATTTTGAAGTCCCCTAGTATGAAGTAAAGTAAGATAGTGAGCATCTAGTCAGTCATTAAACATTTATTAAGTTCCTATTATGTGCTAGGCACTGTATTAAGTACTAGGGATACAAAAAGAGGAAAAAGACAGTCTCTACCCTCAAGATCACAATCTAATGGGGAAGACAACAAACAAATACAGAAAAACAATTTATATATAGGTAAAATAGGAAATAATTAAAAGAAGGAAGGGACTAGAATTAAAAGAGGTTGGGAGATGTGTCTTGTAGAAGATGGGGGTTTAGTTGGGATTTGAAGAAAGCCAGCAAAGCCAGTAGGCAGAGATGAGGATGAAGCATTCCAAGAATGGAGGACAGCAAGCAAAAGTGTCTGAAAAGGAAATTTGGAATGTTTTGTTCCAGGAATATCTCAGAGACCAGATCCTGGTGGTTATTATATTCTGACCCCCAAGACATTCCCCTTCTTTGCTTAATGAGTATAATGTATGACTCACAATCTCTCTTTAAACCTCAATACCTGCCTTCCTTATTTCCCCTTCTAGATGTGCTTTTGATTCTATGGAACTTTGCATCATGCTCAACTGTGTTCTCAACTTCAATCATCTTATGGGGTTATTCTGACCTTGATCAGCCCTAGCCAGGTCAGCCCCTTTCTGAGTTTTAGATTTAATCCTGGAGGACAAAATTATACAAGAACTTACTATGTGCTGGCCATTGTGCTAAGCCTGGGGATACAAATACAAGCCCAAATAAATATAAGTCATTTTAATCTAGAAGCAGGTATTGTAATAAGGAAATAGAATACTAAGAGGAATTTCAAAGGAGATGAAGAATGTGTCTACATAAAGGCATGATGGCACAATTCACAGAGTCAGAAGCATAGCTAGGAGTGAAATGAATGATGGCAGGTCAGAAGAGGCCTTCCAAAATTGGAAACCTGGGGAGGAACTCACCCATGGAAGAAAAATCTTTTCCACATCACAGTTTGTCTAAGGCAACACCCATTCAGTGATTTAAAGCTAGGTAAGAAATGAGGCAAAAGATGGCCTAGTTTGTTTATTCAAAAAAAAAATCAAATCAAACTGAGAGGAAGACCTTCAGAGTTTCTGGCTAAAACAGAAACAATTGCTATTTGCATTCACATCAAAACCCAAACTGTGGACAAGTGATGCTTAGGCTGGGACCTATTATTGGTCTATAAGAACCAGAGTAATTTGGATTTAAGGCGTAGTCTAGTAGCTCCATTTGAATATCAATGGGCTATATCCTAGGAAGGCCTACTTTTAGATATCATGAGAGGAATGGAGTAGTTAGGTTTCTGGGAGACACAGAAGAGGGAGGAGACATGAGAATAATTCTTAATGAAACGAAGTTTACTCATTTTAAAATTAGAAATCTGGAAGTCACTGTGGAAAGAGGTAACAATCTCTATTGGGATACTAGGGAGATAGGGTCTGCATGCACTCGTAGTAGCCTAGTATTCTGGGTCTTGGGGAAATGTATACATTCGATTCAAGAAGAAAACAATGGGCTCAACCTAGTGGGCCTGATTTTCTGGTGGCCACCACTATTTATTATAAAATATTGGTCCCCATTTTAAGTGGATTTATGTTAATGCCACCTTTCCCACCCACCCCCAAATCCTAGACACCCCCTCCTTTGATTGTCTATTATCTATAGATAACAAGTTGTTCCAACACTTTTTAAATGAGACCACTTCACAGATCTAGAAAAAAAATCACTATGGAAATAATTAACTTGCTGCCTGGGACCGTTCAATCTAGGTCATCATACTTTGTATAAGTGAAGATAAGTAAGTTTTTTTTTTCTATATTCTTGGTATTGAACAGGCCATTTTAAAGTAGTTTTGTGAGAAATATGTGCAAGAAGGGAATTTTTCTAATGAGTGATACGATTCTACATTGCAGTGGTCTTAAAAATATGAAAAGATAAGCCTCTGTTATGATTAGTTTAATGCTAAAAGTCATAGAACAGAGATGAGTGAAAGGAGCTATGAGTTCATGAATTTTGAGCTGGTTTTATTAGAATCAGCACTCATAAGAAGTTTCATGATGAATTGGCATATGTATGAAAATGGCAAGTTATTAAGGGTTTTCTTATTAGCTATGAAATGAAATGGGTTTCAGTAAACTGCAATCAATGTCATAAATTGGCTACTTGTATCAAGAATACCTGATCTCAAAAGAAATTCAATGAAATATGAGTATTGGTGAATATATAGGTCTCAGACTCCAGGGATCAAGAGAGGGAAGAACCTCAAAAACTATCTAGACCCTTGCCCTGACAATTGGTATCTCATTACTGCTGAAGACCTCTAGTAAAAAGGAGTATACTACCTCTTAGCAAGCCTTTTCTATTATTGGACAGTTTTAATCCTTGGAGTTTTGTCTTTATAATATTCATTCTAAGGAGGCTGTTCAAATTATCTGTCTATCTATCTATCTATCTATCTATCTATCTATCTATCTACCTACCTATTTATCCATCTATCTCTATATCATTAGTGATCTATTCAAACTATGAATCTTTTTTTTGTGATAGCATGATTTCAATCCACACTATTATTATTGTGTGCATGTATGTATGAATGTATGTGTGTATATTAATTCACCTGGAGATCGAATACATCAAAGTTCAGCCTATAAGGCCCTAGACCCATCTCTACACTATCACCTCCATCTGACTAATAATCTCTCTCTTTTAATGGTATTTCTGCCAACACTGTTGGTGCCTGAATAATGTTTCATTCCTTTACCTTTCCTGTATTTCTGATGTCTGATATATTCAAAAAGCAAATAATTTCTTCAGATATTATTCTCTTTCTAAGAATGTTTCTAATACCTATATATTATTGAATGTTTTTCTTTTATCTCCCATTTATCATAAAGCTCGCACTAGCAGGGTAGATCACCTTATGCTGCATCTTTTTTTTTTCTTAGAAGTGGAAGGTCTGAAAGACATCCTTTTCCCAGAATAAGCCTGTTTCATCCACATTAAAATTTTGTTGATCAGTTATTTTTTTAAAACATCAGCATATTCCATTATGTAGATTTATGTCCATTCAGTGATTAAGGCTTAATAGGAAGAAATGAGGAAGAGAAAACTGAGACTTGCTAAAGACCTTGTCTTGAAAAGACCAAGATCCCCCACTGCAACCTGAGCCACCTCCAATTGTCCTGATATATTTCTGGCCACTAGACCCAGATAGCTCTGGAGGAGCATGTGAGACTCTAGACTTTGCACAGCCCTCCCTTACTTAAATCCAATTCACTCGAATGCCATGTCATCACCTCTCTGATGTCACGGTCCTCTTTGAGAATGCAGAACAAACATCAAGTAGAAAAGTAGCTGCTCACTGGTGACCAAACTAGAACTGGCCATTTGGGCAACATAGCTCCCTCCTTCCTTCCTTCCTTCCTTCCTTCCTTCCTTCCTTCCTTTATTTCTTTCTTCTTATATTTCTTTCTCTCCCTTCCCTTCCCTTCCCTCTGTCCATACTCTTACTGGTAGGCGCTCTGCCCAAAGGGAATGTAAATTTTAATTTATTCTCTGAAACATTTTAACCCCAAATCACTCTGGCTCTCATTGACTGGCCAACAATAGATCCCAGGCCTACTAGGTCGTTGTGGGGCCCTGATTGGCTCAGAATGAATGTAAATAGTAATTGTTTCTGTTTTGGCCAGAAATCTTCTTCTCCCAGATTATTATTATTTTTTGATTAGGTAAAGAGGCCATTCTCTGTCTTATATCTTATTAAACCTTAGTCACTGAATGGGTATTGCCTCAGTCAAACTGAGACCTGTTAGAAACCTTAGTTTTAAAAGGCCAAGGTCCCTCACTGCATCCTGGGCCGTCTCCAGTTGTCCTGATCTATATCTGGTCACTGGACCAAGATGGCTCTGGAGGAGCAAGTGAAGCTGGTGACTTTTCACAGCCCTCCATCACTTAAATCAAATTCACTTGCATGTCTTGGTGTCACATCTCTGATATCATGGTCTTCTTCAAGAATGAAAGACAAAGAACAACAACAAAAATTCATGCATTCTGACATTTTTTCCTATGTTAAAATTGGTATGACCACACTCAAGCAGTTCAATGACTTTAAAGTTTTGTTTTAATGTAAAACACGTCTTTTCTTTTTTGTGCTTGCAGTATTTCCATCTGAAGTCTTATTCTTTTTGTTCATTTTGCTAAGTGATCTTAAACACACACACACACACATACACACATACACACACATACACACACACACACACACACACAACAAACTGTTGGTAATATGTAAGGTAGTGGTAGTCCATCACATCCACACATGATGGTAAGCAAGTACAGGCAGATGAGATGCATGTGTCACATTAATTAAATTTTGGTCCATAATAAATGAAACCTAGTATTTTGTAGTTCAGACTAAATGGAAATCAATTTTAATTATAAAGTGTACAATTCTGCCATCCCGATTAAAATCTTTAGGTAGAGAACAGGTTGGCAATCTTTTCTGAAATATCCTCTTATCTAAGAGCACTATTCTATCAGAAGTATTACCTCACATTAAGTTCGTACTTCATTAAAACCCCAATGCCCCATTTATATGAACAAATCTGGGCATGTCTTTCACCTCCTATACTAGTTGATTTAAAAAAAAAATTCTAGCATACTAATCTGTGTTTTTCAGTATTTTTTATATTTAATTTATCTATTTTCAGTTTTCAACATTCACCTCCATAAATCTTTTAAATTTTCTCTGCCTTCCTCCTCCTTCCTTCCCCTTTTCTTCCCCCCTTCCTCCCCAAGACAGCATAAAATCCAGTAAGAGCTCTATATATACATACCTATTAAACACATTTTCACATTAGTCATGTTGCATAGAAATATAACAAAAGGGAGAAGCCATGAGAAAGAAAATAAAACAAAAGAAAACAAAAGACAAAAGAGTCTGCTTCATTCTGCGTTCTAACTCCATAGTTCTTTCTCTGGATGCGGATGGCATTTTCCATCATGAGTCTTTTGGAAAAGTTTTAGGTCCTTGCATTGCTGTGGAGGGCTAAGTCTATCAAAATCAGTCCTCACACACCGTGGATGTTACTGTGTACAATATTCTCCTGGTTCTGCTCACTTCACTCGGCATCAGTTCATATAAGTCTTTCCAGGTTTTTCTGAAGTCTGCTGCTCATCATTTCTTGTAGCCCAATAGTATTCCATTACATTCATATACCACAACTTGTTCAGCCATTCTCCAACTGATGGGTGTCCCCTCAATTTCCAGTTCTTGGCCACCACAAAAATTGCTGCTATAAATATTTTTGTACGTGTGGGTCTTTTCCCCATTTTTATGATTTATTTGGGATACAGCCCTAGGAATGATATTGCTGGGTCAAAAGGTATTCATATTTTTATAGCCCTTTGGACATAGTTCCAAATTGCTCTCCAGAATGGTTGGATCAGCTCACAGCTCCACCAACCATGAATTAGTGTTCCAACTTTCCCACATCTTCTCCAACATCTATCATTTTCCTATTTTGTCATGTTAGCCAATCCAATAGGTGTGATGTGGTACCTCAGAGTTGTTTTGATTTGCATTTCTCTAATCAATAATGATTTAGAGTATTTTTCATATGACTAAAGATAGCTTTAATTTCTTCCTCTGAAAACTGCTGTTCATATCCTTTGACCATTTATCAATTGAGGAATGACTTGTATTCTTCTAAATTTCACTCAGTTCCCTATATATTTTAGAAATGAGGCCTTTATCAGAGACATTAGTGGAAAAAATATTATCCCAGTTTTCTGCTTCCCCCCAATCTTGTTTGTGTTGGCTTTGTTTGTACAAAAACTTTTCAATTTATTGTAATCAAAATTATCCATTTTGCATTTCATAATGTTCTCTATCTCTTGTTTGGGTCTAAATTCCTCTATTCTCCATAAATGTGACATTCCTTGCTCCTTTAATTTGTTTATAGTATCAGATTTTATACCAAGATTGTATTCCCATTTGGTCTTTATCCTGGTATACAATGTCAGACATTGGTCTGCCATAGTTTCCGCCATACTATTTTCCACTTTTCCCAGCAGTTTTTAACAAACAGTGAGTTCTTATCCCAAAAGCTGGGGTCTTTGAGTTTATCAAACAGTAGATTGCTATAGTCATTTACCACTGTGTCTTGTGTACTTAACCTATTCCACTGATCTACCCCTCTATTTCTTAGCCACTACCAAGTGGTTTTGATGATAGCTGTTTTATAATACACTTTAAGATCTGGTATAGCTAGACTACCTTCCCTAGCATTTGTTTTCATTAATTCCTTGGATATTCTGGACCTTTTGTTCTTCCAGATGGATTTTGATGTTATTTTTTCTAGTTCTATAAAACAATTTTTGGTAGTTTGATTGGTATGGCATTGAATAAGTAAATTAATTTAGGTAAAATTGTCATTTTTATTATATTAGCTCAGCCTACCCATGAGCAACTGATGTTTCTCCAGTTATTTAGATCTGACTTTATTTGTGTGAAAAGTATTTTGTAATTGTGTTCATATAGCCCCTGGGTTTGTTTTGGTATAGACTTCCAAATATTTTATAATGTCTACAGTAACTTTAAATGGAATTCCTCTTTCTATCTCTTGCTGTTGGGCTTTGTTAGTAATATGTAGAAATGCAGATGATTTATGTGGATTTATTTTTTATTCTGCAACTTTGCTAAAGTTGTTTATTATTTCAAGTAGTTTTTCACTTGATTCTCTAGGATTCTCTAAGTATATCATCATATCATCTGCCAAGAGTGATAAGTTAGTTTCTTCTTTGCCTATTCTAGTTCTGTCAATTTCTTTTTGTTCTCTTATTACTAAAGCTAACAATCCTAGTACCATGTTGAATAACAATGGTGATAATAGACATCCTTGTTTAGCCTCTGATCTTATTGGAGATGTATCTAGCTTATCTCCATTAAATTTAATGCTTGCTGATGGTTTTGGGTAGATGCTACTTATCACTTTACGGAAGGCTCCATTTATTCCTATCCTCTCTGTCAGTATTAATTTGAATTTATCTAACTCCCAAAGAAGAGAAAATGTGCTTTTTCCCCTCATCTTTGCAAAACAAAGAAAGAAGAGTATGAGCATTAGTATGAGTTGATACATTGCATAGTTTTGTTGAACTTCTTTGTGTTTCTCTCCCTATCCCTCTGTTTCCTTTCCCTCCTTTTTTTGCTCTGCCTTTCCTTCCTTCATTCCCTTTATCTATGTTACCAAAGTTGACTCTCTCTTGAGAAGTATAGCAAGGATGTATTTGGAAATGAAGAGAAACCAAAAAATAAAATATATAATTGTTTAATTGTGGAAAGAAACAATGCAAAAGAATGGTTAGATTTAACCTATCACACTTAACCAGACAAGATCTTTTGGAATCTTGTTTCAGTTGTTCAACATGTCAACCATCTTTTAATAAGCCATACCATCCACAAATTTGATAAACATGAAATCCATTTGATAAGCAAATTTTTAGGGACCTGTATATTTGTTTGAATGGTTACTTTTGATTTATAGGTCTCAATCCCTTTATAATTTAGATGACTTTGAAAGTTTTCATATTTGAAAAATTCATTACTCTTCAGCCAACCTGGTGTTAAGTGTCAGGACTATTTGATTTCTTAGACAATTATTAAAATCTGGCAAACATGTGGACCTTAGACATGCAAGGTACTGATACAAATATTGATCAGCATTACACCCATGTAACAATGTTATGGCACTTCATTAGAGACATGTTTCCACATTGACATAAGTCCCTTGGTTATTAGTTTTCTGGCCAGTAATTCCATGAGTTTGTCTCTACCTAAATATGATGTCATGCAGTCTACATCTCCTTATTTTGTCCAAAAAGAGTTTTAATCAAGTATGTTACTGAAATTCAAGTGTTGTTTCATTTGTCTAACAGACTAAGGAAATGAATGTAGTTTCACTTTTTCCTTTGAGAATTTATGTAGGATTAGATCAATCAACTTATCTTTGTTTTAGTGCTCACAAACCATCTCATTAACTTATTTTAGAGTTTTTTTAGGAATTGAATTCAAGAAAACTGACCTACTGTTTTAATAATTGACCCAATGCCCCCTTTTCTGTTCCTGTATAGTGTTCTCATTATCCACAATCTTCAAAAGATCACTGAGAGTGCAAAAGAAATAATATTTACAATTATTTTTAATACATTGGGCTATGATTTACCTGAACATGGTAGCTTCAACTCCTGATGGCAGTTATGTTTTGTTTATTTGATTGTTTCTGTGTTTAACCATGTCCTCATTTATCTTGGTTTCCCTTTTAAGCCTCTCTCCTTTTTGTGTTACATTTCCCCTTTTCAAAAACAGCAAAAACAAAGTAGTTCTGTCCTCTTTAACCTTTGTTTTTGATCACATCTATGCCACCTCCATCAATCAGTCCTACTACTACTTTGATTATCCTGTAGCTCTCATGATACATTTCTCTTAAAAAGTGAGAAAGAAAAGAAACCTTTTTTTTTCATTTGCATTAGCATTAATTTTTAACCTTGGCTCCTTCAGAGTTTCATTATTCATGATATTCTTACAGGACAATGGATTCTTTGATAACCTTCGATTACCTGAACTTGCTTCCACCTTTTGCATATGTTTTTTTAAATGTATTTATTTTTCCCAAAGTCCGTGACAGAATAAACACAAATTAAAACAAAGCAAACAATAATAAAAAAACTCTACAAACTGTAAATAATTAAATTAATACAATATGGCCACATGATGAACTAATTTAAAAAGAACTTAAAAGTTCTAAAAAACATAAATAACAAAAATAATATTGTTAGAATCATTTGTCATTGGCGGAAAAATCAGTTTTTATATTCTGTTGGTTCAGGTTTTTTTTTTCCCTTTACATATATTTCCATATTGCTTCATATTCTTCCTTTATCCCTGCCTCTGGGCTACTCTCCATTGCCTTACTCAAAAGTTTTCATTTTAGGTTCCCAGGGTAATAACTACTACTCCCAGAGTTTCTGGGATTACCTCATGAATTTGGTGTCCCATTATTATCACTACTGAGTCCACACAAGAATGTACTTCCCATTAAGAGTCAGATAGTAATCACATTTAACTCTTAGCAAAAGAATTTGCTATGATGACATAGTACTGAAGTTACTAGACAACATATCTCTCTTTATGGGCTAATCTCTCAGAAACATAGTGTATCCATGAGCAGAATTGAAAGTTGTTGAAACTTAAAGTTGATATCCCAGAGGAATAAATTTACCTTGAGAATCTTCATAGACAAGTATACTATTTTAGAGCAAAACCACTATCTTTGTAGAAATTCAAATTACAAACTATACTTTGAGGGCCACTGAAACTATCATTTTAACTGACAGAATTTCTTTTTGTAAATGTATTTTTGAAGATTAGCACATAGAAAGGTCTGGTGATCATTGGACACCATCACACAATGAATTTTTTTTTTCCTTTAAATTACTTAGTTAATTCCTGTAGGATACTATCTGATGAAATTCAGACATCTTTTTAGTCCCATATGACTTCATCCAGGGCAACACTAAAACTGGTTTCCATGTGTCAATTTTAAGGATGACATAGCATTATTTTGTTTGAAGAGTGAATCTGATTATCATGAGTTAGCAGATGTGAATTTGAGAAATCTATAGATCAGTGATGAAAGCTTAATTTCTTGTAATTAACTAAAATCCCTATGTAATTTTTTCTTTGTTTTAAGGAATGTACATGAAACTAGGTAACTTAAGATAAAACTAATAGTTTTCTTCTGAGAGGTTAGTTTCTTCAAAACAGTCAGCTTAGGGCTTCCCATTCTGAAAGTACACTTTATTATGAACCCCTGAGGGTATTATTAGTATTTATGATGAAGAAAAATAAAACAAGAAAATACATAAGGAAGGAAAATTTTAAAATTATGATAAAATTATCATTATAACTAGCATTGATGCAGCACTTTAAAGTTTGCAAAGCATTATATATGTTATTTCAAATTAATTTTTTTCACAAATATTTAAAATATATCATGGGAAAAAATTGTCCTAATTTTTCCTAATATGCATAAGTTCAAAGTCACCTCATTATAAGATCTTAGGCTCACACACGTAGAGTTGAAAGATGTCTTGGAGGTCATTTAGTTCAAGAATCCATTTTTCAAAAGAGAAAACTGAGGTCTACAGACCTTAAATATATTATGCATTTGTTTTTTTTAAAATAAAATATATTTTACTTGGACTCTACATTTTTGAAACTCACCAGTAGAACTACAGTATATATTATAGGAGATGGAGAAAGAAATCATAAAAACCTTGCATGTTTGGTTTTTTTTTTAGATTATTCTTTGTACAAATAAAAAAATGCTACTTTCTCAAAATCAGACTATTTAATTGACTTCTCTCCTCTATCTTTGCATTTAATCACTATATTTGATGCTCATTGAAACTAGTAAGATAATTAAATTGGTTTTCTAAAATTATTTTTAAGACATAAAGCTATATCTCATAGAAAATCTATCCAGAGTACTTTTTAAACTTTGAAAAATTCAGAAAATTAACTTATGATCTATCCCTTTTCCCAATTAATTCCAAAAGGGAGAAAAGTGTCAGACTATCAATGGAAAGGAAAAGAAAAATTAATAGAGGTCAAGTCTTTCAAGATTTCTCTTTGAAGAGCAGTAAAGAAATAAACAAGAGATTAGAATGGTGTATACTATAATCAATGCAGGATAAATTCATCTCTGCAGCATAGTGAGAAATATGAAAAGTCCAACAAATACATACATACATACATACAATATTATATCTTATATTTAGTTATTTTATACACACACTGAAAAATTGGTATATACTTAAAATAATATATCACACACATATATTAATTTATGTTATATATATGCAATAATTTTCATGTACTTAAGTGAATCATTATATATAAATGTATATTTTATATATGTGTATTTTATACATACATACATGCATATGTTTGTGTTTGTGAATATGTGTATATATACATATATGTATACAAAAATATGCACACTATATATGTGTATATATATGTATAAACAATGATTTGCTTAAGTACATGAAAATTCTTAACTTCTCATTCATGAGGCTGCCTCTTTAGTCTAAAAATTACACTTCTCTAAAGGACATAGTAACCTCTATCTGATAATCAGGTAGGTCTTCTAAATGCAAACAGATGAGAAATATACATAACAAGCAAATAGAAAGCAACTGTTGGTTTCAATGTTGTTTCACAAAGTCATTTTTAAGGGCATTATGACAATCATTTTATGTCTCAGAACTCATTCCAATGACTACATTTATTAATCTCATTAATCATAATATTTTACAGTAGCACAATGGCATATTGAGCTGGCAATCATAGGCTATGGCTACAGGCAATTTTATTTAATGTACTGTCATCAAGCCTGATTTGAAATAGTAGACAGCATATCCAAGAAGTTTGCTCTTTTTTTTTTTTTTGCTTTGTTTGTTTTGTCTTGGGAATTTGTTTTTCTACTGAGGAAAGGAAGGAAGGAAGGAAGGAAGGAAGCAAGAAAGGAAGGGAGAGAGGGAGGGAAGGAGGAAAATGGGAAAAAAGGAAAGAAGAAAGGAAGATAAACATTCATTTATTCAATAGTTTTAGGAAATCAGTGTTCTAATGAAACAAATCACATAAAATAATATTTTCATAGTTGGAAATATTTGTAATCAAACAAATGGATCAATGACATCAAATAGGTCAATGACATTGTCAATGGGTATATTTCCTCCAATAGTATGGGTTTTATATTGTTCATACCCACCTATCATACAAAACTTTGTCAATGATCTCTCATAACTTTATCATGGGGTGGGGGGTGGGGGGTAGAGTGTCACTGTAATATGCTGGCAGCCTTGCTTGCTTCCCTTTGACATCAAGAGGATCTCAGTGAAGCACACAGTTTGACCACCAACTATCACTCTTGTTACATGAGCAACATAATTTAATTTTAATGATATATTTTTTCTGACTATATAATAATCTCATTCCTTCTTCTTAATTCTTCATTTGTCATGTGGTTCAGCTGGCTCATGTCCACCATAAACCTCTCCATTTTATCTGACTTGTACTAATTTTTAATCATTTTAATTCTATGGACTACAGTATTACTAATAGACATACAACAGTAATGATAGAATATCAGTACTAAAAAGTTGAACCTTTGTTGATGGGAGTCAGAGAAGGGCAAGTTCGGGTCTTTAAACAACCTTCTCTCCCTGCCTCCCCCCCTTCTCTTTTCCAAACCCACCCCTGCCTTTCCTTGCCTCCTTTCACCTCCTCTTGCCTTTGCTCCATTTCCCTTCCTTCTAGATAACTCCTAATTCTAGGACAAATTTATTTTCTCTCTCTGTGTGTGTGTGTATATATATATATATATATATAGATGGATACATAGATAAATAGATGATAGATAGATAGAAAAATTACCACTATAATTTTTTTTCTAACTTTATGGCATAATTTAAACAATTGGCATTCTTTATTCATTCAATTTTTTCCTGTGTGGATAAGTCTAATTCTTTTGATTGGATATTCATCTCTTCCAGGAAGACCTGCAATGTTTTAGGACTTAATTTATCAAAATACTTACCAACAAAAAGAGGCATCTCAAGAATTTCAATAACCACAGAAAATCCCCATGTCACGTGTATTCAAATGCACCATTTTCAAAATTAAGCTCATTGCCCCTTTGTTTTAAATCCACCCCACTTCCTAACTCCTTTATTTCTGTTGAAGACACCACTTTCTTTCCAGTTACTCAAATTGTAGATTTTAAAGTCATCATAACCTTGTTACTTTTGCTAGCTTCCTACACACAATCACTTGCCAAGTTTTTAACACTTCTTACAGAATTGAAAACTATTCTCTTTTCTCTACTTAAATTGCCACCAACTTACTTCAAGACTTCATTGTCTTGACTTTTGTTGTATTTTCTTACATTTACTCCCTGCAACCAACTTCTTTCCTAACAGTCTATCTTCCACATGTCTACAGATTTAATATTCTGAAAAAAAAACAGATATGAACTATATCATTTTTCTGTTTAAGAAGTTCTAGTGGCAATTTCTTGCAATTAAAATGAAATACAGAATCCCTGGTCTAGCTTTTAAAGTACTTTACATTACTGTCCACTCTACAATCTAAGAATTATTTTTCATTGCTTCTCACCCACTTCCTCTGTGTTCTAGCCTAACTTGCCTACTTATTTATTCTTTGATCAGGATGTTCCCCATGCCTTGAACTCACTTTCTCTTTGACTCCCCTAGTGTTCTTCAAGGTTTAATTCAAATGCCACTTCCTATAAGAAGCTTATCTTCATTTCACCAGTTGCTTATACCTACTCCACCTCAGAAGAAAATACTTCATGTTATGTATGTATTTATGCACACATATATGTATATGCACATATATAGTTAGTGATATATTTATAGATACATACATATGTGTATATATAATAGTATATATAATTATTTACATATACCTAGTCTATTTACCTGCATATGTTTCCCTTAGAATTTAATTTAATTTAAAAAATTCATTTTATTTCCCCTATCCCTCCCCCAACCATGGGAAAGGGGGAAAATTGAAGAAAAAAATGACCCTGGTAGTAAATATGCTTATTCAAGAAAAACAAATCCCTATATTACCTATATCTAAAAAAAAAAGATGTATATCTTACATTCCTCATCTTGAATCCATCAAATCTCTGACAGGAGGTAGGTAGTATCATTCATTAATGGTGCTCTGTAATTGTAGTTGGTCATAGTATTCATCACATGTCTTAAGACTTTCAAAGTTTTCTGTCTTTACAATATTATTATAAAAATTATTCTCTCCTTTCTGCTCACTTAACTCCATAACTTTTCCTACAAATCTTCCCACATTTCTCTGAAATCATCCCTTTCACCATTCCATATAGCAAAATAATATTCCAATAAATTTATGTAGTATCATTGTAAGGACAAGCAAAGTGGAACTTTTTACTGGTTTTTCTTTTCGAGTGATTCTCAGTACTAAGGCAATTAAGTGCCTTTGATTGCATCTTGACTTTGTTTGTAGGAAGGCCCACACCCTTTTGCTAATTAGATCATGAGAGGTAGGAAGCCCTCTAGAGGTGAGAAGCCCTTCAGAAGTGTGAAGCCCTCAAAAGATGTGAAGCCCTCAGGCCCTGAAAAAGGGTATATATATTCTGAGGTTAGCATTTTGCTTGGGGCTCACTCACTGGAAGATTGTCATATGATTTAACCAGATGAGACCCTGGGTAGCCATTAAGAAGCTTCCCCACCCCCTGCCCCTGGCTTTGAAAAGCCTAGAAGTTGGTGCTTCTCTCTCTAGTAACTGTGCATGTTATGTCTTGGACAGACAGCTTGATGCCTATCTGCTGATTTGTGTTATTTTCCTTTGTTTATATAATTTCTGCTTGCAATTTCTGTTTGGGTTTCCTCTGAAGTTCAGGGTGCTGACTTTTTCCCCTGAACTAAGTGAATGATATGTGTATGTTTCATTAAAGTGAGACTGCAAACCCCTTAAAGTTGTTTTCCTTAGAAAAACAGATCAAAGAACCTGTGCTAGCAGCTTTCCTGTGTTCTGTGTTATTGGTCTTACACAGCCAAAGCAGCAGAAAGTAGCATTGTTGTTACAATCATTTGTTCAGCTTTTCTCCAATTGACGGGCATGCCATTAGAATCTAGTTCTTTGCCACAATTCACAGCTCCAGAATATATCAAATTTGTTATTTTTTTTTCCTGCAGGCCCTCCACCATTTATCATTTTCATTTTCTGTGTTAAATTTGCCATTTGGGTGGATGCAAGGTAGAATCCCAGAAGTGTATTAATTTGTTCTTCCCTAATTATCAATTTTACAGAGCTTTTAAAAAATTACTTGATAAATTGGATTTCTTACTTAAAATCTGCCTATTCGTACCCTTTAACCACTTTGCATGAATTATTTTCATCAAATAGAAAGTACATATTCAAAATGTAAAGACACTCATAGAACAAAAATGAGGATCTAGAAAAAAATTTACCCTACATGCATTGAAATCAAGAAAGCTAAAAAGTTACAGCCATGCTGTTAGACAAGGCAAAAATGAAAATTCACAACATAAATATTATTAAACTAGGAAACTACATTCTGTTCAAGGAACTGGAGACTGAAAAAAATCAATATTATAATTATATGTTCAAAATGAATACAAAGTAGACACCCATCTATTGGGAGATGGATAAAAATAATATAGTACATGAATGCAATGGCATATTACCGTGTTGTAAGAAATTATGTATATATTGAATAAAAAGAAGCAAAGAAAGATTAAAATGACCTCATGGAGACTGAAGTAAGCAGAGCCAAGAACACCATATACCCTATTAATGCAACAATGTAAATGGGAAGAAAAGCAACCACAATATAATCAAATGAACATTGCAAAATTTCAAGGAATGAGCATGGCTGCAAAGAAGACACAAGGGAAGACACTTCTGCCCACTCTCCTTTGAAGAGGTGGGTGTTACATGACTAAGGAATATTGCACATATTTTCTATTTATTGATCAGACATTCAGAAATATTTCTTTCTATTTTCTTATTTTTTTATGGCTAAAATATATCCTTTGTTGTATGGCATGATTCTTTGGGAGGGGAAGGGGGAAGAAAACTTGGAGACATTTAGATAATAAAAAAACACATCAATAAAATTCTCTTTAAAGGGGTGCATTATTATGCACATGGTGTAAATAATAATAGAGTTGCAATGCTATTTATCTGCCAATGAGATAAGTGACCTTAAGTAAAGTCATCGAGTAAAATATTAACAGTCCTACATAAAATACAGTGTTTGTGAATTTTGAGTGATAAAGTGAAATAATGTATGTGAATACACTTCCAAAACCGTCATTTATTAGAATCATTTTAAATTCACAGACTCTTCAATCTTGAGGGAACTTCAGAGATCATAGAGGTCAATTTCCTCATTTCCAGATGTGGAGACAGATATACAGAGTGTTGAATTGTTTTTCCCTCAGTCTCAAATGTGATAATAGGTCTGGGACATGAACCCAGGTCTTCTGACTCCAATTCTGGTTTTCTTTCCAATATATCATGTTTCCACTTCTCTAAAGAAATTGCCTTTTATTAGATAGTGATGCCTTTCTATATTGATGGCAGTGGAAGCTAAGAAGAAGACTCATCATGACATCTACATATGAAGTTGGCAGGATCACTCCTATATAGGAAATGAGCTAAGATGAGCCTATTTTCCCTAAAGACCTAGGTGGTGTAGAGGCTTATATGCCATGAGATATTTGGGATAAATATTTGTTCTTCGTCCTTGCTATAACTTTGAATTAAATACTAGGTCAGACAAAGGAAGGGACTTTTAAAAATAATTGCATTGATTTATATCATCTAAATTTCAGTTTTCCTCTCTTTCATTACTCCCATAGAGCCATCACATAACAATCAAAGTTAAAAGGCATGGCATTCAGTAAAACAGACCAATATCTAAAGCAAGCAAACAAATCTTACAATATATGCAGTGTTCCAAACCGATGGGAATTGCTATCGCTATATTCACACTTCTGCAAAGGATTAGGGGGAACGTTTTGTCATATCTCTTCTTTGGGGTCGAGCTTATTCTTCGAAGTTATATAACATTCATTTTTTTCTGTTTGTTGTTCTTTTCATTTACATCCACTCCTTCATTCTTCTCTGGGCTCTCTTCTAACTCTCCAGACCTTCTCCACTATTCCACAGCAGTCTTCTTATCCTGAAAGTTCACACTGATCTGGTGGCCTTTTCTTCTGTTTCCTCAGTTCCATTAAGAACTTCCATTTTAAGGAAAGTGCCATGTTTACTTCCCATCAGTCTCCACACCCAGTTTCCTAGACTTTCTTCACTGTGTACTTGCATGGTGGAGAAAGATTCATATGAATTTAAATTGAGGAAATTGAGTGGAATTCATTAAGAATTTTATGCGCTTAATTGAGGGCAAAATAAATTGAACTAGAGCAAAATATAAATAATGATAATGATGTTAAGGAAAACAAACCTAAAATTAGGTCAAAATTAGATCAAAACAAGCTTCAATATTAACTCCCAAGGACTAATTAAGAAACATATTTCTCTTTTCTCAGTAGTCAGGTGTTGACTTTAGGTTCATAATGAAGCAAATGCTATCAGGAGTGGTCAATGTATCAGTTTATTTTTCTTGACTATACTTTTATGTCACAGATACATAAAATCATAGATTTGGCATTTGAAGGGAACTATAAGTGTCATTCAATACAACTTCTTTGTTTTACAAGTGAGGACACTAAGTCCCAAAATGGTTGAATGGTTTGCTGAGCATCAAATAGTAAGTATGTGGGGCATAATTTGAACCTGCCTAGTTGTTTATTTAACTTCTCTGTGTCTTACTTTATTCATTTGTCAAATGAGGCAATTAGATCTTATCATGGTTCCTTTTCCTCCTGAAAACAAAGCAAGTCAAACAGAAATAAACAAACAAAAAAAGAACACACACACACACACACACACACACATACACTCATACACACACATACGCACACCATGCAAACACTGGTTTTGGAGACTGGAGAGATGAGATTTATATATATTTTGGCCATTAACTAGAAAAGTGATCTTGAACAAGTCATTTAATTATCCCTCTATTTATACATCTGTAAAATGTGCCTACTAGATTAGATGACATCTAAAAATCCATCTAGATATCAATAATGTCTATTTGATGGGAGCAAAATCAAAGTATCAAAATGGGAAGTTTCTAAAAAAGAAAACCGAAACTGATTATTAAGGGCCATAGAAAAGGAATGGAGTATAAAGTGGAAGATACTAGAATTCTACCTGAGAATCCATTGAAGAAAGAAAGAAAGCTATGGAAACCTTTTTGCTTTGAGGTATCGGTAGGTAGCTTTGAATTGCTAGACAAAGGCATCATGTAAGAAAAGATTTGGTGGCAGGGGGAGCGCTATGAACAAATGAAACCTTATTCGAGGGCCCATAGTGAAAAACCAACCATTGTAGCAAACATAAATGACAAGCAGGAAGTTTACTTGTAGCAATCTACTATGAGGATTAGGCAAAACAGTTTCCACCAGGAAAACAAAACACACACACACACACACACACACACACACACACACACACACACACACAAACTAAATAAATGAACAAAACAAAACAAAGAAACCAATTAGCCCCCAAAACAATGAATTGAAAATATCATTTCCACTAAGTATTGAATAGAAAGGGAATTTTGCAATGTACTTAAAAGAATGGACTATATAGTTATCTTTCTACTGTTTTAAGAAACAGCTATGTAAACAAAAATTACACATTATTCTCATCCAAAAGGAATGTGTAAAAAGGTATCAGTCCTCTTCAGGTTATTAGAAAATATGTTAGTTTACTTATAAAAACCATTGATGGGAGGGGGAACTTTTCATGTTATACACCTTTCAAAAAGATCGTACATCAAAGACATCTGTGGAATCATTGAAAATATTTAAGAACAAATATCATTCCACCTTTGATCCAAAATAAGTGAAAGGCTAAAATTGAAGAATTTTCAGAACAAGAAATGCAAAGTATCAATTATATTTGAAAAAAATATTCCAAATCACTAAAAATAATATAAATGAAAAGGAAATGAAATGTTTTCACCTCTTGCCCAGAAGATGTTGGGGGGAGGGGTGGGAAGAAATGTTAAAATGATAGAAATAATCAGTTTTGGAAGTCTCTTCTTAGGTAGAGAGTGCACGATGTACTCGGTAATTTGAGTTTGTGTGTGTGTGTGTGTGTGTGTGTGTGTGTGTGTGTGTGTGTGTGTTTGTATTTGAGGATCTTGGGTTCACTTCTTGAGGTAGATCCCTACTTCACTTAAACTTGAACAGGGATGGTTTCCTGAGGATGCTGAGTTTTCAGAGGAGCATAGAAGAAATTAGACATGCTCAATCGAGTATTAATGTCTATACAGACAGAGCAGGACTTGTTAAAATAATAAAGAATGTAATTGCTGTAAACATTTACATTTTTTGATTTGAATGTTCTCTTAATAGAGGTTATGGTGTCAAACCAGTGTGGTAACCCTAACAATGTGTCATTCAGAGAAAATTGCTTTTCAGCTGATGAAATTGAAGTGACTTAATTAGCTATATTTAAAACAATCAATTGCATAACTCCTGGAATACAATCTGAATCACCAGCTTCCTGAAGGGTTCCTATTGAATTTTTGAAGTATCTTTTTTTGTACATTAATTTAAACAATTTAGCATCAGTATGATTCCTGTTAGCTCTCTAATGCTGAGATTTTTTTTTGTGGATTTCTCAAAGAGCTTTGGCTTTACTAGTAAGTATTTTCATTATATTTGTAAACTTTAAATAATGTATTTTTGTTTCATAATTTCCCCCAAAATGCAGTCACCTGCATGAATATGATAAATCAATCACACACAATTTTTTTTCAAAATTATACCTTATTTAATATTCATTAAAATGTTTTCAATTCTCTCCTTTTTAACTACATACTGTTGACAGAACATATGTCACAATTATAGGTTATGGAATTGGAACATTAAAGATTACTTCAGTAGTCATAAAGTACATTCTCTATATAAATCACAAATCTTATTCACATTATCCCTGCAAAATGGTCATCTAGCCTCAACAGCCACTTCTGGTAATGAAAAACTCACTAACCCCTGAATGAGTCCATTTCAATTTTAAACAGTGTTAATTCTGAGAAAATTGTTTTTTTTTACCTTTAATCAAAATCTATCCCTCTGTAACTTGAACAGATCAGTCCCTGTTCTGTACTTCAAGGGCTGAGACAAACAAGTCAAATGACTTCTCTCTCTCTCTCTCTCTCTCTCTCTCTCTCTCTCTCTCTCTCTCTCTCTCTCTCTTTCTCTCTCTCTTTTAAATTAAAAAAATTCTATTTATTCTTTCATGCAAATCATTGATTGATAGAGAAAACAGAAGAATCAATCTTGCAGCACTCTGCTAGATTGACATGAGTCCCTTAATCAAAACAGTATAAATTCTGATCAATAGACCATTTCTCAACTTAACTATACTATACAATCCATGTCACTTTATGTGATCTGCAAAAAACCTTTTTGCAGACTTTATCAAATACCTTTTAAAAATCCCATGATAGTACTGTCTCCATGCCATGCACCATCTCTACTAATTTAATAAACCTTTAAAAGCCATAATTTATTCCAGTGAACCAATGGTACCTTTATAGACCACCTTGTCTCTTTATAAGTACATGCTTATAAACTACCTATTTAATATTTCTTTATAAAGAACACTGCAAAGATAGGAAAGAAAGAGGGATGGGATTAAACAGTCATTTATTTAATACTTACTTTGTTCCAGGCACTAGGCTAAGCTCTTGGTCTACGAATAAAATAAAAAAGATAGGGAAGCCATAGCAACAAGGAGCTTATATTTTATTGGGAGAAAACAGCACAGAAAAGGAAAGCTAAAAAGTGGATTTGAGATGGAGAATGTACTGGAGCAAAAGCATCACATCAAATTACAGAAAATCAGAAGTAGAGCCAAGGATGGAATGCAGAGAAAGAATGGACATGGTTATGGGATATTATGAAGTAAGAAAATTGCAGAAGCTGATGTGAGTCACAGAATAGGGAAAGTACAGGAGCTGAGGCAAGCTCTAGGATAAGATTGCAACCGAGACTGGTTGCAAAGTCACGATAGTGTGGCTAAATTTAAACAGCTATTCTTCCCCTCCTATGAAAAATAAAGAAATTAAATGTCAAGATTCTAGCAAACTTAACAAGCACTTGAAGGAGAAATCTAGAGGCATGAAGAAAAGTAATGGAACCATTAAAAATTACTAGGTTAAGAGAAAAACAGAGCTTCACAAAATAAGAACATATAGTTCTTCCAAAACAAAAACAATACCACCACAAAAGATAATGCTTGGATACCATAGTTCATAAATTGAAAAGGAAATTTCCCCAAAATAAGAGGCAGATAAAAAATACATGTGAAGGAAATCCACAAAAAAGAAACATGAACAATGCTTATGCTTATCTCACCCTGAAACACTGAAGCCAAACTTCAAATTTACAATATCAAAGAACAAATTTTTAATGCAGCTGCAGTATTGAGAACACCAATATTCCAAGGTTAAGGATATCATGATTACTTTGTTCATTCGTAATCTAAGGAAATAGTGGAATATATATATTTTTTGCTTTTTGGCAGGGCAATTAGGGTTAAGTGACTTGCCCAAGGTCACATAGCTAGTACATCTGTGAAATGTCTGAGGTCTGATTTGAACTCAGGTCCTCCTGACTCCAGAGCTGGTGCTCTACTCACTTTGCCATGTAGCTGCCCAAAATAGTGGGATATTATATCCTGAAGAGCAAAGGTTTATTGGTGTCCCAAAAAATAGTCTACCAAGTTGCACTTAAGTAACAAAGAAAATAAGTGTCTACTCAGTAAAAGGGAAAAATTTGAAACAGTCTTCCTAATTAACCCAGAAGGGATCAGGTATTTAACATGCAAACTAATGAATTAAAGAGAACTAAATACTTTTATATATCAATGAAAGAGTAAACCAATGAAGATTTAATGGAACAGAATCAGGAAGGCAATATGATGAGAACTATAAAATTGTAAACAGAAAGAACAAAAGTCCAATACTGAATATTGTGAAATGATAATTACCAAAGTAGGTTTAGAAGAAATGATGACAAAGTTAATTTCCCCCCTTGCCTTGGAAACATAGGGGACTCCAGCTGTGAATGTTGCATATGCTATCACACATGGTTGATAGTATTAAATATAAAAAATGAGTCAAGGTAAGACACTGATTAGAAGAAAGTTCAAAGAACATTTAGAAATTAAAATTGCATAGAAACAAAAGACATCAATAAAACATTGTTAAAGGGAGAAAATACTTTTGTTTACATAAGTACATAGTTTATTACTGTTGCTTTTCAAGGGCATTAATTCTATACCATGGCATACTTTTTCCTTATATGAATTTGATGTCAAGTATTGACAAAGTTAGTCTTAAACTACCCATCTTAAGTATGTATATATATATATATATATGTACATATATATAACTAAAAATAGTATATCAAAGTTTAAAATTGCAAAGGAAAGACCTTTGGAAATGTAAACTGTCATAATTACTTTGCAACTTGGTTACTTCAAGTAAGGCTTTCCTTCCTCAAAGACACAGTTATAATCATACAAGACATTTTACAAAGAGGTGAGATGATATAAGAAGTAATTTTCACCAAGTAGAAAAGGGGTGTTTCATTCAATTATTTCCTAGAACTATTGAGAAAGATATTATATAAATAGCTATGCTAGAAAGGTAGAATTTTTGGAGTTCAAAAGATGGATAAATGAAGAGAGAATGCATGGAAGAATGGCCTGCAAGGTGAATACAAAAACCAAAATGATGGTGGATGGCTATGTTGGGTGTGGAAGGGAAGGGCCAAAAAAAAGTTCTTCTGAATATTGATTTAACAATTACTCCATAAAGCTTTATTCTTACAGAATAGCATTTAGTAACTTAGGATTTCTAAGTTTTCACCTCTACCTTAAACTTTCCTGGGTGTTCCCATGTTTTTTTTAGATGTATACACTAAAGTATAGAGGTTGAATACTGTGTTTGTTTTACAACAATGGCCACAGTTAGATGATTGTTTTGCCCTTAACTTACATTCTAAACTCACATTAAAAAATAATTTCCTCAGTAGTCACTTATAAATCTTTGGACAGAGAGCATCTCTTATCTTCCTACAATAGACATGACCTGTGCTTATATGTTGTTTTCCCTGCCTGTCAGGGAGCTGTAAGGAAACTGACTCCCTTGGTTGCAAGAACCCATAGTTCCATTTCTGCAATGCTAAATTCGCAGTTCTGGTGACAACACTGAAATCTGTATCTTGGAGAAATGTTCTTTCAAGAGAGCTCAAAAAGGCTAACATTAAAAATATTCAAATTAATTAACATCCCTGGAGTTGATGATACCCTATATTACTATTAAGTGATCTAGCCTGCCATCTATGTGAAAATATCCTCTCCTGTTTCACCCCCTTACTTTACTCCTTTTGCTTCTTTTTGACACCTTTTTTCTCACTGAAGTATTAGGTGTTAATAACATATAAAGTCTCATTTTTTTCTTTTCGTTAATAAGTAATTTCATCACTACTTAGTGTTTTTTAATATATAATCAGTGTGAGATTTAGAATTTATTTTTAAATCATAGGTGATTCCAATCTTCATTCTATTTTATACTGTGGAGATATTTAAATGGAATTACTTATGATGTAATTCTCACCTTTTAACTGATACACACATTTTCACTTAAATACTCCTCAGAAGAGTGAACCCTGCCTCAAGTTTTTGGCTATTGATCATGTATTGGCCAGTGGAGGATTTCTTTATTTCTAGTATCATGTCCTTTCTCATCTTATATCCTATAAATATGATCAGATATCACATATTTGATCAAAAATGTAATAAAATTTAATATTCATCAAGAGGAGCAATAGCAGATTGTGCAGCCTGTCTTCCCTTCTCCCTCCCTAATCTCTCCTTAGGTGAACTCACCAGCAACTAGTGGTTGTGACTGCCATCCATATGCAGATCACTCCCATATCTATTGACCCAGCCCTCATTTTTCCATTGAGCTCCATTTTTGTATCTCCGGGCCCTTTCTGGAATTTCCTTTACATGTTCCATTGGCAAACGAAATGTTTAAAACCTAACTCAAGAACGTGTTTGATTGATCTTTAGAATTTCTTCTAGTTATTAATACCCAATATTATCTCCCCTCCCCATTTATATAGATATGTATGTTAGAAACACATTTTCTATTTTGCAGATATGAAAGTCTATAAAGTGACTTTCCCTTATTCACATAACAGTTTAGAAAAAAGCTCCCCCCTCTTTTTTTAGAGGTATAAGGTTCTAGAAATGTTCTTCTGTATTACACATATAGTAGTAATACAGAGTTTCTCCTTCTTTTGTGTAGTATAAGTTTCCTAAGACTCAGGATAACTTTGTGTATCAGATATCATAGAGACTTTGGTGAGTTAGGAAATACTTTTCCAGGTTTTTCAAATATTCATTGATTGTCCTTGAAGGGATTTCTACCTAACACTGTAAATAGGATATGACAAGGGAAAAGGAAGGAGGGCAAGCACTCTCTGCCACAAGGTGGGTAGTGGGAGCTGTCTGGTGCTTTTGAGAATGGGAAAGCAGAGCCAGAAAAGAGATCACATTTTTCTTTTCCTTTTTTATTCTTTCATGAAAACAATCAAATCTCTCCTACCTACCCCCTTACCCATGGGGTGGGGAGAAGTAAAAATAGGTGTAATCAAGCAAAAACAAATGTAAACATTGCCCAATTTTTTTTTAAAAGTCCTATTTGACATTCTGAATCTATCACAATGGTCAGCACATAGGAAATATTTGATAAGTATCTGATGTGATATATTTGGCAGGAAGTGGGAAGTAAACTTTATTATCAGCCCTTTAGAATTCTGTTTGGACATTATGTGAATTAGAGTTATTATTTTTTTTCAATTAGTTTCTTTACAATGCGGTTATTGTATGAATTGTTCTCCTGGCCCTGCTCACGTTGTGCATCATTTTATACAAGTCTTCCCAAGTTTTTCTAAAGCTTACCATTTAATTTCTTCCCAAAATTTATTACATTTCAATATTCAATTACATTCAAATATCTTAATTTGCTCAGCTATTCCCTTATTGATGAATACCCTTAGATTCTTTTCCAGTACAAAAAGGGATGATGCACATACACACATGCCCACATGTACACACACATACACATGCAATACAGTGGTTTTTTCCTCTTTCTTTGATCTCTTTGATATATATATTCAATTTAGAATTGTTTTGGTTTTGTTTTTGTTCAAAGAGTGCACAGTTTAATAATTTGGGGACATAGTTGCAGATAGTTTCTAGAATGACAAGAACAACTCACCAACCATGCATTACTGTGCCTGCTGTCTGACAGCCCCTCCAACATTGTAATTTTCCTTTGTATTGGTCAGTATTGGCAATCTTACGGGGCATCTACGCAGTCAGTGGATAGAGCTTAACCGGGAATCAGTAAGACTAATTTCCATGAGTTCAAATCCAGTCTCAGACACTTACTAGCTATGTGACCCTGGGCAAGTCACTTAATCCTGTTTGCCCCTGTTTTCTCATCTGTAAAATGAGTTAGAGACGGAAATGGTAGACCACTCCATTTTCTTTGCCTCAAATTGGGTCATAAAAAGTTATACCTGATGGAAAAATGGCTCAACAACAATATCAACTGGCAGTCTTATGGGCTGAAGGTGATACCTCAGATTTGATTTACTTTTCATTCCTCTATTCGTTATTTAGAGTATTTTCCCCAACACTATTAAAAATTCTGTTTCTAACTTTGAAAACTCTATTTATATATTTTCATCATCTGTCAATAGAGAAATAAATCTCATTCTTGTGAATCTGACCCAGTTCCTTAGATATCATTGATTCGAGATCTTTGACAGAAACTTCATACAGTTATTTTTCAGTTACTTCTCTCCTTTCATACATTAGCTATGTGGTTTTAAGCAATTTTTTTCTATTTTATGTAATTAAAATGATTAATTCCATATTCTTTGTTGTTCTCTACTCTATTTAGTGATGGAAGGAAATTTCTTTCTTGGTCCATTAATTTCTTTATGCTGCTGCCCTTTATATTTAAGTCATGTATTTATTTGGAATTTATGCCAGCATACAGTGTAATATATTGGTCTCAACTGAGTTTCTGCCAGACTACTTTCCAGAATTCTAAGCAGTTTTCTTTTGTTTATTTTTAATAGTGAGGTATTTCTCCAGTGGCTCAGATCTTTGGGTTAATCAAATACAAGACTTTTCTGTTCACTTGCTTCTTTATGTTGTGCACCTAATCTGTTCCACAGATTCACTTTTATATTTCTTATCTAGGACAAAATTGTTTTAATGATTATTGCTTTGCTCTATAATTTGAAATCTGATAGAGTGAAGACCCTTTCTTCCTCATTTTGTTTATTATTTCGCTTGATGTACTTGACATTTCATTCTTCCTGAAAGATTTCATTAAAATTATAATTTTCCTAAATTGCTACATATTCAAAGGATATGAACCTATACTTGTCAGAAGAAGTCAAAATTATCTATAAACATATAAAATGTTTTAAATCAGTATTAATTAGGGAAAAGCAAATTCAAAAAAAAGTTGAGGTACCACTTCACACTTATCAGTTTGGCTAACATGACAAAAAAGAAAAATGAGAAATGCTGGAGAGAATGTGGAAAAATTGGCTCACTAATGCATTGTTTCTGGTGTTCTGAACTGGTACAATCATTCTGGAGAACAATTTGGAATTATGCCCAAAGGCTTATAAAACTGTATACAGCCTTTGATCCAGCAATGACATTACTAGATCTATGTCCCAAAAAGATAAAAGAAAAAGGAAACATACCCATATGTACAAAAATATTTTAACAGATCTTTTTTGTGGTGGCAAAGAAATGGTAATTGAGGGAATGTCCACTGATTAGGGAAGGGCTGAACAAATTGTACTACCTAATTGTGATGGAATAATATTGTGTTCTAAGAAATGATGAGCATCATGGTTTCAGAAAAAGCCTGGGAACACCCGTATGAATTTCTGCAGAGCTAGGTGAGCAGAATCAAGAGATCACTGTGCATAGTAATAGCAATATGGTAACAATGGTCAACTATAAAAGATTTAGCTATTCTAATCAATATAGTGATTGAAGGCAATTCAAAGGACTCATGATGAAAAATGCAATCTACCTCCAGAAAGAAAATTGATGAAATCAGATTGCAAATTGAAGTATACATACATACAGATACAGATATATATGTACACACATGTATATATGTACATATGTGTGTATGTATACATATGCACATCTACATATATATTTCATTTTCTTTATTTCTCTTGATTTTTTTTTTGCAACATGACTAATAGGGAAATTTTTTGTCTGATTCCACATGCATAATTGACATATTGCTGCTTGCCTTCTCAATGGGTGAGTGGAGAGAGAGAGAGAGAATTTGGAGCTCAACATTTTTAAACAGAATGTTTAAAATTTATGATTAATAATTTTAAAAGAAAATACAGAACAGATCGTATGTTTATTAAGTAATGCTTTGACAGTTTACTTGATATGGCTTTGGATAATTTAGGTATTGTTATCATTTTCATTATATTGGATTAACCTACACATGAACAAATTTTTTCTCCCGTTATTTAGTCAAGTCAACAATCATTTATTAAATGCTTACTATGTGCCAGACACTGTGTTTTGTCCTGGGAATACAAAAAAGAGATAAAATCCAATAATCTCTGCCATTACAGATCATATTTATAATGGGGAGATAATATACAAAGAACTACAAACAAAATATTCACAAAATCAATTGGAGATAATCTAAGAAGGAAGGCACTGGGATTAAGGACTGAGAAAGGCTTCTTACAGAAAGCTGGATCTTGGGAGTACTTGAAATAACCCAGTTTAGGACTTGGATATGAGGGAGAGACTTACAGACATGGAGCAAAGCTAGTTAAATTACATAGAGAAGAGAGATGGTTTCATATTTTAGGGATAGCAAAGAGTCCAGTGTCACGAGACAACAGAGCACATGGAAGGGAGCAAGGTGTCAGAAGAAGAGAAAGGTCTTAATCAGTCAATTAAGCTATTTACTTACTTATTTATATATTTATTTTATTTGTGGTTATTTATGTAAAGTGTTTTGTAGTTGCATTCAGATAATTGCTCTGCATAACCTCATAGATAAGCTACCAATTATTTTATGTATTCTACAGTTATTTCAATTTGAATTTATCTTCCCATTTTTTCTTGATGTTTTTTAGATAACAGATGGAAATGTTTATTACTTTTGTGGGTTCATTTTTCATGCTTAGTAAAATACACATTTTTAAAAAAAATTAATATTTTTGAAATTTTTTCAATTTTAGTAGATGCTTTAATATTTTTAAAATATGTATCTCAAAGTCATAACTTTATTTCTTATTTTTCTGTGTTTATTTTCTGTCTCATTTGTTCTGGTCATTTCTTGAACTATATTCAATGGTATTGAGGAGAGTGGGTCCACTTGTTTTATGTCTAAACTTATTAGAACAGTCTCTAGTTTGTGTCCATTAAATACACTGCTGACTCCTGCTTTTAGAGATATACTATTGAACATACCAATGGAAAAGTACTTTCATTCCCAAATTTTCTAGTTTTTTTTTAATACAGTAATAAGTGTTAGATTTTGTCCAAAACTTTTTCCATATCTGTGATTGTGATTTTTGTTCTTCTTATTAACATGATTTATAATGGAGATAGTTTTCCCAATATTAAAAAAGATTGCATTTCTGGTCCAAATTTAACCTGATTATAGTTCACAATCATTTTTATATCCTCCCATAATCTCCTCACTTATATTTTATTTAAAATTGTTATGTCAGTATTAAGGATATTGGTCTATTTTTTACTATCTATTTTGACTCTCATTTAGGTATCAAAACCATATTTTCATCAGAAGGAATTTGATAAAATACTTTTTTTCTATTTTTTCAAACAGTTTATATAATATTGGAATAACTCAACTTTGAAGGTTTTGTAACATATGGAAATCACTTTGTAATTTTGATCATGGACTTTCTCTAGCTTGGAAGCAGCAGATCATAATGTACTTAAGAACACAAAACTGGAAGACTAAAGAAGCAGAATGCAGTTGTAAAAGCTGAGACCACCATAGAACAGGAACATAGCCAAGAGTAGTAATAGTCATGGTAAGAGTAAATGGAATGTCAATCCCCAATTTTTTTCCCTATTTCCTTTAGGCTTGGAATGTTACCATTCATGTTTTCAAATTGATGCTCTTTTCCTTCCACTCGCTTAATAATATTTGGTAGGAGAGTTGAGTAAAATCTTTTAAAATAAAATCATCCCTAGCTTTATTTCAGCCCACTAGCTGAAGTTCTGCTTATTGTTTCTCTGAGTTTACTATGCAAAATCACATAGTTGTTAACAGTGAATTACTTGAAGGCATACAGAATCATATACATATATATATATATACATATATATACACATATACATATACATAAAATTTCTTAGTATATTAGCTGTTAGATTGCTTTGTAACCTGGAGTGAGTGTATTCTGTTCGGGGGTGGGTGAGTGGTGGGTGGAGGAAAACTACTCCTAGGTTGCCAGACTACCATTTGATAGCCAAAGAATATATTACAGTTTCCCTCAGCTGGCTCAGTGATTGGTAGAACATGTGATAATGTGCTCTTCCCCTGGGATGGTAGAGAGGGAACAACAAAGCAATGCAAGGGTTTTTGCCATTCTAACCCAGTATACTTAGCCCTGAATCTCCCATCATTCACCCACTGACAAGAATACTTCCTCTTACGCTTCTACAGAGACTCCTAAAAACATATGTTTTCTTCTAAACAAGTTAATAATCTGATTAATACTAATTCTACCAATAACTATTATTATCAATATAATTAGACTAATATTAATAATTCAAATGCTAAATCTATTTTGCTACTTATAAAATGCCATAATAGCAATACCAATGATAACACTGCTTAGAGTATTTTAAAATGAACATTATGCAATATTGTTCCTTATGTTACTGCAATAATGATATTAATAAAATGCTTGCTAAAGCTGTAATTAGTGGACATTTATACATAACATGTGTATATTAATATTAGGAAAATTATCTCTATTTTTGCTACTACTGATATAATTATACTGTATCACCCTTAGTCTAACTGTTTGTAATGCTTCTTTTATTATTACTGCTTCTAATACTTCAACCAAAGGCTTATGAATATTTTAATATTATTAGATATTATCCTCAACTTTCTTCTCTCCCTCACTTTCCATAAGCAAGCAATTGCCAAGTCTTGTAAATCCTTCTATCATCTCTCTCTCATTTTCTCCTTTCTACCCACTGATACTACAACAACCTTAGTTCAAGTTCTTATCCTCTCTCATCTACACAATTGAAGTAACTTCTCAATTAGTCACCCTGAACTCATTCCCAAGCCATCTTCCATGTATGGTCCCAATTAATATTCTTAATGCACAAACCTGCCAATATTACAATGAAAATATGATATCTTATATGGAAGAGATGAAAATAGTATGAAGCAACAGTGACTATTAGGCTCCATCAGAGTGCATAGCCCTGTAAAAGGGAAAACAAAAGGTAAGGAAACTGAAACAAATATTTCATGGACTAGAAGGGACAAAAATATCTTAAAATATAGAAATCAATTGAAAAATTGTAGGAAGAGAATAAATGGATGGATGGATGGATGGATGGGTGTATAGATGATAAAAAGCATTTCATTACATTGTTATTAAGTGTCAAGTGCTGTGCAAAGTGTTGTAGTTACACATGCAAAAATGGGACAATCCTTGCTGTTAGTAAGCTCACTTTGTAACTTGGGATGACAGCACATTCAGGAGGATCAGCTACAAACAAGATGGGCAGGTATAGCATAGGTCCTGTGGCAAAAATAAAGTAGAGACCATAGTAGAACCAGAGGGAAGGAAAAACTTGTGGGCATTATAGCACATATAGAGAGATATTCTACGTCCCATTTCTATGAAAAAAATCTCTAACTGTAGTTATTCACGAGAAGATTGAGTGAAACTGATATATGTTTGTGAATAACTGCTAGCAGCACAGACGGGAGTCAATGGTTGTGATAATGAGAGACTAGAGAGAATTAATTTTAAGAAGAAACAATATTAAAGTTAATGCCAGGAGAAGTGAGTGGAAAGGATAGGGCTCTATAAGTTTATTTCAAAGACAAATTTTGTCCATTACACATTAATCTGACATGGCCATATCTTTAATTGTTTGCTCTGGTAATGGCAAATTTAAACCAAAGAATTAACCTTAATGTAGGCCTTTAATAACAAAATAATCCCCAGTTTGGATGTCACACATCTTAAGATGTAAGGCTTCTCTGAACGAGAACAACAACCAGAACAACGTATAATAAGCTGGAGTAGAAATGATATGTTTAATTGATCCAGAAGAGGAGTGCTAATTAAAATCCAGAACTCAAGTTATACTCACAGAACCTTGAAATCTCTTGACCTCTGCCTGTTTTCCATTTTACTTTGAGTTATATTAACATAATTACGAAAATTTTGTTGCACTGGAAGAAAGAGCAGGAATTTTCCCATTTTATTAAACCATGATACTTGACATGTCTCAATTAGAGGTTTAGTGCCATCTACAGGCATTACCTTTTAACACCGTTTTAAAAAATTAATTCATTTTAGTGTGCGAATGACTTCTCATTTCCTCTTTCTCAGTGAATATAGATCAGTGTAAGAGCAAGGAGCATTCAGAAAAATGAGGGAGGGAGGGACTGAAAGTTTATGCTGAAGCCAAAGTCTGCTTTTTTTATTCCATTATTTAATTTGAAGTGGTCCTGTCTTTAATTATTAAGTTCTTTTTAATATATTATAAGATTCTATTTTTGCTCTTTTTTCATTTTTTTTTTTGCTTGTTAGTTTTTGGTGACTGGGATTTAACATCCTATCCTATTCTCTCATCATGAGATGAGTTTCTAAAGAATGTTTCATGGGAGCTTGAGTTCTTGTGCATTTTACTAAGCTGGAAAGGACTAGTAAGAGTTCTGGGTTTGACCTTCAAAAACAAGCCTAGCTAAGTTCAGGGATACCCATCACCAGAAAGGTTGGCCACAACGAAATAAATATTTTTTGGCCACAGCTACTGATGAAAGCTCACCCCTATGGTACAGTAAGGTTATGATCAACATAAGGACTGTCCGAAGTGTGGCCCGTAGGCCGCATGCGGCCCTGCAGTGCGAATTTTATATGGCCTACCTGTGTTTATTATGGACATAGAAATTGACATAAATGTTTTAGTTTAAAGCATTTGGGTCGATTTCTGTGCTTGTGGTGGACACAGGTGGGCTGCATGGGGCCACACGGCCCATGTTTTGGACAGCCCTGATCTACATTAAGTAGGAAAGTACTCACCTTGGTGAAAGCAAGGACTCTTGAAGCACTGTAATAAATATTTTTACTCTCAAACTTTCAAGCAAGATGGAACATGAAAGTTTGCCATATGTGTTAATAAATGTATGTGCGTACATTTATTTATAGGGGTAGCTAAGTGGTTCAGTGGATAGAGTAGTAAGCCTGGAGATAGGGAGATCTGAGTTTAAATCCCTCTTCAAACACTTAATAGCTATGTGACCCTGGGCATGTCATTTACCCTCTCTTTGTCTTGATTTTCTTTTTTATAAAATGAGGATAATAATAGCCACTATCTCACAAGGTTGTTTGGAGTATAGATGAGATGATTGTAATTGTAATTTAGCACAATTCCAGGATCACAGTAAGTGCTATATAAATATTAGTGATGATGATGGTAGTGATGGTGACGATATATGCATGCGTGTATGTAACTTAGCATACATAAAAATAAATGCTTATATATAACATGTAAACCCATAGACACATAATTATACACACATATATGTGTATATATGTAGATGTGTATGTGTGACTATAGAGATCTCTCTACTTACAGCTAGCTAATTATCTCTCTTCCTGTTTATCTGTCTACATCATCAAATCACTGGGTCTGTTATCCCCAAAGCTTAGCACAATTTCTAGAATATAATAAGCACATGCTCCTTCTCTGCCAATAAGGCCTAACATCACAATCTATGAGTCATACAGAATTATTTGTTTAAATCAGATTTATTTTAACTTAACTTAAAGAGCTAGAGAAAGAATATGGTGCTTTAATTTAAAACATAGTAAATGTGGTGCTTTCCCAGTAGGTCTTTAAGTAATGGAAAAACTCATGTAGTTCATAAGATGAGGTTATTTCCTGTAAATGTGTACCAAAAAGGGAAACAGAGTATAATTTTTTTAAAAGCTGTTCAAGAAGTAATTGGACCCAAACATATCGGGTCCACATCATCATGACAAACGGATCTCATGAAACTAATGAAATGTTTTTGGTAATATAAAGCCTATGAGGAACTAAATGTATGATGAGATTAATTTCCATCAGTTCCTGGAAAAAAATACTGTTTGACCAAGTGTATTTTGTCAACAAAATGGATTAAAGATGAGGATAAAATGCATTTTGACAGGAAAATTGATTAAAGAGTGTTTGGATACAATTTTTCAACAAAATAGATAATTGAAGCAATTGATCAAAAGCTAGTTGATAAACTATTTCCTTCTGTATAATATAATTGATTTTTTTTCAAGCCAAAATTAGTCTTATCATTGAACCAAAAGAAGATATTTACCAGAATGAATTTTCCCAGAAATAGATGGAAATATGGATGGAAAGTGATGGACTAAAAAGGATAATCAAGTTTATTTTTCCAAAGTCTATGGTCAGAAAAGTTTTAAGGACTGAAAATAGGTTTATTTAAGGCTAGAATTTAATTCAGGTAGAAATTAGATGTCTCAACATTATATTTTGACTTATGTACCAAATAGCCCCCCAGATTGAAATATATATATATATATATATACATATATATATATATATACATACATACATATACATACATATATATATATATACATACATACATATATATACTTTTTTCCTATTTGATTACTCTGGAAAGGTGAAAATGTAATGTATATTCACTAAGGAAGTTTTACATAAAGGGAATATTGAAGATTAGACAATACAATATCTATTTCCCACCATTATTCACTACAGTTCCTTACAACTTAATTCACTGTTCAGTAACTCAACTATTTTCAGCACCATTGAAGAGTTGATGCCCAGGATTGTCCATTAACCACTGAAAATGTTTTTGTTGCTAGTAAAAGAAAAATAAAATTACCAAAATATTTATTAAGCTGTTCTTTGTATACAAACTATAAAAGACAAAGATGCATATGAATATAAAGGCCAAACAGTATTACTGTAGTGCTTGTGGTGAAAGGGAAGGAGTGAAAGGGTTGAATTGAAAAGTTTTTCCAGGTAGGGCCTCTAAGTAGTTCTGAGGTTTTTAATACTATTTGCTAATAGAACCCTGTATTAATCGATGAAAACTATGGACTTTTTCTCAGAACATTTATTTAATTGAAGAAAGTGTTAAATTTTAGTTAGAGGTCAGAAAAAACGTAGAGGGAGTTTACTTTTCCCATCAGCATTTCAAATCACTGTGAAGTCTATTTCTGGACTTATAAAAGGTCCATAGACACCAGGTTAAGAACTCCTGATGTAGTGGTATTCCCCCAAAAATGTAAGTTTAAGGAATATTGGATAATAAGATCAAGATGTCATCTCTATGGCCTATCTCTATGGGAACACAATAATTGTGTTCCCAGCCTAGCATAGTGCCTGGCTCATAATAAATATTTATTATTTTTTTTTCTTTTTAAATTTGAAGGTAAGGCAATATTCCTAGTAATGTCCTTCTAAAATCTAGGATGTTATACTTGTTTCCCTATAAATGGAACAGGGAAATTGCCTAAAAATGGTTTTATTAAATATAATGAACCAAAATAATTTCATTGATCCTGCTTTTCTTGGGCATAATTCTTTAGAGGGAAAAGCAAAATTCTTATAAGGACATTTATGACATATTTACATGTTGTTCCAATCTACTCAAATGGGGTTATGTCTATCCATTGCAGATCTAGGTATACATGTTCAGCAATGTGAGTGACAAAGACTGAGTAGAGAATGGGTAGATTATGGGGAAAAATGTTAAAAGGCAATTCCTATGCCCATCAATTGGCAAAAGGCTGAACAAATTGTGGTATGTGATTATGATGGATTACTTTGTCCTATACAAAATGCTGAGCAGGATGCTATCAGAAAAAAAAAAAACTGGACTTACATGAGCTGATGCAAAGTGAAATGTACTGTGCACAAAGTAACAGCAATATTGTATGGTGAACAGCTGTGAATGACTTTGCTATTCTCAGCAATACAATGATCTAAGACAAGTTTGAAGTATTTATGATGAAAAATGCTATTCATCCCCAGAGATTCATCCCCAAACACTGATAGTGTTTGAATACAGATTGAAACATACTTTTTTAAACCTTAATTTTCCTGATATTTTTGTCTATTTTTTTCACAACATGACTAATGTGGAAATGTTTTGTATGACTATACACATATAACCTATACAGAATTACTTGCCTTCTTAATGGGGGTCAGGGTAGGCAAGGAGGAAGAGAGAGAATTTGGAACTCAAAGTTTTAAAAAACTAATGTTAATTTTTTTTTACATGTAACTTGGGAAAAATACTAAATATAGTTTTTTTTTTAATTCAAAAATACCCAATTCACCACAAAAAGGCAATTCCTAAAGCAATATTACTTCCCTTTTGACTCTTTATTATGGCTTATCATCTTCCTCTGAAAATGAGTTTCTCCTCCAGACCTCTGTATTTCATGATCAAAGGATGGAAACAAGCATTTATTAGGAACATACTATTTGTCAGTTACTATGCGAAATGCTATACAGATAATATCTCTTTGGATTGTCATAATAATTTTTGGGAAGTAGATGTTAATAATTTCTCCACTTTGTAATTGAGGTAACTGAGACAGATATAGATTAAGTCACTTGCTAACTTCTCTAGGATCTCACAGCTAGCATCTGAGGCAGTATTTGAATTCAGATACTCCTAAATACAAGTCCAGTATTCTAGTCTTTGTTCCATCTAGCTGATATATAAATCACAGCTTCTATTATATCTACTTCCATTTGCCTCTCATGTGTCAGTCTAGGTTCAATTTACCAAATAATCTGATCTCAGAATGTACCCTAAATCCTTGTTTGCCACGCCTTTCTTTAATGTGATTATCTAGCCAGCTCCACGAACATGATATCATGATTGACTTTAAGATTAAACCTAAACTAAATTGGCTGCTATGTACCATTGGCCTATTTATCACCAGTCAGCCAGCCCAGTCAATATTCAATGCACTCTATTATACACTGAGAGTATATCTGTAAAGTTAATGGGATATGAAGATCTTCCCCACCTATTAATAGGTCTTATGTGGAGCCCATTAAGGGAAGCTTGCTTAGGAGAAGCTTGCTTGTAGGAAGGCTTTCACACCTTTTGGTACTAAATGGATTAGACACTGAGTCACAAGGGTTGTGATGCCTTCTGGCTCTAAGAAGTGTATATGTACTCTGAGTTGGTATTTTGCTTTGGAAGTTCGCTTATGAGAAGGACCTTGTGATTCCTTGGTCAAGACTCTGAGTAGACATATGTTCAGACCCCCTGACTGCTCAGATGTAAAGTCTCTCTCAATCCAGTGGTGTATGTAAAGTATATAGCAATATTGCTTTGATTCAGTTAGTCAGAGCCCTGTCTATTAGTCTTTATGCTAATTTTTCTGCTTGTGTTTTCTCTGTATTTTCTCTCCATGTAGTTCAGGGGCTGACTTTTCCCCTGAACTAATAAATGTAATTAAAGGAGATTGTTGAACACTTTAAAGTTGCTTTCCTTTAAAAGCAGATCTAAGAATCTGTGCTAACAGGCCATCCTGGGAATGCTAGGGTGCTTACTACTACAATGGCTCAACTTATAAAACAGGCTACTGGCATCTATTTGTTAGGGAATTAGGATATGAATGCAAATTAAGCCAGTATATACAGTTAACTAAATTATCTATGCTGAGGGAATGGTGGGAAAATAGAATATTCTAAAGGAAAAGAATAAATGTAAAGTAATATTTAGTTTTCCTTCTCAGAAGGCATTTTTTTTCTTATTAGGAAATCCCTTTACAAAAGTTCTGTTCCCTTCCTCATCTTGACACAGAGCTAGCTGTAGGTTCTCAGTGTCTTATTGGCATTATTACTCCAAATAATTTGAAGAAGGGAAGCTTCACAGAAAGAAGTTGTCAAATCCAGAAAAATTGGTTTTCAATTATGATGCTGGTCATATAGTTGCAAAGACAGTGCAAATCTACATTGGTAGAGGGAATTTTCTCACTTGGGAGTTCCATCAAAACAATGAAATCACAAATCCATTTCTTCTCCTACTACAAGGAGGATACCTGCTAATATCGTTCCCTGTTCCTCCAACTAGATATAATCTTTTATTCTTCAAACATGCTTCAGATTTAGTGCCCTTCATGTCAGAAATCAATATCTCCTATATGAACTTGGCTGATTCCCAGGATGATAGCATTCAGGGGGTATGATCCTTAATATATCTATGTAGTATTTTTTTTGCAGGGAGGAAGGCAGGGCAATTGGGGTTAAGTGTGTCAAGTGTCTGAGGCTGTATTTGAACTCAGGTCCTCCTGACTCCAGGGCTGGTGCTCTTCTCACTGCAGCACCTAGCTGCCCCCAATGTAGTTATGTTGTTTTACTAACGGGGGGTCAAGTCTTGTCTGTTTCCTGGCTTAACATTGGACTTTACAGTTATTACCCTTCCTAGGAAATGCTTCTCCCTCCTGCTACAGCTGAGGAGAGTTTCCGTCTTTCAAATAGCTCAAGTTATCAGATGTTGGTTAATGTTTATAATGTAATAGCATAGACAAAAACTGGAATGTGTTGACTGGAGTTCACCAGATCACCCACTGGCTCCCTGATGAGAGAAGAGTGAGCTCAATGATGCTGTTATCAGTTTTAAATTTTCAACCAAGTCCAATCTACCATTCAAAATGATGATTGCAACAAATAAGAGAACATATGCCTTCATGCTGCTTTTCCACAACCATTCTCAAGTCTTCTCCTATGTGACCAAAAAAAAATTGCATACTGCCCTGGCTATCAAAATGTCTCTTAGCTTATCCTCGACTTCTCTACTGTACTATTGATTCACTCGTCCTTCTTCAAGTTTCCTCGATCTCATGCATTGTTCCATAACATTTCTGATATTATTGTTTATCTGGGCTTATCTTAGCTTTCCTCCATCCTCTGTTACTGTCAATTCCAAAAGACAGTTCTGCCTACCTCAAGTCTCTCCCCATTCTAACCCATCCTCCATTCAGTCGCCAAAGTGATTTTCCTAAAGCACAGGTCTTATCATGTCACACCTCTACTCAATGAATTTCCACTGGTTCCCTGTTGCTTCCAGATTAAATACAAAATTCCCAATCTGACATTCAAAGCTCTCTTTAACCTAGTAACCTCTTACCTTCTTATTTTTCTTACATCTTACTCTGCATCATTTATTCTTTGATCTATTGACACTGATTTCCTGGCTATTCCATGAAAAAGACACTCCATCTCTTGACTCTGGACATTTTCTCTGGCTGTCCCCAATTCTTGGAAGGTTCTCCTTCCTCCACTCCAACTATTGACTTCCCTGGATTCATTTAAATCCTAATTAAAATATTTTTTTAACTGAAAGTCTTCACGAACCCTTCTTAATTCTAGTAACTTTTATCTGTTATTTCCTATTTATCCTGTATATAGCTTGGTTTGTATATCTTTGTTTACATGTTGTTTTCCCATTAGATTTCAATCTCCTGGAGAAGAGGGATTGCCTTTTGTCACTTTTTATATACCTAGCCCTTAGTATAGTGCCTGGCACAACGTAGGTACTTAATAAATATTGATTGATTACATGATGGTTGCTGACTACTTTTCTCACCTCTTGACCTACATTTGATATGCTTTTTAATGTTCAAGTAAAGCACAGGTCAGTTGTGAAATTTTTTAAATGCTGACTATACCACTGTGGCAGAAAGATATATATGCTTACTTTATGATTTTACTAGGACCATGATATGCCTCTATAATAACACATCAGACTTATAACACATTATAATATTGTGTCACATTATAATTATTTTCTTACTTCTTCTGGAACCTTAGCTCACTGAACCTAAGAAGAGTGCTATTCATCTTTATACCCCTCACCCCATACAGACCTACATAATAGCTTAAACTTAAAAGTTCTTCAGTAAACAATGTTTGAACTCATTTGAATTTCAGAATAAGAATAATTTAGTAACTGTGCATGTTGATTTGATTTATAAAATCATTGAAGTAGAAAATATGAGGTATTAGTATATACTTGACTTACTCACCATTGGACACTTGGCAAAAAACCTCTGATGCCAAATGGTAATGATCTTGTTCCATAAGGCCTATGGAAGTTTCCCCAACTAATTCTAGATAGTAGTTTATCAACAAAATCTGTCTGATGTTTTTATCTTTCTATAATTATAGATAGTTGGTCAGTAAATTTTCTGCACCATGGAGAAAGATTTGAAATTTTCACTGTTTGACATCATAAGCATGTGCTCCCATAAAAATAGAAAAATGCATTTAGCCACCTATATAAAATGTCATGGGGTTATCACATCAATTAATTCATCTAAACAAATCACTTTAAAATTCCCAAAATTTTCTAATAAGTTATATTCTAGCTTGATACATTTTATCATTTTTCTTTTTAAAATATTTTTATTTTTCTCAATTACATGTAAAAACACTTTTCAGCATTCAATTTTTTTATAATTTTTGAGTCCTAAATTCCCTCTCTCCTTCTCTCCTTCCCCCCATCCTTGACAGGGCAAGAAATTTACTAATTTTTCAGTCTTAGGTTCTAAACTCATTAAAATATGCTTCTTTGTTGCACTAATCATGGCAATATCCTATACAGTAGACTTTCATGTATATTACCTCATTATGTTCTCAATAGCTTCATAATGTAAGTGGTGAACGTTTTTTAATGTGGGTTTATGGAATTAAAGTGATTTGCTCAAATCTGTCTCTCTAGGAAGTAGAAAAGTTGTTATTCAAACCCATATCATAGTGATTTTGACACTAAAGAACTTATATTGAACTGAGTAAAACTGAATGTATGAACTATTGAAAATGGAGAAAAGAGAAATGATTACTTCCCTTAACCTTCAGTCAAATGTAGGTTTTCCTTTATTCTTAAATAAAGCCAGAGAACATGATCCTGTATCCTAGAATTGAGATCCTTCATTTGCTACATTAAAAAGTACAATTACTCTTAAAGTTCATTAATGACATACTGTTTTTGCTAAAATTTCTACAAACCATATATTTTAAAAAAATCACTGAGGTTAGCTTGTCATTGCATGTATTGTCATCATGCAATATTTGGCTACATTAGTCACACTATGTTAAGTTACTGATATAGTCTAACTTGACATGACTGATGGTACAATCAAAATATTCCAGTTTCTTGGAAAAGGACGTTTTTATTTTATTTTTAAAAATATTTTTCGAAACTTTAAAAAATGGAAACCACTAACTGTCCTATGAAATAAAATCATAAAGGGCATGAATGCAGCTGAGGTTTAGCCCCTCCCACCTACTGTGAACTTATCTGAGTTATTGCTTCTATGTGAGTGTGAATATATATGTGAACTTCAAGAAAAGGAATTTTCAGGTGTATAAAAGGCCCACATGATCAATGACTATAGTGAGTGATTTTAGAGAAGATAATGAAAGATAGAATAGAAAGGATATTGGTCAAGTTAACAGAAACATATTATTTTTATTATAAGCCATCTGAATATAACAGAGGTTCTTTTTTTAAATTTTTTAAATTAGAATTTTATTTTTAGTTTACAACACTTAGTTCTACATATTGTTGAGTTTCAAATTTTCTTCCCTTCCTTCCCCTCCTACATAAACCTTTGCATTAAACTTATTTACACAATAATCAAGTTGCAAAGAAGAATTATGACCAATGGAATGAATAATGAGAGAGAAGAAACAAAACCAAAAAAGAAGAGAAAAAAAGAGAGCAAATAGTTTGCTTCAATCTGCAATCAGACTCCAGAGTTCTTTCTGTGGATGTAGCTAGTTTTTTTTTTTTTCCATCCTGAGTCCTTTGGAACTGTCTTTGAGCCATGTATTGCTGATGAGAGCCGAGTTTGTCAAAGTTAGTCATCACAGAATCAATATGTCTGTGGTTGTGTATAATGTTCTCCTGGTTCTGCTCCTCATGTAGGTCTTTCCAGGTTACTGTGAAGCCTGTATTAGCAAAAAGATTGCAGCCATTTATCAGGAGAATAACACACTACGACCAGGTAGGATTTATTCCAGGAATGCAACGCTGGTTCAATATCAGGAAAATTATCAGCATAATTGAGCGTATCAATAACAAAACTAGCAGAAACTGTGTGATTATCTCAATAGATGCAGAAAAACCTTTTGACAAAATACAACACCCATTCCCATTAAAACACTAGAAAGTGTAGGAATAAACAGTCTTCCTTAAAATCATAAATAGTATCTACCTGAAACCATCAGCAAGCATTATATATAATGAGGATAAGCTAGATGCATTCCCAATAAGAGCTGGGGTAAAACAAGGATGTCCATTATCACCCCTGTTATTCAATTTGGTACTAGAAATGTTAGCTTTAGCATTAAGAGAAGAAAAAGAGTTTGAAGGAATTGAAATAGGCAAAGAAGAAACTAAATTATCACCTTTTGCAGATGATATGATTTACTTAGAGAATCTTAGAGATTCAAGTAAAAACTACTTGAAATAATAAACAACTGTAGCAAAGTTGCAGGATATAAAATGAACTCACATAAATCCATGGCATTCCTATATATTACTAACAAAACCCAACAGCAAGAGATAGAAAGAGAAATTCCATTTAAAGTTACTGTAGACACTACCAAATATTTGGGACTCTATCTGCCAAGACAAACCCGGGGCCTATATGAACACAATTACAAAACACCTCTCACACAAGTAAAGTCAAATCTAAATAAATGGAATAACATCAGTTGCTCATGGTTAGGCCAAGCTAATATAATAAAAATGACAATTTTGCCTAAATTAATTTACTTATTCAGTGTCATACCAATCGAACTACCAAAATATTATTTTACAATGAAGGTTCTTACTAGAGTAGTTCAATGCTTATTAGTCTTTGTTTGCTTATACTGTGAAGTTGAATTCATAATAATTAGGCATAATTATAAAACAAAGATAAAGGGAAATGCATAATTAGATTTTTTTAAATTGTTAAATCAAGTTGAAAAATATTTCATGTGCCAGACTCATTGCTAAGCCCTAGCAGAATTTTATCTGTTTGGTCCAGATGTGGGCCATTAAGGTGGATAGTGAGTTGCCTAGATAGGCATAAAACTTGTGGCCCTACTAAGTGCAGCCTGAACTGGATTAAAATGTAGTGGGCAAATATTTAACTAAATAAATAATAATACAATAAAACATAGATAACATTACATTGTAAAAATAATTTATTACATGTCCTGTAGGAATGCTTATGGACAGATTAGTGGCTCCATTCACATTTGAGGTTGACACCAGTATGCCAGATTATTGGAAAGTTTGAAAACCCTGCTACTGAAGCCAGGTTAATGTTCAATCTGGTGCCATTATTTTAATAAAGGATACATCAAGACCAGCATTTTGAAATGATGTGGAAAGGATGAATGGTATAATGGATGAGGTGTTGGATGAAAAATGGCTTTAGGAATTCTCTGAGCCTCACTTTCCCCCTCTGTAAAATGAAAATAATACTATCTGTACTGTTTACTTGTTGTGAGTTTTAAGCAAGACAGTATATGAAAAAAAACTTTAGAAACCAACCTTAAGATTCAACAGAAATAAGAGTAATTATTAAATCAACATCATGATAGGCTGTTGGGGTCTTTGTTGGTTTCTGCCTGATAGATGAGTATCAAGTTTATACTTAGAGACAAATGAATCAGTAAATGAAAGAGAAATAGAAGCATCTGTTGCTGGTTCCATTCTAGCTGTGTAGAATTTGTTTCATTATGTATTGGACCTTGGACTGCCACTGATAAATACAGCCTCACATAACCACCCTTTCCAGTAGTACCTGCACGTTCACTCCTTCTCCCTGGCTCAATTATGCCCAGACAAGCCTCAGCCTTGGATGACTCTTAACATTCATTGCCTTTACTCATATACATCTGCTGCTGAATGAAGGGGGAAAAAATCCCAAAACCTAAAAACCAAAACAAAGAAAAAAAAACTATGCAACTGTTCTAAGTCCAATATAAATTTATGTCACATAACCTCCATTGTGCCCTCACTGCTGCTAGGCAATCCTATTATACCTCTCTTATAAACTCACTATCCTACTCTCCATATCAGCTCTTTTACAGCTTGTCATCCTTCCTCAAACTTCCCCATGGCTCCCCTCCCCCACTCTCTCAATTGAGAAACTTGTCTCATACTTTACGGAAAAAATTGAGGCTACATGCCATTAACTTCTCCCCTCTTCCTCGACTCCTATTACTCCAGTGCTTTCATTTCTTTTATCTTCCTTCACCCCTGTCATACATGGTGAAATGCCCTAACTCGTGACCAAAGCTAGGTCTTCTACTTGTTTAAATAATCCCATGCCATCCTGTCTCCCTCAACTTATTGTCTCCCCTCTTATCCTCAGTCTTTCATTTATTTTCAATCTCTCCCTCTCTAGAGGCTCATTTCCTACTGCCTACAGACATGACCATGTCTTTCCCATCCTGACAAAACCTTCTATTGATTCTTTCATCCCTGACAACTATCATTCTATTTCTATTCCGCTGTTGGTGGCTAAACTTGTAAAGGCTATCTACAATAGAAGCCTCCACCTTCTCTCCTTTCACTCTTAACTCCTTATAATCTGGCTTCCAAACTTATAATTCAATCAAAACTGCTCTCTCCAGTTACTAATGATATCTTAGTTGCCAAATCCAATGGCCTTCTCAATCCTCATTCTCGATGGCTTTTCTGCAGCCTTCAACGCTGTTGATTACTTTCTCCTGCTTGATACTCTCTTCTAGATTTTTGGTACACCACTATCTCCTGGTTCTCCTCTTACATATCTAACTGCTCCTTCTCTTTGTCCTTTTCTGGATCTTGTTTCAGCCCCCTACCCTGTAACCAGAAGTGTTTCTAAAGGTTCTCTCTAGGATACTCTTCTCACTCTTTACTATTTCAATTGGTGATCTCATCAGCCTCTAAGGATATAATCACCATTTTAATGTGGATGATTCACACATCTACCTGTCTTTCCCTAATCTCTGCTTTGACCTCCAATCTCATGTCTCCAAATGCCTTTCAGAAATCTTGAATTAGATGTCCAGTAAACATCTTAAACTTAAGAAATCCAAAACAGAACTCATTTTCTTTCCTCCTAAATTCCCACCTCCTCTCATACTTGCCTTTTCCTATTATTATAGAGGACAACAATATCCTCCCAGTCCCTCAGGCTCACAAAATAGAAGTCATCTTGGATTCCTCACTATCTCTAATTCCTGATATCCAAGCTGTTGCCAAGGCCTTTGACTTTCACCGTAGCCACATCCCTCCTATATGTCACCTTCTTTCCAATGACGTTGACAGCACCCTGGTATAGGCCCTTATTACCTCATGCCTGGATTATTGCAATGATTTGCTGCTTTGCCTGCCTGCTTCGTTTCTCCCCACTCCAATCCATCCTCCATTCAGTCACTAAAGTGAAATGCACATATACACACACATACATACACACACACACACAGAGCCCCCTACTCAATAAGCTCCAGGTGCCTACAGGAATAAATACAAAAATCTCTGTGTGACTTTCAAAGCCATTCACAACCTAGTCTCCTACTACTTTTACTGTCTTCTTTTACCTTATTCCCCTACAGATACTCTTTGAATTTAATCACACCAATCTCCTAACTGTTCCATGAAAAAGACATTCCATACCTTCGCTACAAGCATTCCCTGTGACTATTCCTCCCTACCTGGACTGTTCTCACTCCTCCACTCTACCTTCCATTAAATCTTAACTAAAATCCCACCTTCTAAGGAAAGGCTTCCCCAAACCCTCTTAACTCCAGTGCCTTCCTTTTGTTAATTATTTCTCGCACTCATACACATACACACACACACATACACACACACACATACACACACACACGAACACACACACACGAACACACACATATACATGTGTGTGTATATATATCTATATATCTATATCTATATCTATATATATATATATATTTGCATATTATTTTCTCCATTAAATTGTAAGGTTCTTGGGGCAGGGACTCTTTTTGTATCTTTTTGTATCTCCAACACTTATCAGAGTGTCTGACACATAGCTAATTCTTAACATATGCTTATTGACTGAAATTCAGGAATCTCTTATAACATCTATGCTCTATCATGTAATACTACATATCTCACTTTTGTTGGTGATAGATTTCAGCAATATTTCCAAGGAACTATATAATAAATCTAGACTTTGCTAAGGCTTTGGGTAGAGTGTAAAGCATCATCCTCAAAACCTAAAGATAACTATGAAAAATAATAAAAATAAATTCATTTAAAATTTTTTAAAATATTTGAAATAAAAATAAATATCATGGATTGGTAGTTAAAGAAAAAAATCATTATAGATGCTTAAATATATGGCACTGTAGGTTCAATCTTATAATGTTAACAGAATTTAGACTCTTCTCATTTTGGGGGGTCTTTAAATGTACTTTACTCTCAATTCTAGGATCTTTAACCACTGAAATAAAAAATAAGAAATGGATGGATGATAACAATCTAACAGCCTTAGTATATGCTACATAAATATCAAGATGTACAACTTGGAAAACTGCCAAGAGATGAAAGAGAGATAATGAAATTTGAAACATCTGAAGCTTAGAACCAATATTTTAAAAATCATAAACTTTCTTTTAAAAAATTTGACATGATTTGAAATTTATGGATATATTGAACAACTAAGAATAAAAAAAAGGACAGCTAACAAGTCAAGAAATTAACTTTCAGTTATACTGAATTTCTATTACAAATAGGTGAAATGTTTTAGGAAACAAAAAACAAGGACAAATTTCTTAAAAAAAGACAACAAATGCAATTTTGGCAACTGTGGTTGCACATGTATGTGCAACAGACAAGGGGGTGTTTACTATTTTGAACAGTCTTACAGCCTCCAGATCCCATCTCTATCAATATTTAATGCTGTTTCTAGAGATGATACAGTTTTACTTAAGAAATACCAAAACAATCAAATGAACTTCAAAAAAATTTAGATGATATGATACCAAGTATATGTAAGAACTATATATCTTTATGGCCAAATGTTCTACTTGAATTTTGACTGTATTTACTTATCTACTCAGGATACATTTTTAAAATCTTATAACACTTCATCGATAGGTCTGCAGCAGGGCAGATTGTTGTATATTTCTATGTGTTCTAATACCAGATTAAAAAGAGAGAGAGAGATGTGACAATCTTTATTTGTGGGGTATTACAGAAGGAAATTATTTTCTTATTAATAACTATTTTTCTCTTTGATTTCCAACTGTAGTTGACTAGAACTATTATCACATCACACTGTGAAGATGGGGTTTTTTATCTAGACTACTCTTGCTTCTTTTGTATCTTGCCTGCTATGTGAAGTTAAGGATTTGAATAAAAAGGGTACATGTTCCAATGGCATTCTCCCGTGGGGTACATCAAGTCATTTTATACAATGACACACTAAGAAAGGCAATTGATGGTGTGTGACTGACTCTAATGCTACTTTTTCATCATTTCATTTATTTTCCATTAGGCAGGAAGAAAGACATGTGAACTACATATAAATTCTTGCACTCTACTCCATAGGGGGTTCCTTTCAGGATTAGAATTCTTTCTTAATACAATGTCTTTATTGTACTCCAATAATGTAAATGGCAAAAACATAATGGGAAAGGTGGGATTTTAGAAATGTTTTTGACTTCAAAATTTACTCTAGTATTTCTTAAGAAATCTTGAGGTACATCTGAAGGATTTTCAGAAAGCTACTGAAATTAAAAGGTGCTGGTATTTTTTAAGATAGATTTCTTATTTTTTTAGGATACTAATCTGTTTAGATAATACTCTTTCAACAAATTACAGTAATTATCTTTAGAGCCTTTAAAGTATTTGTGGCCCAAATGAAAGAAATCCAATTTTTCTTATTTTTATTCTTTTTCAGTGAGATCACTCTCTACAAAGCTTGTTTTATGGTAAATTTCTACTTCCACATTTTTTGTTTTACATTGTTTGAAATGAGCCATGGTGCTGTTTTTGAAACACCTGAATTTTCATTCCATGTGATAATTTTGGGGAGCTCTAAAATGTAAAATTATCAACTAATGGTAGATGGGCCAATTAGATGTAGAGGAAAAATATAACAAATTCATAGATTCTGGTTAAGATGTTTGGATTCTTTAGAGAAGCCTCCCATTATATTTGAGCCAGTCTCCTTACTGTTTTACCATATCCCAGACTTATTCTCATTTCATCTCTTCAATTGATCATATCATGTTTCTCCCAACTGGTATGTCTGCTTCTTTACCTTTTGTTTACTTAGGATTTGTTCAGTTTTTAAAGTCTGCCTCATGTTCTTAGTCTTTTGTGGGCCCTTTTTACACTGTCAAAAAGATATCAAATAGGGGCAGCTAGGTGGTGCAGTGAGTAGAGCACCGGCCCTGGAGTCAGGAGGACCTGAGTTCAAATCTGGCCTCAGACACTTGACACATGTACTAGCTGTGTGACCTTGGGCAAGTCACTTAACCCCAATTGCCCTGCCCCCCAAAAAAGATATCAAATACCTATGGCACTAAACACATACATACACATAAATTCATAGACACATATGTGTGTATATATCTAGATCTATATATAGTATGAGACCTGATGTCAGGAAGACTTAATTGGCTTCAGACACTCACTAGGTGTGTGAACCTGGGCAAGTCAGTTAACCCAGTTGCCCCAGTTCTTCATCTGTAAAATGAGTTGGAGAAGGAAATGAGCAGGCTATCTTGCTCCAGTATCCAAGATACTCCAGTATCTTGACCAAGAAAACCCCAAAGGGGACATGAAGAGATGGATTTTACTGAAACAATTGAACAATAACAATAAAATCTTCTTTTATCTAGTTGCCTGTATTAGAAATTTCACTGTTTTTTAACTTTTTGCAATTTCTACTTCTCCTCTTTATGATTATTAATGACTTCCTTTCTTGGGAGTTTATTATAGGTCCTGTATCTCTTGTGGAGCCTTATCAATATTACATTGCTATGGATTTCTCTTATGAAGCATGGTTCAATTCAATTAGTACAATGTTATCTGTGAATATATGCAACTAGAAAACATTGGCATCAATAGAAAGTTCTTCACGTATCATGGTTTTTGTTTAATTTTCCAATGCTAAAATTGTTCTGGGTAGGAATTTGGGGATGCAGTTGGGTTCTACTTCCTAGCCAATAACTCTCATAAGCCCTTTACAACAGTGACTCTTCTGTGACAGATTAAGCCCAGATAGTAAATCTATCATTTTATGATTGGGTTGGGGAAGTTGGTCAAAAACTTGCAAGTGAGACAGTGCTTGACTATAGAGTAAAGATAAAAAAACCTGAGTTCACATCCTGCCTCTGAAACTTATTATGTAGGTGATTCTAGACAAGTCATTTTGCCTCAGTTTCCTCCTATATGAAATGGGGATATTGGATTATATGGCTTCTGTGGTCCCTTCCAACTCTTGAACTATGTTCATGACTTTTAGGAGAGTTTTATAGCTCAGAACAAACATGAAATTACAAAAATTAAAAATATGATTTCTAACAACACCCAGTTCAATCCAAGAATTATTTATTAAGCACTTACTTTACTGGTGTTGGGCTTTTCCTTCCGACTTAGTGGAGTGCCTTACAGTCTCATACACATGCCCTTCTCAAGGTCAACCTATTCCACAGTGCCTAAACTCCATTGTGGCACAGACTGCTTATGGAGCTGAACACTGCTGTCGCAGCCTGAGGAAACTTTGCAGTTAGGATTTTAGCAGCACTGTGTAGGGTGTGTGTGTGTGTGTGTGTGTGTGTGTGTGTGTGTGTGTGTGTGTGAGAGAGAGAGAGAGAGAGAGAGAGAGAGAGAGAGAGAGAGAGAGAGAGAGAGAGAGAGAGAGAACACAGTGTGGGTGGGCACAAGGAGTTGGTGTAGAGTTGAGTTCTATTGCAAGGTAGTGGGTCTATTTGTGCAACTCTTCCACAGCAGAGGCATGGGATCAGTGAAGAATAGAATGCTGAGTGAGAACATTAAGGGTTTAGGAGTCTTCTCTTTGTTCTTTGGGTTTTTATCTTGTTTTTTAAGTTCTTGGTGTCCAGACCATGGAGACAGCTAAAATGTCTTTATCTCCAGTGCATCATTCCTATTTTAAAGAAGGTGAGAGGTCATGAAGATCAGAGAAAATGTCTAATCTTTATCTTGTTGGTCATGTGACTGAGAATTGCAGTCCTACAAATAGATGAAATTAAATTAAAAACAAAATTCTTCAGAGGTCTGTTGAAATTCCCCTCCCCCACTTCCCACAAGAGAAGACAGCTGCTTCTAGTATCTGTTTTCCTAGGAAAGAGGTATAATGCTGCTTTCTCTAATGTGGCCACAAGAGGAGACTTGCTAAAAGAGTGAACAGAATTCTTCAGTATCTTTATGGCCTTTTCCCTACATTTAGTCTAGTCAGGTAATATACATTTATCTCCTTTTTACTAAAAATTCTATTTTTTTCCTCAGCTCCTCCTAAAGTTGGAGATAATTATATTTTATGCATTGTGCATTCTATGGCTACATTAGATCTAACAGCCATTGAGAATCCTGATCCCTTTAAAAGTGCAGGTGACATTTGAAATACACAGAAGTGAAGGAAAATCTGGAAGAAAAGAAACACAAAACTACAATGTTAAAACAAACAAATATAATCTCCATACAAGCAAAATAGATTGACCTGTTACTACAGAAAGCAACACCAATTTCCCTGTCTTTCTGGCTCAAAAACTAGGATGATCTTTTCACTCGCACCCCACCTTCTCAATATCCAACTGGTTACCAAGGTCTGTAGATTTCACCTTTGCAACATCTCAAATTCACTCCATTATTTCCTCTGACACTGCTACCACTCTAGGGCAGGCCCTCATCAACTCACCTCATCCCTGGGTTGTAGCAATAACCTGCTGGTGGGACTGTCTGCCTCAAGTCTCTTTGAACTCCAGTTCATCCATCATTTGGCCACCAAAATGATTTTCCTAAAGATTAGATTGACTGTGAAATACTACTCCTACTCAACAAACTCTAAATTTAATAATAAAACATATTGGCTACAGAATCAAATGCAAAATGCTCTGTCATTCAAAGCCTTCTATAACTGAGCCATCACTCTAATACCTTCTCCAGGTTTCTGACTAGTCTGGCCTGGGTTCGGGTTCTCAGTGAGGAATGTTGGGTGCACACAGGGACAGAATCAGACCCAATAAGCAGAGTGTGGTAAGGGACCTCATGCCCTCAAAGCCTGGTAACAGAGATAGAGGCCAAGATATCAAGAGCTTTAAGAGATATTAAGACTGCCTCTCCTTCTCATATGGCATGCTGCCTGTCATTTCCATTTTATAGATGAGAAAATGCAGGTCTTCCCAATCTGATATTAATTAATCAGTGGAACAGGGAGAATTCGATCTCAGTTCTGACTGCGTGTAATCTCAATCTACTATGAAATTGATACAATATCCGAATTTGAAAGTCACAATTTAGCTTGAGCCCCAGCTTCTAGAAATGTTCGACTGTTTCCATTTTGGTATCCCTCTTTATTTGATGTCATGGATCATTTTACTGTGTGCTGAGACAACCTCTCTCCAAATATATACAAGTCACAGATGATAGCTTGTTAGAAAATTAAGTAGTGATTCGACAATTCTTTATCTGTAAGCAGGGAGGCATAGCTACAACAGAAATCAGCATCTGGAGCACATGTAAAGTCAATTGATCTAAATATACTTGAACAGCTATGTTCAGAGGGTGAAAGAGAAAATGGATAGCCACTCTCTTGGAATGGAAATGAACCTGCAGTAACAAAGGAAATCAGTTTTCTCCAGACAGGCATAACTGAAGCCTAGAACTGAAATAAGTAGCCTCAAAAAAAGTAAATTCTAACATATTATATAAAAACAAGAATTTTCATGAATTGATTTATTGATAGTTTCCGAAGGGGCAACTTTGGGAGAAAAAAAGTCAGGGTAGACGTATTCAGGAATGGAGATCAAACCATGTATAATACGAATGAAGAGTTAATAAACTAACTTCAGAATCTATTCCAACTACAATGAATACAGTGTCTCTCTTGAGTATATGTGCCTTCTTTCTCAAGACTTCTAAGGAATTGCTTTTCCCTGCCCTCAACCATTCACCTGCCCTCCAGACTCTTATCATTAATTGAGTTTTCAACATTTCAAAATAGGATCTCACATGTATTGAAAACTAAAATATCCAAAACAAAACAAAGATCATTATCTTGCTCCCAATGTTTCCCCATTTCCTATTTGCCTATTTACTAAGAGAGCATAATTTCCTCTTTAGTCACAGTTTCACAACATTGATGTCATCCTCTAATTCTCACCATCACTTTCCTACACTTCTAATTTATTGCCACCTCTGTAACTCCAAGCAATATATTTCTGATTTATGTTCCCTTCTCATCATTGATGTAGCCTGTTTCAGGCTCTCATTGCCTCACTACTGGGCTATTGGAATCGTGTTTTGGTTGATATCCTTTCCTCAAGTCCTTCTCTTTCCTCCAATCCATCCTCCACTTAATTGACAAAGTAATTTGTCTAAAGACTGTTCCGATGATGTCTATGTACTCCCTGCCCACACTGTAAAATTCAAGGAAACTTCTATGATTAAATATACAATCCTCTTCTTGGCTTCTTTATACAAACTTGCCCCTTTCTATTTTTCTTGTTTTCTGACATTTTATTCCTCTTTATGCACTCTACAATTCAGCAGCACTGGCATTCTTATAATTTTTCATACGTAACTTTCCACTTCTTGACTCTAAGCCTTTTCACTTCCTGTCCCCAATGCCTGGAATGCTCTTTATCCTTACCTCAACCCCCTGGATTGTCTGGCTTCCTTCAAATCCTAGCCCAAAATTTACCTTCATCTACAGTATACCTTTCATGCCCCTCACCCATGCCTACTAATGCTTTCTCTTTGAGATTACTTTCCACTTCCAGTGCATATATCTTGGTGCATATATGTGATTTTTTTGGCACGATGACTTCTCCATTAGAGTGGGAATACCTTGAAAGCAGGCACTGTGTCGGTATATCTTTGTATCCTTAGCACTTAATTAATCCAGTGTCTGGCATATAGTATGATCTTAATAAATGATTGCTGACTAATTGACAGATTTCTGCCTTTAGGCCTCTAATTAAATCCATTAATTCACAATTTCATTATTCAGTTCCTTCTGGTGGTAGACTCTAATAATTTCATTAAGCATAGATCTAGATATTCATAAATTTGCCCTCAGAGATGTTTACGTAAATAAAAAGTTTTATTAACTCTTATATGAAAAATCATTTTAATATTAATGGACATATTGACTTCTATCTTTCAATGATTTCAATAATAATTAATTGGCATCTGTTTTTATTCAATGAAGGGGTTTTGTAACCCTGGACACGTCACATCCTTTTGGGACTCACCATCTGTGAAACGCAGATGTTTCCCTGGATAATCTCTAAGTTTCCTTCTGAAACATAGCATCTAAAATTCTATCATTAGAACACAAGCAGTGATCACAGAGATATAAATAATTGTTATCTACAAAATTTCAAAGTTATATTTTTTAAAGCTTTTTGGGCTACCTGGCCTTTGTGGATGTATTTAGCCCTGCCTTGTCCCTAGCCCTCAACTCAAACTGTTTTTCATGGAAAGTGTATATCATATGATTCCATTTTTCAATGCTGTAACTTTTAGTAACAAATTAATCTTTTTTCAGCTTTCCTTCTCTACATGTGTTGTCTGCTGCCAATAGAATGTAAGCTCTTGGAGGGAAAGATTTTCTTAGCATTTGTAGATATATCCCCAACACTTAGCACAGTGCTTGGCAACTAGTAAGTACATAGTAAATTTTTGTTTGTTTGTTTTTTTAGTTCATCTATTCATTTAAGGTATCTATAAAAATACCAGTATGTAAAATCCAAATTAGTACAAATATATTACCAAAGAGAGAAGCATCAACATCATTGGTAAGATCACATTACATAAAGAAATTATAATTAGAGATGAATTATGAGAAACTGAAAAGAGAGCTAATAACTTACCATTCTGCCATTAGAGCCCATTTATGCAAGTTTCTGATAATGAATGTTTTTTTAGGTCATATTAGAAACATTTCAGATATAATGATGCAAACATACACTCATGTGTATATACATAATATATGTGTATGTGTACATACACATGTATGTATATGTATGTGAATATACATGTGCGTATATATATACATATATGTGTATATATGTATGTACATGCTTATGTGCATGTGTGTATGTGTGTGTGTGTATATATATAATATGTATATATATATAGAGAGAGAGAGAGAAAGAGAGATAGAGAGAGAGAAAGAGAGAGAGAGGAGAGAGGGAATGAGAGAAAGAGTGTAAAGTCAGCAACAAATAAAGCAATGGTTGATTATATGCTTTGTGAGAATTCTTTAAATTTATCTATTTCTTGTAATTATGTCGTACACTACTTTTTCATAATGCAGTTTCTGATAATGCATATTTGCATTATTTTCATAATGCAATTGCAAAAGAACTATTAGGTAAATTGAAATATTAAAGTGAGCCATTCACAAGGACAGCATGACCAAATCTGTATGATTGTTTTTGGCAACATTTCACAAATAACTGTAGAGGAACTCTGAACTGAAGAGATCTCTATTGGCTGCTGCATGCCTCGAGGGCTGCATACAAAGCATAACTTCGGTGGTTGAAGCTGACTTTGATATGACCTATAGTGTTTCTGTAATGGTTATATGTAAATGCATTTATCCTTCATGAGGAGTTTCATCTTCTATTATAAATAGCATAGAAGGAATAAGAAAAGGCATTTCTCTGTTACATATGTATGGTATGCTGGCAATTTTTTCTTAAATATCCCAAGGGAATATTTATAATAGCATTTCTGCCCACTAGAGTTCTTTTATGTTTCATTTTCCTTGTTCCAAGTTTCTACTTTATATCAGTGTCTGGCTGCCTTCTATTGTTTTCCGTTGTGCATTGTTTTTTTGTTAATATGATGACATAGGTAATCTTGTAGCTCACAGAGTATGATAGCATGATGAAATCAAGAAAAGAGCCCATCAGATCAGCCTCAGTATCAAAACACACCTTCACTCATTGTATCTGAGACAATGCTATAACTAGAGAGTCTGTGAGGCTTTATTCCTCTGAGTCTGTATGACTACATAGGAGGGCCTTGGTCCTTGGTCTGTGTATTTGTACTTTTTCTCTTGCAGGTGTGGTTGATAGAGCCTATGTGACCATGTAAGTTCACAAAATTCAGAGGGTGCCTTGGCATTAGAGTTCCATAGTTCATTGTTTTGCAGAATATTTTCATGGTTTTGCAGAATCTGTTTCATGAGGAACAAGAAGTCATCTTCAGCAGAAACATCTAAGACTCAGGCCAATGGTAGCAGAGATAAGCATCTCTCAGTCATTCTTCACCTAAACATTAATTTGGTAGAATCAAGGCTATGTAGGAATGAAGTTAAGCTAATTCTCCATTTAAAAAAAGAGCACATATAGGAGGCAATATACACCAAAAGTGTTAGGGAAAGTGTTTGTACATTTGTTCTTGCTCTAACTCTTTGAAGTAAATATCCCGTTGTAAGTGCAATGGACAGAGATTGAATCTGGAGTTAGAGATATCTGAGTTCAAAACAACTTCAGATACTTTCTACCTACATGAAACTTGGCAAGTAACTTAATAGCTATCTGCCTCAGTTTCCTCATTTGTAAAATGGGGATAATAATAATAAATACCTTCTAGGGTGGTGGTGAAATTAGATAACATTTATAAAGTGCTTTGTAAACCTCAAAGTTAGTTACTGTTATTATTACTATTAGTGGTAGTAGTCATAGTAGTAGTAATGGTATGTTATGTTGATAAATGGAACTGGAGCAATGATCACCAGACCTCTGATAATAAGAGGAACACAGGAGCCAAGACGGCGGCTGAAAAGCAGTGAGCTTCCTGCCGAGTCCCTCCAAAAACCTATAAAAAATGACTCTGAACCAATTCTAGAACTGCAGAACCCACAAAACAGCAGAGGGAAGCAGGGCTCCAGACCAGGACAGCCTGGATGGTCACACGGAGCGGAGCAGAGCCCAGCATGAGTTGCTAGGACCAACCAGACAAGGAGCCCGGCGAAGCGGGCCCTACCACCCTGAATCAGTGAGCTGCAGTAGTTACCAGACTTCTCAACCCACAAACACCAAAGATAGCAGAGAAGGTTAGTGGGAAAAGCTGCGGGAGTGGAAGGAGTTCACAGTTCGGCCACTACTCTCAGGGCAGCAGAGGTGGGGCAGCTACAGCTGCTGTTGCTTCTGGCCCCAGGCCCACCTGGTGGGAGGAATTAAGTGACGGATCAGAGCAGGAATGCACAGCCTGCTAAAGATCTAAGCCCAGTCCGGGTTGGGGGTTCTTGGGGAAGGAGGAGTGCTGGTGTGGCAGAGCTGGCACATCCCCCCCAAACGTGGAACATAGAACTCTTTAGTCTACAAGCAGTCATACCCCACTGAAAAACTCAAGGGTCAAGTTAGTTGGTTGGGAAAATGGCCAGGCAGCGAAAACACACCCAGATTCAGTCTCAGACTTTGCATTCTTTCTTTGGTGACAAAGAAGACCAAAACATACAGCCTAAAGAAGTCAATAAAGCGCAAGAGCCTACACCAAAAGCCTCCAAGAAAAACATGAACTGCTCCCAGGCCATGGAAGAGCTCAAAAAGGATTTGGAAAAGCAAGTTAGAGAAGTAGAGGAAAAATTGGGAAGAGAAATGAGAAGGATGCGAGAAAACCATGAAAAACAAGTCAATGACTTGCTAAAGGAGACCCAAAAAATACTGAAAAATACACTGAAGAAAACAACACCTTAAAAAATAGACTAACTCAAATGGCAAAAGAGCTCCAAAAAGCCAATGAGAAGAATGCCTTGAAAGGCAAAATCAGCCAAATGGAAAAGGAGGTCTAATGGACCACTGAAGAAAATGCTACCTTAAAAATTAGATTGGAGCAAGTGGAAGCTAGTGACTTTATGAGAAATCAAGATATTATAAAACAGAACCAAATGAATGAAAAAATGGAAGACAATGTGAAATATCTCCTTGGAAAAACCACTGACCTGGAAAATAGATCCAGGAGAGATAATTTAAAAATTATTGGACTACCTGAAAGCCATGATCAAAAAAAGAGCCTAGATATCATCTTTCAAGAAATTATCTAGGAGAACTGCCCTGATATTCTAGAGCCACGGGGCAAAATAGAAATTGAAAGAATCCACAGATTGCCTCCTCAAATAGATCCCAAAAAGAAATCTCCTAGGAATGTTGTCACCAAATTCCAGAGCTCCCAGATCAAGGAGAAAATACTGCAAGCAGCCAGAAAGAAACAATTTGAGTATTGTGGAAACCCAATCAGAATAACCCAAGATCTGGCAGCTTCTACATTAAGAGATCGAAGGGCTTGGAATACAATATTCCGGAGGTCAATGGAGCTAGGATTAAAACCAAGAATCACCTACCCAGCAAAACTGAGTATCATGCTCCAAGGCAAAATATGGATTTTCAAAAAAATAGAGGACTTTCAAGCTTTCTCAGTGAGAAGACCAGAGCTGAATAGAAAATTTGACTTTCCAACACAAGAATCAAGAGAAGCATGAAAAGGTAAACAAGAAAGAGAAATCATAAGGGACTTACTAAATTTGAACTGTTTTGTTTACATTCCTACATAGAAAGATGATGTGTATGATTCATGAGACCTCAATATCATAGTAGCTGAAAGGAATATGCATATATATATATATTTATATATATGTATGTTTACGTATATATAGATATAAGTGAATGTGCATGTATGTATATATGTATGTGTGTATATATATAAAGAGAGAGAGAGCAGACACAGGGTGAGTTGAAGATGAAGGGAAGATATCTAAAAGAAATAAAATCAAATTAAGGGGTGAGAGAGAAATATATTGAGAGAGGGAGATAGGGAGAGATATAATGTGGTGGATTATCTCGCATAAAGGTGGCAAGAGGAAGCAGTTCTGGGGGAGGAGGGGAGAAGGCAGGTGAGGGGGGAATGAGTGTATCTTGCTCTCATCAAATTTGGCCTGAGGAGGGAATACCATCCATACTCAATTGGGTATCTTACCCCACAGGAAAGAAGAGGGAAGAAGATTAAAAAAGGAGGGGGTGATGGAGAGGAAGGCAGATGGGGGTGGAGGTAATCAAAAACAAACACTTTGGAAAGGGGACAGGGTCAAGGGAGAAAATTCAGTAAAGGAGGATGGGTTGGGAAGGAGCAAAATATAGTTAGTCTTTCACAACATGAGTATTGTGGAAGGGTTATACATAATAATACACATGTGGCCTGCGTTGAATTGCTTGACTTCATAGGGAGGGTGGGTGGGAAGGGAAAAAGGGAGAGAATTTGGAACTCAAAGTTTTAAAAACAGATGTTCAAAAAAAAAAAAAAGTTTTTGCATGCAACTAGAAAATAAGATACACAGGCAATGGGGTGTAGAAATTTATCTTGCCCTACAAGAAAGGAAGGGAAAAGGGGATGGGAGAGGAGTGGGGTGACAGAGGCTGAATGGGGAACAGGCAACCAGAATATACGTCATCTTGGAGTGGGGGGTGTATTAGGACGGCAGAGTTTATAATTTCAAAGAGGACCATATATATGTCTGAAAGGTTCAGAACCGCCAGATATAAGAAACTCTCAAAGTAGGAGGCAGAAGAATCAAAGCATATATTTAGGCTCCACAGTAACCAACCCATGAAACAGCATCCCCATTTTGATATATTGATCAATAGCTTCCAGGCCCAATAAGTCCACCTCACTAGAGTAACCAGAAGGCCACAGAGAAACATGATGGTGTAAAGCAAAATCACATACATGCTTCCCCCTGTATGGTAAAAAGATTACCCACTGGCCTCAAGTCCTTGTTCAGCTTCCTCCCGTAGGTCAGCTCTGCTACTGGCAGCTCCTGCTTCAGCTTCAGCTGTAGCTGTAGCAGCCTCTGGCTCCAGCGGAAGCTGTTTTTAACTATCCAGCTTCTGCGGGGGTGTAAGGTACGCCGGGGAAAGCACAGGTTCTTTCGATCTGCTTAAGCAAGGTGAAGGGGTTGACCGGGAAAGCACAGGTTCTTTCGATCAGGTTAAGCAAGGGAAGCAAGGTGAAGGGGCTGACAAGCTTACTCTAATCCAACATATAAACAGCATTCAGTTAGTTCAGGAGAAAAAGCCAAACTATTCAAGGGCACTTGTTGACTAAGTGCTCAGGAGCCCATTTTTGGTTATGGGGAGAAAATTTGTAATTCAAACTCTTGTGAAAATCAATGCTGAAAACTAAATATGTTAAATAAATAAATTTTTAAAAAATGTAAAAAAAATAAGAGGAACACAAATTGTGGAGGCAAGAGTAAATGACATTAGAGGAAAAATTTCAATACTCTAACCTCTTAGAATTACCACCCGGATTTCCGAGTGGCAAATGTGGCATTTTGGCTCTGGAGGAATGAGCTGGAGCGTACATATTATGCAAACAATTTCTTATTAGAGCCTCCTTCAAACCGTATGTGATGGCTATACCAGCTATTATTCCAACAATTTAATAGATGAGGAAATTGGGGTTCTGAGGAGCCATGTGTCATGCTCAGGATAATAAAGCTCATGAGTGTCTGAGGCTGCATTCAAACCTAAGTCTTCTGAACCGTAACAGAGCACTTTTATCTCCTACACCCAGATGCCTCTGGACGTGTCTGACAGAAATCTATCAAAGCGTTAAGATTCTCAAAAGCATAATGGCAAAAGTTGATAGAAGTATAAACAACTTGGAGGATTTGGAGGCTTCCATAGATTTACTTAATAAGCATTCTCTATAGTACTTTTTAAACAAAGGGATGTTTTTATAAAGATGGATATAAAGGAATATCCTAAACTAAGGAAAAGCCTCTTTAAATAATCATATTTTACTAAACTACTCCAAACAATAATATGATGACTAACATATACATTTTAAAAAATATGCTTACATCTATAGTTTTGGAGCATATTAAAGAAGTCACTCTAATAAATGATGTCTTTCAGTGTAACAATTTTTTTTCTTATAAGCAAAGAATTGTCATGGACTTCAAAAAGTCCTTTGAGTACACAGAGTAACCAATAGATTGAATGAATTAGCACGTTTGGTTTCAGAAAGTAATGAAACAAAATACTTTCAGTAACAATGTGAAAGCAAGATTTTTTTTTAACCAATGACACTTTACATACAGAATGATGTATTTTTATATACTATCTTACTTACAGAATGATATATTTTTTATAATTAAAAATAAAGATCTTGAGAGTCTCATAGAAATAGAGCACTAAAGACTCATTTTAGAATGTGTTCAGTCAGAGGAGAAGTGTTACTACTTCTGAAATGACAAAAGTGATATTGCAAAAAAATGATTTTTCTTCCTGAAATTTACATAATGGGTTGCTTTTAGGGTTGTCATTCTGTCTGCCTTTCAGACATGCTATATGAAGACTTTAATCTTGACGATAGACAGATAGAGATAGATAGGTAGATAGAGGTATATAGATATATGAATATATCAACTATGTCTCCTTTCTAGTTTCAGGCTGGTTGGTTGGTTGCTTGGTTGTTGTCTTTTATTGTCAAAAAGGACCAAAATGATGTCGCTATGCTTGAGTTAAGATTCAATGTGTCTGACTGTGGTTGATCAGGATGATACGAGCTCAGAATGCTCTACCACAAGTTGGGTACAAATATTCCATGTGAACATTTGGGGTGTATACTCCAAACTTGGGCATCTTTCTTTGAGCTGTTTCAATTCTGGTTTGCTCATACAGCACAGTACCTTCTCTGATATGGGCATGCCATGCTGAGCAGTCCTGTGCCAATGTCTCACATGTCACACAATCAATTCCAAAGTTCTTGAGAGAGACCCTGAGAGTGTCTTTGTGTTGCTTGTTCTGACCACCATGTGAATGCTTGCCCTGTGTGATTTTTCTGTAAAATAGACTTTTTGACAAGAGGACGTTTTGCGTTCCAACAACATGGCTAGCCCATCTGAATTGCACTCTCTGAAGCAGAGTTTGAATGCTTGGCAGTTTAGTTCGAGTAGGGACATCAGTGTCTGGTACCTTGTCTTGCCAGGTGATCTTCAGAATCTTCCTAAGACAATTCAGATGCAAGCAATTCAGTTTCCTGGCATGGCACTGGTAGACTGTCCAGGTTTCACAGGCATACAACAATGAGGTCAGCACCACAGCTCTGTAGACCTTCAGTTTGGTTAATTAGTCTAATACTTCTTCCCTCCCATACTTTCCTTCAGAGCCTCCCAAACACTGAGCTAGTTCTGGCAATGCATGCATCAACCTCATTATCAGTGTGTACATCCCTGGGAAGTACACTACCAAAGTAAGTGAACTTATCCACAGCATTCAAAACTTCTCCATTTGTTGTAACTAATGGTTCCACTTATGGATACTGTGGTCATGGCTGATGGAGCACCTGTGTTTTCTTAGTGTTAATTGTGAGGCCAAAGTTAGAACAAGCAGCAGAGAATTGATCCATACTTTGTTGCTTCTCAGCTTCAGAGGCTGCATTGAGTGCACAATAATCTGCAAACAGAAAATCATGACCTCTCTGGTCTAGTTTTGCAGCCTTTTCAAGTTGAAGAATTTACCATCAGTGCAGTAGCTGACCTTGATGCTGTGTTCATCCTCATTGAAAGCATTTGACAACATGGCTGAAAACATGCTGCTAAAAAACATGGGAACAAGCACACAGACTTGTTTCACTCCATTGGTAACTCGGAAGGCATGAGAGCGCTGTCCATTATCTAGAACCCAGGCCAGCATGACATCATGAAATTAACATACAACATTGATGAACTTCTCTGGGCAACTAAATTTTGACATAATTTTCCACAAGCCCTCACAACTAACATTATCAAAGGCCTTGGTCAGATCTACAAATGTTGTATACAGACCTTTTTTCTGCTCCTGACATTTCTCCTGGAGTTGTTGGGTAGCAAACACCATATTGACTGTTCCTCAGACCTTTCTGAAGCCACACTGGCTCTCAGGTAGATGATCATCTTCCAGGTGAAGGATCAGCCTATTAAGGACGACTCTGGCAAGAATCTTGCCAGTAATGACTAACAGAGAGACTCCCTTGTGATTGTCACATGACAATCTATTTCCTTTAGCTTTTTAGAGATGGACAATGGAGGCATCCTTGAACTCCTGGGGGATAACCTCCTCTCGCCATATAACCTGTAAAATTTCAGTCAGCTTTTGTATGAGCAATAGACTCCCTACCTTGTAAATCTCAGCTGGAATAGAGTCAGTACCAGGTGCTTTGCCACAGGAAAGGGACCTAATGGCATTCAAAACCTCTTCTTCAGTTGGAGCTTCAGCTAGGGAGGGATTGACTTCAACCTGAGGTAAATGGTCAATGGCTTCAGCATTGATTGATGATGGTCTATTGAGAACACCATGGATGTGCTCAGCCCCTCTCTCCAGGATCTTGTCCTTATCACTAATCAACGTGGCTCCATCAGCACTTAGTAGTTGAGATGCACCATAGGTCTTTGGCCCATAAATAGCCTTCAAGGTATCATAAAAGCACTTTGTATTATTACTATCAGCATAAAACTGAATTTCATCTGCCTTTTTACTGAGCCAAGAATCCTGCATCTCTCTAAGCTTTACTGCCTTCTTACAGATGGATGAGCTATCCTGCTGGTAAATCCTGTGGAGTTCTCATTTTTCATTTAGCAGCTTCTGAATTTCCCCATCATTTTCAACAAACCAGTCTTGGGGTTTGTGAGTGTTCTGACCCAGATGAGCAAATGCAGCGCTGTATACCAAATCTCTGAAAAGCTGCCCACTCCTTTTCTGCTCCACTGTGGATGACAGTATGTTGGCTCAACTTTTCCTCCAAGTTAGCAACAAACTGTTCCTGCTCAAAGAAGAGGTCTAATTTGTTGACATTGATTCTTCTGGTAATCATTTTGCACTGGGGGCACTGCTTTTTCTGAATGAGAATATTTAGCTTGGAAAGAATAAGTCTATGATCAGTCCAGCACTCTGCACCACACATTGCCTTCATCATTCTCATATCTTGTCTGTCTCTTCTCCTTACAGTCACATAGTCTATCAAATGTCAATGTTTGCTGTGAGGGTATGTCCATGAAGTTTTATTGCATTTCGGTAAACAGAAGACAGGTTGGTGATGAGAAGGTCATGAGATCCACAAGTCTTCAGTAGTAAGTGACCATTGCTGTTGCTGTTTCCAACTCCATTCCTTCCTCGACTCCCTTCCAAGTCTGGTAGTCTGAGCCCACTCTAACATTAAAGTCACCCAGAATTATAAACTTGACCTCTTTTGACACATTGATGATAAGAGTCTCCAGGTCTTCATAAAATTTTTCTTGGACTTCCTCAAGGAACATAGGCACTGATGATGGTGGCATGATGTTTTCCTGCAAGTGGAAATCGCATCATCATGAGCCTGTCATTCACTCCTTTTGGCCAGCATACAAGCTGTTGACTAGATTAGTTTTGATGGCAAAACCGACACCAGCTTCATGGCTCTCCCCTTCACTGCAGCTGCTCCAGAAGAACTTGTATCCAGCTCCAACTTCATTAAGCTTGCCTTCATTTGCCAGCCTTGTTTCACTCAGGGCTGCTATTTCAATGTGATACCTACTGAGTTCTCTTGAAACAAGAGCTGTTCGTCTTTCAGGTCTACTGGATTTTATGTTGTCTATAAGAGTGTGTACATTTCATGTGCCAGTGGTGAGTAGAATTGTCTTTGCAGATGTTTTTGTACATTTCTTCATGTTTTGACCACAGAGTAGGACTCCTTGCCTGTTGTAGTAATCAAGCTAGAGTTGGGTAAGCAGACAATTTTTAGGGCACATTTTTTTTGGATTCAATAATTTTATTGGCCATTCAATGTCAATATTACCATTTTTACATAATACCTAGTTTTTATTTCAAAGGAATCTAATTTAGTACATCATGTTAATAGTTAAAACAAGCCAGAGAATGTGGCTAAATCTCAACCAACCAATCATTTTAATATCCTCTGGACAAGGCAAACTAGAAATCAATCACTTTATACATACTTAGGGTAGTGTTTCAAAATAAAAAAAAAAACTAGGAAGCTGATACAATTTAATTTGGGGGGGTGGGAATGAAGATTTGTTTTGGTCTTTTATTCCAGCAAATTATACTTTATAATAACTGCAACAGTAATACCATAAAGAATGCTCTGCCTTTTTTTTCCCCTGAGTTTAAGAACTTTAATAAAAATTAAAAGTAATATTGAGTCTGTTGAGATGGAAAGTAGCTAATAGCTGCATTTACCTGTAACATGATCAATAAGCAGCTGAATTTCCCTATCGATAACCAGGTCCAGGCTGTGTATAATTCTAAGTAAGGGAGGACAGTTACATGAATAAGGGTTAGGCCTTGGAGGAGGGGTCATAGCACTTGCAGGAGGTGGTGTATAGTTAGTTGGTCTTAGCTGATAGGCATCTAGTTGACTTTGAGCCATTCCAATTTGAGAGGCCAGGGTGTAACTGGTAGGCTGAGTAGTGTGATTCTATGCATGGTAATTGCTCTCCTGGTACTACTGAGAAGGTTGAGCAGGCACTTGTTGAGGCTGTCCAGAAAAGCCAGGAGTTGGGGACTGGGAAGTTGGTTGCTGAGCATATCCTTGGAACTATTGAGGAGGTTGGGGGTCCACCCTGCTGACTGTATCCTGAATGCTGCACACCATATTGTTGTGGAGGCTGAGCCTGTGGCTGCTGAGTACCATAGATGGCTTGTTGTTGGTACCGTTGATACATCTGACCTTCAGTCTGACCTGCCTGTGTCTGAGCTCCTGTATATGGTGACTGTTGTTGCTGAACACCTGGTGGATAAGCTGCAGATGAGGAGAAAGCAAGGCTATCTGGCATTCCAGAACATTCTTCTGCAGGAGCACTGGGTGTTCCTGAAACCTGATCAGCTGTCAGACCAAATGCTGACATGACATTTTGGTTGAACTCATCTCGATTTTTTAATGGATCAAAAGCAAACATACTCGCTGCCATCACTTGGCTAGATTATTTGCCTGAACAATCAGAAGCAGTGGGTTTTTCTTCCCTACTATCCACAGTATCATTTTCAGGGAGACTGGTAGAAGGTCCAGGTTCAACCAGACGATTCACTTTGTTTTGAAGTTCCATCAGTTCTCTATGGAGATATTTTGCCTGACTTGATTCAAGAGGCCTTGGCTGCCCATTAACAAACAGTGTTAGTTTCTTTTTAAAAAATTTTTGTTTTTAGTTTACAACACCCAGTTCCACAAGTTTTTGAGCTCCGAATTTCCTGCCCCTCTCTGCTCTCCCCTCCCCCTCAAGATGGCATGTAATCCATAAAGGTTCTACCTTATACCTTCATATTAAGCTTATATAGTTAAGTTGTAAATAAGTTAAATAGTTAAGTTGTAAATAAGAATCATAACCAATGGAATGAATCATGAGAAAGAAGAAACAAATCTAAAAAAGAAGGAAACGAAAAAATAGAGAGAGCAAATTGTTTACTTCAATCTGCTTTCAGACTCCATAATCTTTCTCTGGATAGGGATAGCTTTTTCCATCATGAGTCTTTTGGAGCTGTCTTTGAACTTTGTATTTCTGAGAAGAGCCAAGTCCATCAAAGTTAGTCATCACAGATACTGTGTGTCTGTAATCATGTATAATGTTCTCCTGCTTCTGCTCTCCTCACTCTCTGTCAGATCACATAAATTTTTCCATGTTATTATGAAGTCCATCTACTCCTCATTTTTATAGCATACTAGTATTCCATTACATTCATATACATTCACATATCACACCTCGTTTAGCCATTCTCCAATTGATGGGCATCCCCTTGATTTCCAATTCTTTGCCACCACAAAAAGAGCTGCTATAAATAACAGTATTAATTTCAACATCCTGCTACGCTGAATTCCAAAGGAAAGATAAGTCAGAACTATCGAAAATTGTTATAAGATATCCATCTTAATCTTTATACTCTATAGTAACTTCATCATTACTCAGAAGTTTTCTCTAGAAAACTCTTTGCGTTGTCAGCACTAATTCATCCTAGATGATGTCTTCATTATGACTGGGAAGTCTCCAGATATCTTCCCCAAGCTAAGCTTTAATAATTAGCTTTCCACTTAAATCCAACTGCCCATTCATGGTGGACTCCAGGATGTTCTACAAAACTTCCTTACTGGGACTGCAGCTGCTGCCTTCCCCTCAGCTTTGCCTACTCCTCAGGTCCTGTCTCTGAGGGCAGCGCCTGGTGCGTATGCAGCCATGTCATCAGTGGGGAGGTGACAGTCTGTCCTGTTCAGCTGCTGCCATAAATCTCCCTCTGGCTCACTGGCCTTAGCCAATTTCCTGGGCCTACCTAGGGCACCTTTCTAGCCCCTTCCTCACACCAGGAGGTGAGCAGTGTGATCCTTAAAAGGCTGCTCAGATATCTAGGTGGCTGCTGAATCCCACTGCTACTTCCTGTGAGACACGACCCTATGGCCTGGACCGCTTGTGTTCAGGATTGTGACTATAGCTCCCAGTGTACCTACACCTGCTGCTTCATTGCTTGCCTGTTGCCACAGGACTTTGAGATAGGTATAATGGTAAAATGGTATGGTTGATGTCTTTTGATTCCTGCGTAAATTGGATTTAAATGAGGCAGAGTTGCACAAAATTGTTGGCCTCACTTTCTCCTCCAGAGTCATCACAGTCTGGTGGCAGAGCAAATAGACATAATGACAACTTAAATCCACAGGATTCTTTAAATAGTGGTTCATCTTTACTGACTGGATTGGTGGAGGGATGGTAAAACTGTATGACTGATCACTAGAAAAGAATCATGTGCCTTGTTTTTGTTCCTCTTCTGTATTTTTGAATTGCTGAAGATAATTGACTTTTCCTCCTTCCTCCAATCCCCAAACCACCTACCACCTAGTCCTCAGATTCGGTAATTAGTAAAAGTAAGAAAAATAATTATCTTCTCTGTGTATGGCATATTAAAATAATGAAAATATTGCTTAAGGTTTAAAATGCAACTTGTTAAAAATACTCTGATGAATATTCACTTTTGTGAATTTTCATATTCCTAAGGTCTGGAACCTTATAATTTTATGTTGGATTATAAGGATATAATTAGAAATAATAAATCAATTTTTAGGGAGAATGAGTTAACACAATAGCTCTAGTTTTCATAATAAAAGTTCAAATATTGACTATTTAAGCTCTAAATATATTCTTTTCTTTTTGAGAAAAATGCAACATTAAAAGTGGATATTTTTGTCATTAGGACTTTGGTGGTAAACTTCCCCTTCTTTAAGAGCCTGTGAGTCATTATATGTATAAATTTATACACCTGGTCATAGAATCATAGAATTTCGTATTTGGAAGTCAACTTGGGGAGACTATCTAGACCACCCTATCATGGCCAAGGATCCTTTCTCCTACTTGTCCCCAAAATGGCATTTTGTTGTTGTTGTTTGTCCTTTGTCCTCGAAGAGGACTATGACATCAGGAAGGTGATGCCATGACTTGAAAGTGAATTAAATCAAACAATCATCATTTATCCTTTGCATAAAGACCTCTTAGTGTATAGGAAGCAAGTACCTGTGGAAGTGGCCTATTCTGCTGGGGTAGCTATGTATATATATATATATATATATATATATATATATATATATATATATATATATATATGTGTGTGTGTGTGTGTGTGTGTGTGTGTGTATCTATACCTATCTATCTATCTATCTATCTATCTATATATATATATATATATATACATATATATATATATATTTGTTTTTTAAATTATTACTTTTGTGATCATAATGCTATCTCCCTATCTCCTAGGTAGATGTGATATGTTCTGTTATCATTCAGTTGTGTCCAACTCTTCTTGATCTCATGGACCATAGCATGCTACTACTGTCCATTGGGTTTTCCTGGCATAGACCCTGGAGTGGTTTGTCATTCACTTATCCAGTGGTTTAGGGCAAACAGAAGTTAAGTGACTTGCCCAAGGTCTAGTAAATGTCTGAGGCTCTTTTCAACTCAGGTCTTCCTGACTCCAGGCCCAGCGTTCTACCTAACAGACTCAAATGTTTTCAAGGACTGAAATAAAGTCTGCAAAGTTGAAAAATACTTTTAAAAGTACAGATTTTATTGAAGTTTTCCCTCTTTTATTACCTGTTGGGTCCTGGATGTTTTTGTTACCCTAGCTTAGAAACTCAATTATACTTTCCATTCTCTGCAATTATTCATTAAATTTCACTTAGAACCAGACTTCCAGCATGAAGAAAATGAGTCAATATGGTATATCTTGGTGCAAAGAGATTAAATGGACTGTTCTAGTGTCTCAGGATTTATCTTGGGCAGATATCTTAAAGATTATCTAGTACAGTCCCCTGTGTTCTAAGGTTTCTTGCCTATTGTAGTTACTTAACAAGTGTTTGTTAAATTGGGTTGAGAACACAGAACCTGAAAAACATTAAGTGATATGTTCACATTTACACTATAACAGGAAGCAATAGAAGGAGGTTTCTATCCCAGAATGTTTGACCCTTTATAAGGGCTCTTACTCCTACATGATGCTGATTCCTATTCCACTTATCAATCCAAAATCTATTTTGTTATTTCTTTATATAAAGGTTGCATGGTAGATAACTGGTAAAATCCTACCTCTGATACATATTGTCCATGTGACCCTGGGCATGTCACTTAAACTATTGGAACTCTATGTAATTCTCTCAGACAATATAAATTACAGAAAAGGGGCCAACCTGGTAGAGGGAGTTTCTGAGATAAGAATTCGCTTTAACCAAGAGATTCACAATAGCTCTACTCTTCATATTAAAACATGGTTCAGTCTGTATGGGCTTTACCTAATTTCTTAATGTTATTGTATCCAGTTGACTTCTGGAAAGATGGAGGTAAAAGAAATAAGCTTTTTAATTAGACAAAAGTGCATACAAAAACTACATTATTTTAAGTAAAAGTTACGAGTATTGGATCAAAGTTTCACATTAGGGACATTTAGATCTATTCTTACTAATTGCTTACAGAACTTCCCCCTCCCCTCCATGAGGTGTACCTTATGGAATATTTTTTAAAAAGGCAAAATTATCTTATTTTATTTGAAAATATTATTTCTTCGTAGATTTTTCTTTAGTGTCACTTTCATTTCCACATATTACGTTTCCCTACCCTGAAACATCCATTATAATAAATAATAAAAAAGAGAAAGAGAAAAAAAGCAACAAAACTAACCAAGACATCATCAGAGTCTGATGGTATTGGGATTATTCCCCTTTCATTTTCAAAGAGTACCAATGACATCATGAGGTGATGTTTTGACTTGCATGTGAATTGGATTTAAGTGAGATAGAGTTGCACAAAGTCTTCATTCTCCCTCTGTCTTCCAGAGTCATCAAAGTCCAGTGGCAAGACAAAAGTCAAGACAATTGGCGATGGCTCAGGATGCTGCGAATGACTTTGGTGTCTTTGATATCTAACCAAGCTCTAAGCCAGGGGTGGGGAACCTGCAGCCTTGAGGCCACATGTGACCCTCTAGGTCCTCAAGTGCAGCCCTTTGACTGAATCCAAACTTCACAGAACAAAGTTTTGGCCACAGGTTCCCCACCCCTTCCTAAGTGCTCCACAGTGCTTGCTTCAGCCTTCCTGCCTGTTGGAACAAATTTTTCTCATCTGCCCACCCCACTGGAAGAAGTCTTCACATGCTTGTGGAAGATATCCCTCCTAACTATCCAAAGCTGAGATTGTTGGTTACTTTTAACCTAGTTTAGTCTATCTGCTAAAATGATTACCAGAATGTAGATGCTATTACAGCTTCTTGGAGCCACAGGTGAGAGTTGGGTGGCAAATGGACACTAAAGGTGCATGAGCAGCCTCAAAAAGTGCTCTGCAGACCATCATGTCAGAGGTGCTAGTTCTCTTTAAATATCCATTGTGTCTGATAGTGTATACAATGAGTCAATGTGCTATGAAGGAAGGGGTCACCTTCTCTCACACACACAAAAAAAAAGATTTAAAAGCCAGACCAGTGCTGAGTCATGATGTCAAGAACCCAGCAGTTCCATCAACACGACCATTTGAAAATGGCCCTATTCATCCATGTGGAAAGCCAATGTAAAATGTTCACTCATGCTCCATCCTCCTGGAAACACCTCTGTAGCATCTTTCACATGGATGATGCTATCTCATGAGCTCAGAGCATATAGTTGAGTTCCGTTATGCTAGAACAAAGCATACATTTTATTATTTTGTTGTTGTTTCTTTGCTCATTCCGTTTACATTGTTAGCATTGTATATATTGTTCTCCTGGTCCTGCCTACTTCGCTGTGATTATGTTTATGTCTTCTCAGTGATGACTGTATACTTCATATTTACTGTTTTTTACAGCTCATTAATATTTCATTATGTTAGTGTATCATAATTTGAGTAGTTATTCCATAAACAGTGAACATATGGTTGTTTTCTCCTCCAAAAAAAGATGCTGTTATAAATTTGGTTTTTAGGAGATGTTCCCCTTACCCAACACCTACGTTTAACTTCCTTGGGGTATATATGGAAGCACTGGGATCTCTGGTTCAAAATTATAGACATTTTAGTAAGCTCTGAAAATATAACTCCTAATTGTTTTTTTTTTCAGAATGACAGAAAAATTCATCGTGCTACTGAAAGTATATGAATGTTTTTATCTTCACACAACCCCTCCAACCCTGACTATTCTTTATCTTTTGCTATGCTTGCCAATTTACTGGGTTTCAGGTGAAACCTTGCAGTTATTGTGATTTCCATTTCTGTTGACAAAACTTTTAATTGGCAATTAATTTCTTTTCATTAGAACAAAAAAATGCAAAATAATATATGGCACAGGGGAAGACTGTCATGGCTTATGAATTATGGAGGTCTTAAAATAACATTTTTCATGGGCAAATTTTTATTACAGTGTTAATATATCTCACACAGAGATATATTAGTAAATAGCCACATATTTTTTGTCTGGGAACAGACCAACATACTATACTTAACTATGTTATACTTGGGTATATGAATGTGTGAACATATATTTATGCATAAACGATTCTGAAAAACTTTTATATCACTTAAAACATTTTCTTATGTATCAGAGACAATATGTACTGCTAATGTATTTCCTATTTGGTTCCATTGAGTTTTTACAGCCTTCCATTAATAATTCTGGGTGCATATCATTCTGACAAATAAGATGAATTATGTTTTGTAAGGTACTAGAGCTTTAATAAATCTTGCAAATGGTTTTGAACAATCTTCAACAAGCATTTTGTACGAACTGATATAAGTTTAGCTTTCATTTTAAAGGTAAGATTCAGCTTGGATCGTACTCACTTTTCCATAAATTGATCTTTACCTTTTTTTTAAATGATAGGCAGTAAGGCAGACATGTGGTTCACTTCTGTCTAGAACCTTTAGCTCCTGAAAAACAAAGAGATACTGTACAATTTGTCATAGTCAGAATGACTGAAAATTGTTCAATGTCATAAGTAATCTTGTTTCTTCCATTTGTTTCCTGTGAAAATCTGTGAATTCAAAAAAACATTTTGGTACTAATATAACCTAACATTCACCTTGGCGGACTGGTCTTTTGATGCCAATTTCCATTATGTCGTTTCTCTATATACATTGGCTTTCCTACTAACTAAAAGGAAAGTAAAAACACATTTTTCCCCTATACTTAAGAAAATACCCAGTATTTGATTTCTCACTGAAGTGGATTTCAAGTTTCACTTCATTTCCTTCTGATCAAATATTCCCCATAAGGACCTTTTTGCTGTTATGAATATACTCCAGTACAGACAGAACAAGCTTGAAATGAGAAATAAGTTAATAATTTATTATTCAGGCTGTTTTCTTTTCTGGAAGGGATTTGCATTATGCCAATACTTTAAATGCAATTAGCACTATTTATTAATGCAGATTGTCACAATTTTCACCTCCTTAACAATTCTGAGAATTTTAAACTCCAGGCTCCCAGGTTTCTCCCAGGAGGGAGAGTGTTGATGATATATGTGATCAGTTTTTACTGTCACTGGGAAGATATAAAGTCTCAAATTCAAGTTCTTCAATACCATTTAAGGAATCTTTTCTAAACAAAAAGACTATGAACAACTTTACATGTTACTTCTCTGAGATGCTTACAAATAATGTTCTAATTTTACTAATGGCTTTCTTTATGTATCTACCCACCGCACACATGAACATGTAAATGAGGTTTTTCAACAAGGGGGAGGGGAGGAAGAGGGAGATTATAGGTATACCTCCTAACAATTAAATCTTTAATTTCAGAATGCTTTGGTAAAAAAAAAAGTGAAATAAACTAATATATAATTTGTCGAATAGCTAGGAATTAGCTATAAAATTCAGAACAAGTCATTAATGTCTCTGAGCCTCAGTTTTTCTCACCTGTGAAGTAGGAAGTTTTGATCAGATGACATCAAAAGTCCCATCTACCTGGATCTAAAGTGGAATGAATCTGTGATATTTCTGTAGTAAATCTCGGTGTTGACTAGGCGTTTTTCCCAGCAAGCATAACTCATGTTACTCTTTCCCTTTCCAATTAAGATTGTGGGCTAGATTGGTCAATTTTAAGACTCAATGATCTTGTTATGAATGCTCTTTTAAATCAGCTGGCCTTAGATATTGATTTCTGTTCTCCTCAGTGCCAATTGTGTTTACTTTGGATACTTGGAAATTAAAATAGTTCATGGCATTCCAAAGATAGAAATTTAGTAGCTTCTTAGCAAAATAGCAAAAAACAACAGATTGGCAAAGTATAGTTACATTACCCAAACATCTCCTGCATTGTAGGGGGTACATGAAAAGAATCAGAGCTCTCTCTGTTGGAGGTCGGTTTATTTGCAACTGGGAGACCCTTTTAACATTCTCTGCTTGGCAGCTCAGAATGAAAATTTAGGACCATGAGCATGCTGACTGAATAGGGATTTCAAAGTACGTTTTTTTTCGTCGTTAAATATGTCAAGAAGAAAGCTGATTTATATAGTCTTATGCTTACCATTACTAATATGACATAAGGCTCAAAACAGATATTTTTTAGGAAATAGGCAATCTAAATTGGATTGATAGATGATGGAGGCCTTTGTGTGTATTTATGTGCCTATGCATGTGTATGTATATATGTATACATAACATAGCTATATATATATATATTTACTCATATATGAATAATCATATGTACACATCTACATATGCATATATGTACATTGTATATCCTTATCTATCTAAACATATATCTACCGACCTATCTATCTATCTAAAACTTATAATGTGCCAGGAACTGGGGTGATGATGACAAAAATGAAAAAAATAGACTGACATAAAGGAAGGTTTTCTTTGGCACTTCTACAGCAACTTTGCCATATTTTGAAATTTTATATAGGAAGATGAGGAAAGAGTATAAAATTAGCAAAGTTGTTAAAGAAAAAAAATCATTAAGTAGATTTTGTTGGCATCTTTTATTTTTACACTGCTTACTGTATTTCCCCATGTATAAGATGCATCTTAATTTGGGGGCCTGAAATTGGAAAAAATTGTATTAAAGTTATTGAACTCAAGTTACATCATAAAATTCATGCAATAATACAATGAAACTCAAGGACCTTCTGCTCATAGCTTTCAGGCATCTTTTGGGCAAGTCTGGTGCGTGTACGCATGCTTAGTCCATTCTGTTTCATGAACCTGAAGTGCCAATTGTGCCTTTCTTTGAAATCAGTAACTTCTTTTTCATCAGCAATTCTTCTTGCCTCATGCGGAACCATCTTTGTGGACACAGGAATTACAATTGCTCTTTGCTCTTCAATCCATATCTTCAATTTCCTCTCTAAAGCAGGCCATTTTGCTGCTTGCCTCTCATGGCCTTCTTCTGCTGTGGTGTTTTCAGTAGGGTTTCTTCTTCCCATAGCCAGTCTCCGATTGTTTTCTCAGCTGGAGGAGGACCCAACTTACGTTCAGCAGCATGATTTCCATTCACTTTTGCGCACTGGATCACTTTTAACTTGAATTCAGCACTGCGCGAAAATCTTTTCTGAGCCATTTCTGGGCAGAACGTGGGAAAACGTAACCTAAAATACAGGTAGCAAATGTGAAACAATGAGCACAAAGACAAGTGTGAAAAAGCTGGAAATGCAAGTAAAAAAAAAATCTACAACCACTGTATAAGACGCACCCAGTTTTTAGACCTCCAAATTTTTTTGAAAAAGAGTACGTCTTATACGTGGGGCAATACTGTATATTTGCTTCTAGGTTGCATCCTCTCTTTCCTCCTAGAGATATCCCTTACAGATAAAAGAATTTTTAAAGGGGAAAAAGGAAAAGAAAGTTAACAAAAATCAATCAATACATTAAAACTGATGTTACATACTCTATTCAACATCTGTGGGACACTACACTTGCGGAGGTGCTGGGTCAGGGAGCAGTGTTGTCTAATGAACATTAAGTTTTGTTTGTTTTGTGGTTGCTTTTCTTTCCATTTTTACTGTGATCATTATGTGACTAGTTTTGCTTCGCTTTATATCATTTAAGTAAGACTTTCTCATTATCTCTGCATTTATTATGTTTGCCTTTTCTTCCAGCACAGGTATATTGTATTAAATTTATTAATAATAGTTTGTTTAGCCATTGTCTAGTTGAGGGGCATCTACTTTCTAATTTTTTTTAATTTAAATTTATTTATTTAACATATTTGGTTTTCAACATTGATTTTCACAACAGTTTGGATTACAAATTTTCTCCCCATTTCTACCCTCCCCCCACTCCAAGATGACATATATTCTGGTTGCCCTGTTCCCCAGTAAGCCGTCCCCTCTATCAGCCCCCTCCCCTCTCATCCCCTTTTCCCTTCCTTTCTTGTGGGGCAAGATAAATGTCTACGCCCCATTGCCTCTGTATCTTATTTTTTAGTTGCATGCAAAAACTTTTTTTTTGAACATCTGTTTCTAAAACTTTGAGTTCCAAATTCTCTCCCCTCTTCCCTTCCCACCCACCCTCCCTAAGAAGTTGAGCAATTCAACCTAGGCCACACATGTATTATTATGTATAACCCTTCCACAATACTCATGTTGTGAAAGGCTAACTACATTTTGCTCCTTCCCAACCCATCCCGCTTTATTGAATTTTCTCCCTTGACCCTGTCCCCTTTCCAAAGTGTTTGTTTTGATTACCCCCACCCCCATCTGCCCTCCCCTCCATCATCCCCCCCCCCCTTTTATTTTTTTTTATCTTCCTCCCTCTTCTTTCCTGTGGGGTAAGATACCCAACTGAGTATGTATGGTATTCCCCCTCAGGCCAGATCTGATGAGAGCAAGGTTCACTCATTCCCCCCTCACCTGCCCTCTCCCCTCCTCCCACAGAGCTGCTTCCTCTTGCAACCTTTATGCGAGATAATCCACCCCATTCTATCTCTCCCTATCTCCCTCTCTCTAGTATGTTACTCTCTCATCCCTTAATTTCATTTTATTTCTTTTAGATATCTTCCCTTCATCCTCAACTCACCCTGTGTCTGCTCTCTCTCTTTTACATATATATATATACACATACATACATATATATACATATACACACATATATATACACACACATATATATACACATATACATGTATACATACATACACATACATACATATACACATAGGTATATACATACATACACATTCACCTATATATATACATAAACATATATATATACATATATATGCATATTCCCTTCAACTACCCTAATACTGAGGTCTCATGAATCATACACATCATTTTTCCATGTAGGAATGTAAACAAAACAGTTCAACTTTAGTAAGTCCCTTGCAATTTCTGTTTCTTGATTACCTTTTCATGCTTCTCTTGATTCTTGTGTTTGAAAGTCAAATTTTCTATTCAGTTCCGGTCTTTTCACTGAGAAAGCTTGAAAGTCCTCTATTTTATTGAAAATCCATATTTTGCCTTGGAACATGATATTCAGTTTTGCTGGGTAGGTGATTCTAATTTTTAATCCTAGCTCCATTGACCTCCGGAATATCGCATTCCAAGCCCTTCGATCTCTTAATGTAGAAGCTGCCAGATCTTGGGTTATTCTGATTGGGTTTCCACAATACTCAAATTGTTTCTTTCTGGCTGCTTGCAGTATTTTCTCCTTGATCTGGGAGCTCTGGAATTTGGCGACAATATTCCTAGGAGATTTCTTTTTGAGATCTATTTGAGGAGGTGATCGATGGATTCTTTCAATTTCTATTTTGCTCTGTGGCTCTAGAATATCAGGGCAATTCTCCTTGATAATTTCTTGAAAGATGGTATCTAGGCTCTTTTTTTGATCATGGCTTTCAGGTAGTCCAATAATTTTTAAATTATCTCTCCTGGATCTATTTTCCAGGTCAGTGGTTTTTCCAAGGAGATATTTCACATTGTCTTCCATTTTTTCATTCCTTTGGTTCTGTTTTATAATATCCTGGTTTCTCATAAAGTCACTAGCTTCCACTTGCTCCAATCTAATTTTTAAGGTAGTATTTTCTTCAGTCGTCTTTTGGACCTCCTTTTCCATTTGGCTAATTCTGCCTTTCAAGGCATTCTTCTCCTCATTGGCTTTTTGGAGCTCTTTTGCCATTTGAGTTAGTCTGTTTTTTAAGGTGGTGTTTTCTTCAGTGTATTTTTCAGTATTTTTTTGGGTCTCCTTTAGCAAATCATTGACTTGTTTTTCATGGTTTTCTCACATCCTTCTCATTTCTCTTCCCAATTTTTCCTCTACTTCTCTAACTTGCTTTTCCAAATCCTTTTTGAGCTCTTCCATGGCCTGGGACCAGTTCATGTTTTTGTTGGAGGCTTTTGGTGTAGGCTCTTGCACTTTATTGACTTCTTTAGGCTGTATGTTTTGGTCTTTTTTGTCAGCAAAGAAAGAATGCAAAGTCTGAGACTGAATCTGTGTGTGTTTTCGCTGCCTGGCCATATTCCCAGCCAACTAACTTGACCTTTGAGTTTTTCAGTGGGGTATGACTGCTTGTAGACTAAAGAGTTCTATGTTCCATGTTTGGGGGGGAGGTACCAGCTCTGCCACACCAGCACTGCTCCTTCCCCAACCCCCAACCCGAACTGGGCTTAGATCTTCGGCAAGTTGTGCACCCCTGCTCTGATCCGCCACTTAATTCCTCCCACCAGGTGGGCCTGGGGCCAGAAGTAACAACAGCTGTAGCTGCCCCACCTCCGCTGCCCCTGGGGCTGGAAGCCGAACCAGGAACTCCTTCCACTCTCGCAGCTTTTCCCACTAACCTTCTCCACAGTCTTTGGTGTTTGTGGGTCGAGGGGTCTGGTAACTGCCGCAGCTCACTGAATCAGGGCGCTAGGGCCCCCTCCGCCCGGCTTCTGGTCTGGATCGTCCACGCCGCTCAGGCTGGGCTCTGCTCCACTCCGTTCCCAGCTCCCAGCTCCGTGTGGGATAGACCTCACCCAGAGACCATCCAGGCTGTCCTGGGCTGAAGCCCTGCTTCCCTCTGCTGTTCTGTGGGTTCTGCCGTTCTAGAATTGTTTCAGAGCCATTTTTTATAGTTTTTTTGAGGGGCTCCCTACGGAGCTCACTCCAGTCCCTGCTTACCAGCTGCCATCTTCTACTTTCTAATTTTTTAAAATGCATATTTGCTTCCTTAACTATCTATTTTGTTTATGTAGCTTTCTGTTGTGTTAATGTGTATTTGTAGAGATGTGAGTTCCCCCCCCCCAGGACTGCTATATTTTAATCCTAGAGATGTTGACATTTGCTTCATCACCATCATTTTCTTCTGCAAACTTATTAATTTTTTCTATGATGTGTTCTTTGATCCACTCATTATTTAGAATTATACTCCTAAATCTCCATTTCAGTCCTTGTTTTTTTGTGTGTATGGTCACTGAATCAATTATTATTTTGTTATATTCTATAAACGAGGTATTAATTGCTTCTACCTTTATACACTTTTTGCCATATCTCATTCCATTAATATCTAGTCAATATTCGTATTTAGTCAATTTTTATAAAAGTTCCAATGGTGCTGAATTTTAAAATAAAGTAAGAAGATATCATAACTCTTTTAACTCTAGTTTCTCCAGCAATTGCTTCAGTCCCATATTTTCCCTTGTCTATCCTCCTCCCCCCCTTTTTTTAAATGTTTGCCTTTGGTATGTCGGAAAGAGTGATTGGAACTCTTGCTATTTTGGTATTCAGTTGCTGCATAAAAAATTATATTTCTCACGGGCAGCTAGGTGGCACAGTGAGTAGAGCACTGGCCCTGGAGTCAGAAGGATCTGAGTTCAAATCTGGCCTCAGACACTTGACACATGTACTAGATGTGTGACTTTGGGCAAGTCACTTAACCCCAATGGCCCTGCCAAAAAAAAAAACAAGCCCAGATTATATTTCATTCCCTCAGTTTCATTTTCCATATATCTTTGTTTTTTTTTAATTTTTTATAAGTAACAGATTGTAGGATTTTTTTAACCCAATATGCCACTCTTTTTTGTTTTAGTGGATTGTTTAATCCACTCAAATTTAAAATCATCATAGTTAAGCTTATATTTACCCTTTGTCTCAAACATTGGGTTTTTTCAAGTTATGATTTTTCTCCTTCTCCTGTAGGTACAAGATCCCCTTCTAACTATTACGCTTTTCTCTTTGTGGTTTTTGTTCTTTTTTCCTTCCTTTCCTGCCCTTTCCCCCTTTTTATTCTCTCAGTGGAGTAGATCCCTCCTTCCTCTCTTCCTCTTTAACTAGTCCAATTCATCATCTTCTTCTTTAATTAGATTTTTTGGTTCCCCTTCAATAGAGCATTTCTCTTACTCTCTTCTTTATCTATTGTCTTTCTGTCTACACTAGACCCTTATTCTTTGTTTCATGACCCAGTTTAATTATCTACATTTCTTTTTATTCTGTTTATTCCTCATGGAATCAAAAATTCTGAGGTATTCCTTTAGGGCTGTCACCTCTAGGCAGTTTCTGACACTGTCTCATGGAGTTTGCCCCACGGAAATTTCTTTCCCATTGTGCCTCACTGAACGAACATTTACCATAGATGGAAGAGACAACACAACCCCATGGAGTGATTCCTCTTTTCATCACCATGTCCTTCATTTTGAATCCCAAGAGTATCTTATACCATACCCCTTACCTTCTTTTCCCATTTGCTTCAAAATTTCATCCCTGGACCTATACCCTCCCATTCCCTCATGTATCAGTTGCCCCAAGGAGGTCTGTACCCCATCCTAAAACAGGACAAATGGTCTTTTCACGAACCAGATCCCTCAGACCATACTCAACACAATGTACCCATTACCATTAACAGAACATCTCTCATCACCAAAAGGAGCATCTATCAGTGTGAAACCTCTTTCTACTGCCAAAATAAGTCTTTTTTCCTCTTGCTTTCTAAATTCCTCCCCAGAATGGGTAGATCAGTTCACAACTCCATAACAATGCATTAGTGTCCTAATTTTGCCACATCTCCAGCATTTCTCATTTTCCTTTTTTCTCATATTAGCCAATCTGATAGGTGTGAGGTAGTACCTCAGAGTTTTTTTTTATTTGTATTTTTCGAATCGAAAGTGATTTAGAGCACTTCTTCATATGCCTATAGAGGGCCTTGATTTTTTCATCTGAAAACTGCCTGTTTATATCCTTTGACAATTTATCATTTGGGGAATGGCTTTTATTTTTGTAAATTTGACTCAGTTCTCTCTAAATATTTAAGAAATGAGGGCTTTATCACTGTCACTTGCTATAAAGATTGTTTTCATCTTTCTGCTTGCCTTCTAATTTTGGTTGCATTGGTTGTATTTATAGAAAAGTATTTTAATATAATAGAATTAAAATTATGTATTTTACATTTTGTAATGCTCTCTATCTCTTGTTTGGTCATGAATTCTTCCCCTCCCCACAGATCTGACAGGTAGACTATGCCTTCCTCTTCTAGTTTACTTATGGTGTCACCCTTTATGTCTAAATATTGCCAAAGGACTGTCATATCTAACTTTTCTAATATTCTATTTACCTCTTTATTTTCTTATTTATTTTTGGTTGGATTTATTGAGTTCTGAGAGGGGACAGTTCAGGTTCCCCACTAGTATAGTTTTGCTCTCTATTTCTTTCTGTAACTCACTTAATTTCTCCTCTAAGAATCTGGATGATATACCACTTGGTTTATATCTTTAGTATTGATATTACTTCATTGCCTATGGTACCTTTTAGAAAGATACTTTCCTTCCTTATCTTTTTAATTAGAACTATTTTTACTTTTGCTTTGTCTGAGATCAGGATTGCTGACCCTGCTCCTTTTTTATTTCAGCTGAAGCATAATATATTCTACTCCAGCCTTTTACCATTCCTCTGCGTATATCTCTCTGCTTCAAGCCTGTTTCTTGTAAGCAACAAATTGTAGGATTCTGGTTTCTAATCTACTCTCTATCCACTTGCATTTTATGGGAGAGTTCAAACCATTCATATTCATAGTTAGAATTACTGTGTATTTCCCTCCAAGCTATTTTCCCCATTTATACTTTTCTCTCTCCTTTCAGCCTATCCCTCTTCACCAGAATTTTCCTTCTTACAACCACTTCCCTCAATTTGGCCTCCCTTCTATCAGTCCCACCTTTTTCTTTCCCTTTTCCCCTCCTACTTCTGCCTTCTCTTCTATAACCCTCCTTTTCCCTTTCCTTTTCCTTTTCCCCTACCACTTCCATATAGAGTAAGATAAATTTCCATATTCAGCTGAGTGTATATGTTATTCCTTCTTTGAACCAAATCTGATGAGGATAAGGTTCAAATAATACTCACCTCTCCCTTCTTTCCCTCTAATGTAATAGGTCTTTTTTTGCCTCTTCATGTGATGTAATTTATTCTACCTCTCCTTTTCCTCTTCTCCCAGTATTATTGTTTCCTTTGAAAATTTCTCAAAAGATGCTGTCCAGATCCTCCTTTTGATTGTGACTTTCAGGTAGTCCAGTGGTTCTGATATTGTCTCTCCTAGGTCTATTTTCTAGGTCAATTGTTTTTCCCATGAGGTGTTTTACATTTTCTTCCATTTTTTTCATTCTTTTGAATTTGTTTGATTGATTATTGATATCTCATAGAGTCATTAGCTTCTACTTGCCCACTTCTCACTTTTAGGATGTTGTTTTCCTCAGTTACCTTTTGTTCTTCCTTTTCCATTTGGCCAATTCTACTTTTAAGCATCATTCTGAGTTGTCGACTCTTTTTTTCATAATTCTCTTGCATCACTCTCATTTCTTTTTCTGTTTTTCCTTCTACCTCTCTTATATGATTTATAAGCTCTTTTTTGAGCTCTTCCCTGAGTTATTTCTGGGCTTGAGACCACTTCCCATTTTTCTTTGGGTTTTTGCCCATAGGTGTTTTGACATTGCTGTCCTATTGTGAGTTTTTGTCTTGACCTTCCCTGTCACCATAATAACTTTCTATGGCCAGATTCTTTTTTCACTTTTTGTTGTTGTTGTTTTTTGCTCATCTTCTTTTTTTTTTTTGGTTGGGGGGGTAGTGGAGGAGGACATTTTCCTTTCTTTTACATTTTTAACTCTGCATTCAGGATGCAAGGGACTGTGTCTCAGGTTTCTTGTGCCAATGGAGGCAGACCATGGTTGTTTATCTAGCATTGTGCTGATATTTCCCTGAGGCTCCTGGAGGATCCTGGGCTGCTGGGGTGGGGCAGGGGTTGGATGGTGCTGCTGGAGGCCATAGGGGTCTGGCAGTTTACTTGGTGCTGAGTTGGGGTACTACCTACTTATGGTGTCTGGTGTGTACTGAGGCCCAGTGTGGTGTTTCTGCATTTTCTGGAGCTAAACTGAAGAACTTGGAGGTCTGGCTGCTGGAGGATGCCTGTTTCCCTGGGACTATGCACATGGTGATCCTCAAAGCTGGAGAGTACCAGGTCCCCTGCAAAGGTATTTGGTGGGTCCTGGTGTTGACATTTCCCTAAAACACCACATTGGGGCTGATATGGGGCTTGTGGCTGGTTTCCTGGGATGCTTCTTGTCCTGGAATGCATTCCCCCTTTCTCTAAATGAGATGGACATTTTTCTGATCTTCCAAGTTTCTTGGCCTAAAAGATAGTGTCACCCTATTTTTGCTGGTTCTGCAGTTCCAGGATTTGTTTTGGGTACACAATTTTATGGTTATTTGAAGGTGGAGAGTGGCAATGATTTATTGCTTACTCTGCCATCTTGCCTTTTGGAGGTTCCTCTATTTCATTTAGATTGTCAATGTTATTGGCATATAATTGAACAAAAGAGCTCCTAATAATGATCTTAATTTCATCTTCATTGGTAGTGAATTCACTCCTTTCTTTTTGATACTAGTAATTTGATTTTCTTCTTTCCTTTTTTAAAAATCAAATTAACCAATAGTTTATCTATTTTTTTACATAAAACCAGCTTCTAGTTTTATTTATTAATTCAATGGTTTTCTTGCTTTCAATTTTATTAATCTCCTTCAATTTCCATAATGTCCAATTTGGTGTTTAATTGGGGATTTGTAATCTGTTCTTTTTCTATTTTTTAAGTTACACACCCAATTCATTAATCTGCTTTTTCTCTGTTTTATTGATATAAGCAATTATAGATATAAAATTTCTCTTAAATACCATTTTGGCTACATCCCATAAATTTTGGTGCGTTGTCTCATTGTTGTCATTTTTTAATGAAATTAACATTTGTTTCTATGATTTGTTCTTTAGTATTTTTTTAGGATTAGATTATTTAATTTCCAATTAAGTTTTAATATCCTTGTACTGTACATTACTGAATATAATTTTTGTTGTATTATGATCTTAAAAGGATGTGTTTACTATTTTTTCATTTCTACATTTAGTTTTGAGGTTTTTATGTACTAATACATGGTCAATTTTTTGTGTAGGTACTGCTGAGAGAAAAGAATATTCCTTTCTATTCCCATTCAGTTTTCTCCAGAGATTTATCATATCTAACTTTTCCAAAATTCTATTCACCTACTTAATTTCTTCCTTCTTTATTTTTTGGTTAGATTTACCTAGTTCTGAGAGGAGAAATTTGAGGTACCCGACTAGTAGAGTTGCATTATCTATTATCTCCTATAGCTCATTCAACTCCTTCAAAAGTGTAGATGCTGTACCATCTGGTGCATATATGTTTAGTACTGATATGATTTCATTGTCTATGGTACCTTTCAGCAAGATATAGTTTCCTTCTTATCTCTTTTAATTAGATACATTTTTGCTTTTTCTTTGTCTGAGATCATGATTGCTACTCCTGCTTTCTTTGTGTCAGTTGATTCTGTTCCAGCCCCTTATCTTTACCCTCTGTGTATCTCACTGCTTCAAATGGGTTTCTTCTAAATGATATATTGTTGGATACTGACTTTTAATCCATTATGCTTTCTGTTTCTGTTTTATGGGAGAGTTTTTCCCATTCACATTTATAGTTATTATAACTGTGTATTTCCCTCTGTGGTATTTTTCACTTGTTTTTCCCCTCTCTCTCTTACACCCCACCCTTTCCCTCCTCATAAGTATTTTACTTCTGATCGTCTCATTCTCCTTTATACCTTCCCTTTTATCAGTCCTTCCTCCCTCTTCTACTATCCCTGTCTCTTTTTACTTCCTCAGAGGGTAAGATAGATTTCTAAATTTATATTTTATTCCCTCTGTGAGCCAATTTTTTTTTTTTTTATGAGAGCAAGGTGTAAGCTTTGTCCAACCGACCCACTCCCTGTCTGTCCCTCCATTAAAATAGTTATTTCATGCCTCTTTTATGCAGGATAATTTACCCCATTCAATTTCCCCCCTCCTTCTCCTACTTCAATTTTCTTTTTCACCACTTTATTTTTTTTCTTGTGGTATCATCCCATCAAAGTCACCTTATGTCTGTACCCTTTATCTACATAATACTCTTTCTAATTGCTCTTATACTGATATAAAACTTATTGTCATATAAACCTTATTGAATTTCTTGTTTCCTCTTTTTTTTTTACTTTTTAATGTTTCCCTTGAGTTTTGTATTTGGAGGTCAAATTTTTTATTCAGCTCTGGTCTTTTAATTAGAAATGCTTGAGTCTTCTATTTCATTAAATTTTAATTTTTTCCCCTGAAAGATTACATTCAATTTTGCTGGGTAGGTGATTATTGGTTGTAATCCTAACTCCTTTTGCTTCCAGTATATCATATTCCAATTCCTCCACTTCTTTAATGTGAAAGCTGCAAATCCTGTGTAATCCTGAGTTTAGCCTCTTGATATTTGAATTGTTTCTTTTTTGGCTATTTGCAATACATCCATCCTCCTTGATCTGTGAACTCTGGAATTTGGCTGATATTTTTTTGAGTTTTCATTTGGGGATCTCTTCCAGGTGGTGATTGGTGTATTCTTGCAATTTCTATTTTACCCTCTGGTTCTAAATTATCAGAACAGTTTTCTATGATAATTTCTTGAAAGATGTTGTCCAGGCATTTTTTTTTAATCATGGCTTTCAGGTACTGCAATATTTCTTTTATTATCTCTCCTGGATCTCTTTTCTAGGTGAGTTGTTTTACCAAGGAGAAATTTCACATTTTCTTCTTTTTTTAACCTTTTTTTTAAAATTTTTTTCATCATCTTTCTCATGGAGTCATTATTTTCCATTTATTCAATTCTAATTTTTAAGGAATTATTTTCTTCAGTGAAATTTTGTACTTCCTTTTCCTTTTGGTCAATTCTATTTTGGGGCGGGGGGAGTTATTTTCCTCAGTGAATTTTTGTATTTATTTTCCCATGCTATTTACTCTTTTTTTTTTATGATTATCATTTCTTTTCCCCCAATGTTTCTTCCACTTCTTTAATCTGCTTTTTAAAATCCTTTTTAGCTTTTCTAGGAATTGTTTTTGAGCCTGAGACCAAATTAAACTTTTCTTTGAGGCTTCACATGTAGCCATTTTGACTACTGTTGTCCTGTTCTAAGTTTATCCCTTAATCCTCCCTGTCACCACAGCAACATACTATAGTCAACCTCTTTTTTTTTCTTTTGCTCACTTTTTTTTTTTTTTGCCTTTTTATGACTTGGTGTTTTTATGTGAGAGTTGGGTTCCGTTCTTACCCCACCCCAGTCTTTTTGTGCTGGGCTCTGTATGTTACTGCTGGCTTTCACTGGGCTTCAGGGCTTATTTGCTTGCTTTTTCTAGAGGTTAGTTTTTCCTTCTGGCTAATATTGGGAGGTGAGGTCTCCCCTTTGGCCTCCCCTGGGTGTGGTGTTTAGCAGCTGGCTTGCTTCAAGGGTGGGGCCTTGCTGCTGCATTGCTATTGTAGCAGAGTCTTTCTGGTGGCTGGCCCAGAGGAGGGATCTTATTGATGTTCTGCCCCAGGGGTGGGGCCCTACTGCTGGGTTTAGGTGGAAACAAAGTTGCTCTGCTGGTAGGCTCCAGGGATGGGGTGTCATTGTTGGCCAGCCCTGGGGTGAAGCTTCACTATTGATCAGCAATAGGGTTAAGGCATTGCTAGGGGCTTATGCTGGGGGTGACATTGTTGGGGTGGGGCCTTGCTTTACAGATGCTCTATTGCCTTTGGAACCTTGCTGAAGGTCCACTGCTGCGGCTGCTCTTGGACTTTGCTCTCTCTCACCCCACCCACACTGATCTCCCCCCTCCTCCCAGCCCTGTAAGACAGACCTTCCCTGCCAAGCTGCTAAGCTGCTTCCCTGCTCTTAGATCAATTCTAGGCTCCTGGATCCTGGCACCAGAAGTGGCCCATATTTTGAAAGAAGTTTCCTACTATTCTCCCTTCTGTTCCTCTGCTGCTCTTGCTATCTCAGGCTGCTAAATTCTTTCAGGTGTCCTGCATTTCTGTTTTCTGTGGAGTTCAAGAAACAAATGATCACTTCAGGTTTAGTTTTCTGTCTAGGAATATGTTAAATACCTCTTTACAGTTGAATGTCCATTTTTTTTTTATTACTTATGGTTAAGCTGAAATTTTCAGGCTGCACATTTGAGCTCTAATGCCCTTCATAAGATATTATGTTATTTGAAACTGTGTTTTCTTGTGGGTGCAGAGAAGTCTAGTGTTATTAATAGTCCCTTTGCTTTGTATTTGAAGGTATTTTTTCCTGATTGTTTGCCGAACTTGTTTCTGAATTGAATAGTTAAATGCGACCATCACATACCTTTGAGTTTGTAACCTTGGGTTTCTTTCCAGGGGCAATCTATGAATTTTTTCAAGTGATATTTCATTTTTTGTTTTCAGAAGTTCTGGGCAGTTTTCTAGTGTTATTTACAGCATTATAATTTTTTTTTTGTTTTATTTGTTTGTTTGTTTTTATTCCACGTGACACCTGTGATCCTTAGCTCATTTCTGTGCATTCTATCTTTGAGATCACTATGTTTTACTTGGATGGTGAGCGTATTTTCTTTTACTATTACTGTTTTCTATTTCCCTTCTTCTAGATTTTCTTTTATTTGTGTGTGTTTGTATTCCCAATCAATTGTGTTCTCTTTTGTTTGATAATACTTGCCATTGCAGATTCTGACTTTTCAATTCTGCCCATTATGTTTCTTGTGCAGACCATCAATTTTTCTCTTGTATTTCTCATTTCTGTCTTGTTATTTTTGTTGACGCTTCTTCTCTGAGATGACCAATGATATCAGGAGGATGATGCCTTGACATGCAAGTCAATTGGATTTAAGTGAGGCAGAGGTGGGCAAAGTCATCAGCCTCCCTCTCTCCTCTAGAGTCATCAGAGTCCAGAGGCAAGACATCAGTCAGAATGACTGGAAATGGCACTAGATGTAGTGGGAGACCCTGGCCTTTTTAAATTAAGGTCTTTCCCAGGTCTCAGTTTCTCTGAGGCAACACCTATTCAGTGATTAAAGGTAGTTAAGAACTGAGGCAAAAGATGGCCTGGTTTGAGTTCCTATAAGAATAATTTTGGGAGGGGAAGACCCTCAGAATTTCTGGCCATAACAGAAATGATGCTCATTACACTCCTTCTGAGCCATTAAAACTCAAACAATAAGCAACTGAGGCTAGGACTGGGAAGTATTATTTGGTCAGTCAGTGAGAGCCAGTGATTTGGATTTAAAGCCATAGTCAAGTAGCTCTATTTGAATATAAGTAGACTATATTGAAGCCTGGTTTACCAGAGATATATTTCAAGAAATCATGAATGAAAACTACAAGAGACAAAAGAGTTGATTGACCCAGTTAAAAACAAACAAACAATAGAATAAATGAATGAATGAATAAATAAATAAATAAAGGAAAAATATCTAGTCCCCACCCCCAAAATATGTGATCAAAGTGATATGACTTAGGAGAAGCCACAACGAGCCATGTAGTCAGAGTGTGCAAATAGAAATCCACATGAATGAAGTGGGAATGGGGGAATCAGGCATTATTTGAACGTCACATCTATCTTAACTGGGCCACATGAGTCATATGACAAACAGAAAAGAGTAGACATTTTCTTATGAGGAGAGAGAAGAGTAGGCATTTCTTTCTTAAGCCATTCAGTAATAGATTTTGAGAATCCATGTTTTCCTCAAATTTCATGTGTCCCTCTGTCTTGAATGTTGGATCATTTTCCTTTGTTTTGCCGTATTTGTCTGAACTTGTTATTATATCTGGAAGTCATATTTCCTTCTGCTGTTAATATTTTCTCTGTTGATGTATCTGCTTATGTTCAGCTTCTTTGAGGTATCTTCCTCCTGATATCTTTGGTAATTTCAGTCTTCTTTCTGTATTATTTTTTCCCATCTTTTCCACTTTCTCACTCCCTCGTCTCTGATACAGATTTCCTTGAGGGATGGTTATTAAACCATCTCATACTCTTACTTCACTGGGCAATTCATGGTTTACCAACCTAATTTTATGCCCCCAAGTGAATTTTTACAGGAACTGGCCCCTCAGAAACTACATACTTTCCCTTAAGCTTCGTGGATTGCCACATAACTGCCCCCCCAAAACACTATCCCATTCCACCTGTTACTTACTTCTCTATCCCAAAGCATTTAAAGTACTATCACACTGCCATTACCATAGTCAGTGATAATTTCTGTTGTTGGGGCGTTTGGGTCTCCTGAATCTCTGGAAAAAGTGGTGGAGTGGGGTGTGGGCTTGAGGGCTTAAGATGTATTTCAAGACTATACATGTTTCCTTCCCCTTTCCCTCAGTTTCACTGGTCTCCTACAGACATCTTTTGCGGCACAAGGCACTATGGGGGAGAAAGGCCAACAACTTCAGCAGCCTGGAGTACTATCACAGTGATGGCTGGCTGTCATGTCTAAAGCAAACTTCTACTGTGTGGAGCTGGCATCTCCACATGGGAGAAAGGGCATGGGGGACCAGAATTGGGGTTGGATTTTGTTGCCAACCCAAGTGTCCAGTCCTTGGGTTGGCTAGTGCACTCCATTGGAGGTAGCATAGAGGCACTGGAAACGAGAGAAAAAAGTCAGTTCAAGATAGGCCATCAGTTCATTTTTTTAAACCTCCTTTTGGATTCTAGGTGTCCTAGACCATGGATTCAGTTGAAGTCGTTTTATCTTTGACACATATTTTCTCTTTTGGAAAGGTTTGAGAGATTATGGGGAGCATAGAAAATGTTTGACATGGGCCAGTTAAGATGGATGTGAGGTTCAAATTATGTCTGATTCCCCCATTTCCACTTCATTCATATAGACTTCTATTTTCACACCCTGATTACATGGCCCATTGTGGCTTCTCTTTAGACTCCCTAACAATTGTGACTCCTTTTTTCCTCCAAGACAAATACAACTACTTCTGTTTGATAGTGAAAACTCTTAATCTGGATCTAGCCTACCTCTCCAGGTTTATAATACATTATTCTCCTTTCTGCTCTCTAGATTTTTTCCTAATCATCTTGCTTACTCTTCCTGGCATGTCACATTTCATCTCCTATCTTTGTGAATTTGTACAGTATAGTTGCCATAACTGGAATGTCCTCCCTCTTCATCTCTACTTCATAGAATCCCTAGTTTCTTTCTAAACTCAGTTTATGTCCCACCCCTTATAGGAAGCCTTTACTTAATCCCTTAGTTTTTAGTGATTCCTCACCTAGGAACATTTGGTATATATTTTAAAATTAACTTTCAATTACATGCTGTTTTCTGCCAATAGAATATAATCTTCATGAGGACAGGGGTTGATTTTTTTTACAAAGGGTCAAGCACAAGGACAAGACTTAGTGGACATTTATTGAATGAATTATTATTTAATTCAATTACTTTTTGAGGCTTTTTTTTTTAATCCCAGGTAACTTTTAAATTTCCCTTCTTTTGTGAATCCATACTTTTAGCATTCCAAAATAGATTTATCTTCAATTAACCCAAAAGAATGGCCCTGCAGTCAGTATTGCCCTCCCCTGTTTTGTTACAGTGAGCAAATTGTGTGAACCATTTGATAATCACTTAATAATGACAGCTTTGGAGGCAGCAATTGAAACCAGCTGCATTGGACTGTCTGGGCCCGTCATTATTTCTGCTTCATGGAATTAGCCATCGTTATGGTTTATGCTGACACATTTTTGGGCTTTCAACACTTGAGCAGTCCACTTGGGGTAATTAATGAAAAGAAGCTCTATTTTAACAAAAATACCTTTTGCAGAAAAGCCAGTTTCATGTAAATGAAACTATTAATGGAGCTGGGGCAATCATCTCTTCTTTATCCTCCTACAAACACTGTATGACTATCTACTCAAATAATTTTGGTAGAAGGATTTTGGAAATCAGAAAAACACAATCCCTGTAGCCAAGCCAAGCACTCCATCTTGACTCTGTAGCAAACAAACCTTATTAAGCAATTAATGCTCGTTATCAATGGTATTGAATGGGAGGGTCAAGATGTGACTTAGTATCATAAAACTTTACACTTCACATATTTTCAAGGTTTCTGATTCTGTAAAAAAAAGGCCTTATTATTTTATTTCATTTTGGAACTACTATATCAGAAAAGTGAACAGTGACAAGCGATTTTTTTTAAAAATAGTTTTCAGTTATGACATTTTATTCCCCTTATTTTTTTCTGCCCTATGAATTCAAAGCTTAGAAAATAAATGAATTGTGTTTTATTAGAAGCCAATTTTAGCTTGTATGATCTAGTGGCAATTTTAAATATATTACAGAGAAACTGAGGTATTGTTTCTCTAATGGTTTCAAAAATAAATTCATTGCCGGGTTCTAGAAACACCACTTAGATCAGATAACCAGCAGTAAAAACACTTGAGTCCAGGAAGACGGCTGAGTAGGTCAGAAAACCCAAGAAAAAGTTAAAATAGCACCTTAGGGCAAACAAAGTGTGGGTGGAGACAAAGAAGAATAGGGCACAACCCAGGCCTTCCTGGGACAATTTGAGAAAATTCGAAGAAAAATCTCCAGACAATGTTTGGTCCCTACAAAGAGTAAACACTTCCAGGCTAGGTCCCATTTTAACAACAAGCAGCAAGTCCTGGGGTTAGTCAGTTTGATAGGATGCCTCAGCCCCAGCCACAGGATCTTTTCACAATGGGATAGTGAGAGGAGTTTGGTGTTTGATCCCAGGAAAATTGGGGGAACCCCTGCAGATGAGGAATGCCAGACTCAGCTGTGCTGCGAAGAGCGGTGGGGATGAGAAGGAACCAGCACAGGACCAGTGGGTGCAGAAGTAGTGAGGCAGAGAGCTTCTGGCTATGGGCGCTTACAGGAGCTTGGAAGTTTGGCTTTGGTTCCAGGCTAGAGGGAGGAACTGAAGATCTGGGGCAAAAGGCACCATTTCCCATACCCCAGGGCTAAAGATGATTACAAATATCAAGCTATTACCACAAAAAAATGCACAAGGAGAGAGAATCCAACCTACAGGAATAGCGATGACCAGGTTCATCTTCAGAGGTAAAGAAGTAAAGAAACCACCAAAGAGTAAAGTCAGATGGTCACCTGCCCAAAAAGAATTTATAGAAGATCTTAAAAAAGACTTTAAAAATCAAATGACAGAGATGGAGGAAAAACTAAAAAAAAAAAAGAAAAAAAAAGAATAATCCAAGAAGAACAAGAAGGTTATGAAAGGAAAGTTAACCAATTAGAAAAGAAGATTCAGAAACTCAAGGAGGAAAATGACACCTTGAAAAATAGTATTGGGCAAAGTGAAGCCAGTGAAATTATAAGAGATAAAGAATTAATTAAACAAAACATGAATAATGAAAAAAATAGAAGAGAAGGTGAAACATCTTAGAAGAAAAACAACAGATTTGGAGAATAGATTGAGAAAATATAAAAATAATCAGACTAACTGAAAGTCATGACCAGAAAAAGAATCTTGATACAATAATACAAGAAATAATTAAAGAAATTGGTACTGAAGCATTAGAACAAGGCAGGGAAGTAGAAATAGAAAAAAATCCATTGCACACCACTTAAAAGAGATCCTATGAGGAAATTTCATAGGAATATCATAGTCAAATTCTGAAACCCCCAGTTCAAGCAAAAATATTATAAGCATCAAGATGAAAATAATTTAAATATGAGGGTGCCACAATTAGAATTATGTAAGACCTAGTAACAGAGACATTAAAGAACTGCAGGTCTTGGAACCCAATATGTCAAAGGCCCATAGACCTAGGACTCCAGCCAAAAATATCATACCCTGCAAAATTAAATATTATCTTGAATGAAAAATAATGGGCATTTGATAAACTTTTAGAGTTTCGAGACTTTGTAAAAAAAATCCTGAACTTAATAGATTTGACATACAAGAACCAAGAGAAACATAAGTTATATACCAAATACCGATTATAAGGGATTCATAAGGACAGACTGTTTACCTTTTATATAATATAAAATGTATATCTAGGATTCTTGTTAATAATTGGTGACCTCATAAGAAACATTGGGGTAAACCTGACTGTGATATGAATTTTAAAAGTAAAACCATTTACAAATAGCTAAAAAGAGTAACTTTTAAACAAATGAAGTACCAGAGGAAGAAAAGATACAGAGAAATTAGACCAGAGAGGAGGGCTGGTAGTTCTGGTAACCTACTTTCATCGGGAATGGGTTCAAGAGGGAACAATACATACATATTTAGAAGAGTATAAAAGTCTTCTAAATTTAGAAGAAATAAAATGGTAGGGGCATGGCAGGGGAGAGGACAAAAGAGGCATTTTTGGAGGGGAAAATGAGGGCATAGGTAAGAGGCAGTATAGAAGGGTGTTTAGATTTATGGGAATGGGAGGATAAGGATCCTTGGAGGGGGATAGGAAAGTAATAGAAGGGAAAGGTAGCAGGTAGAAGTAAAATAGAGGAGGCAGGAGGGATAGGAAACAAGAGATATGCACAAACATAAAAACAAAGATCAGGAGTAGAGTATGTTTGGGAAAGTATATATCTATGTGATATGTATATGTATATATCTATAGCTATCAAGAAACATATGTAAACTATATTGTAGCCTTGGGGCGGAGTGAGGGGGGAGAAGAACAAAGTAACAAAGCGCACAGCGGAGTACAAAAGAAAACTCACAAGGAAGCAAAGAAAAGATGGACAATTCTCAACACAACGTGTATTATTTATCATACAGGCTCTCTTGAAATGAAAATTTATTGTTACATATTTTGAATCCTTTCATGTTCTGTTATGCACATGACATGCTTTTTTTTCTTTCTTTGTACTTAAGTTCCAATATTTAAGTTTATGATATGTTTTTGTTTCTTTTCTCTATTCTGTATTTGGGTTCTGGCTCTTGAGTCCCTCATTTCCTGGAGGATGTGATCAATATTTTTTATCTATAAAGGCTGAAATTCATCTATGCCCTGCCTATTTTTCCATTAATTTTAGGGAGTCTCTCTCTGTCTCTATCTCTCTTTTGTCTGCTTTTGTCTGTGTGTGTGTGTGTGTGTGTGTGTGTGTATGTGTGTGTGTGTGTGTTTGAGCTAGGTAGCAGCGTAAAGAGTGCTTGCTCTGGAGTCAGGAAGATTCATCTTCCTGAGTTCAGATATGGCCTCAGACACTAGATTTGTGACCCTGGGAAAGTCAGTATTTGCCTCAGTTTCCACATCTATAAAATGAATTGGAGAAGGAGATGGCAAACCACTTCAGTGTTTTTGCCAAGAAAACCCAAATGGGGTTTCAAAGAATCAGATATAACTGAAACAACCAAACAAGAGATATTTGTTGAATTGATTTTAGTAATCTCTCCCTATATTCCATGATATCTGCTTTAAACAAAATTTCGTGTTCTTTCTCACTTCCATCCATTGCCTCACACCCTAACTTTTAACCTGGAATCTCTCTCCTCTATCAGTAAAAATCACTACCTAGTACCATTCTTCCCAAGCAGCAGGGCCTAATGTGTGACTTTTTCACCCCTTTCAACTAGAAGTGGTCTCATCTTTCTTTGAATTGCTACATAAGTTTTATTCCCTGTAATCATTTATATAATGATTCTTAATGACTACCTTGTTTTGTTAGCAGGGTTATTACCAGCTTAGGTGAGGGATAATCACATTTTTTGTTACACAGTTCTCTAAGACCTTGAAAGCTTTTGAGGAGTTTCATTCTGTACTATTGAAGAGAATCCTCACAGTGATGAATACACAGGTACTTGAAGTATTATTTTTTGATTACATTTGCTGTATGTGTCAAGACAGACACTAGAGTGTCAAATGGTTCCTGTAATATGAAGAACGGTCACTGTGTTGCTTGGTTTTCCTGAAATGCTTTAATTTTTCTTTAAAGAAAAATCTTAGGTACAGGGTTTTTGCTTTGTAGTAGTTTTATATACATCAGGATACATACATACATGCATACATACACACACATACACATTTATACATACATATGTGTATGTATATATTTATATACATAAATATTCAGAAATGATTATCATATAAAATGTAATATGAAAACAAAAGTATCTCTAGTAATTTGGGAGCAATTGTGGAGTGTGTAGTTGACTGATTGGTACTCTATCTCTGCTCATTCCTTTTAAAAATAACTAGCCTTTTTATAATGCTTACTAGGTAACAGCCACTATACTAAGTAAGCACTTTGCAAATATTATCTCATTTGATCCTGAAGAGGGAGGTAGGTGTTATTATTATCTGCATTTTACAGTTGAGAGGAGAGTCAAATAGAGGTTAAATAACTTGCCCAGGGTCATAGAGCTAGAAAAGATCTAAAGTTGAATTTGAACTTATATCTTTCTGACCCTAGGCCCTGTGCTCCATCCACTATGCCACCTTGATCCCCTTAGTTAGAGAGGGGCACAGCTGAATTACTCCCAGGTCTTGCCTATTTTCACCCTGGGGAATTGTTGAAGGTTTGATATAACATCTACAGCTGTATCTTTATATCCCTATCTATACTGGTATCTATATCCATATCATACATATATATGTCTATATTGATATCAATATCAATATGCATATATTTGGCTATTATTCTCTTCTCTCTATGACCCCCTTCTCTGGAGACTAAATCAAACATACTCTATTACAACGATTAGGCTATTTATGAGAATAAAATCAATATGATAGCTCTCAGAACCCCCTAGACACCCTATCTGCTATTATAGAATTTATAGCAGATGAAAACTTAATAATATAGTCACAAAAGCTCAAAGACCCCACTAGGGAATAATTCATATAATTCCAACAGATATTTGGTTTTGCACTCATTTATTTTTTTATGTATGTCCAGCTTAATACTGATTTCTCTATTTTTGAAGCAAGACCAAAATAGAGCAAATAGTGAGGTAAGAGAAGCATAAAAATATATTAATGCAACTGTTACCGAACATATATAACAAGAAGTTGGGAAAAACTGGAATATTTATGTAACTTCCCTTAGTACTTGAAGAGGGAAGTAATCTTATCCTGGGGCACCTGTCCCAAGATTCCTACAAGATTCCTCATGGCCCACTGTCATCTCTCCCTTGTCTGCTGTATCTATACCCTCCTTTCAGTTTCTCCTTGTGATTTCTCTTTTTAATTTCTTTTGTTCTTTCTCCTTATATGACTGATGTTTTCCAGTTAAACTCCTTCTATCCCTTGAGGAGCTGAGACTCTGTCTCTCTGTTCCTTTTTCTTATTCTGCCCTGACAAAGGCTTTATGTGGTTCTCTTAGAACTCACACACATTGTGCAAATCTTTCTTCAACTCAAAGATCATGATATTTCAAGTCTTTCTTCCGGTTGCAGTGGAATGTTTATTCCTCAGACATTATAAGTCTCAGAATGTCTTAGAGGATCAGATCTCTATGCCTAAATACATAGAGAAAACCAATCAAAAAAGTGGACTATCTTTAAATATGGAAATTGGTAGGTTGTTGTCCTTTGTTTTCAAAAAGGACCAAAATGGCATCACTATGTTGAGGTCAATGTACATTGTGTCTGACTAAGGCTGATCAGACCAATACAAGCTCAGAAGGCTCTACCACAAATTGGGCAGAGATAATCCATATTGAGGTTAATGCAACTATGTAAGTATATTGAAACTTGATGACATGACAATCATAAATACAGTATGGGCCATTAGTAGTAAGAGGACTTGGGTTGTGTCCTTACTCAGCAACTTGCTACTTTTTTATACTCTAGGTAAGTCAGGTAAATTCTATGAGTTTTGGTTTCCACATTGCTAAAGTCTTAAGTTGGGACTAAGTTACTTCTTTGGATGCTTCTATTGCTCCTATTACTTTGTTAAAAAAGAAAGATATGATAAAATAAGAGGTGGAATAGTATTATGTATTAATATCATATATTTCTTTAAGGAAAATGGCAAATTGGAAGAAAAAAATAAACAAAGAATTTAAATAAAGATTATGAAGTAACTAAAGTAACATTATAATTCGTCCATAATACGTACAATTCAACTGTGTTTTACACAATTGAATACATACAAAATTCCATATCCATGGTCACCTATGTAAAAAATAAAGGCTATAGGGAAGGACCCATGGTGACCCAACAGTCCCCCCCACCACATACACACAAATACACACATGCCCTCCCTTCCCTGTGGAAGTTTGTCTTGGGTGACTTAATGGTCACTTTGCTCTTTTCACATATTGGCATAGTTCTTATTAACTAACTAGACTGGTTTGTACACGTTTCCCTTTCCTCAGATTTTGGGTTCTGTCATCCAGGCCTTTGCTGCCTGTGTCCAGAGTCCTCAGGTGCCCTGTCTTTTATGGAGGCCAAGGTGGAGATGATTTCACTCTTGGCAGGGTGTGGGGGGAAGCAGGATCATGAGCTAGAAGGAGCCTTCAAGGTCATTTAGCCCAAACTCTTCACTGTTCCTAAGGATTCTCAGGCCAGGAGTCTCTTCATCAACATTTGCAAGCTTTTCATTGCTCTTGTGTTCTTTAAATGGAAGAAATTTTTTAGAGATGGCAATTCCCCAAATGTAATTGCAGAATACACTTCAAAATCATGTCTGAAAACATTGCCTTTTGAATTATTTTGTGAAAAGAAAGGATGAAAGTAGGAGTAAATGGCATTCTGCATCTTGGTGGTTGAGGTTCTTCCCTATTGGTGCTTCTTACCATTCTTTTCTTTTTATCCTCATCCCCCTTTTTAGTCCCATCCATGCTACCTGTAGCCCAAAGGTCCCAGGTGTGATCACTGCTCCCCTGGTCCATGCCCCAATTGCTACCCACTCCCCCTTCATATTGGGCAAAGATGTTTCCCATTCATTCCCATTCCCCTAAGTTATTGTTTTCCATAAAGAAAAGAAAATTTTCAAACTTCCCTGTGTACATTTAAAAAATCTGTCTCAAAATTGTATGGGAATAAAATTCATTTGAACATTTGCAAAAAAAAGAAATAAAGACTATAGCATTTTGTCAGGTCTTCTACCAGGAAAAGTCTAGCTAGCCATTCACAGAGTCAGTCAATAGACATTTATCATGCCTTTAACTCTGTGTAAGCAGTCCTCTAGTAGAAAATTCAAAGATAAATAAAACAGTATTTGACCTCCAAAAATATGTTCTAAAAGAATATAAAGTTGATCTGAATGAGGGAGGCATTAGAAGCTACACCATAGAGAATAAGAAAGACTACTGTATAATGATCTCGTAAAGATAGTTTGGTTCCAAGTTTCTAGAGGCTTTTAAAGCCAGAGGAGCTTCGATTGTATTCCAGAAGCAATGTAGAGGCACTGAAATTTATTGAGTGAAGTTAAGACTCTGACAATTCTGTGCAAGATGTTTTGAAGTGAGCAGAGACTTGAGAGAGGGAAATCACTTGGAAGACCATTTTATTTTTCCAGCAGAGAGGTGATAAGGGCCTAATTTACAATCATGGCTGTGGAGATAGAGAAATAGGATCAGATATGAGAGATATGATGGAGAGAGATGCATAAGATGTGATGACTGCTCTGATACATAGGGTGAAGGATAATGTGCAGTAAAAGGTAACATGTAGCAAAAGAGGCTAAGAGACTGGCAGAATGGTGATGACCTGAAAAAAATAGTGGAGTGCAGTAGAGGAGAGACTTTGTGCTGAGAGTGTGTTTGGTTTCTTACATACTGAATTTGTGATGATTCTGAAATATCCATTTTAGACTATTGAAATTCAGTGGTAATATGGGAATGGGGACTGGAACTCAGGTTAGAGACTGGGGCTAGATATCAGTTATCTGCACAAATTTGATCATTAAATCCATTGGAGTTGAAGAAATCCCTGAAGAAGAAGGAACAAGGAGAATATGGACAATTAAAGTGGATTATAAGGAGGACGATGATGAAGTAACTGAGAACCGAGAAGGAGCAGTCACGAGGAAAAGGAAAAGGAGAGTGCTGTCATGAAAACCTAGACAGGTGAGAATATCTAGACAAAAAGATGGCTGACAATATCATAAACTGGGGAGTAATCAACAAGGATGAGAACTGAGAGAAGTTCATCAGATTTGCCATTTAAGAGTTTGTTGGTAACTTTGGAGAGGGTAGTTTCAGTTGAATGCTGTGCTTGAAAGCCAGACTACAAAGGGTTAAGCAATCAATAGAAGGTGAGGAAGTGGAGGCATTGTGTGTAGATCACTTTTATTAGCATTTTGGCTGAGAAAGGGTGATAGAATCTAGTGAAAAAGTTTTTTTGTTTTTGTTTCTTGTTTAGATTTTTGTTATTTTTTAAGGAAAAAAGTATGGGAAAAAGAAACAGTATGATAACTTTAGTTGCATAACTTTCAGGGTTTTTCATTCTTTCCATTTGTTTGCTTTAGTCATGCTGTATATTGTATTTTTTATTCCTCTAATGCCATTCTACATTAGCTAATATAAATTATCCTATGCTTCTCTAAATTCTTCAAGTGTATTTTTTTCTTATGACATAATGATATTCCTTCAGATCCACATGTGACAAGTAATGGATATCTACTGTATTTTTTTCCAGTTTGTTTTAGTCACTTTTTTCTCAGGGTGATTTGCAGATTACTTTCTAGAGTAACCAAGATGTGGATTTCCCTTACTGTGTGTGGTTTGAAGTAATTTGTCAATCAGTTGGTATTAGTTTTCATGTCTTTTGAAAGCTAACTGATCATGTATTTCCAGCACTTTATCATTGGAGAAGGATTTTTACCTAAGATAGTACAAACCAGTGGAGATATTAACAGAGTACCTCAAAGCTTCCATTCTAATCAGCAATAGATTGGGCACAATGACCATTGCATTTATAGCCTGGGGAGTAAGACATGGAGATTCACAGAGACAGAAAGACAGGGACAGAGAGACAAGGACAGAGACAGAAATAAAGACAGAGAGAAGGAGGGAAGATGGGAGGAGAGAAGGAACAAGGAAGAGACTCCATGCTCCCTGGAAACTGTCTTCAACTCTTCATTACTCCATATTTTCAACCAATTGCCACCTTTTGTTAATCATACCTTCATGTTATATATCACATGCATTCACTTTTTTATCCTCATATACACAGCACCGTATTTTAGACCTTATCCTCTCTTGACTTTTAGTCTCCTTTTCCCACATCATTTATTTTTCCAACCCATAACTGCTGCAGTGATATTCCTAAAGCACAATTTTGATATTGTCATTCCACTGCCTAGCAAATTTTAGTGACTTTCTAGTCCTTTTAGTGTCAAATACAAAGTCCTATTAGTATCACTGGGTCAAAGCTAAGATGGAGGAGAGTATGGATAATGGCTTCTATGAATGCCAATCCACTAAGTAGGGTCAGAGATGTTGAATTTGAGGAATACCTAGTTGCCCTATTTGATTTGCTATAGTGTTGGTGAAGAGTAGTAGCATGAAATATGGCTGGAAATTTAGGTAAAGGGCAGATTGTGGAGGCCTTTAAATGTAAGATCAATGTTCTATTTTATCTTATGTGTAATGGAGAACCACTTCAGATTTTTTGTTTGTTCGTTTGTTTTTGTTTGTTTGTTTGTTTTTAGCGGGGGAATGCCAGATACTAGCCCTGTATCTTAGGAAGAGTGCCTTGTTAACTGTGTGAGAGATGGATATAAGAAAGGTAAAAACAGAACCAGAAAAAATAATTAATAGGCCATAATTTTAGTTCAGCAAGAGGTGATAAAGATCTGAATTCATCTCCACATTCTTTTTGTTTCAGCTAGCCTTGTAATACATTTCTTTTAACCAACTAAATTCTGTGCTCAAAGTATGATAAGCAAATCTTCAGGTAATATCCTCAATGAAGATGGAGCTTAGGTTTTTATGAGGGAATTTCTTGCATGTATTTCTTGCATGACTAACATGATTTGATCATTCTAAGTATGACAAGGACAAACATTAACATAAATAATTTCAAACGATATTAAATTAGCCTGCTTATTTTGAGAAGAGATAATTTAGCTTTCTATTTTGATTTTTTTAAAAATATTTTTTAGCCCATGATAAGCAGCATATCAAACTTGAGTTCTCTTTCCTTTCTCCAGAGGGATAATTGGTCTCTGTTCATCAGTACTTTAAATTAAGTAAGTGACCAAAGAATGATTGCAATCCCTGGATTGGTAATACAGTACTTGAACAGCTCTTTGCAGGCCTAATGAAGCTTGAACATATTCATGGCAGTCCAAAGTCCCATGACTCCATTTATAATAGTTATATAATACAAATTATTAAAAAGGAGGATTTTATTTCAGTTTGTTGGCAATCCCTCTGTTCCGATGGGACTTTAATGCAAGATCCACTAAGCAGGGGAGAGAATTTGTTGTTTATGGACATCCTATATTGAAGTATGTCTTGAAAAATTCAATTGCACAAGTAGAAATGTAAAATATTGAAATTACTTTTCTGTTACCTATTTTATGAGGATCTAAAATCAGGTCTAGTTGTCTATTTTATATGTAAAATAGTTAAATTATTAATGATAATTATGTCATATACTTTACATATAATCTATATGCGTGTACTTTTCAAATCAAAAAAGAATTATATACAGCTTTTAAACTTGGGGGGAGCAATCAACTTCCTCTCTCTCTCTCCAAACATATACACACACAAACGCTAACATGAACACACACACACATGCACGTATATGGATATATATATATATATATATACACACACATATACATATGTGCTTATATACACACACACATATATACATATATATCACATTTGTAGACATACATATGGATGGATGGATAGATAGATAGACAGACAGATAGATATTCCATTACAACATAGTTGCTTTCCTTTGGATTTCAAGAAGCGGAGATGTGGAAAAATGTTCTCCATTCTTAGACTGGACTACATTGCTACATGGAATTATAAGAGCATGGAGCAGGATCAAGAAATGGCTTATATTTCAATTTGGCTAGAAAATAGGGTCTGTGATTAGAGATTATGGTGAAATATGCCTGGAAGGGAAAGTCAGAGCTTGATTCTGGAAGGAAGTAATGTTACATTAGAGAGTTGGCATTTATTCTATAAGTAACCAGAAGCCAATGAAGAATTTTGACCAAAGGCTTGGCATTGGATGCCTTGTGAAGGAGGTATTAGAAAAGAGAGATTCATGGCATAGGTGGTTGTTGTTGTTGTTGTTTGTCCTTCATTCTCAAAGAGGACCATGACATCAGGAAGGTGATGCCATGACCTGCAAGTGAATTTGATTTAAGTGAGTGAGAGCTGTGCAAACAAACCAGTCTCACTTTCTCTTCTGGAGCAGGACGACTAGAGACTGACCCCTACCTAGCTGGTGCCATGGATAGTGATGAGCCTGAAGTCAGGAAGACTTATCTTTATGAGTTCAAACCTGGCCTTCGATACTTACTGTCTGACCCTGGGCAAATCACTTAATCCTGTTTACTTCAGTTTCTTTATCTGTAAAATGAGCTTGAGAAAGAAATGGCAAGCCACTCCAATATCGTGAGGTAGAAAGACTAGTGGAAAGGTATTAGAATAATTTAGGTGAAGGATGATGAGACTAATCTGACTAAAATATAAATAGAGGAAAAGGGATGAATTGAGAAGATAGTACACAGATAAATCAGTCACCAAGTGACTTCCTAATGTATTCTAAAATAACAGGGAGAAATTGAGAGGGGACACAATCTCTGACTCCTATCTCCTCTGGAGCCCAATGGTTGCCATTTCTTTTCTTTTAAAAATGTTGACTTATAATAAATATCACCTTTATTTGCTCATCTATCCTTCCACAAAACCTTTAATGTAGAGAAGAAGGGATTGATGAAAAAGATAATGCACAGGAAGATCTGCCAAGATTCACTTAATAGAAATGAGGCAAAGGAAAAAAATACCCCATAAATATTTGAGCTTGGATGACTGATATAATGGTGAAGCCATCAACATAAATCAGCATTTGATAGAAAAAGGCATGTTATGGGAGAAGTTAAGGGTGCTGGAGTATTTTAGCCATGTTGAGACTGAAGGTTTCGGTGGCACTATCTAGCAAGTGACTAAAAATCCAGAACTAATTTTCAAGGGAAAGATTAGGGCTAGTAACTAAGTGTTTAGATTACAGGGTCATTAACATAGTGAACATTGAAAGCAGGGGAATGGATCTTATTGACAAACTCAGACTATAGAGCAGAAGAACAACTTAATGAAGACAAGGCTTTGGAAGAAGCTTCCAAAGTGAGAAAAAGAGAAAAAAAAATGAAACTGAGAAGTGCTAAAGTATGGAAATATTTTACAAACATTTTTACAAATTTTAAATCTTTTTTGTGAGCGTTATTGATAGTAGTAATAATGAGGATTACAAATAGATGAAATTCTAACTGAAAATAATATAATAAGGATGGACAGAGCCCTATTATGGTTATTTTCAATAATAATTGTTCTCAAGCAAAACAATCAAATATGAATTCAAATGCATTTTATTTTGTGCCTGGGAACAGTGAAAAATGTATTACACAAACAGAAGTTGCAGGAAGGACTAAGCATACCATATAAGTTTGGAGTGACCCTTAGTCGGTAGATTAAAATATAAACCAAGATCATTGACAACTTCAGGCTAACTTCTCAGTCTTCATGTGGATAAATTGATAGATAGTAAATGCTTGTGTCCTGGGCATACTTCCACATGAGTGGAAGTTTACTATAGGCCACTGAACTATGAATATGATCTATCCCTTGGTTATTTCTGAATCTCATTATCAAATGAGATACTTTCTTTTTTCACTATATTTCTCTCTGCTAGCATCCTTTAGCTTACTTCTCTTCCATAAGGCTTAGTTGATAATATATTGCAATCTACTCACTCCTACTATGTGACTTTTGGGCGACCCTAACTCTAACTCTTCAGACCATGTTATTCCAAGATTAATGGATATACAGACATGTTGCAAACTCATTAAACAAAACCATCATCATCTAATTATTAATTAAAATATAAAGTCTATCTAAGTAAATCTGGATTTTATATTTTAATTAAATACAATGAGATTCATTGGTTTATAAGTACATTCCAAACAGCAACAGTAGTAGCAGTAATATTACTGTTGTTGTGTGAACTATTTCTCAGGAAAATAAATAACTAAGTAACTGAATGAAAATATTAAGATATTTGCTCTTCTATAGGCACTATGAAAGTATCTTTAGGTAAATTTCAGGAACAGGGTAATAGAAATGATAGGTGTCCTATCTTGTTCCCACATTATTTTGATTTCTTCTGCGAAGTCTTTATATTTTGAAAGGCATTCTTTTGACATAGACTGGAAATTAGGCATACTTGGTATGGTAAAAATCTACTAAATTAATGTTCTTTATGTTTTATGGATCATTGCTCTGTCTTAGGTATTGTAGGCAGATATTTTATCTGTAATGACTTATTTGAAGAATCATGGGGCATATTTTGATATCTCTTATTTTACAAAGATTTTTCTTATGTTAATTTATAAATAATAGCTAATGTCTGATCTAAATGTCTAGCCATCAGGTGGTGTGTCTATGTTATGTGTCTTCTTCCTTCCTTCCTTCCTTCCTTCCTTCCTTCCTTCCTTCCTTCCTTTCTTCTCTCCCTTTGTCCACATGGGGAATCATGCCCTTATATATGGGTGCTCTGTCCAAAGTAATATAAATTTTGATCACTGAAGCCTTGCAAGATATCTTGGTTTTGGGGGGCTAGGTGTTTTTTTTTCTTCCCTTCTTATTTGTTCTATCATTTTTTAAAACTGGGACAGTTAACTGTTTTGTCCCGTGCAGTTTCATTTATGATTTCTGGAAATAGAACTCTAGAAAACCAGCTTTGATAAAGCCCATGAGGATTCCAATGCGGCTATTTGACCATGCCTTAAGCCCAAATCACTCAGGCTTTCACTGATTGGCCACTAATAAGTCCCAGTTCAATCCTTACTTCATCATTGTTTGGGTTTTGATGGCTCAGAGTAAGTATAAATAGCAATTGTTTCTGTTCTGGCAGGAAACCCAGAGGGTCTTCACATCCCAATTTGATTTGTTTTTTGCTGTTCTTGTTTTTTTGAGGGGGGAGAAAACAAACTAGGCCATCTTTTGCCTCATGTCTTACCTAGTCTTGAATCACTGTATGGGTGTTACCTCAGAGTAAAGACCTTAGCTTTAAATGACCAAGGTCTCCCACTGCATCTGAGGCCATTTCCAGTTGTCCTAAACTATGTCTTGCCACTGGGTTCAGATGACATTAGAGGAGATAGTGAGGCTAATGACTTTGCACAGCCCTGCCTCACTTGAATCCAATTCATTTATAAGTCAAGACATCGACCCCATCCCCCAGCCCCATGCCATTGATCTTCTTCAGGAGCAAAGGACAAACAAAAACATCATCAGTCAATTTCATGAGGTTGATTTTTGCTAACTATAGTTGTCAGTAAAATTTGCACTCCACAATTTCATTGTAAAGTGAATTATAGCAATGCTAAACCAATGATCAATAGAATAAAGCCAGATGCTTAGATTATAAGACCTTAGAGTTAATTTTAAGAGTTCTCTTTCTATCTAACCACCTTAATTTCTGGACCAAGGTACTAAAGCTGTAAGAATTAAGTGAATGGCTCAAAGTCATATAAATAGGCAGTGAAAGAACTAATAAACTCAGGTCCTCTAATTCTGAATCCATTTTTGTTGAAATTTTTTGTTTTGTTTTGTTTTTTAGTTGTTGTTTTCATCCCTTACTTCCTATCATACTTCAGATTTTTGAGTTGTTCTGTTCTCTTAAAGTTTTAATCATGTAATATCTATCTTGTATTTAAATGTATATGTATATACATAGAAATATAGATATCTCCTAATAAGAAGAATAAAAAAGACTGAGTCTCATTAGAGAGAAGGAAGGAGAGTGACCTGGAATTTGGTAGAAAACAACTACTAGGATCTTATTTGGGAGATAAATATGGATTAAATGAACATCCAAATCAAGAGATTATTGAGTGATGGAGGGACAAGAACAGAATGGATGTAGCAATGAGAAGCAGGGGACATTCCACCTCTCCTACCACTACCAGTGAGTTGGAGCTATGGGTAAAAGTGCAAGAAGTGACTGAAAGGTTGGCCAGGAAAGCTATGCCATTTAATGCAAATCTTTAAAGATGTCATTTTTTGTTGTCCGTTGTTCCTTTAAACATCATATAAGGATTCCAAATATGTCAATGACATTGACAGGGTTTTATAATATTGCACTCTTTATTATAGTCTAATACAAATGTGATTATTAAGTTGTTTGGTAGCATCCAATATATGGCTAAGCCAATAACTAGGTGCCTGCAATAAAATTGTGCCCCCAAACAAATTCTGGAACAGAAGAACCAGCAAAAAAAAGATTAGATGAAGCAATCTTTTAGCCCAAGAAACTTGGAAGACTGGCACCAAAGATCTGTCTCACTCAGGAAAAGGGGGAGTGCATTCCAGGACAGGAAACTTCTCAGAAAGGCATCAGCAAACCCCATGTCAGGAAACCAGTGGAAGTTCCTAAGCTCTTGTGTGGTGTGGCAGGGAAACACCAACACCAGGAACCCCCACATGCATACCCAGGGGAACCAGAAGATTCCAGATCTGAGAACCACCACATGCTTCAGCATAGTCCCAGGCTAACAGGCATTGTCCAGCAGCCAGATCTCCACTTGCTTCAGTGTAGCCCCAGGAAAATGCAGAAACAACTCACTGAGTTTCAGCAGATCCCAGATACCACTGTTAGCACCCCAGCTCAGCACCAGTTAAGCTGCCAGACCCCTGTGGCCTCCAGGAGTGCCAGCTATCCTACCACCATACCCCCTCAGTACAGCACCTTACATAAGGATCACCTGAGGGGTCTCAGGAAAACATCAGCACAACACCAGGTAAACAACCAGGGCCTTCATCCACTAGCACAAGAAGCCTGAGACAGTGCCCCTTGCACCCTGGGTGCAGAGCTCAAATTTAAAAGAAAGAAAAAAGGGGGGAAGAGCCAAGATGGCACTGTGAAAGGAAGGAATTACTGGAGCTCTCTCACAAATTCTGTCAGATGTGTCTAAAAAACTGAATCTGAGCAGATTTGAGAGAGTGAGAAGCCATAGTGGACTGAGAGGGGCTAGGAGCACCAGGCATGTGCAACGGTACCAGACCAAACCAACCAGGAACAGCAGAGGAATCCAGCCAGTGCACCAGTTTGGGAGGTGGCTGGGTGAGCGAAACGCCAGAGCAGGAACAGGACCAGGGCAGAAGTACCAGGAAAGGAGTATGTTGGAGCTATGGGATATACCAGAGCCTGTGGCTGCAGGAGCAGCTAGCCTGGAGGCCTCCAACCCACAGTCTAAAGGTGTGAAACTCACCTTCTTGAACTTCCAGGAGCCATCATGTCCAGGTAACATGGCTCTCATCCCTCCCTTGAATAAACCCAGAGAATACTCCAATGGGAGAAACAGAAGAACCAGAAGTGGGGCTTCAGGAGTGAGATAAGTTGGGGAGAAGGCCCTCCCTGTGGTGGTGGAAGGAGACTAGTGCAGGAAGAAAGGTGTCCCAGCAGCCCTCACCTTAGCAGAACAATGAGAGTAACTGAGCCTCAGGGGTGGAGCTAACAAACATCAATGCCACGACCCCAGACTTGGCTTTGCACAGACACCAGCAGAGACCACCAGTGTTGTAGAGCAGTCCTGGGGAAGAGGAGACTCCCAGCAGCCAGACCACCACTCTTCCACATATCATGGAACCAGAGGCCATAGAACATAAAGCCAGTGAGCAGGCCCACAGATTCTAACACAAGAAACTTGAGACAGAGCCCCCTGGGCCTCAGAAACAGAGATCCACTTTAGAAGTCAGGAGGAAAAAAAAACACCATGGAAAAGAACAGTAAGAAGCTTTCAAAGACCATTGATTGCTATTATGAAGACACAGAAGACCAAAATACCAATTCATAACAGGACACCATGGACTCTATACTCACATCTGAAAGCTCAAAAGAGAAAGTAAACTGGTCTCCAGACCAAAACGCATTCCTGGAAGAACTTAAGGAGGACTTTAAAAACCAAATTACCGAGGTAAAAAGAAAATGGAAAAAAATGAAAAAAAATTCACTGATGAAAACAAATCTTTGAAAAGTGAAGTCAGGCAAAATGGTTAAGGAGAATCAGAATATAAAGGGAGACAATGTCTTATTGAAAAGTAGAATCAACCAAATGGAAAAGGAGATAGAGAAGCTAAAGGAAGAAAACAATACATTAAAAATTAGAATTGGGCAAGTAGAAGTTAATGACTCTATGAGACATCAACAATCGGTCAAACAAAATCAAAAAAAATGGAAAAATATAGAAGAAAACATGAAATATCTGAATGGAAAATCAACTGACCTGGAAAATAGATCCAGAAGAGACAGTCTAAGAATCAATGGTCTACCTGAAAGCCATGATGAAAAAAAGACAGTGTCTTCCATGAAATCCTTAAGGAAAATTGCCTGGAGGTCCTAGAACCAGAGGGTAAAATCATCATTGAAAGAATCCACCTATCACCCCCAAAAGAGATCCCAAATTGAAAACTCCAAGAAATATTATAGCCAAATTCCAGAACTACCAGGTCAAGGAGAAAATACTACAAGTGATTAGAAAGAAATAATTCAAATATTACAGAGCTACAGTCAGGATCACACAGGCTCTTTCAGTTTCTACATTAAATGACAGAGAAATTGGAATATGATATTCCAAAAGGCAAAGGAGCTTGGACTGCAACCAAGGATCAACTACCCAGTAATACTTAGCATAATTTTCCAGTCAAGGACATGGACCTTCAATGAAATAAGGAAATTTCATATCTTACTGATGAAAAGGCCAGAGCTCAATGGAAAGTTTGATTTCCAAAGACAAAATTCAAGTAAGACTTAAACAGGTAAACAGGGGGAAAAAATCCTAGTTAATCAATAAGACTAATTAGTTACATCCTTACATAGGATTGTTTTGTTTTATGTATATGTCAATCTTGAGAATAGTATAGTTATTATGACAGTTGAAAGGGATATTCATAGACTGTGGGTATCAGTATAAGATAACTGATGTGATGATAAAAAATAATTAAGAGATATAAAGGGATGGTTCTGGGAGAAGAGGTAAGGAGGTAGTAGAAAAGGGTAAATTACACCACGTGGAGATGCACAAAAACATATTATAGTAGAGGGAAAGAAGGGAGGGAGAAGAGCAGTATTTGACCTTTACTATCATTGGATTTGGTTCAAGAAGGGAATAACATAGCCTGATAAGTACAGAAATCAAGCTTGTCCTGCAGGCAGTAGGAGGGGAAAGGGGAAAGAAAAGTGAGGAGGTGGTCAGAAGGAAGGGAAGAAGTAGCAAGGGGAAAATGGTAAGATAAGGGAGGGGAATCAAGAGGAAGAGTAAACTGAGGAAGGCAGTAGTCAAAAGCGCAACTCTGTTGTGGAAGGGTAAAGAGAGAAATAAAAGCATAAATGGGGGAAATAGGATGGAGAAAAAGACACAGACAGTAATCATAACTGTGAATGTGAATGGGATGAACTCTCCCATAAAATGGAGGTGGATAGCAGAATGGATTAAAATCCTTAATCCTACAATATGCTGTTTACAAGAAACACATTTGAAACAAGGGGATGCACACAGGGTAAAGGTTAAAGGATGGAGTAGAATATATTGTGCTTCAGCCAAAGTAAAAAAAAAAAAAAAAAAAAAGCAGGGGTAGCAATCCTAATCTTTGACAAAGCAAAGATGGATCTAATTAAAAGAGATAAGGAAGGACACTATATCCTGCTAAAAGGCACCATAAACAATGAAGCAATATCATTATTTCACATATATGCACTGAGTGGTATAGCATGCAGATTCTTAGAGGAGAGGTTAAGGGAGCTACAGGAAGAAATGGACAGAAAAACTATACTAGTGGGGGACCTCAACCTCCCCCTGTCTAAACTTGATAAATCTAACCTCAAAATAAACAAGAAAGAAGTTAAGTAGGAGAATAGAATTTTAGAAAAGGCAGATATGATAGACTTCTGGAGAAAACTAAATAGGGATAAAAAAGAATATACTTTTGACTCAGTGGTACATGGCAGAAACTCAAAAAATGACCATGTACTAGGACATAAAAATCTCACAATCCAGTGCAGAAAGGCAGAAATAGTCAAAGTATCCTTTGCAGATCCATGCAGATGATGCAATAAAAATTATTTGTAATAAAGAACCGTAGAAAAATAAGCTAAACCTAATTGGAAACTAAATAATCTCATTCTAAAGAATGAGTGGGCCAAAGAATAAATCAGAGAAACAACTAATAACTTCATTAAAGAGAATGGCAATAATAAGACAACCTACCAAAACTTATGGGATACAGCAAAAGCAGCTCTTAGGAGAAGTTTCATACCTCTAAATGCTTACACGAATAAAAAAGAGAAAAAGGAGATCAACGAATTGGGCATGCAACTGAAAAAGCTAGAAAAAATACAAATTGACAATCCCCAATTAAATACCAAATTAGAAATACTGAAAATCAAAGGAGAGATTAATAAAATTGAAATCAAGAAAACTATTAAATTAATGAATAAAACCAAGCACTGGTTTTATGAAAAAAAAAATAAAATTGATAAAACCTTGGTCAATTTGATTTAAAAAAAACCATGAAAACCAAATTACCAGTATCAAAAATGAAAAGAGTGAATTCACCTCCAATGAAGAGGAAATTAAAACTATAATTAGGAATTATTTTGCCCAACTGTATGCCCATAAATTTGAAAACCGAAGGCATATGGATGAATATTTACAAAAATAAAATTGCCCAGGTTAACCAAAGAGGAAGTAAAGTACCTAAATAACCCCATCTCAGAAAAAGAAATTGAGCAAGCCATCAATGAACTCCCTAGGAAAAAATCCCCAGGGCCAGATGGTTTTGCATGTGAATTCTACCAAACATTTAACGAACAATTAATTCCTATACTTTAAAGAATATTTTGGAAAATGGTTGAAGAAGGAGTTCTACCAAATTCTTTTTATGGCACAAATATGGTACTAATACCCAAGAGAAATAGAAAGAAAATTATAGACCAATTTCCCTAATGAATATTGAGCAAAAATTTTAAATAAAATATTAACAAAAAGACTGCAGCAACTTATCACGAGAATACACTATGACCAGGTAGGATTTATTCCAGGAATGCAAGCTGGTTCAATATTAGGAAAACTATCAGCATAATAGATCATATCAACAACAAAACTAGTAGAAACCATATGATCATCTCAATAGATGCAGAAAAAGCCTTTGACAAAATACAACACCCATTCCTATTAAAAACACTAGAAAGCATAGGAAAAAATGGAGTCTTCCTTAAAATTATAAATAGCTTCTACCTAAAACCATCAACAAGCATTATTTGTAATGGGCATAAGCTAGATGCATTCCAAATAAGATCAGTGGTGAAACAAGGAAGTCCATTATCACCCCTATTATTCAGTTTGGTACTACAAATGTTAGCTTTAGCAATAAGAGAAGAAAAATTGAAGGAATTAGAAGAGCAAAGAAAAAACTAAATTATCACTTTTTTGCAGATGATATGATGATTTACTTAGAGAATCCTAGAGAATCAAGTAAAAAACTACTTGAAATAATAAACAACTGAGGGGTGGAGCCAAGATGGGGGCTGGAAAGCAGGGACCTGTGTAAGCTTTCCCCCAAATCCCTCCAAACACCTGTAAAAAATGTCTCTGAACAAAATCTAGAGCTGCAGAAGCCATGAAATAGCAGAGGAAAACAGGTCTCCACCCCAGGAGAGCCTGGATGGCTGCTAAGAAAGGGTCTGTCACACGGTGCTGAGAGCTGAAGGCAGCCCAGCATGGGCCGTGTGGGACAGACCAGACCCGGAATCAGTCAGCCAGAACTGGCCTTGGGGCCATGAAACAGTGAGCTGTGACAGTTACCAGACTTCTTAAACCACAAATGCTGAAGAGCAGGTTAGGGGGAAACTGGGAGACCAAGTTCAGACCAGTCCAGCCGCCAGCTCTGGGGGTGGAGGAGGTGGTTCAGAGTCAGCCACTTCCTGAATCCCTGGCTCATGCCGTGGGAGGAATCTAGCAGCAGATCAGAGCGGGAGTGCAAGGAGCACTTTGTGGGCACAAAGGCAGATTCTCTTGCTGTGCCCTGTGTGCATCTGTATTGCGGTCCTGGTTGGCAGTTCTTGGAGGAGGAGGGCTACTGAGCCAGAGCCTGGGGTGATGGTGAAGTAGAAGTAGCTCTGAAAACAGCAGCGCTTGGACCCTAATGCTTGGGACAAAGTACTTTCTACTCTACATGCAGTCATATATTGATAAAAAACTCAAGGGACAAGTAATTGGCTGGGAACATGAACAGGCAGCAAAAATGAACTCAAACTCAAATTCAAACTCTAGATTCCTTTTTTGGTGACAAAGAAGATGAAATCATACAGCCAGAAGAAGTCAACAAAGTCCAAGAGCCTACAGCAAAAGCCTCCAAGTAAAACATAAACTAGTCTCAGGCCATTGAAGAGCTCAAAAAGGATTTGGAAAAGCAAGTAAGAGAAGTAGAGGAAAAATTGGGAAGAGAAATGAGGGTGGTGCAAGAAAACCATGAAAAATAAGTGAACCACTTGCTAAAGGAGACCCAAAAAAATACTGAAGAAAATAACACCTTAAAGAATAGACTCATTCAAATGACAAAAGAGCTCCAAAAAGGCAATGAGGAGATGAGTGCCTTGAAAGGCATGATTAGCCACATGGAAAAGGAGGTCCAAAAGACCACTGAAGAAAATACCACCTTAAAAATTAAATCGGAGCAAATGGAAGCTAGTGACTTTTTGAGAAATTGAGATATTATAAAACAGTACCAAAGAAATGAAAAAATGGAAGAGAATGTGAAATATCTCATTGGAAAAACCACTGACCTGGAAAATAGATCCAGGAGAGATAATTTAAAAATTATTGGACTACCTGAAAGCCATGATCAAAAAAAGAACCTAGACGTCATCTTTCAAGAAATCACGGAGAACTGCCCTGATATTCGAGAAGCAGAGGGTAAAATAGAAATTGAAAGAATCCACTGACTGCCTCCTGAAAAAGATCCCAAAAAGAAAACTCCTAGCATTATTGTCACCAAATTCCAGAGTTTCCTGGTCAAGGAGAATATGCTGCAAGCAGCCAGAAAGAAACAATTTGGATATGTGGAAACACAATCAGAATAATACAAGATCTAGCAGCTTCTACATTAAGCAATCGAAGGGCTTGAAATATGATGTTCTGGGGGTCAAAGGAGCTAGGATTAAAACCAAGAATCACCTACTCAGCAAAACTAACTATAAGGTTCCAAGGCAAAATATGGACTTTCCATAAAAGAGAGGACTTTCAAGCTTTCTCAACATAAAGTCCAGAATTGAATAGAAAATTTGACTTTCAAATACAAAAATCAAGAGAAGCATGAAAAGGTAAACAAGAAAGGAATTCATAATGGATTTACTAAAGTTGAACTGTTATGTTTACATTCTTACATGGAAAAATGATGTATGTAATTCATGAGACCTTTCTCAGGATTAGGGGAATTGAAGGGAATATCGACAGAGGGCACAGGATGAGTTGAATATGAAGGGTTGATATCTAAAAAAATGAAATAAATTTAAGGTGTGAGAGAGGAATATATTGAGAGAGGGAGAAAGGGAGAGATAGAATGGGGTAAATAATCTCACATTAAAGTGGCAAGAAAAAGCAGTTGTGTTGGAAGGGAAGAGGGGGCAGGTGAGGGGGAATGAATGAATCACACTCTCATCAGATCCAACTTGAGGAGGTAATAACATATACACTCAATTGGGTATCTGACTCTACAGGAAAGTAAGGGGAAGGTGATAAAAAGGGGGGTTGATAGAAGAGAGGGCAGATAGGGGGAGGAGATAATCAAAAGCAAACACCTTTGAAAACAGACAGGGTCAAGGGAGAAAATTAAATAAAGTGGGACAGGAAAGGATGTAAGGAAATATAGTTAGCCTTTCACAACATGAGCATTGTGGAAGTGTTTTACATAATGATACATGTGTGATCTATGTTGAATTGCTTGCCTTCCTAGGGAGTGTGGATGGGATGGGAAGAGAGGAGAGAATTTGGAACTCAAAGTTTTAAAAGCTATCCCGCCCTACAAGAAAGTAAGGGGAAAGGGGAAGGTGGGAAGTGGGGTGAAAGAGGGGAGGGCTGACTGGGTAAAGAGGCCATCAGAATATATGACATCTTGGAATGTGGGGGAGGGTAGGAATGGGGGGGAGGGTAGAAATGGGGAGAAAATTTGTAACTTAAAATCTTGTGGAAATCAATGTTGAAAACTAAAATATTAAATACATTTAAATTAAAAAAACTAAAAAAAAGATATATTAACTTTAGCAAAGTTTCAGGATATATAATAAAGGCACATAAATCTTTGGCATTCCTATACATTACTAACAAAGTCCAACAGCAAGAGATAGAAAGAGAAATTCCATTTAAAGTTACTGAAAACACTATAAAACATTTGGGAGTCTAACAACCAAGAAAAACCCAGTGCCTATATGAACATAATTGTGAAACACTTTTCACAAAAATAAATGGAAAAATATCAATTGCTCATGGTTAGGCTGAGCTAATGTAATAAAAATGACAATTTTACCTAAATTAATGTATTTATTCAGTGCCATAACAATTGAGCTACCAAAAATTATTTTACAGAGCTGTATAAAATAATAATAAAATTCATCTGGAAGAAGAAGAGGTTTAGAATATCTAGGGAATTAATGAAAAGAAATTCTAGAGAAGGTGGCCTAGCCATACCAGATATTAAACTGTATTATAAAGCAGCCGTCATCAAAACTACATGGTACTGGCTAAGGAACAGAGTGGTGGATCAGTGGAATAGGTTAGGTACACAAGACACAGTAGTCAATGACTATAACAATCTGCTCTTTGATAAAACCAAAGAACCCTGCTTCTGGGCTAAGAATTCACTATTTCACAAAAACTGCCGGGAAAATTAGAAAATGGTAGGGCAGAAACTGGGCATAGACCAATATCTTATACCATATACCAAAATGAAGACAAAATGAGTTCATGACTTAGGAATAAAGGCTGATACTATAAGCAATTTGGAAGAGCAAGGAATAGTTTATCTATCAGATTTATGGGAAAGGAAAGAATTTATGACACAACACGAGACAGCATTACTGAATGCAAAATGGATAATTTTGAGTATGTTAAACTGAAAAATTTTTGTATAAAAAAAAAGCCAATGCAACAAAGATTAGGAGGGAAGCAGAAAATTGGGAGAAAATCTTTACAAATAGTAGCTCTGATAAAGGTCTCATCTCTAAAATATGCAGGGAAGTGAGTCCAATTTATAGGAATACAAGTCATTCCCCAGTTGATAAATGGTCAAAGGATATGAACAGGCAGTTTTCAGAGGAAGAAATTAAAGATACCTATAGGCATATGAAAAAGTGCTCTAAATCATTACTGATTAGAAAAACGCAAATCAAAACAACTCTTAGGTACCACATCTCTCCTGTCAGACTGGCTAAAATGACAAAACAGGAAAATGCTAAATGCCGGAGAGGACGTGGGAAAATTGGAGCACTGTTACATTGCTGGTGGAGTTGTGAACTGATCCAACCATTCTGGAGAGCAATTTGGAACTATGTCCAAAGGCCTATAAAAATGTTCATACCCTTTGACCCAGCAATACCACTTCTAGGGCTGTATCCCAAAGAGATCACACAAGTGGGAAAAGGACCCATATGTACAAAACTATTTTTGGCAGCTCTTTCTGTAGTAGCAAAGTATTGGAAATCAAAGGGATGTCTATTAATTGGGAAATGGCTGAACAAGTTGTACTATATGAAAGTAATGGAATACAATTGTGCCATTAGAAATGGGGAAGATATGGACTTCGTAATAACCTGTAAAAACCTACATGATATAATGCTGAGTGAATGGAGCAGAACTAGAAGAACATTATACACAACCACAGATATGTTGATTATGTGATGACTAACCTTGATAGACTTCGCTCTTCTCTGCAATATAAGGTTCAAAGACAACTCCAAAGGACTCATGATGGAGAGAGCTATCTACATCCAGAGAAAGAACTATGGAGTCTGAATACAAATTGAGGCAAACTATTTGCTCTCCTTTTTTTTCTTTTGAATTTTTCTCTTTTGTTTTTGTTTTTTTGTTTTTGTTTTTGTTTTTCCTCTCTCATGATTCATTCCATTGACCATAATTCTTCTTTACAACTTGACTATTGTGTAAATAATTTTAAAGCAAAGTTATATGTAGAAGATATATCAGATTCCATGTCATCTGGGGGAGGGGGGTAAGGGGAGGAAGAAAATCTGGAACTCAAAAACATGTGGAACTCAGTGTTGTAAACTAAAAATAAAAATCTTAATTTAAAAAAAAAAAGAAAGGAAAAGACAAAAAAGGAGCAAACAGAAATAACAAAAGAATCTGACCATAGAAAGTTATTATGGTGACAGGGAAGACAAAGACACAAGCTCAGAAGAGGAAAAACCATAAAGAAAAATGGAAAGTAGACTCAAGCCCAGAGAGAACTAAAGGAAGAGGCCAAAAGGAGCTTAACAATTATATGAGAGGTAGGAGAAAATAATGGGAAAAGAAATGAGAGTGAAGCAACAAAGTTATGAAAAAATAGTCAACAGCTTGGAAACCTATCTAAAAAGTAGAAATGGCCAAATGGAAAAGGAGATATGAAAATCCATTGAAGAAAACTCCTTAAAGGGTAAAATTGGTTAAATGGAAAAGACAATACAAAAGCTAATTGAGGAAAACAACACCTTAAAATGAAAATAGGGCAAGTGGAAGCTAACAACTGTATGAGACATCAAGAATCAATCAAACAAATTCAAAAGAAAGGGAAAAATGGAAGAAATTTTAAAATACCTCATGAGAAAAACACCTGACCTGGAAAATAGGTCCTAGAGAAACAATATTGGAATCATTGGACTACCTGAAAGCCATAATCAAAAGGAGAACCTGGAGAGCATCTTCAAGAAATTATCTAAGAAAACTGCCCTGATGTCCTGGAACCAGAGGGCAAAATAGGCATTGAAAAGAATCCACCATTAACCTCAGAAAAGAGATCCTCAAATAAAACCCCAGGGAACATTATACTGAAGTTTTAGAACTATCATGTCAAGGAAAAAACTACTACAGGTGGCCAGAAAGAAAAATTCAAATATTGGGGAGCCACAATCAGGGTTACACAAGACTTGGTAGCTAGCATATTAAAAGATCTGAGGTCATAGAACATGATATTTTGGAAGACAAAGGAGCTAGGACTATAATCAAGTATCACTTACCAGGCAAAATGAAGCACAATATATCCAGGGAAAGATTGGTCATTCGATGAAATAGGATTCCAAGCTTTCATAAGGGGAAGACCAGAACTAAACCAAAAATTTGACCTCTAATATCAAGGCCCAAGAGAAGCATAAACAGGTAAAAAGGGAAAAGAAAACTAAGGGATTCAATAGAGCTAAACTATTCACATTCCTCCGTCGGATGATGATACGTGTACTTCTTAAAAATTGTATCACTAACAGTACAGCTAGAAGGAATATATATATATATATATATAGATAGATAGATAGATAGATAGATAGATAGATAGATAGATAGACAGGTAGACAAAGGATGTAGGCATAAGGTGAATATGAAGGAATGACATCAAAAATTAGGGATGAGTAAGAGGAGTACAATGGGTGCAGAAGGAAGTGAGCGATAGAATGGGGTAAATTATTTCCCATGAAGAGGCACAAAGGATCTATTTCAGTGGACAGAAAGATGGCAGGGTGGGCGATGAGCTTCACTTGAACCTTACTCTCATCACTACTGGCTTTAGTTTCTGAATTATCAATATATTGCCAACCTAAAATGTAAAGAAAAAAGGAAGTGTGTATTTGTGTGCATGTGTGTATATGTGTATATACATACATACACATATACATGCCCATGTATATATGCATATGTATATAAATCTATCATAAATGGATATATTTATATTTATGTGCATATAGATGTAGCTATATATCAAATGTGAATATTTGTACCTGTGCGTATATTTGTATGAATATATGCATGCATGCATGCACATGTTGTACTCACACAATTAAATATGAGATGCTTGAATGTATTTATATATATATATAATATTGATACATAAATATTGATATTGTATATGCTTATGAGAATGTATGCAAATGTATACACATCTATGTGCATACATTGATAATTATATAAAATATTTATGCATGTACTTATTTGTACAATTATGTATGTATCGATTGGAGGCAATATCGATATATATTATTTCATTGGTCAAGAACTCTTTGTATTGTTTCTCCTTTCCTTCACCAGTGTGGATTGGTAATTGATCTGTAACATAGTATTGAAGAGTGTGTTAGTTATGTTCACAAGACTAGTAATGTACTAGTTATGGCAGGAGTAGATTCCATAATCTTTAGGTTTATCAAAGATAAGACTATTAGCTTCTTCTGCTTTAGCATGCTATTTACCTAATTCATTCCACTGATCATCCTTTCTTCTTGACCAGAATCAGATTGGTTTGAGTATAATGCTTTGTCGTCTAATTTGAGAGATCTGCTCTGCAGAGGCATATTTCCTTTTCACTTTTTTTAAATTTTTTTTTATTTTTAGTTTACAACACACGGTTCTACATAATTTTGAGATCCAGATTTTCTCCCCTCCCTCCCTCTCCCTCCCCAAGACGGCATGGAATCTCATGTAACTACCATGAGGATATTTATAGCGGCTCTTTTTGTGGTAGTCAAGAAATGGAAATCAAAGGGATGCCCATCAATTGGGGAATGACTGAACAAGCTGTGGTATATGAAGGTAATGGAATACTATTGTGCCATAAGAAATGGGGATGATACGGACTTCGTAACAATCTGGAAAAACCTACACGATTTCCTTTTCACTTTAAAAAAGAAAGTATTCTCATTGAGATTCTTGGCCTTTTCTTCCTCCAGACAAATTTAGTTATAATTTTTTTTCTATGTCTACAAAGTAATCTTTTGGTAGATTGATTGGTGTGGAACCAAGCAAATGATTTCACTTCATAGTTGTACTGACATTTTTATCATATTGGCTAGGCATACTTATAAGTGATTAATACTTATCTAATTACTTAGATCTGTATTTCCTTAAGTAGTGCTTTGTAACTGAAATCCTGTAGTATCTTAATAGGTAGAATCACGAGTATTGTAGTCAGTCAATAAGTATTTCTTAAATTCCCACCTTGATCCAGGCACTGAGAGGAAGTAAGACCAAAGTCCAATGGGGAAGATGATGAGAAAACAACTATGTTGGCAACTAAGCGGCACAGGGAATAGAATGGTGGAATTAAAGTAGGAAGATGAGTTCACAACTGACTTCAGAAACTTACAACTTGTGTAACCTTGGGCAAGTCACTTAACTGTCTGCTTCAGTTTCTTCATCTATAAAATGGTGTTTAGTAGCACCTTCCTCAGGAAAAATATTTTATAGAAAGTGGGGTTTTATCTAGCTCTTGAAGGAAACCAGGGAAACCAAGGGAAGCTGGGATGTGGTGTAGAGAAAAGAAGGAATTACAATCATGGTGTATGTTGTCAAGGAACTGATAGAATTGAAGAGTGTGTGATGGTGAGGAAAGTTTAAAAAATTGGAAAGACTGAAGGGGTGCAGATTATGATGGTCTTTGGATGCCAAATAGAGCATTTTATTTTTGATCCCAGAGGTAATAGGGAGACACTGGAGTTTGTTTAATAAAGGGATGTTATGGTCGGCCCTCAGCTTTGGGAAGATCATTTTGACTACTTAGTAGAAGATAGACCAGAGTGAGGAAGAGACTTGAGGCAGGAGGACCGACAGACTATTTCAGTATTCTAGATGAGAGTTGATAATGCCTGCACCAAGGTGGAGGCTATGTTAGAAGTGAGATGGAGGCATATATGAGAGATATTACTAGGGTAAGATTGGCTATATGTGACAACAGATTGGGTGATGGTGTTAGAGAGTGAGGACTCCAGGTTATCATCCTATGTTGGGAGCCTGGGTGGCTGGGAGGATGATGGTACCCTTGATAGGAATAGGGAAGTTTGAAGATGGAAGCAGTCGGGGGAAAGATGATGAGGTAAATGCAGGATACATTGAATTTGAGATGTTCACAAGACACTCAATTTGAGATGTCCAATAAACAATTGGAGATGTTAGTCTGAATATTAGAAGATTTGTTAGGACTAGATAAATGGACCTGAGAATTATCAGCATAGAGCTGATAATTGAATCTATGGCAACTAATGAGATCACCAAATGAAATAGTATAGGGAGAAGAGAAAGGGGGCCAGGACAAAGCTATGGGAGATGTCTAGATTGGTTGGGTATAACCTGAATGAAGATTCAAGAAAGGAAACTGAGGAGTGGCCATTCTTACCTTACCACAGTAAGGGGAGGAGAACCAGAATAGAGTAATGGTACAGAAACCTATAGAGAAGAGAATGTTAAGGAGAAGAGAGTGATTGATCATGTCAAAGGCTGAAGAGAAGTCCATGTGGATTGAGTATTTAAAAAAAACAATTAGATTTGTGATTATACAATTAAATGAACATTGATAACTTTGGAGAGGTAGTTTTAGTTGAATGGTGAGGTTATAAGCTGTGCTATAGAGAGTAAAAAAGAGTAAGATAAAAGGAAGTTCAGGCATTTATTATGGACAGCCTTCACAAGGAATTTATCCAGAAAAAGATGATATAGGTCATATCAGAAGTTATAGGATGATACCAAGTGAATGGAGAGTGGGTTACTGAGACATAGCCATGTTTGTAGGCATTAAAAATCAGGCACTAGATAGGGAGATATTAAAGATAAATGAGAGAGTGATGATGAAGAGAGGGCAACATGGTTGAGGAAATGGGGTGGAATGGGATTACATGTGCATGAAGGGGGATTAGCTTATGTGTTCTATAATTATTCTAAATTGAATTTATTTTTCTTTCACTTCCTACATGCTTTTATTGATATTATGCAGAAATGTTGATATTTTACATGAATTAGTTTGTATTTTTGTGATGATTAAAAGTTTCAAGAGACATAATTTCTGGGTAATTTAATAATTTTATTAATAAGGCTGACATGTTTATTAATGAAAAGGTGATCATTTGGCCATCTCTCTTAGACCAAAGATCCCTGAGGGAAGTGGGCTCATAGTTTATGTGCCCTTAGAAGAACAGGTATTCCTGAGGGTGGCAATCACCTCTGATTGGTTAACAATTAATGAGAAAATGAGTATTAAAATGAGAAAATTGGCTATTTTACAACAAATGTCTTTGGGTACTTGACTTGGTTCACCCAAATCTTGGTGAAAGAGATTTATCAATTTCCATATTACTTGTTTGACAAAAGGTAGGACTCACATTTTCCCAGACCTTGCTGAACACACACAAAGAGCAATTATACACCCATTAGCCAAAAGTTAGAATTTCTTTTACTGTCTAATTAGATATTGGCCTAGATAAATCTTTAAGAGAGATTTCCCACACTGGTTGTTTTCTGGATGAGGAAATAGAAAAGAAAACAAAAAACAAACAAATAAAACCTTGGTGTCAATACCATAATCAGTTATTAAATACAAGATAGAAATAATAATTTCTCACAATATCCTGAAATTTATTTTAAGTTTTTAATTATTTCATCTTTTTTTAACATATTCCCTTGGGTTCTTTCAGTAAACCATTATGCAAAAGGAAACTGGGCTGCTTTGTTAGATGGGGAATTCTTTTTGCTTGAAAGTGTTCAAGTAGACGTTGATCAGTTCTCACAAATGTTATAGCCAAGATTTGTTTCTAGTATCAGGGGTTCTTAAGATTTTTTTTTTTTTCTGTCAAAAACACCTTTAGAAGTTTGGTGAACCCAATGGACCTCTTCTCATAGCAATGTTTTAAGTAATTGAAGGAAATGCAAATTTTCAATTAAAGATTAGTGAAAATTATTTGTTTGCCCATCCAAGTGTATGGACCCTTTGAAACCTATCCATAGGCCAAAAGAGGACATGGAGACCTGGGTAATCTTCCTGATGAATTGCTTGTGCTTGGACCCTAAATTCTAACAGCTTCTGCTTGGGTGCCTGTGCCTGAACCCCAATTCCAAAACACATCCAGTTCTCATAAACTCATCTAGTTCTCAAAACATATTCTCTCTTATACACCTAGTTCTCAAAACTTATTCTCTCTCAGGCTTGTCTCTCTCTAGCCAAAGGGCAGCCTGCCCCAACTTATCTCTGCTTCTTCCTTCCTAAGCAGCTATGTGCAACTATAGATTGATTTCTGGATGCTTATAACTGACTGTACACTGAGTCATAACCATATTTACTATTCACTGACCTTTCTAACACGTATCTTAAAGATAGCATTTTGTTTAACAAGACCCTAGATAAGAAACTATATAGATGCCCCTTTAGCCCCAACTGAGAGTGAACTTAGTGATGTTTCACAGTAAAGACCACACCCCCTAGTAATTCCCCTGTGGGCTATTTCCTAGAGAACTCTGGGTAATGCATCTGTGCAGTAGATATTAAATGTGCATGTTCCTTTAATAACTAACCACTGCTTGAACATGCCCTAAACCACTCCCTAATCCCACCCCCAAACACCTAACTGACATGTCCCCACCTTAATCCCCTATTAGCTTTTGTAAAGATTCCCCCTGAACTTCTGTATGGTTGCAGATTGCCTAAGAACTCTTGCCTGCTTTGTTTACATAAAGCATAATAAATCTTTGCCTTCTTGACTTAAAGAATGCTTGTGTCCCTGAATTCATTCCAGGCGGCCTCACCCTGGGAACTTTGGTTTGGGATCCCTACATCCCTGGGGTTTTTTTCTCCTCTACATTCCCTCTAGGTGATGGTCACTGTGGTCATAGGATCATAGATTTAGTGCTGAAAAGGACCTCAGAAAAGTTATGCCCGAATAACTCTTTCAGCATGAGGCAACTGAGTCTTAGGGAGACTAAATAACTTGCCTCAGTTCATATAGGCAGGAAAGATTTGAGGTGGGTTTTGATTCCAGGTCTTCTAGCTTGAGAGACTGTTCTTTCCACTATACTGTGGTTTCTTCTATCTCTCAAAATCTGTGATTCTCTGATCTAAGAAAATTAGTGTTACAAATAAAAGGGGATTCATTTTTTATGATGAGAAATCTTAGAATCTTGGACTGAACGACAATTGAAATTGTAATATTATTTTGTCTAATGGTTCAAGGGATTGAAATTTTTAAAAATTATATAGCTCAGCAAGTCCCATCTATATGCATCTCTTAACTTTTTTAAGTTTAAAATTAGATTTAGTGTTATAAGGAAAGTTTCTTTGTTTTCCTTAAAAAAATCTATGCCTGGCACATATATCTAGTAGATATATCTATTTATAGAACTGCATAGATGGCAGGCACAAAACAATCTTTTCCTTCATCTATATTTTATTTAGGAAGAAATTCCAACATGACAGGTTTAAATATAGCAACTCCCTCCTTGCTGAAGTTTAAATTGGTACAGCTCCATTTATTTAGCAAAACCCTCATTGGATAGTTTCAGAGAACATGGTCTTATTGGGTTATAATTTTAATGTGGAGTAAAATATGCAATTGTGTGCATTCTGTGCTTCATATAAGTTAAAGTTCAATGATGCTTTTTGTCACTTTTTCTCACCTTCTTCTGCAGTCTGAAATAACTTGACAATTTAATATATCAATATGGACTTCAGTTTTCACACTTAAAGAAATAGTAAGCCGCCATCTGAGGAAGATTTTCCCCATCTTAGTAATACTTACTACTCTTATAGGCAATTTTGCCATTTACTCATGAGATTTCCGTTTATGAGACCTGATTAAAGGGAAAGAAAACAAACATGACTTACTGTCCTTCCAGTGTGTCTCCTGGGATTTGGGTGTTGCCCATTGAATGATTTCTATATATTTTGATTTTCAGAATCCTAATCCAAATCCTATTCATAGCGACTTTCAGGCCAATGTTTGCTGAATGATAGTTTTAAAACTACATTTGACTGACAACCAGAGCTTTTGGATTTTTTTTCTATTGTTACCCCTCTAAAATATATTCACATTTCAATTTTACTATCTAATTTAAATTATGTAATTCATATGACAAAATTATTTTTCTGCACATGTACTGCTTCATGTCATGTAATTCTAGATGCTACAGCTCAAGAAGGACAAAGACAAAGTCAACTAGAGTATGTTCAAAGAGAGCAAGCAAATTAAGCACAGTGATGTAGGTGTGTATGGGAGAGAGGAAAAAAATGTTCTTATATGGAGAAGGGACTAGACTTAACATATTTTTCCCTAGACTGCAGATACAGGAAAAATGGGTGGAAGTACCAAAGAAGAAAATTTGATCTTCATATCAGTCTAAATTACAGTTTTCCAAAAGTGGAATGACTGCCATGCTTGTATATATATGTATGTGTGTGTGTGCAGTTATATATGAATATATATGTACACATATATACACATGTATATATACATATATATGTACATATACATACACATATATACAGACACAAATATATATGTATATTCATAATATACTATTTAGATATTTATCCTTACCTTTATGAGTATAAGTAATTTCCCCCCAGCAGAGCATTTAAGGCAGGGGAAATTTGATTTCTGCCTTTATATATCCACTACATTTTGTGGCACGTTGTTCAGTAATTTCAATTGTATCTGACTCTTTGTGACCTGATTTTGAGGTTTCCTTGGCAAAGATACTGGAGTGGTTTTACATTTCTTTCTCCATCTCATTTTAAAAATGAGAAACTGAAGCAAATAGAATTAAATGACTTGCCCATGGTCACATAGCTATTAGGTGCCTGAGATCAGATTTGAACTCAGTAAGATGAGTCTTTCTAACTTCATACTTAGCACTCTACTGTGTCACCTAGCTGCCCCAACATGGCACATAGTAGGTATTTAATATATTACTGTTGAATTGAATATGCGATGTTTAACTTATCTATTACCTCTGTTGAATCAACTGCTGTTTTGTTTTATTTTGTTTCATCTCAAAACTGTTTTGTTCTCTGATATTGAGAAGCTTGACAACTAGAGATTGAAGTTGTGGGACCCTGACTTTCCAGATTTAGTCACCTGAATGTCAGATTTCTCCCAAATTAATATAAGCTCCTTTAGACCACTGGTTTTATATATATAGAAATATAGATAATATATAAATATATATTACAGCATGATATATTATAATATATTGTATATAATATAATTTTATACAATATATATATGAAGTATATAATACATATTTTATATAAATAAAATGTGTATTTATATAAGTATGTATGTATGTATGTATATATATCCTAACACTTGTTGCCTTGGATATATTAAGTGATTAGCAAATGTTTGTTGAGATGAATTTTAAAGCACAATAGTTGCAAGGTTAGCAACATCAAGAGTTGAACCCTAGCTTTCTATTTACTATCTAATTTATCAGCCCTTTATATTCAATTTTTAAAGTGTAGAATGTGCCCTTGAGAATACTGACAACATTAATATTATTAATATTGATTTTTCACAAGTTGAATATATATATATATGTATATATATATATATATATCCAAGTTGAATATATATATATGTATATATATATATATCCAAGTTGAATATATATATATATATATAAACATATATACACACATATATTTTTTCACACATACATTCACACATTTTTTTCTAACCTTGATAAATTAAACCAAACATTTATTTACACCAAAGAATTCCAACACTTGATCTTTCACATAGGAAGGACAAAATACTATACACACACACACACACACACACACACACACACACACACACACAGAGCAAGGAGTGTGGAGCAGGGCTGAAATAAGGATGCTTTGTCATTGTCGATGGTTAATATTGTTCCACAACTACGGATCTACTGCTTCACTTTCGTTTAGAGAGACTTTGCTCCTGCCACTCAGTATACATTTATGAGTCTGAAGTCACAGGTGTTCTCACTGGATGGCACATGATGGAAAAGGGGCAAATGGGGGGAGAAGAAGACTCAAAATGTTATTTGGTGTGGTGTGATGTCCCATCAGCTCTAGTTCTTTAATAGCCAGTAGCATGAAATTGGTATAAACAACATTTTGGGTTTGTTGTTGTTGTTGTTGTTGTTTTTAAAGGAAAGAGGTTATACCCAGTGACAAATGTAATGCAAAATTGCAAGTAAAAAAATCTGGGAAGGTTTCTCCTTGTTTCCCCCACCCTCATCTGCTGTGTGAAAAAAGATCTTACCTATAGTACAGTCAACTCTACTAGGTAACCTTAACTTGAAGGAGAATAAAGGAAGAAGACTGGGGAGGGATGGGGGAAGAAGGGAGGGCAAGTGTTTAATTTTCAAACTGAACTTTCAAACTAAAATTACATGCAAGTGAGCTGAATTAGGGTTAGATCAGTAAGACATGATTCATATTGAGTGGAGATTTTTAGGATCTGTGTGCACTTTGGGTAAACTTTCAACATCTAAGTGACTGTGTTCCACTGGTTGGGCCAGTGTACCCTACTGGATTCCACTCCTCTGGAATTTTGTGTTAAAGTGACCAATATATTACTTTGAAGAATTGGACCCTCTTCCTCTTCCTCCTTCCCCTTACTTCCTGCTTCTCTGGAAAAGCTGTATTTTGGTAATCTCTGCAGAAGAGCACAAAGACAACAGACCTCCCAACGTGCAGATTGGTGAAGGAGTAATGGTGGGAACTGGAAGAGATTTCCAGTTAAATGCAATAGCCAGGAAAAGGGTTAGTTCATCGTTGTTCTTGAGATGAAAAGTTGGGATTGAGGTTGGGTTGGGGGGGAATCATCCCTGAAATATTCCATCTGCAGGTAATTTGTCATGGAATCCCCTGAGTTATGAAAAGTTTGAGTAAAAAAAAAGAAAAAAAGAAAAAAATCAGCCTATAATTATTTTTATAATGACTTAACTACTATAGATCCACAAGCAACTGTTCAGACACAGCACCTCCAAAGTGTTCCATCCCCTCCCCTGCCAGGCACAACTACATCAAAGGGAGAGATGGAGAGTGGAACCCCCTCCCCCGCCTGACTCTGCTCAGGCATGAGGAGACAGAGGCCGTCATTACTGCTGAGTGCCTGTGGTAGCTGGAACTGGCATCCCTAGGGGGTTGGCAGCAGCAGTCGCTGGCGAGCCTACTCGAGGTCCAAGTGGTAAAGTGGTTGGCATTGAAGTAATCCCTGACATCATGTTGGCATTGCTGACAGGAATGCTGCCGCTTGGCGTGTTGGATGTGCCCATCCAAGCCTGGTACTTCATGATTGGGTAGAAATAAGGTCTTTCTCTTGCAGGTGAGCTGTGAGTGGTGATCATATTGCAGCAGTTTGTCCAGGAAATCAAGGGCTTCTGGACTGACCAGGTGCTGGTTTTCACTGGGAACAAAACGCTTCCATCACTTAAGGGAGTGCCTGCCCAGGATTGAAATGTGGATCTAGTTCAATGTTGCACTTTTTGATATAGTCATATAAGTCTTCTGTCCCCAGCACTTTTGCTTATCCTTACCAACTGATCGTAATTGTCATATCCATGGAAAAATGGCTCCTTCCGGAAGATCATGCTTGCCAACATACAACCCAAACTCCACATATCCAAACTTTCATCATACATCTGATAGTCTACAAGGAGCTCAGGACCTTTAAAATACTGTGAAGCCACTCGGACATTATATTCTTGGCCAGGATAATAGAACTCAGCCAAGCCCCAGTCTATTAGTCTCAGCTTTCGGGGTTCATGATCGATCATGACATCATGAGGTTTAACATCTCTATGCATAATCCCTATGCTATGACAAAAATCCATGGCCTTCAGAATCTTATATATATATATATATATATATATATATATATATGAAATCTCATAGATATATGAGATATATATATGTTACTGACACTTTATTTTGGAATCAAATTACTTGGTCAATAAGGGTAAGAGAAACTACAATTTTTGGAACACACCGGAATTCTGTCCAGTTACAAATCATGGGGAAAATAATAGTGATTAAAATTTTTGCTAAGGATGGAAGGAAGGAAAGAAGAAAGAAAGTAATGAAGAAGAGAAGGAAGGAAGGAACAAAGGAGGGGCGGAAGGAAGAGAGGAACAGAGAAGAGGAAATTTTGTATTGAATAGCGAAAATCAACAATATTTATTGGATGTGCCACACTAAACTTAGGAAACCTAACTAACTGAGTTATCTGAGTGGTTAGTTAGACTCAATTTTTATCCTTAAGAACATTTAGTTTAACTTGAAAGACACATTCCTTTTAGTAATGGAAAGAGGCAGACAACCTTTTTACTAGACAGCTTGACAAAGGGCAAGGAGGCTAGCTTTTATGGAAATCAAAGCAGAATATTAAATTCAAACAATACCCCAAGTTAGTAGAAATGACTTCCAGAATTTCTATTTGGCTATATAGGTAGTAGAGTGGGTCATTTAAAATAGTCTCATTTAGCCAATGTATTTTAAGAAGGAAAAAAAATAAGATTTTCTTTTGAACTAGGATGCCTCATAAACATAGAATCAAGACCAGCAAAGAGCAAAATATTTTTCATATATTTGTCTTGTTACATGTGATCTAATTGTCCAAATAATTGCTGTCACTAGTGCAATTTATACTGTATAGACAAAACATCTATAAAAAGATTTAATTATATTTACCTTATTGAAATTATAGGTTCTCAAAATTTCTAGCCTTCTATACCCGCCTAGATATTTTATATAACATCTCCCTTAACCTTTAGGAATTAAGGAGAAAAAGCATTCTTTTCTGCATATGGAAAATTTCCTCCTCTATCATCTAATAATGATTAATGTTTTGTTTGCTTAGAAAACATGCAAATATAGCGAAAAATAATAACTAGCTTTAAATAGCTGAAAGGCTAAAAAAGAGAAACAGAATATATACATACATAGATACATACATACGCACACAAATATACATACATATACATACACACATATGTATATATGTATGTATATATGCATATATACATACATGTACACACATGTATGTATACATATATTTGCCTGATCCTTTTAAATTCAATGAGGAGTAATGAGTGGAAGTGAGAGAGGAGCAGACTTAGTATCTACATCAAAATAAACTGGGCCATTTGTTATTACTGTATTAAATTAAAACAAACAGATGAACACTATGTAAAAGAAGTTTGTGGTTTCCTACATAATTCTCCATTTTATTAATTTTTTTAAAAAATTAAAATGTTAAATGATGTTTTGATTGTATTAGAAACATCTTTAAAATATAAAGAAAGTCTTCCCAACAGTCACATCTATAAAAAAGGGATTGGATTGTCTTAGGAATTAGTAGGATCCCTCTCATTATGACTCTTCCAGTAAGGATTGGAAGACCATTTGTTGAGTAGGTCATTTTCCTGTTTATGTATAGGTTGGATTTAATGACTGTAATTGCAAGCAAAATGGGACTTTTTGTTGTCTCACTTCCACAGCAGCTGCTAGCAACATTGTTGTTACAACGCTGTTTCAACAATCTGGCTAGCAGCTGCTGTGGGGGTGTAAAACCAACAACCAGGTCACAGAACGCTGCAAGCCCAGGTTCTTTTGATCTGCTTTACTAAGGATTGCAATGTTAAGGGGCTAACAATCTTACTTTAATCCAACATACAAGTATCATTCACTTAGTTCTGGGGAAAAAGCCAGCACCCTGAACTTCAGAGCAAATACAAACAAATTACTGACAGACCAAATACAATTTGTGGTTACCAACATCTGAGTTTAGCCAGGGAGCTCAACAACGGCTTGCTCAGAGTCACGTGTCGCTCCTGCTGCAGCTCAAAGCTCCAAAAAAAGAAAGCCAGCCTCTGGTTTAACATCTCTTTCAGGGTCAAAGGTGAGTCACACATGCGACTCACCCATATGACCTAAAATCATCAGATAAATACGATTTAAACCCATGTGGTCTAAAAGCCTCTGATGTCACAAATATATCATATAGAGGCCTCTAAAGACTCCATCCTTTCCAAGACTTATTCTAGAATCATGAAATTCTTGGTTATTCCAAATAGGAAAAAAAAAATAAATGCAGATAATGGTGCCTTAACAAACAGTAGCACTTGAATCTCAAAGTAATGGGGGTTTGATCCTTGCCCAGGGCACCTAAAATGGCATCACCAAATTAGAAGATACTAGAGAGCTAGCCCTGGAGAGAGGAGAACTAGTGCATATGTGGACATTTGGGAGCAGCCTTTTTTATTTGTTTTTCCAATTGACTGTATAGCCAGAGCTGTCAGTGTCTTTAAAATTACCTGGCTGTGAGCATGAATATATAACACCTTTTTTGTTTCACTTTGCGTTTGAGGGTAAGGGACTCATTTCACTTATAGTTGATACCATGATGGAAGAGAAGAGTTCTTAGGGTTACTTCCCTTTCCCCTTATCTTCTCTTAGACCATTTCATTAAGAACAGGGCCTGGTGTTTTTGCCTGTTTTATTTGTCCTTTTCAGTTCTGGGTGAAGGAGGGGCAGCTCTAGCCATGTGAATCCCAGAGTTGATAATGCCAGGCTGAGTGTTGCAGCCAGCCCATAAAAAAAGCTCTTAGGGAAATGGTCCTTGGCACTAGACCAGTGGGGCTTTGGATTTGAATTAGGTAGGATTAATGCTATGTAGAAACTGATATAGATTGTGAGCTTCATCACCCTGCCCCCCACCTTCACCATCACCCCCCACACAAGAATGAAGAAATGTAAATTGGATTGCCTTCCCAAGGTTTTGGGGGGAAATTCTGGTATATTTTCTTGCTATATATTTAAAGTAAACATTCCTTTGTAAAAGCTAATTTGATGTTAAGTAGTTAAACATAACTGTGGTGTTAGTTTCTGTCCCCTAGAAAGGTGAGGAGAACACAGTTGACAGGAGCTTGAAACAATGGTGGGAGAACAGAGACTTCTCAACTCCCTAGGTGTACTAGAGAACCCTGGGTTCAGAGAGTAAAGCGTAATAATAGACCTGGACCTAAGGGAGAGGGACCAGAGTCTACCATGTTGCACCCCCCGAAAAAAAAAAAACAGGAATGTTTTTGTAACCATTACAATCTCCTAAAGAAATAAAAAAATAAATAATCTATTTTTTAAAATAACAAAAGCAAAATAAATTGTTCTTTTAAGTTCCCCTTCTGATAATTTTAGATTCTTGTAGCCTACATATTGGTAAGGAAAGTAGCAGTAGAACATAAAATAAGTAGGTAATGAATCATCTATAGCATAATGAGAAGAGAAGATTATTCTGAGAAATTGATACTACTTTCGCCAGATAAAATGTGGGAATGAAAGCTCATTTGAGATCTTTCATGGATAGCATTAAAGAAATCGGTATGAATCTGCAGACTATGGCTCATTATTAAAAGTAAAACAAATTCTTAACAATTTTTTTGAATGGCAGTTTCTTTAAACCTGAGGTCATGCCATTAAATGTGTTGGATCATTTTCTTTATTATTATTATTGACAGCTAATGATATTTGTGAATAACGGACATTCAAGCCTCATTGCCAAGAGCTTCATTAAAACCCAGCTTTTCAACTCCAGACCCTTTTTGAAGAACATTAAAGAACACATAAAATAGAATGCTGTTCTAATCTGTCCTGAATGAATTTGGTGAGACTGAATCTTAAATCTCCCATGCTTGTAGGGGCATTTAAAGTTCAGCTCTGTGAACCTAAATGGGGTAAAAGGCTTGAACACATATTCTCACTCTTTTTTAATTTGCCACCACTATTCCTGACATAATTTATGTACTTTTACATATTCTTTGGTCCCAGAGAGACCTTAGGTCATAATTGCTCTTTTGTATATTACCTCTTCTAAAGTCGTTAAAATACACACGTTTTTGTGGCTACCACACTGACCCCAGCAATTCACCAAATCTATTAAATTGTAGGAAGGTTGTAGTCTATGCAGATAAAACCATTCACCAATGAAATCACAGATTCTGATAAAGTACTGAAGCAGGCATAAGCCAAGAGTGGAGGATATTTTAATGCTTTCCTTGGACTGGTATGGTTTCTATTTTTAATTTTCAGCATCTTGTCTATGGGATTATTTTAACTTTTTTTTTAATTCACAGATTATTGTAGAAAAAAGAAATACTTTTTGTCTCCCTAGCTTTGCTGCATTAGAAATTAAAACTTGATCAAAAATGTGAATTATGCACTCAAATACACTGAGTGATGTTTATTTTATTTAATTTTTTTTTTGCATCATATCCTTCAACACTTGAAGGACCAGAATTTAAGAGTACCTTGAGGGACCAGATTGAGTCAGTTACTGAAGTGCATTTTTAAATTTCAGTAAGGCCAAGAAAATAGAGATAAGATTTTTTTATTGCAAAGTAAAAGTATTGTATAATTTTGCACATGGTTTTATATATATATACATATGTGTATACATGCATACATATACACATACGTTTTATTTGTATCTCTATATCTCTATACCTATCCTACCATGATGAACTGATAAGAAGCACTAGTAGCTTACATCAAGGTCATATTGGTTTATCCTTCTAGTTTTTACAATTAGTGGTGTTCCTGCTATTTTACCAAAATCAATAACATTATTGTATAAATCAGAAATCTGAGGCTACAGTGAAGGGTATAATTTTATTATTGTTGAAAAAAGGAAATAAGATAGGAAATGGCAGGTAAAGTTGATGCCAAATAGATTTAGCCTCAAGGTTAAGGGAAGAACAAAGTATTTGAAGCCTATTTAAAGAAAGTTTTAACTTGCAGTTTATTCAGCAAAACATTTCTTGCATACTTCCACTTTGCAAGGAATTATGTTTCAATTATGATTTATCCCAGAATTACTATCCCAGCATTATCCCTAAGCATATAGCTACTGTTTTAGGGGTAAATACTTTGATTAATAGCACATAGTTCAATTATTCTATTCATAGGGAAAACATATATATGGTTTAAACTGAAAGCAAGAGTAGGGAATCCATCATTTCCTAATGATAAAAAAGGAAATTCTAGACTATATCATTTAAAATTATATACTACCATTTTGATTCATACACATTACCAACATTCAGTAATAACTTTTGAAAGAAAGCATATTTGATAGCTTAGGGTGTCAAAAAGAAAATAGAAACTTTATTAATTTCTTCCTCAATAGGAGACATTGGATGTCTGTCACACCTCTTTTATATAGGCTGAAGAATTAAGCTATAGCATATGAAAACTGAATTGGTAAATTTGGACAGATGTTAAATGATTTACATATCAGGCACCTCATGATTTTTTTTATATGAATCTCCTAAGGTTTTGTAAAAATAGAAATGATGGTAAAGATAGAGATGGGGAATTAGTCATGAGATTTTTTTTTGGTTATTTACTTTTTTATTACTTATTGGAAGTCATCACATAGGTGATTTTCCTGACAAGTGGTATATCCTTCCTTCCTCCCTCTTTCAGGTATGTTGACAATTGGCTGATCTATATTCTAAAAATTTTGTTTCCTACAGAAAAGTTAATTTTTATGTATACTTAGAATGGACTGACTGCACTTACTGTTTTTTTTCCCTTACTTTTTTTAGTCCAGTTTGTCCTTAACCATACAGCATATGAAGAAATGTGCTGTCAGGAGTGAAAATATGGTAGTTCACTTGTCATTGATGAAGAATATAGTTTGTATTAATAATCTTGGCTTTAAAAAATTTGGTGTTCTTTCAGTTTTAGTCTTTAGTCTCAAGGCAAACTCATCTAATTGGTTATTCACCAAGGCTCTTTTTCCAAAACTTGTTTTGCTCTCTAGGTAAGACTAGACAAAGCTGATATTTCAAAGCAGTGTTACTTTTGGATGCCTTATGTCTCTTCTTGGCAAGGACATCAGGTGTTGGCTCTACTGATTTGCTCCTTGTGTTGTATAACTATAACCAATTATTCATCTGTGAGATAGGAGTAGCAATTCCAATGGCAGTTAAGTTGGAAGGTTTCTGTGAAGCTAAGATTGCTATATGTACTTATGTGAGAATGTAAGTAGATTTACATGTATATGCACACATACATACATACATAATAGTTTGCCAAATTTAAAGGCCTGTGTAGCACTTTTTATTGAATGACCTGGTTCTAGGCACTTGAAAACAATATAATAACTACATTATAAAAGAATTGAATTGAAAAGATTTTATGAATGGAAAATCATTAGAAGCAAAATACATTTACTAAAGTCAGGCCAGATTTTCATTAATGTATTTATTTATTTTCCCAGGATTCAGGTATATTGCTACAATTTTCAAATTAACCTAGGACTGTTTAGGCCTAGCTATAATCACATTTCTTAAATAAAGTAATGGGTTTTTCAAAAGTAGGGATAGATAGCAAAGGCTTTATGAAAGGATCTTTTCCTTCATTATAAAATACTTGACATATTTTTGAATAGCAACTCAAAGCATCATCAGTAACTTGCAATCATCAAGCTGATTTTCTAAAACTATGTATTTCAAAACTATTTCATTTTAAAATTAGACTCTCGGGAACTAATTGCTTATTGATTTAAATATCTCCAAAATTAGTGAAATTATCTCAAAGAAATAAACTACTCTTATAAATTTTAATTAGTTAATTTTAGTTGACTATGGATGGAATATGTTTACAAATACAGTATTTTATGCAAACATACAAATGCATATATCTGCATGTGCATATATAGTAATTTTTAAATCATAATTCAAATGGATTAAGTTATATCCTAGAAGTTCGGTTACTTGGACTACAAGAGAAAAAAAAACCTACAAATATTTCTTTTAAAAACTCAATAAATGTTATGATTTTAAAAATTATATACTTTTGTTTATTTTGTTAAATATTTTCTGAATACATTTATAAATATTTTGACATTCATATTTTAAATTTTAATCTCCAAATTCTCTCCCTTCTTCCCATGTCTCCTTCAACCCTTGAGAAAGCAAGCAATATAATATCAAGCATATATGTGAAGTCATGCAAAACATATTTCCATATCATCCATGTTCCAAAAGGAAACACAAACAAAAGAAAAGATTAAGAAAGTGAAATAAGTATGCTTCAATATTTACTTGGAGTTCAGTAGTTCTCTATCTAGAGGTGGATAGCACTTTTCATCATGGGTCCTTTGGCATTATCTTGATCAGAGAAGTTAAGTCTTTCACAGTTACAATATTCCTCTTAATGTTTACAGTGACTCAGATCATTTCATTTTGTATCAGTTAATATAAAACCAGGTTTGTTTGTTTCTGAAAGGATCCTGCTCATCATTCCTTATAGCACAATAACATTCCTTTATGATCATAGACCACAACTTGTTCAGCCATTGTTTAACTGATGGGAAGTCCCCCAATTTTCAATTCTTTGCCACCACTAATAGGGCCTTTCCTCTTTCTTTTGTTCTGTTTGTAATACCAACATACTCCTGGTATTGCTGGGTTAAAGGCTTTGTACAGTTTTATGGCCCTTTTATCATAGTTCCAAATTGTTTCCCAGAATGGTTGGACCAGTTCACAATTCCATCAACTGCATCACTGTCTGTGTTTTTCAAGATTTCCTGTGGCATTTATCATTTTCCTTTTCTGTCATGTTAGTCATACTTGAGTCTTGCAAGGAGATTATGTCAATATGTCAAAATATTAATACACTGTGACAAAGCAGGATTTATACCAGTAATGCACATCTGGTTCAATATTGGAAAACAAAATAAGCATAACTGAACAGATAGTTTTTAGAAGAAATCAAAGTTTTCAATAATCAGATGAAAAATGCTCTAAATCACTACTTATTAGTGAAACGTACATTGAAATAACTGAGATAACATCTCACATCTAACAGAATGGCTATTAGCCAAAAAAGAAAAATGATAGATGCTAAAGGGGACGTGAAAAAAAGATACACTAATGCACTGTTCATACAGTTGTGAAATGATCCAATAGTTTTGGAGAACAATTTGGAGCTAATTTAAAGGTGAGTGGTGGGAAGCCCTTTGCTATTTACTGAACACACAAGTCTTCTAATTTACATGGTATGTGTACCTCAAAATGCTAATAAATATAATATTTTCATTGCTTTCTTTTTATTTTTAAGGGAAGACTAGTGGTGCTTGGTGTTGTAAAAACAATATCTATTGAATACCTGGGTATGGCATAGAAATTCTGGGAAATATTTGTATATTCAAAATAAAAACATTAATATTGGAATCTTGCTCATTCATTTGTGTGTATCCTATGATATGTGATGATAAAATATGAGAGAAAAGGAACAAGAAAAAAACTAAGGAACTTTCGCTTGAGGGACAATTTAAAAAATTCGAAAGCATGATAACTAGTCAAATAAGTGAACTCTACGCAGATAACTTGTGAAGGTATACGTCAATCCCTAATTTCTAACCGTAATTCTAGTCCCCCATTACCAACTATTTGCAATACATTTTCCATCTGGATGTCCTGTAGGCATCTCAAGCTCATAAATCTAAAACAAAACTCTTTTACATTTCTCCCCAATTGCCATTCCTCCTTCCCCTCCAAATTTTCTGTTTTCTATTGGTGGCAACATCATCCTTCCAGTCACCCACATCCATATATTCAGAGTTATTCTTTATTCTCCCCCCTTGTCTAAACAATTTCAAGGCTTATCAATCCTCCCATCATATCTATCACAGCCAAGTCTTTTTCTCGCACGATCTTAATTTAATATCATCTCTCACTGGGGCTCCTTCAATAGATTGTTAATTGACCTCGATGCTACTCTTCTCTCCTTTCTCTTATATATCTCCATAAAGTTAACAAATTGATTTTTCCAAATCACAGATATGAGCATTTCATAATTTTTATTTAAATATCTTCAATGGTTCTCTATTAGTGATAGCATAAAATGCTAATTCCTCAGGCTGGTATTTAAAACCATTTATCTATTTCTTATCTTCCAAAAAGTATTTCCTATGCCTCTCCTTCACCAATTGTCTATGCCAATCAAACTTATCTTCTAACTCAGGCCTGCACTGACATGTGGCCCTTGGGCCATTTGCAGCATGCCAAAGGATTTCAGACAGCCCCTGAAAATGTAGAGGAAAATATCCTTTGTATATAGATAAAATCTTTTGGTGTGCTGCAAGTGGCCTGCAGGCTGTAAGTGACCAGCAGGCTGCAGGTTGTGCAGGCCTGTTAACTATTCCCCATACAGGACATTCCATATCCTTAAACTTACTTATGCCTTTACATAAATTGTTCTCCATGTGCAGAATGCACATTTTCCTCACCTGTACCTTGTAGAATCCTTAGCTTCCTTCAAAGCATAGATTACATGATCCATCCTATGCAAAATTGTTCATACTTTTATCATTCTCATTTTTATCATTCTCTTTCCTGGTGAAATTATTCTGTATTGCTTTCCATGTACTTACTTGAGTATATGATGCTATGCCCTTTACCATGAGAATGTTAGGCTCTTTGAGAGCAGAAATTATGTTTTTTTTTTTAATTCCAACCACCTGGCACAGAGTCCTGGCATAAAACAAGTTTTTAACAAATGCTTGTACAATTGAAGTAATGTTTTACTTCTATGTTAATATTTATGAAAATGCAATGAAGTTGATTTTTATGTTTTTGATTCTTGTTGTCATTCAGTTTACTAGTACAAGAATTAAAAATACTAATTTCAAGGAAAATTTTTAAGAAAACGTAATGAGTATTTATAAATTGTCATTTTCTGAGCCCTGAGTACAGTGACCTGTTTGAAATATTTCAATTTTCACATGAGGTTTTAATCAAGAAAAAAAACAAACCTCTTTGTTCATCTGCCTCTGTGATAGGCATACTCCTTTAGAAAACTCTCTGCTTGGGGGGGATGAGGGAAAGAATGAAGAAAAATAATGTTTTTGTTTTAAAAGACCTGATAAGGGTGGAGAAAACTATGGATAAACCTGTACAGTATTTCCAATAGGAAATAAATGAATTATGTAAATGAATGTAGCATCAGTCCAAGTATAAAGAATGTTCATTGACGTTTGTATACATGAAATAATTGATTTAACCTTGGGGCAAACATATTAGAAAATGATCTATTTTACTTTTTGTTCTTAGGTTTCCTCAGCATAGTAAATGGGCTCTGATGACTTCAAACCTCTTGAATTTTCTTTAAGGTATCTTACATAGGCTAATCCTGCTACTCCTGTCCAATTATATAATTCCTTGGAGTTCCTTTCCTGCACAGTTATGTACTATTCTAAAGGAAGCCAAGTGAGGATCACAGAAGCCCCACCTGCTGTTAAGCACTACATCAAAGGATGACATTTTGAAGGTAATTTATTTCTTTGCTCTTACATTCACAACCCCTAAAGAAGTGATTCTAATCCTTGTTGCTGCTGTCTATTCCTTAAATTTGGAGGAATAATATAGTAAAAAGAACTTACTATTACATAACTGTTTATGTAGTAAAATAAGTATTTACTTATTTATCTAAACCCAAGGATTACAGTACGGTTAGTTAATAGAGGGTTGCACTTTCAAGTCAGGAAGACTTACGTTTAAATATCACATATAAATTAGTAATTGGATAACTGATCACTTGACACTTATGCACCTGAGTCAATCCTCTGGAATTTGCTGATTAGATGCTGGTGGAGGGATCTTCTATGTGACCCATTCTCTGAAGCTGTTCTCCAAGCTCCCACTTATATTGGCTTTCAATTACTCAGAGGGTGGCTGCAACATCCTTTCAGGACTCTAGGGCTCACACTTAGAGGATAAAGGTATCTTTTTTAATTCTGTAGCTCCAGAGTCCCCATTAGTGAGTTCCCACATGATTATCAGTTAATTTCAAATAGTCATAAATAATGAGTTTTCTCATATATGATATTTACCAAGATGGTTCATTTGGTACAAAACATCCTACTTTTTTTCTAGTGTCCTCAAGTTGTTCCTTTTAGTTATGTCAGATATTTTTCCCTGGTAGACTGATCCTAGGTGTTAGTTTAGATAAGTCTATGGAAACTTGTTTTGTTTTGCATCTCTTTCCTTGAACATAGAGTAGGGCTGAGCTAGACATGCCTAGCCTTCATGGCAGGCTTGTCAGTTTGAAACATTAGAAGCATTTAGATACCTCAATGATGGGTAACTGCCAGGGGAGGAACATTCTCAGTCATCAGAGAGGAAGATAACATTAAGAGGAGAAGAAAGAACCAAATCCTTTTCCTGACTTGAAAGAAGTCCTCAGAATTGTGGCTGTTCCTGACATTATTAATATGGTGGACCAGCAGCAATTACCTAACCTGCAGCAGAAGGCAACATGGTTCTGGGATGGATTGTGGTGTGGAATAGGAAGACATTATTTGGTCTTGGCATAGAATTGTGTGTGAGGCAGGGTGGGGAGATTTTTAGCTGCTCCTCAACCCAAAGTAGTCATCCTTTGACCCTGGCCTATGAGGATAAAATACTACCCCAGCAGTTGAAACACCCATGGCAGGGATCCTAGGCTAACACAGACATCATCTATTTCTGTGATTTTGAAGTTCCACTAGTGATAATTACATTATAATAGTTTGTTAATTCCTTTATTTTTTGTTGTACATTCATCTTCATTTTTATCACAAGTATTTCTGAAATGAAAAGAATACTTGTAATAAGTACATAAGTAAAATTATTAAAGTGAATAAGTAGGAATACATAATGACCAGACTTTCTGCTAAATACCACTTGAACAAAAACTGATTCAATATAAAAAAGAAAAAGAAAACACTAAGACTATTTCTACACCAGGGCATAATGAGCACCTAGCAGCATTCAATGAATGCAAATTTCTTGGTTTGAATTTTCAGTATGTCTACATTTGCCCTTTTGAATGATTTATTAATTGGTTTATGTTCTATGTTTAGTAACATGCAAATGATAAATTCTCTGATGTTTACTTTTTCTTGGATGTTGACATGACTATTTAGAGATATAAAATTTCTCCAAAGGACTTTATAGGAGCATACCATGAATTGTGGAATGCTACCTCATTGAAAACCATTTTATGAAATATAATTATATATTACATTGATGGTTTATTTTTGGACCTTTCAATATTTATGGTAATATTAGCTTTACATTTACTTCTAAATCCTTTGTTCATAAATCTCTTGTTGAATACAATTTTTATTATTATAATTCATTAAAGAACATATACACTATGCCTGTCTGTATTTATTTATAAATGCTTTAAAGCATATGGATTAAAAAAAAGTCTCTATTGTTGGTTTCTTTTGGTTGTTTTTATATAACAAAATTTTCCCCTTTTTTCTTTCACAGATGCACAATATATAACAAATAATGATTTTAAGGAAAAAACAAACAAAAAGAAACACATTTAAAAGTCATCAGTACATTGAAAAATATCTGAAAATAAATCCAGTGGACCAGAGGGTAGATCTCCAAGTTCTCTGAAGAAGTGTGTAGGGATTTCTCCTTAAATCTCTTCTTTGGAGCCATGCTTGTTCTTTATAATTTTGTCACATATACATTTGATTTTTGTGGGTTTTTTTTGTTGTTTCTTCTGTTAATATCATTGAAATTTTCTGGGCTCTGATTATTTTACTATATATCAATTCATGAAGCTCTTTCTATCCTTGTCTGTATTCATTCACCTAATTAATTATTTCTATATTCATTTCTATAACATATTTATAATATAATATATTATATAATTTATTATTATTTATTGTATAATAATATAAAATATGTTATATAATGTACATAATATAATACATATTTATTATATTATTTATTATTATATTTATTTATATGATATAATCTTCAAGGGCACTTTATATCTACATAGCACAGTAATATCATATGTAATACATAGGTATAAAATGCCCTTGAAGATTATATGATTCCTATGATTTCCTTAGGTCTAGTAATGTTCGTAATTCTAGAGAGTGCCCAGTTGACATTTTCATTTTAGCTTCCAAAATTTGTGAGGATTCTCTTGTAGGAAGTTCTTTCCTTTTGATTGCTGTCCTATTTCACTTTTTGTAGTACTTGTTGCTTTGGAGGTAGAGATGGAGAGACCTGACTAGCTATATCTTTTCACTTCATTTGCTTTCTGGTATTCCTGTGATCTTATAACCATTTTAAATATATTTAAGATACTTTAAAAACATTAGAGTGCTATATAAATGATAGCTCTTAGGAATTATTAACTCCCTTGTTGCATTCTAAAAATATATCCAGGAAAGAGCATATAATGCGCATGTAAGGAGGCAGAATTATGTCCTGGAAGTCATTAGTTCAAGTACTTGCTGTGACTCTCACTAGCTTTGTAACCATGGGGAAGTTATTTAAATGCTAAACCTCAGGCTCATTATTTATAGATTGGTGAAAATTACATGTGAACTAAAAATTGTGGTACCCTATAGAACTATGAGCTCTTATAATGAATAATTTTAGCTATATAGAATAATACTTGCATATAAATATTAAGCCTAAATTCATAGTTGTCTTACTATTACATTTGTCTTCAGTTTTGCTTTCATAATTTAGGACTTTATTAAACAAATCAGATAAAATAGATAATAATAGATTTCATGCTTATCAGATGTCATAATCTAGAGGGAACTTATTGGATAAAAAAATCAAGATCCAAAAAGCTTTTGATAAGCTAAAACTAAGAGACAAATATAAAAAGATGGATTCTAATGAGGATAAATGCATAGGCATACACTTGCATTTTTTAAAAAATCACATGTACATGTAAAAGTTGGAGAAGAGGAAAACAAGGTTGGCAGTATGTGAGAGGAGCTAGTTTCTTCAAACCTTCCCATACGAAAAACATCAGAAAAAGAAATCATGTGATATCTGTCTATCTTTATATGCACACATACACAATACATGTGTACATGTATATATGTGCACATACATGTGTGCACATATACACACATCCACACATAAACTTACACATACACACATGTGTGTGTGACTAAATTTGTATCACTGGAACTCAGCCTAGAGTCATGAAACTCTGATTTAAAATTCAGCTATAACCTTGGCTAAGTCACTTAGCCTCTGTCTCTCAGTTGCTCATTTGTAAAGGTCAAATGAGATAATATTTGTAAAACACTTAGGGCACTTCCTGGTATATGGTAGGTACATAATAACTGCTTATTCCTCCCCTCCCAGTATAAAAAAAGTACTCATGACCTAGTTAAAATCATCGGGCAAGAAAGAGTAAAACTGGGGTTTAAACTTTAAATTGAGGATTATATTATCTCTCATGAAAGCTTAAGTAACAGCTCTAGATTAATTTATGCCTTCTTTGGGAAATTTTCTGTCTCTAGAACCAGTTATAACCACTAGTCTCATCTTGGTTGAGACCATCAGATATATTCATAAGTATTCAGATAATTCCAACAGCACAAAATTCTCACAAATCAACATGATTAGTTTGAAAGGATAGTATTCTGTATTGATGTTTACTATTATTACTTGAAACAACAAATTTTTTTAAAAAAATAATTTTCTCTTTCATTAACAATTGTGCTTAGGATGAAATCATTGAAGAGATGAAAGGCCCTCCAAGCCCAACTAATCCAACTCTCTCATGCAAATAGACAAGGTGTTTTAAGTGACTTGCTGAAGGTCATACAGATAATAAGCATCAGAGATGAGACTGGACTCCAGATTCTCTGGTCATGAAAACAGTTTTAATTACATAGTGGAAGATTCTGTCATATCTCTTTATACTTCTTAGACTGAGAGGGTATCTTCCTTACTACTCCTCTTCAGTAGAATCTTGATGGCAAGGGACTTTCACATATTTGTATACCCTGAAATTCTAAGCAGATAGTTAAATATTTAATAAATTTTTGTACAACCCTGCAATACATGAATATATTTCATGTGTTCACCAAATCTCCTAATTTATAGTCACAAAATGACATGATGGATTTTTTAAGTTAGAATTTAATGGGAAAGAGCAAATCTCCCCAAAATTGAATTTAATGTTCTGGTAGAAAGACATACAATCATCTGAAATGTTGTTTGGTGCAAATTTTAGAAATAGAGCATTGAGATGAGTATACTAGGATATATTTCCAACTTCTTTTTCCCTCATTCCCACTTCCAGCTAGATACAAAGTTCTTAATGGTATTGCCATTTTTATTAAGGAGAGGAGGCAGGGGAATCGGTCTCATGAACCTTGCTGGTCAGCATACCTTTCTTGGTGCTCTTTTTGGACCTTATAGCAAATGACTATGAGACAAAGGGAAGTTGATGCCTTTGAAGCAGACAGCAGAATCTGACTGAATAATAAAACATAGAGGCTTCTGAAGAACTAGTATCTTATGTCTGTTTGCCTCTTAAAATGTCATGTCCCTAGTACTCCAGATGTGGCCTGACCTGGTCAATGAAAATGATACTCTTATTTTGCTAAGCTCTGGTTCCAAATTGGCCAATCTAAGATTGTGTATGATTTGTTAGCTGCCCTATTATCCTGCTGCCTCACCAATTTGTGGACAACTAAAAAACATTAGTTGTTGTTGCTTCTGTTTTTGCTGCTGATGATAATTTTTACTAATTTATTTTTACACAGGATTTTGTACAAAGATAAAATTGTCCTATCTCATAGTTGTGGCTCACATATACGTTTGCAACTGATCAACTGAAACAAAGAAAAAACCCAACAGTTAAAACAAAATTTGTTATTTTATACAGTAAGTTTAGCTTTCACTTAATAGTATTAAATTAATATACAGGGACCTCAGAGTTCTCCAAGTAATCCATCATTATCCTCAATGTATTAACTTATAACTTTGGTTTAAACACTTCATGTCTGTGCTCTTATTTCTTGTCAGTAAAGTATCATGGTCTCACAGATAAAAATTATATTAGTTGCAATATATAGTCTTCTTTTTACAATCACTGGACTCACAATACAATACTGGGCACAATATAATAATGTTTTCTTTAATCATTAAAGTGCAGATAATAGCAACTCTATCTTAAAATAAATTGGAAAAGGAAATACCAAACCACTCCAGTATCTTTGCCAAGAAAAATCCAAATGGGAGTCATGACATTACTGAAACAACAATTATTTTTTACCAGCAACATTTGGAAATGGTAAGGAGTTTCAACTTTAGGGTGGAAGTGTCATATCAGAATAGCAATCATAATCATTGCTTCCTAGAAATATTAGTATAGTGCATTAAAAAAAACAAAACTAGACACTGAGTCAGGAGTTCTGAGTTTTAAGTGTTGATCTTAAACTAAATGTGACACCTGAGGCCCTTAATAGCCTGCGCCTCAATTTATCAGTAAAATGGAGAAAGTAATCCCTCATATTCCCTTCCTCATGGGAATGCTATGAAGAAAGCACTTGGTAAACTCTGAGGAGCTTTGCAATGTGAATTATAATAATTATTTTGCCACACAGAAAATGCTTATTTCCCCATAGGAGTTAAATCTAAGAATATTTTAGTGGCTATATGATAAGTTACAGATTGTTAAGGTATATAATATGCATATTCCCTGTAGGCAAAGAGGCAGGGTAGCTTAAAGATGGATTAACATATGTGACAGAAGAAATAGAATGACCTCGAGATTTGTCAATTCCAATCAGTCGCCTGTCAAGCAAGAACATGCAGTTCTCTTTAGTAGGATATAGACAATATCATTCTCTGTCAATCCCACAATGAAACACCAGCCTTTTAAGGTCCAAACAAAAAGATGATCATAGTCACCAAAAATGTGGATGGATCTTTCTAATTCTAGACATGTAAACACAACCTTATTGGAATGGAACCAACTCACAGATTAATAAGAGTTCCATGGCGGTGTTTGTTGCAACAATAATTTGATGTGGGACCAAAGAGGAGAAGGAGGGATATAATAATGAACGTACTTATACTTACAATAAATGTAAATTTGCCTCTGTGTGTGTGTGTGTGTGTGTGTGTGTGTGTGTGTGTGCGTGTGTGTGTGAACTATGATGTGACTGGCTTAACACTTAGAATGCTAGAATTTAACTCCAATCATCTATTATTCAAAATCAATCCAAAATAATTGTCTGCAGTGTTCAGGGTTCTTGGGAAAGTATTTTAATGTGATATTTGTATTTGCTTACAAAACAACATCCCTATTATTCTCAAATTGGTAATTTAGTCATGTGGTCTGATATTAAGGTTTTTTTTTTAAATTCTTCTTAAATTATAAAACATCATCAACATTTTAACATATGGGGAAAATATAAAAGAGACTTATGTAAAATTATGAACTTCTGTTATTTTACTTATTTATAAAATGTGCATTTTATCTAACAAGTGGCAAAATTGCCCTATTTGTTTTATCCCCTTCTGAGATATTTTTGTCAATATATTTGATAATGTTTTTTAAGAAAATTGTGTCATTATTATAACCCACCAATTCTCCCCTGCTTCTAATAGAAGACTTCATTTAAATATACATAATGAAACAAAATAAAGTAAAATATTAACTGCATATTAAAATTTATGCCTCTTTCATTATTTCTAGTCTAGCAACTCTCTATCAAAGAAAAGGACTTTTGTATTGTTGATTAGATAATCTTGTCATGTAGTGCTTATGAAAAACCTCGAATCTGAGTTTTTTGTTTGTTTATTTTTTGTTGTTGCTCTCTTTTTAACTTTACCTGGTAGTCTGTGATCTTAGCTTGCTTTCTACCAGTGATTAACAATTTCTGGAGTAGTTGGAAGGGAAAGGCAGGAATGACAATCACAATCAAAGAACAATGAAATTATTCACTCTTTTTTTCTGATCACTATGAGCCGAGTATAACAGGGTTTTTTTTTTTTTAGAGGTAATCAATTTTGTTTCTCTTGAGCCATCCCATTTCCCATCAGATGATATCTATATGGACATTTTAGAAACAGGATGATAAAAGCTTTTAGTATTATGTGCTGACAAGCTTGTCACATATAACATGGTTCATGGAAATTAATTTTGCATTTTATAACCATAACAATATCCTGTTCTAAGTCCTGGATTGCAATTATACTTTAATTGCATTTTCATGCAATATCTCCATGGAGACCATGCATTTTCACAAAAAGAGCAAGCTTTTATATTCATTAACTTAAATCTTTTGAGCCCCATACTGTCAGCTTCATACATTTAGGTCAAGATTCTCCTATCTGATGTTGAAATAACAATGTATGTACACACACAGACACACACAGATACACACACAGACACAAAGACACACAGAGACACAGACACAGACACACACACACACACACACACACACACACACACACACACACAACTGACACTTTTAGGCCATTTGAGGTAAGCAACAAACTGTATATTCTATCTATTACAAACTTGAAAACAAAGCTGTATTTTTAACAGGGCTCTCTTTAGGATAATTATAAAGGAGAAAGTCTCCAACTCCTCCAGCTCCCTTTGAGGAATCTTGACTTTAATGCTCATTTCTCCTCCTATCTCAGTGAATCTCCAGGCACTGCCCACTCTTCTGCTCATCTTCTCTCCTTTCTAACAAAACCTGTTCCTGGGAGATGATGTCTAATAATCTTCCTGAGATGTTTACATTTTACATCTTTTTGTAAGTGTGAGAATGCCCATTCCAGATACAAATTCCATAATAACCTAGACATGGGGCATTTTGAGTTTTAGACACTAGATGTGGGTGTCAAAGGCTGCAGAGAGATCAAGAATGAAGAGGTTTGGGAAGAGGCCATTATGTTAGGTAATTTACAGATCATTGGAAACTTTGGAGAGAGAAATTTCATTTGAATGATGATATCTGAAACCAGACTGTAGAGAGAAAGAAGAGAGTGAAGGGGAAGAAAATGGAAATACCCATTGTAGACATCATTCTCAAGAAGTTTCATTGTAAAAAGTAGAAGAGATATGGAAAGATAGTTGGCAGGGGTTATTTTGAGTGAGGTTATTTTGAGCGTGGGGAAGACATGAGCATGTTTGCAGAAAGAAGAGAAACAGACAGTAGAGAGGGAGAGATTGACAATTAGAGAGAGTGGAGATGATAGGGGAGCATTCTCCTGGAGGAGATAGGATGGCATATTATTTCTTGTGAAAGTATAGGGATTGGCATTAGCACCATTCGTGCCACCTTATCTTAAAACTGTGTTCAATTATAAAGCAAAAATGCTGAATGGAAATTTTATTTGCAGTGCCTAATCTATACAAAGCACCATTTCACATAGACATTTCTGTGGTATGCCAGGAATCATGCCCCTTCGTATTAAAGATCATTGACTTTATTGGTGTTTTCTCAACAATTTGTTTTGGTTACTCACACATCTGGCTCAGTTTGGTGCTCAAGTCAAGTCTACAAAGACTTATTAAGCATGAGGTACTATGCTAAGCACTCTTTTCTCTCAACATCAATGAGTTTAGGTTTTGTCATAGAAACTCTGTCTCAGAAAGGATGGAGCCAAGATGTTGGAGTGAAAGGAAGCAATATAGCTGAGTCTCTTGTACAAACATTTCCAAAAAGATCTCAAAAATGCACCAGACCAGACACTGATGGTGAAATTCAGAAAAAAAATCATAGCAAATAATATTTGTCTAGCCCAGCTCAACATATAAAGTGACACAGGCAATTATGTGGCCAGTGAAGACAGGTCAGGCAAGAAACATACCATGAAGCACTCCAGTACCCAGTCAAAAAGTTGACAAAAATAGAACAAAATCTAAAGTAATTTAATAAAAACAACTGTCCTAGAAAACAGAATAATGAGGAAAAACCACAGAGAATCATTAGATTATCTGAATTCCATGACCAAAGATATAAAATACAATAGGAGGCTAGACATCGTATTTCAAGAACTCTTAAAAGAATATACTCCCAGAACTCTTGAAACCAGAGAGCATAGTGGAAAAAGATCAAATCTACTAGACATATCCTTAAAGAAACATCAAAATGAACCAAAATCTTGAGCTTCCCATTCAAATGAAAAATACCGCAAGAAGCTAGAAAGAATTTAAGAATTCAATGAGGAGCTATAGTCAGAGCTATAGCCAGATCACTCATAATTTAGCAGCCAACACTATAAAGGAGGGGAAGATTTTGAATCCAATATTCCAGAGGGAAAAAGATATAGTCTTACAGCCAAAAAATCTTACTTAGCAAAACTAAGTATAATATTACAGGGGGAAATGGAACTTTAATGGAATAGAGGACTTCAAAGAATTCCTGATGAAAAGATCAGAAGTACAGAGAAATTTTGAAGTTAAAATATAAAAATAAAGGAAAAAAAAACATAAAAAGCTAAACACGAATGAAACATGATAAAAGAATAAACAAAGATAAACTGCTTACATTCAAATATGGGAAGATGACATATGTTCCCTCTCCTCCTGGTGATCTGTCATTATCAAGGTTCATGAAAGGAATCCAATTAGGCAAGAACTGGGAGTGGTTCTAATATATCTTGATGATCTAGAAAAAGAGTGGAAAAACAGAATAATACACTGAAGGTGAAAGAAAATGAAAGTTAGGGAAACTTATATAATCAAGATACATACGTGAACATTTAAACAAGTGAAAATCTAAACTGACATTTAAAACTCATGCTCATCTGAACTGATCAAAAGAAGGAAGAATATACACAGAGAGCTGGGTAGAGGAATAAATTTCCCTTATTTGGGAATTAGGAGGCAAATTAAAAAGGAATTAGAAGGGTAGCGTAATGGGGAGGGGGGGGGGATTAGATGGAGAGTGGATTAAGGGAAGTATAAATCCTAAGAAAAACAAATTTTAAGAATATACAAAAATATTTATATTTCTTTTTGAGGTGGCAAAAAATCCAGAAATTAAGAAATAGATAAACATGTTATGGTATATAAGCTCATTGCAATACTATTGTGAGGAACTCTTATAAGTGCAATGATCAACCCAGATTTCAGATGAATGATGATTAAACATGCTGGCCACTTCCTGAGAGGACTAAGAATACAGAATGAGAAAAAAAGTAGCACATAGCTAATGTTAAATTGGCTTGTTTGTTAAATTTGATGATACTTGTTTTCATTGGGCTTTGCTTTTCTTATTTTCACAATGAGAAGTAGGAAGTTGAGAAAATGGATCTTGGATGATTAAAATAACAACAAATACACAACACACACACACACACACACACATACACATGCATACATATGTACAGCATAGGAACTCAGATCAACATATTCCCGAAGACTCATCATGAAAAATGCTCCCCATCAATGAGGATGAGGGAAATAAGAAAGAGAAAAGTCTGACCTTTGAAAATAAAATAACATTTAAATTTTTAAATAGGAATTCTGTCTCTTTGTTTTATTCTTTTTGGTTATCTTTCCCATGACAGCTCTGCTCTCCTCAAACTTGCCTCATCCAATGATTACTTTACCTCTGACCTAGTGATCTTTTCCTTCTGACAATGACTGTATCACAGTGTTCCTCCCTTCTCTTGATGGGACCTTCCTTGCACCTCAACTTGAGGATGTTCCCAAACAATCATGCTTCCTTCTACCCATGCTCAGACTTAGAACTTGCAGAATACTTTTTCACTCACCTCTCTTTCAGATCCCTATAATGTACTGTCTTTTATTACAATGTAAATTATATTAGGAACCTGAGGGTTGTACTGTCTTTATGCTTTTATTTGTATTCTTATTTTTAATAGCACAGTTCCTGGCACAGAGTAAGCACTCAAGAAATTCTCTCTTTCTCTCTCTCTCTCTCTCTCTCTCTCTCTCTCTCTCTCTCTCTCTCTCTCTCTCTCTCTCTCTCTCCCCTTCCCTCCCCCCTTTTCCCTTCCCCCTCTTTCCCTTTCCAAATATATTTCATCAATTATGTCTTTCAACTATAGGCCCAAACACCAATTGTTCTTATGTTTCTTCTTTATTATCGGACCAGTTTTCTTGTTTGCACAGGGAGACCCACCTTCTATATTATAAAACAAAACAAACAAACCATTACATTTTAAATAAAGAGTGACAATGCCCATCCAAGAAATACATGTCCATACAGTATTTTTATATGAAATATAAGTGTAGTACAAAGAAAAAAATTAAATACTTTTTAAAATTCCTACTTTCAGCACAAAATATTCCCCTTTGGGGATTTTATATCAGAAATTTCCTTAACATCTTATAAGTTCAACCAAAGGGCTCCCTTGCACTATACACACACACACACACACACACACACACACACACACACACACACAGATACACACACAGATATCCACATATCCATATATGTGTGCCTGTGTCTATGTGTGTATGTGTCTGTGTATACACATATACATGTGTGCAAATACATAATGTATATATATACACATACATATATAATGTATATCTATGTGTATGTATATACACACACACTTTATAGTCATAAGGAGTTATGGCTGGAGTGTACATCACTAAGGGCAATTAAATATATATATACATATATATATATACATATATATTCTTACAATGATGTTTGTGATAGCTATGTTTTATTTTATAAGAGAGAATATTTACATTACTATTAGTATGTTAGAAACTCATTCCATTAGGAATGTAAATTTTCCATGGCTCACAAAAAATATTGCTTAACAGCTAGTTAGGAAATGGTAAATTACCCACTGAAGTACAAGAAGTCTAATCATGAGAGACATGGTAAAGTAAAATGGTGAGACTCCCATGCAAATAAACCTTTTGAATGTCCTTTTTATTTTCTTGAAGGTAAATTTTATAGGCAATATATTAATTTCATGTTATGTTGATAGGAATAGTTTAGAATATTTCATAATCAGCTTCATGAATCTATGCTTTGTCCTAATACATAGGAGGGTTAGATAATGAAGACTCTTTTGAATTAATGCTGCTGGAGTCATTTTACATTTTAATTTCTCCCATCTGAGCTTAGAGACATGTGGAATGAAATTCATATTTTATGCTTTTGCATTTAATTTATATAAGTATAAATTCCATTGACTTTTCTGGCTGAATTAGTTGCTATTTGCCAAACACTATCCTTTCATATTTTTAACCACGAAAAACATTTTAATTACCTGTGCATTTTTAAGAGTTTCTTTTTAAAATAGAGGCAGCTAGGTGCCAGAGTAGATAGAGTATTAGGCTTGGAGTCAGGAAGACCTGAGTTCAAATCCTGCCTGACACTAGTTTTGTGATCCTGTCCAAGTCATTTAACCTGTCTTCCTCAGTTTTGTCAGCTGTAAAATAAGGATAATAATAGTACCTACGACACATAGTTTTTGTGAAGCTCAAATGAGATATTTGTAAAGCATTTAGCATAGTCCATTTTTCATTGTAGAAACTTAATTAATGCTATTTACCCTCCCCTAATAGAGAAAAGTAAAATATTTCTTAACGACACAATAGAAATAATCCTAATCTATAAATCAAATTCTTATGGACATTCATGTTTCTTCCTGTGAATCTAAGGGATCTAATTATTGTCATTTGAAAAAATTGGATTTTGTCATAGTCTCCCAATATAGCTAATAAAGTAGAGGGATGGAAGTGAAGACAGGACAAGCTGGATTTGAATCCTGCCCCACAGACACTTGAAGACTGTGTAACCCTGCCTAAGTAATGTAATCTTTTAGAGTCCTGTTTTCCTCATCTTTAAAATGGGGGTAACAATGGAACTGATGTCACAGGATTGTAACGAAGAACAGATGAGACAACAGTACAATGTTAAGTATTTTGTAGACTCCAAAGTCAAAGAAGATGTCAAATTATTATTTTTATTATTATTATTATTGTTACTATTATCTCTCATATTATGCCACTAATTTTTCTTCATGTTGTCTTATTTTATCCTCAGTGTCTCTGTAACTCTGTGTGTAAGGTCCTAATCTCTTGACAGATGAGGGTTCACCATCCCTAGGTTGCCCCAGACTCACCACATCTTCACTCTCAATGACATTATACACACAACCCCACCCTTCCACCTCTTGCTCTAGGGACAGTAATCAAATCAACACCATCCTTCCTAGACAGGTAATGAATCATTCAATGAGTCTATTAACCATCTCAGTGACTTCCCATATTAAAACACCCTTCTTTGATCACCAACTCTCCAAGAATTTGTCTAGCCCTCTTAAAATACAAACTCCTTGAGAGTATAAACTTTCTTGCTTTTTAAAATTTTTATCCAGAGCATTTAGCAGAGTGCTTGGCTTATAATAAGTACTTAACAATGTTTTTCATTTATTATTATTTCTATTAATATTAAGTCACATATTATTAAAATTTCAGAGAAATATTTTGTAGACTCTGGCATCTAATGTATAAAGAGATAGTGAGGTGTAAGTAAAAAGAACCTTGACCCTGCAGTCAGAAGATTGTGTTTTAGGGTACCGAGTTATTACTTAACTAGCTATGTGATTCAGAATTTCACTTATGCACTCTGATAATTAGTTCTTTGGCATATACCTACATTTCAATTTTGAGAAAAGCAATTGGTAAGAATTTTCTTAATGATGCTCCATCTGTTGATTTAGTAGTTTCACTGGCTACCCCCTTTCCTGGAATGCTCTCTTATAATCTCTGACTCCTTACTCCCTGAAAGTCCTACTTTTTTGGGAAAAACAAAAATACAAAAAAACTTTTCCAATCATTCTTAATCTTAGTGTTTTCCCTTTGACACTGTTTTTTTTTTCAGTTCACCTCATTTTGTAGCATGGTGCCTGCCACATAGCAGGTGCTTAATAAATGCTTATTTTACTGATTAAATCCCTACATAACTATAAGTTATTGCTATAAAGAGAAGGAAAAGGAAATCTAGGTAGCGTATATTGGAGACTAATACCCTAGGTTAGATCAGAGTAGTAAAATATTTTCATTTACTTAATTGGCCTTAATTCATAGATCTGTAAGGTCAGACCAAGAGATTTTTATATAATATGTATGTATACATATTATATACACACACAGATATACATACATATATATACATATATATATATATATATATATATATATATATATATATATATATATACACATATGAAGCAGAAGAGAACACACATTTATTAAGCACCTACTACTTTGGGAGATAAATGCTTTATCACCCATATTTTACATTTTGAATAAACTGAGAAAGATAAAAGTTAAGTGAATTGCCCAGAGTCACATAGCTAATAAGTGTCTGTGATAGTATTTGAATTCAGGTCTTGCTGATTCTATCCACTTTACCCCCTAGCTGCTATGATATGAGCTCAGGTATAATTTGTGTCAGTATAGCATTTAAAACTTTTGAAGTGTCTTCTTTACAATGTTCCCATGAGATTGTTGATACAAATTATATTATACCCATTTTTTAGTATGAGTAAATTGAGGTTTAGATGTTAAGCAACCTTTCTCAAGGAAAACAGATTGGAAATGGAAATGAAATGGAAAGAACATGGACTATTAGGCCAAAAGTCATCTGACTCAAAGTTTAGTATTCTTTTTCACCATCTCACAGTTTTGAGATAATCTAGTCCAAGTAAATCATTTCATAGATGGGCACTTAATCCCCAGAGATATGCCGTATTGGAAATCATATAGCTAATTCACCACAGATACTAGGCTTGAGATCAGAGTTCCTGACTCCCTATTCAGTGGTCCTTTCACAAAATCCACACTGTTTTTCCAGAATGTTATTAAATGAGCTTTTTTGACATTTGGGACATCATATTTAATGCAAAATATGGGTAGGTGGACTTTAGCACATCATAATATAGGAATACTCCTCTAATATTTTGGCTGTTCATAGTTATATGATTCTATAGATCCAAGGATTTCACTAAAGGTGATCTCCTTTCTTCTTTTCATCATTTTCCATTTGATTTTTCCTGTTCCTTAGGAATTTCCATCCATATAATATATTTCTATTAAGAGGAGACAATTGAAGAAATCCTGGAACTAAAAGATTTATTGTATGGATCTTCGCATAAGGACACACTTTAATGTTTCCTCACGTACTATATCATTGATTGTTATAAATAAAGAGGTATATAGATAAAATTGATTATCCTTGGAATTCTTTAAACAAAATTAACAATCTGCTTGTAAGCTGATAGAAATTTCTAATTGTACCTCAGTTTTAGTAATAATTTATCTGCTATCATAGATGTTTCTCACTCCGATTTAGATATTTCATTTTATAACTAACTTTAAGATTTAATATGCTCAGGTAAGTACAAGGATGTATCTATCTGATGTTTTAGGTACATAATAGAATACAAGAGAACCCTGATTAATGATGTTTTTATGAAGAAATATTGCTGTACTGTTATCTTTTTAAAAGCATGATCTTAACCTCAATCATCCCATTTAGTGTTCTGGTATATTTTATTTCAAATTTAAATTACATTGAAAAAATTTAATTGGCAACTTATAATGAAATTCAGAATCATTACTAAAAGATATAAGCATCTAGTCATAGCTGACATTTCTACTATAGTGATTTAGACTGTGCCAAAAAATTTGCATATATTATTTCATTTAAAATTCACAAGAATTCTGTGAGTTAGGTATTGTTTTCTGTTTCAGAGACAAGGAAACTGAAGTTCATATAGTTGTGATTTGCCAGAATTACACAAATAATCATCTGATATAGGATGTGACTGAAGGACTGAATCTTCCTGATTCCAAGCCAGGTGCTCTATCCACTACATCACTCTGCCTCTATCTGTGCTTGCTTGTTTTTATGGCCTATTGCATATTTAATGCAGTTTTTTTAAAGAAAATGAAAATATCAGAAAATGAAAAGGAACAACTAAATGTAATAAAGTTCTTTTTAAATAGTAGCACAGAATTTTTTCCCATTAAATACAATGATTGGTACATAGTACATAATAAGTATTTGGATTGATTATAAGGCAGTCTTAAGTCAAGCCAACTTTCATTTCTAGACAATACGCTCAGTCATATTCAAGTATTAACAAATTGAGTATGACAAGAAAAGATGCTCTTTACACATGTGTTCTGACTCAGTGAGAGACCATGTTCAATGGATGAGGGAGTGTTGTATAGGCTCCATGAGGGCAAGGAAGTTGTCAAAAGAAACTTGAAACAAAACAAGGTGTGTGTATGTATGTATGTGTACATACTATATGTATATGTGAATATACAGACATATGAAGGGAGGAAAAGAATAATCATTTATTTAGCATATAATAAGTTCTAGACATACAGACATTGTGCTCTTTTACAACTATTGTTTCATTTGATCCTCATAAAAATCCTGTAAGGTGAGTTCTCCATTTTACAGTTGAGAAAACTGAAGTAAACTGAGGTCAAGTGACTGGGATTACGTGGCTAGTTAGTTAGTGTCTGAATCTGGATTTGAATTCAAATATTCTTGGCATCAAGCCCAGCACTCTATCCACTGTATCAACTAGGTACCTATACATGTAATCATGTAACATGTACATACGTCTATATATACAATGTACATACATTGGTGTATTGTCCATATCCATACACAATTAGAATTGTGTGTTGTATTGTGTACACATACATGTGTATGTATATATACAATGTATATATATATATATGTATACATTAAGCACTTGTATCTGTGTGTAACTAATGGAAGCGTGTGTATGCATATATGTATATGTTTATGTTTATCAATATAGTTATACCTACATTCTTGTTTGTGCGCATATGCTTGTACATATCTTCACACCTACATATGTACCCACATGTACACTTGAATAATTCACTTCATCTCTCTGGACATTTTTTTACATTAGTAAAATAATAGAGTTGTTATAATTGACCACAAAAGTTAATCACAGATATTCCAACTAATGCTTGAAGTCATATCCTCAAAGTTGATCTCTCTCTCTCTCTCTCTCTCTCTCTCTCTCTCTCTCTCTCTCTCTCTCTCTCTCCCCACCCAACCCCCAGGAAATTCCATTAACTCATAAGCTAGTCCATTTTCCTTTTTCTGTCTTCATTTTAAGGAATTTTTCTTTATATCAAAGCTAAATTTCTACTTTCATAACTTTGAGAAGTTGGTGTAGTTCTTCCTTCTGAGGTCAAACAGAGCATGTCTAATACTTGTTCCATAGGATGGATCTTTAAATACTTGCAAATAGCTACCTGAACTCATTCTTCACTGGACCCCACCTTGAGTCTCATGTTCTCTAGTTTAAACATCTGCATTTCCCTCAGCTATACACACATGATATGAATTTGAGGTCTTTCACATTCTTGGTCACTTTCCTTTTCATATTCTTTAATTTTTGAATGCCCTTCCTAAGATGACAGTGGATTCATAATTTCCCTATTCTTGGTATCTATGTCTCTTAGTGATTCTCAGTTACTTTTTCTTGGCTATCATATCACATTCTTGACTACTGAGTTTTCAGTCCACTGAACAGACTATATCTTTCACTGCCACAGAAACTGCTGCTTCTGCATTTTGCATTTATGATATTGATTTAAGTTGAAGTATAATATTTTACATTTATCACAATTAAATATAATTGTATTATATTTGGAGCAATGTTCTGGCCTCTTAAGAGTCACTTTGGATTATGATTTTGCCATCCTGTATGTTAGCTGCTTGTGCTGTTTTTATGTAGCATCGTTCATAAATTTCATAAGGATACCAATCATTCTTTCATCTAAGTCATTGATAAAAATGTTTAATTATAGGAGACCAATCACAGATAGCAGTAGCACCTCACTGAAGACTTTGTTCGAAGTTGACATTGTACTATTAATAACTGCTTTCTGATTCCAAACATTTAATAACTTCTCAATCTAACCAACTGCATTTTTGTTCATCCAATATCTTTTCATTGTTTCAATAAGAAAAGCATGAGACTATCAAATATAATTCAAAAAACATTAATTGAGGGTCTACTTCAGAAATCCTTTGTAGGTCCTTCCCAGGTCTAATAATCTGTAACTTTGATGTTCCCAGATACACATCACATTCATAGGGAATCCTCCTTCAATCCCAACACTATGAAGTACAGGGAAGGGATAACTGGGATGTAGCCATGGTCTTGGTTACCATCTATCCATTCAGTAATAAAAATAAATTGTGAGTAGTTCCTATGTGAAAGTACTCTGCCAGACATTGTAGAAGTTACATAATTCTAAAAAACATAGTTCTTACTCTCAGAGAAATTAAAACTATTACTTCTGTCTTGATAAATAACTTGTGGAATATTAAAGTGCTACAAATCTATTATCAGGTTTAGGTTGATTAAAAAAGTATATTCAAGGAAAATCTATAATTTCAGCATATCTCTGATAGGGAATCAGTGTGTATAGCCTGAAACATTCAAACATAAAATTCACATTTAGGTAGAATTAAAAGGATGCCAGAATTTTAACAAAGAAGGAAAAAATGGTCACTAGTAGGCAAAGCTATTTTTAATTCTTTTAATTTAAACCAAAGGTTAATTATTAAGTGCCTCATTTATTCTGTAGGCACTTTGGAGACTTTTATTTGATAAGACTGACTAGTGCTGTGTGTTTTCTTTTCCTCTCCTAATATACAATACTGGAGTGACTCCAATGGACCACAAATTAAAAGAAGTGCTCTCTATGTTTAAGTTATAATTGCTCTAGTGGTAGCTGTTCAGGAAATGTCTCTGTCATTATAATACCATAGCTATATAACACAAACACAAACAAGCCAAACGGGAAAGAACATTTAGCATTTGTCTATTCCGTTAACAAGAATTTTTTTTTTCTTGAGATATTGAAATAACTTCTTCTGATTGTGATATTGTGGAAGGGTCACAAACAAATTTTTAAAAAAGGACAGCATGGTTTCTCTTCAAAGACAATAAAAATGTGACAGAGTAGTCTGCCTTACAAGAGTTTATTAAACCATCTCTTAATCTCTCTGGGCCCCAGTTTTACCATGTGTAAAATGAGAATTTGGACTTGATGCTCTTTAAAGTCTCTTCCAGCTCTAAATCCCATTAACAATGAATACTGAGTAATTCTGTATGTTTGTATAAGGTATACCTTAAAATAAGTACTTATTATCTTATACTTCAACAATTAAGCAGATGTCCAGGGACATCCAGGAATAACAGTTTTAGTAAAGGGACTATGTAGTCATGGTCCTTCTTTTGTAAATGAGCAAACAAAAGTTCAAAATGTTTACTTGCTTTGTCCAAGATGAACCATAAAATAAATTGCAGAGCTAGGTCTTGAACCCAGGTCCTTTGACTCCAAATTCCAAAAAGGGTCTACTCTATTATTGCTTTAGAACTGATAAAGTACACTACTTCAGTTTTTTTTCTTAAACTATGAACTTGAGGACTTTCCAGTCTGGAGAAGTGGAAGATATCCTATTTGAAGCTACCACTTATGATGAAATGGTATCAGTCTAACTATTAAAAATCACATATTAAGAAGCTATTGTTTCCTAGGTCCTGTTTTCTAGGTCTTGTACTATGTACTAGATGTAAAATGATGCAAGTTAAACAGACCTGGCTGTCTAAGACCTTACTTTATAGTGTGAGGGGGAAAGAACCACAGATGTAATATAAAATTATACTCAAACAGATCTGTGATCTCATAAATTTGGAGTTTCTTTCCAATGATGCCCATAATGCCCATCCACATTTTCCTATCGTGTGAGACTTTTATGCCTGTGTTCCAAAAAGTTTGACATAGGGTTCATTCAACATGTTGAAAGCCTCCATAATTTCTCTTTCAAAATCAAGGGGCACCAGTGGAGTACTATGGTCATCCCCATGTCATCTTTCACTCTAACCATATGACCATATGTTCCCTATTTGTCATAAAATTTTAGTAACTTCTCTTACTTTATTATACTTTAGAGATTTTTCTTGGCAATATGTTCTTATCCACCATGCAACTTTCATTTGTTCTATATAATGCTCATCCTTAGTTCTTATGATGAAGTAATATTCCAGATTTTACTTATGTATAGTAATTGTAGTGAAAAAATGGGTTTGTGAAAGAGCTTTAAAGTTTCCCCAAAGGAAACCACACCTCTTTCCTCCTTTTTTTGAACTCTGGGCTCAGCTCATTGTCCATGTGTATTGTGTCTTCCAGCTATGTGTACTGTTGGCAAGTTTTAAATGGTTATCATTCAGAATCATTCTGAAATCCAGGCAGTAGACATTCTTTATCCATTTGGTCCATCCTGTAAGGATGGGCAGGCCAGACTCCTTTGAGTAAGTTATTGAACTCTTCCAGGAAGTTCTATTGTGATTGACATCAATACAATGTCATTCACATGCAAGAACATCTAGTAGACCACCTCATACCCAGGGAAACCCTCTTTTCTTCTGGGTTCTGTGCTGGATCTCATCCATCACAGTGGTGAATACTTTTGACATGCATACATCTTCCTGTTACATGACTGATCTGATATTTAGTGTAAAGTCATTGAAATGAGTTATTTCTCTTGTTATATCTTCCAAGAAAACTTGAATAATCTTGATATATGGTTGAAAGGCACCTTATGGTTAAATAGCCTATAAGGAAGTACTAACAAAAATAAAGAGTAAACCCAAATTAATTGAGATGCAGCTAGGGGCATCACGCAATTTCTCACATAGGAGTTGGCACTTAATTTGAGCACTGAGTAAAATCTAGGGCTTCTGAAAAGCAGAGATGAAGAGGGAGTGCATTCCAAGAATTTGAGAGAGTCAGGCCAAATGCAAAAAAGAATAATAATGTAATGTCTTCATTAAGAAACAAGCAGGACATTTGACTAAACTACAAAATTTGATCCTAGAAACAATATGAAACCTCTATGATTTTTTTGAGCAGAGGATTGAAATGGCCCAACTTAGACTACACGAATATTACCTTAGCAATTGTGAAGATAATATTTTGAGGAAAGGAAATGTTTGAAGCAAAGAAAAATCAAATCTTTAATGATACTCATGCGAAAATAGAGAAAAGTAAAATTATAGATAGAAGCAGCTAGGTGGCTCACTGGATCTGGCCTCAGACACTTACTGGGTGTATGACCCTGGACAAGTTACTTAACCCTGTTTGCCTCAGTTCCCTTATCTGTAAAATGAACTGGAAAAGGAAATGGCAAATCACTCTAGGATCTTTCCAAGAAAACTCTAAAAGGAGTTATAAAGAGTAAGGTACAATTGAAACAACACAACAACAAAATTATTGATGCTGAGATTGGCAATGTGCAAGTATATGACAAAGCCTTATGTTGAAGAATATTCCATTGTTCTAGTTATCCTAGTTCACAACAGCAGTCATTTTCTACGTCTTACTCCCTCTCCCACAGTTACAATTTATTTCCAGATGTGGTTTTCATTTTCATAGCACCTCTTGCATCAGATCACTTCTCTCAACTCACATGACTAACACCCTAGTTGTCCCTTTGTCTTCTATTTGGTCTCCCTGCCTCAAATTTCTCCTAATACTAATTTTTATTCACCATTTGAATGGCAAAATGATTTTCCTAAAAATCAGGTATAGCCATTGTGAGGGGAAAACCTATACTAAATAAACTGTAGTAGTTTCTTATTATCTCTGTGATCAAATATAAACTCATATGTTTGACATATAATGCCCTTTAGAATCTAGCTTTAACATACCTTTCTGGTTTTATTATTTTTTACCTATTTGTTATTACTATTAATTATTGTTATTATTATAATTATTGACACACTTTGCTTTAGCCAAACTGAACTTCTTACTATTCCTGATACTTGAAATTCCATCTTCCATTTATCTGCCTTTTCCCTGGCTCTTAGGTATTTAAATGATGACGAGATAAAAAAGAAATGTGACTAAATATTTTCCTTGAGTTTATCCTAAAAACTAAAATATCCAGAGACATCTGCCTTTACTAAAATGTAAAAGAAAAGTCAATTGATACTCAGTGCTCATTATTATGCTGTAACAGAGGGATAATTATGAATTAAAATAATTATTTCCATTGTTACAAATAGATTGAAAAATGTAAAAAAACACACAAAATTGGGAACATTACTTCACTGTGATGTAGCAGATGTGTCTGAGGAGACAAGGGGAATAGGGGAGAAAATGGAGTTTGTGCCAGGTGAAAAAGCATCCCAGGCTGAAAATGGGGTGGAGCCAAGATGGCAGCAGGAAAGCAAGGACTTGCTTAAGCTCCACCCCAAATCCCTCCAAACACTTGTAAAAAATGTCTCTGAACAAATTCTAGAGCTTTGGAACCCAAGAAATAGCAGAAGGAAACAGATCTCCAGCCCAGGAGAGCTTAGATGGTCCCTGGGGAAGGGTCTATCACATGGTGCTGAGAGTGGAGAGCAGCCCCGTGTGGGCCATGCCATGACAGATAAGACCCAGAATCAGCCAGGTGGAAGAGGACTTGGGGCCATGAAACAGTGAGGTGTGGCAGTTACCAGACTTCTCAACCCACAAACACCAAAGAGCAAGTTAGGGGAAAACTGCAGGACCAAGTTCAGAGTGGCCTGGCTGCTAGCTCTGGGGGTGGAAGAAGTCATGTAGGTGGTGGTAGCAGCAGCAGGAAGCTCCTGAGGCTGCCTCCAGAGCACCAGTGTCAGCTGCTCATGGAGTCCCTGGCTCACATGGTGGGAGGAATCTAGCAGCAGATCAGAGCGGAAACCCAGGGAGCACTTTGTGGGCACAAAGGCAGATTCTCTTGCTGTGCTCTGTTCAGATCTGAATTGCGGTCCTGGTTGGTGGTTCTTGGGGGAGGACGAGCACTGCTGTGACAGAGCCTGGGGTAATGGTGGAGTAGAAGTAGCTCTGAAAACAGCAGTGCTTGGACCAAAGTACTCTCTACTCTACAAGCAGTCATATCCTGACAAAGAGCTCAAGGGCCAAGTACTTGGCTGGGAACATGAACAGGCAGTGAAAATGAACTCAGACTCAAACTCAAACTCTAGATTCCCTTTTTTTTGGTGACAAAGAAGATGAAAGCTTATAGCCAAAAAAAGTCAACATAGTCAAAGAGGCTACATCAAAAGCCCTCAAGAAAGATATGAATTGGTCTCAGGCCAAGGAAGAGCTCAAAAAGTAGAGGAGAAATTGGGAAGAGAAGTGAGAGTGATGAAAGAAAACCATGAAAAACAAGTCAAGGACTTGCCAAAGGAGACCCCCAAAAAATACTGAGAAAAAGCACCTTAAAAAATTGACTAACTTGACTGGCAAAAGAGCTCCAAAAATCCAATGAGGAGAAGAATGCCTTGAAAGGCAGAATTAGCCAAATGGAAAAAGAGGTCCAAAAGACCACTGAAGAAAATACCACCTTAAAAATTAGAATATAGTAAGTGGAAGCTAGTAACTTTATGAGAAACCAATAATATAAAACAGAACCAAAGGAATGAAAAAAAATGAAAGACAATGTGAAATATCTCATTGGAAAAACCACTGACCTGGAGAATAGATCCAGGAGAGAGAATTTTAAAAAATTATTAGACTACCTGAAATCCACAATCAAAAAAAGAGCCTAGATATCATCTTTTAAGAAATTGTCAAGGAAAACTGCCCTAATATTCTAGAACCACAGGGTAAAATAGAAATTTAAAGAATCCACTGATTACCTCTTGAAAAAGATCCCCAAAAGAAAACTCCTAGGAATATTGTCGCCAAGTTCCAGAGTTTCCAGGTCAAGGAGAAAGTACTGCAAGCAGCCAGAAAGAAACAGTTTGAATATTGTACAAACACAATCAGAATAACACAAGATCTAGCAGCTTCTATATTAAGGGATTGAAGGGCTTGGAATATGATATTCCAGAGGTCAAAAGACTCAGCAAAGCTGAGTATAATGCTCCAAGGCAAAATAGGGATTTTCAATAAAAGAGAGGACTTTCAAGCTTTCTCAGTGAAAAGGCCAGAGCTGAATAGAAAATTTGACTTTCAAACACTAGAATCAAGAAAAGCATGAAAAGGTGAACATGAAAGAGAAATCATAAGGGACTTACTAAAGTGGAACTGTTTTGTTTACATTCCTATGTGGAAAGATGATGTGTGCAATTCAGGAGACCTTTCTCAATATTAGGGGAGTTGAAGGGAATATAGACAGAGGGCACAGGATGAGTTGAATATGAAGGGATGAAATCTAAAAAAACAAAATAAATTTAAGGGGTGAGAGAGGAATATAATGAGAGAGGGAGAAAGGGAGAGATAGAATGGGGTAAATTATCTCACATAAAAGTGGCAAGAAAAAGCAGCTGTGTTGGAACGGAAGAGGGGGCAGGTGAGGGGAAATGAGCGAATCTTACTCTCATCAGATTCAACTTGAGGAGGGAATAACTTACACAGTCAATTGGGTATCTTACTCCACAGGAAAGCAAGGGGAAGGGGAAAAAGGGGGGGGTGATAGAAGGGAGGGCAGATGGGGGAGGAAGTAATCAAAAGCAAACTCATTTGAAAAGGGACAGGGTCGAGGGAGAAAACTGAATTAAGGGGGGCAGGATAGGATGGAAGGAAATATCATTAGCCTTTCACAATCTGAGCATTGTGGAAAGGTTTACTATAATGATACATGTGTGATCTAGGTTAAATTGCTTGCCTTCCTAGGGAGGGCAGGTAGGAAGGGAAGAGGGGAGAGAATTTGGAACTCAAAGTTTTAAAAACAGATGCTTAAAAATTAATTTTTATGTATGCAGCTGGGAAACAAGATATATAGGGAATGGGGTATAGAAATATATCCTGGCCTGCAAGAAAGTAAGTGGAAAGGGGATGGGGGGATGTTGTGATAGAGGGAAGGGCTGCCTGGGGAATGAAGCAATCAGAATATATGCCATCTTGGAATGGGGAGGGGAGGATAGAAATGGGGAGAAAATTTGTAACTCAAAATCTTGTGGAAATCAATGTTGAAAACTAAATTATTAAATAAAGTATATATGGAGAAAAAGAAAAAAGAAAAAGCAGCCCAGATAAGGTTCAGAAGAGACTGATTTACTGTGATACCATGTTGAGAGAGAATATTGTGGGCAGGCATAAGAGACACTGAGACAATGCCTGGATCCAAAAGATTGAGTGTCCTGTTCATGGAAGTTAGAAAGATCTGGATTCAGTTTATATTTCTGACATACACTGGTTGTGTGAACCCTGGGCAAAGCACTTAATGTTTCTATGCTGCAGGTAATTCTCTAATTATATAAATTAATAATTTATAAATTATAAAGAAGCTGTTCACCTATTTTGGTAGAAGGAATTTCTTCATCCAGGAGTTTCTTATGCCAATGAAAACACAAGTCTAGCCCTTATATATAAAATGTGTCATTCTGCAGTTTTTGTTGTTGTTGCTCAGCCTTCATACTCAAAGAATATCAATGACATCA